>NC_137735.1:131373713-131973713 GCF_963264785.1 Psittacula echo
TATCTGTGAGGATCTTCCACTGAGCACATTAAACCTTAAATCAATCCCATTGGAGAAAGGAGTATGCCTTTCCTTTACACATTCATGCCTAGTCATAGTTTCCTAAATGCTGCCTTTGCTTTTGAAAATGTTTCAGAAGGCTGGCTTGGGAGGTGGAAGTTTGTCTGAATGCCATTCTGTTGCACACAAAGCCAGGAAAATCCTGAATGAGCTCCAGGAAGAGAGACATTTGCCAAGACACTAGCTGAAGCAGGAGGTTCCAATTTGTTTGGACACTGTGTTATATGCGCATGAAAGCTTCTGAGGGAGCAGCAAAAAGGGGAAAAAGCACAAGATACTCTATGATGAGTGAATGTAATGTTTCCCGTTACCTGTTTGAACTTTTTGGCTCTGTTACACTGTGAAACAGACCTTTTTAAATGAAGTACTAACTGTGTTGATGGCAATGCAGTCATTAGGCTGGCGTCAGGCTTTGGATATCTTCACAACCTGTTCACAAGAAGAGAAGGCAGATGAATCTGTATCTCAAAACAGGAAAGCAGCCAACCTAGAACTGACTGAGCTCTGTAGCTATGTCTGGATAGTTCAAGATGGGCAATTACAGCTTAACTTTCAATTTTGCCTAAAGTAGGTTTATGGAAGTAACATGAACACTGTGCTCTCAGTGGATACTGTAGGAATGATGAAGGAAGGACAGGAATATTTTGACTTCTGAGGTTAGCCCATCTAAAAAGACTTCTTCTAAGCACTTCTAAAATAAAAAGAAAGCACTAAGCATCTCAGAAGATTATTAAACCCACTTAAAATAGATGTTCTGGTTGTATGAGAAGCATCCCTCTACAGCCCATCGCTTCTCTCTGTAGAGGAAATTTTGACATCTTGCATAGATTTAGCAGATGCGCTTAAAACAGTTAAAGCTAGCCTTTGAGAGAGACTGTATTTGAATCTAACAATGTGTAATTGGCTCACTATTTTCTCTCTGGTATTTTTGTATTTCCTTGGAATCATTCTCTGTGGAGTGCTCTGTGGCAGCTCTCAAAAAATTGTATTTGATTTGTTCTGGACCCTCTGAAAACTAAGTGCCTGTTGTGAAGAGCTTTCAAAGAAAGAAGTATGGCTAAGTGTGTCTAGTGAGTCCCATTTGTCATGGATGTACTGCTTTGGTGGGGTAGTAGAAGAGGAAGGGATGAGGAGAGCATGTTGACCATGTTGGCTGTACAAAAGGAGGCAACTAAGTGTATGGCTGGACATTGATTTAAAGTCTGTGTGATCAATTTGGTGTTTAGAAATGTGAAGTAGTGAAAAAGAGGATAGTCTTCTTAGCTGTACATGTATTGCCACAAAGGGGTCTAAGTTAACTGTTATGTCACTCAGGAAAAAAGTGTGAAGATGTTTGAATTTTCTTAGAAGCAATTGGCAAAGAAATAGAATATAACAAACTTTCAGGAAAGAACAAAAGGGAGTATAAGGAGTATGTCTCTGATGTTCTTGAGCTTGGACTATTGCATCCCCTGCTGCAAAGAAGGTGTCAACTAAATTAAGAAAAATATAGGAAAAATCAGAAAGGATGAGGAAAAATAAGAGGCAAATGTAAGTAAATCAAGATACCAATGACCTCTTCATTTGGAAAAGATTCATGCTATTCTGAAATTTTAAACTTGAATTTAGTCAGGCTAATACTAGAATGAGGTACCGTTCAGTGTAATGTCCTAAGGTAGAACCCACATGAAAAAGCTATACAGAGGAAAACAAAATCTGTAGAAATATAAAATTATTTTAATTTTGTGTGAAACAGCCTCACTTTCCTCTTAAATATTCCGAATTTTGGGAACTGATTTTTTTATCAAGTTTAGATTTAGCTTTAATTTTCATGAAAATAAAAAGAAAAAAGAAAAAAGAAAAAGAAAAAGAAAAAGAGGAAGATGAATAAGAATAGGAAAAATAAAAAGGAAAAGAAACAAAGAAAAAAGTTAAAGGTTTTTTGTTTTGTTTTGTTTTTCAGAAAAAAAAACTGCTATCCCTAAATTTCTCACAAAAGAATGGTTGAACTGAACTCACTGTACATAGTAAAAGTCTTGAGTGCACCAAAAAAATTTTACAACTACTTCCCTCATTCAGTCAGGGTAGTGGCCTCAGGAAAATCTTAGAGCTACTGTTTACATTACTTACCCCTCTGACTGAACCTCCAATCCCCAAAACAGTACAGTAGCTCTGCTGAGCACCAAGAAACCTGTCATTCCTGAGGCAGGGTGCACTGTGAAGCAGAGTGGCTCTGAGGAAGAGATTTTATGGACTACTGGGTGATAAAAGGATAAACAAGGAAGGCTGTAAAAGGAAATTAAGCTAAAAAAAAAAAATACATATTGCAAGAAAAACTTTAATCATTCTAGCACTGATTTTCAAACCTAGTCTTATTCTTCTAGTTTTTCCACATAGAATGCTGAAAGCTTCAACATTGCACATTCCAATAATCAATCACTGGATACCAAAATTTATTTTTTTCTTCCCATTTCAGGTAATTTGTGTCTGACTCTTTATGTGTTTATTGACAGTAATTCATATTTGGCATTTCATCTCTTGCCCTGTCTCTGTATATGTTTTTCTTCAAATGGCCACTTAACTTGAATTTACCCTTGACCTCTTTATGTGATTTTAGTATTTTATGTATCTAGCTGCAATGAATCTTACACTGAGGGACAAAGCCCGCTGAAATAGAAGATTTTATGAACTCCAGATAAAGTACACACACTCTAGCTTGCAACAAATTGTCATTTTCATGAGGTTTAGCAATAGAGCTTGAAGAATTTAATGAGCTTTGATGATATTCTTCAGTGATTTTTCTAAATGGAAGTGATATATTGGACATATTTTGAGTACTGTGTGTTTATTCATTAACACTTTAAGACCGCTTGTATGGATCTGCATTTGGAAAGCTACAGCTTCAGAGCAGTAAAATGTTATGGCTGATCAGCTGAGATTTCATATTAGGTAATCCCCTGGAAATACTATTTTTGCATCAACAGTACATCCTGTCAACAGTCTGGACAACTACTGATGATGAAATCTTTGGGAAAGGACTGTTTCCAGTATCTGGTACAATGAAGTCCTGGTTTTGTCCAGAGTGTTCCTATGCTACTGTAATAATGTGTTTTAAAACACCCTGTTTCTGTAAATGTTTGTATCTAGAAGCAGATATAATAATAGATTAAAAGTACCCTTCAAGATGCTCACCCTTTATCTTAGCAAAAAAAATGTCATGCACTGCAAGTGACATAACACTTCATGGCATAATCTGAAAGACGTACAGTTAAGCAAGAAGTTATTGTGAATGTCACTGTAGCCAAGGCCAAGCATGAAGCAGAAGAGCTGACAAATGCCGTTCCTGTACAATGTTGCTTGGTGCAGAGGAATTTTGTTTCTGCTTGCTCCTCCTGGACCACTTAGACAACTGTGTGAGAGGATGTCACTGTCTGTCCGCTCATTTCAAGCCAGCAAATTGTTTATAATCAAAGGAGCTCTTTAAGCTACAAAGCTAGAGCTTACTAATTAGATGCAAGAGAAAATGGTGTGTGCAAAAATAATTCAGAAGCCTAAGAAAGAGAAAGAAAAATATCAGTGAGCAAGAAAGGTAAGTTTTAAGTTTAACACTTTAAAATTGAGTGAGAACAAGGAAAAATTAGAACCTAAACCAGAAAAAAAATGTCTGGGATATAAGGAAGGGGAGAAAGAGCAAGTGAATAAATGAGTAGGAAGTGGAACTTGTATAAAAAGCCTGAATGATGTCACATAGTGATAACAATGTAAAATGCCTTAAAAAATGACCATAGCTCAGAGATTACTCAGAAAAGTAAGAAAAAGACCAATGTGGGGATCCAGGTCAGGAAGCTGGGATGAGATCTGAGCAGAGATTAAATGAATCTGAACCCATTCACTTAAACCACCAATACCTCTTGGAGACAGAGTTGAATTTGGAAAAAGCTCCAAACCTCAAGTTCTTCATTTTGGTTCCAAAATAAGATTTGGCAACTCTAAACAGGAAAGGATTTATTTTCTTCACTACCCCAATGAGGGAAAAGTCAAAATGGGAGGCCAGAGTGGGGAATGTTAAAGGAAAATTGGTCAGTATTAAAACAGAGACTGATTTGGTAGAAATTGCAAGTAGAAAAGGTCAAAATAAGAAACCTGTATGGGAACACAGGCAGTAGCAAGCCACTAAATTGTAAAGGGAGAGAGAGAGGCAAACGTTATGTTAAAGAAACTGAACTTCCTGTGCTTTTAAGTTGTGGTCATAGCAAAATCTGGACTTACTAAATAGGTTGCATTCGCCTTGTAGGGTTCCACGACATAAATAAAATGACACATGTAACATGACATTCTGAAATGTGAAATTAGTGTAGAATGAGAATTTGAAGAATGAGAAACAGCTTCCACTTCCACTTGAAATTTCCTGTGTAAAAAGACCTGAAGATTTGTTTTAGTTTTGTCTTCTTTAACAGTTACATGTAAATAGGCTAAACAGCCAAAATCAAAGTTTCTTGTTTTGTAAACCTCATCAGCTTCACACATGCAAAATTGGTTAAGTAGGATGAAGGAAGAATTATATATTCAGATTTTTATTTACAAAAGTACCAATATCATTACTTAAAGGACCAAAAGAGTTTTCCCCTGATGACATCAAAGAAACAGATCTTCAAAAAGAAAGAGTGTTCCTATATGTAACAAAATTGAGGCAATCCCAATTCTTAGCTTGCAGAGCTTGGTACAGTTCACCAGAGTTGTGCTAATTTAAAATAGTGAGAAACTAGCCATTAATTTCTCTCTCCCTTTACAGCTTTCTGTCCTGTAAGAATTACAGAAAAGTACATTACTGTTGAAAAATACATAAACCCTTACAGAAGTATGCATTTTATGACATTTAACTAAGCTTGTGGAAGTCCCACATCGTAATATAATAAAAACTACTGCTTGTTCTGCATTTGCCATCCATAAATCTCAAACCACTGTTCTGGAGGATAGTATCATTTCCTTCTGACAGATGGTGAGGCTAAGGAGTAATAAAATAAAGCAAGTTACCCAAGATCACCCGAATCAAAACAGCAGTTTCCACTGCTTCTCCATTTTGGAAATCATAAAAAATACAGGAGCAAGGCTGTGGGGGTACTTTGAAGCCTTTCTGTATGCAGAATTATTTAGAGGATTTCTGTAAATTTCTGGTAAGTAGAGGATTATATTTGTAAGTTTGGACTTAGAAAAAAAGGTTCTGCTCCTCTCCACAAACTAGACTCATCCTATTAGTCTGGATTTCAGCCACTCTCACAGGACAGAAATATGTTTGATGGGAGCTACTGAAGGAGGAGGAGGGGGAGGATTAGATACATGAACTCTAAAGCATACTAATCTGCTTTGTATACTTTTTCATTCTTAAATCTGGGCTTTGTGTTTCTTGATGCAACTGGTTTGTGGCAAGAGTGCGGCAACCCAAATTTATCAGCACTGCTAAGAAGCACAATAATAAGTCACTACAGAAATATTTATTACCTACCGGTAACCACTGGCAATTGCTGAAAAAACAGCCCCAAAGACATGTCTACGCTCTTTCTGGAACAACTCACCATGATGTAATCCCCTAAGCACCTCCACTAGGAGACAGTAGTAAAAACTTATGAACATGTTCTCCCCGTTAAAGTTCTTTCCTTCTCTCTTGAAAAAAAAGTAGCAATGTGCACCCGTAAATTCTTTTAAAAAAAAAACCCAAAACAACCAAACAGTTGTTTAAAGTAGGCACAGCAATGCAGAAGAGCATTTTAGAAAGCCCTGTCATCTGTAAGAATACTGCAGTTTTCTCACATTCTGGTGTCAAGGAGTTCAATTCACAAATGCTTTGTCCATTTAGTGTTTAAAGGAATTAATAGAGAAATGGACTGAATTCTGCAACAGTTGTTGCAGTTGCCAAGCTGATAGAGTATCTTCTGAAGGAATAAAACCCATGTTTGGGTGATATTTTTGGGGAAAGCTCTGAACAACTTATATCTTTTGCAGCAATAAGGAATGACTTGAACTTTGGCTGAAGTGTTTTGAGATGCTGTGAGCCAGTGTTGCAGCTCATCACTGCCAAAAGGGAAGCCCCACTGCTTCCAGCACACAGATCCTCCCCCCTGCCCTGCTCAGCATAAGGGAGCAATGACAACTCCCAGTTTCAACACTGCCAATCTGTCAGATAGGCCAAGATTTGGGCTATAACATAGACGCAGAACCCAGTCTGTTACCTCTTATAGGCAAACTGTTGTCCTAACTGGGCAAGAAGGCTTTAATTACCATCCCAGCTTCCCCTAACTCTCCCCCTACAGCACACTTAGCAATTCCCAACTCATCTGGCTAGTTTCAAACCCATATTTACACCAACTGGTTAGGTTTGTTCTATTAGCTTGCAGACCATTTAAACCATCTGTTTTTCCTCTAGCATGTCCTAGACCCCTGACCCTAATGATCTCTGCATTTGAAGTTCGTCCATGTCTGAAGTAACTGTTTTTAGAGGTGACAATCCCAATTATCACTCACTGGTGTGGGCATGGTCCCAAATTATGCAATACGGTTACACTATGCCTGTGCATCTTCTACCATTCACTACCTCCTGGCACATTTGTATCAGGGATATACAATCCCCGCTATACACAATTAAGTGTTTGTGAATATTCATATTTTGTAACCACAAAAAGAATCTTGAGTTCTAGTGCAATTTATTTCTGCTACACTATTCATCTAACTACAAAACTGTGATATTTTCCCCAGGAATAGTCTTGCAGTAGAGAATAAGAAGTGCTTCCTCATTTAAAAAATGTAAGTTTGCATAAAGGGACTTAAATGAACAGAGTTTTATCCAGGGGAAGACCTCTAAAACATTATCTTGGTAAACCTAAGTGATTAACAGAAAGTGCGACTGCTGTCCCCAAGGCCCAGCCCTTGCCCTGGTCTCTTCCTACAGCAGCAAGCGGCAATCAAGGTTATGGGCACTGTCCTCCTCCCTCCTGTTACATCCAACTCACGCAACTCATTATCCAGGCTCAAAACCAATTTGGAGGCAGTTTAAATACCCTGGCTCACATCAGGTACTCAGTTTGCAGTAGTGTGTGGGCTATGGGGGATCTTCAAAGACAAGTTATTGCATCGTAGGCAGTTTGGGAACAGACAGGGGGTGGAACAAGTTGTTCTAGCAATGAAACAGCCTGATCCCCAACATTCCATTTTTCCTCCCTTACAACTGAAAAAAGTCACACAGATTTGCTGGACATAACTGCACTCATTCAGCATGTAACTTGCAACTCTTGACTGCTAGATGGAGCTTGATCTAATACACATGCAGAGTAACTTGCACAGAGGTATCAGAGAGATGTGTCATGTAGGAATCTCCACCACTGGTTTCAGGGAGTACCTCACAGGCTTAGAAGTTTGGCACCACTCTCTCAAGGGTTGTGAGCTTTTCTTTCCATCCTTCCAAAAGATTTCCAGGCTTCTTGTGCGAGAGAGCAGGTATAAATGGAATCCCTAAGTTGATGACTGCTCCAGGTGAGCTCCATCATTCCACAGTGAACTCACTGAACCTCTTCCAGCTGTCACCTTGTCTCCTTTTACCTTTACATTACAGCCACAGTTCTGCCACCAGTCTGCTGCCAGAGCATCAGTCTCCCCTGCAATATCAATAGTCCAGTCGGGCAGTTCTTACAATTTCTAGAGATTTTTTTAGAGAGAAATGAGAGACGTCCTATGGGAAATCTCGACTAATATTAGGGGGTTTGAACAAGACACTTGATTCATTTAATGTGCAGGCTGTAATCTGAATTATTTCACTAAACGGAGGATATGGACCCAGTTTCTAAAAATATTCTGTGTTGTTGTGGGGTTTTTTTTATCCTGCCTATATTTTCCTGAAGAAAGCCTTTTTGCATCCTGTATCTCAGGTAAATCTCAGTATAATTATACGTGAAGGAAAAGTCCTTTTCTAGCCCAAGAGAAAACCAAAAAGGGAAAATCAAAGGGTTTTTTGCCAAGAAGAAAAAAGTGAGAATATTTCCATGCAAGGTCACAGTTACCTAAATAAATCACAGCCAGCTTCACGCTCCAGACTCTATTTATATTTTGAGCCAGGGAACATCTGTTTAATAGTGGGTGGTCATGTAACAGTTTCATAGACAACAGAGCCATCCTAACACTTGGATATCTCAGGAAGGGATTTATCCTGAAGTCAGCTAGTTGTAGAGGTGTAAATGAGAGGAGAATCAGCCCCATAATTCTGGAAGGTTCTCTTAGAAGCCAATTAAAATTACATGCCAGGAACTACATGGCAATAGATAGATTTCCCAGGAAAATTCTTATTTAAAATATAAAGGACCAGCCAGAACCCCATGGTAATTCCTCAGTAATAGGTGCAATAATTTCTGTATAAATAGATGAGAAAGACTCAAAATATGTCACTGACTTCTCAAGAAAGCAGAGTTCTGTCTCCCAGTGACTCCCAATGGTTGGATGAGGAGCACAGAGAAGGCACAAACTCTGCTCATTTTAGCCTGCGTTTTGTACATGCCAGTCACTTTGGTAAAGAATTAGAGTAGAAAATGAATACTATAATTTTGGATGTAGAGCTAACTGAGAGCATGGGCACTATTAGAGCTAAACTGTATTATTCTTCCCAGTCTGTAGTCCACAGGCAGCTGCCACTTGTCAACACATCTGACTTAGCTACTGAGAGAGCTTTGGTAACTATAACTCTCTTTGGATTTTTGTGCACACACCATGACCCTTTACACAGCACCCAAGGAACCAAGAACATAATCCTCAGCACCCAGTATGCTGAGTGAGATGTCACAGGAAATGGAAGAAGAGGTCATTGTTTAATGCCTCCTTCTGTGCACTCAGAGTGTCTCATTTATACGTCAGATTCTGTATCATCTTTCATTTAGAGTCTTTCCCTAAAAGTGTATATGTACTGATTTTAGTTCAGAAGGTCAAAGAGGGCAGAGGGAAAGCAGAAATGACGCCTGTAACAGAGCTGCCTTTCACTGTAAAATATTTCTGTTGAAACCCTCTTTTGGAATATAAATATCCTGATACTTGGTCTTGCTTTTTCTCTTCCTGAAGAGATCAAATCCAGCTCTGCCTCCTGTCAAAGACTGTTCATGTATTTTTCATTAAACTGTCTTTGATTAAACAGTCTGTAGTAAATAGAAAAAGAGACATTTTCCATTTCTGTTGCCTCAGGTGAATGTCTCAGCTACCAGGCTAAACAGTGTAACTCTCCCATGCTAAATCTGAGCCATGGAATCCTTTCCTGTCTTACAAAAAGTGCAGGCATTGAAAGCACCTAATTCCAGCAAGCTTGTTGCTATTGTCTGGAGAGCATTAGATTCCATTTGGTTGTCTTTGCAAATTGGCAGTCCATTTTGTACAATGCTAATCCATCAGCAAATGCTTCCAGACTGAAGGTGAACCACTCATTTTCCAAGGATTGCAAAAAAATTAGGCATTAAAAGAAATTTGTTCAGTGTTATAAAGGCTGAGACATTGTGCTGCTGCTAGGCTCAGAATTTAAGACTTTTGATGAACTTTAAATTTAGAATTCTTCTGACTTTCAGTACAGGCAACTTGCATACGCAGATTTTAAGGCTCATTACTGCCTAACACTTTTACATTTCTTTTGTGTGGCTAAGAAACTTCATTAAGAGAGAAGAGCATGCCAACACTCTAGCTTCTTAAGCCGGGGGAGCAATGAAAAACACATACTTGTGAAACTCGTGTTGTGCTAAAACAATAGGGCATGGGAAAATAGATACTTTGCTATGAAAAGAAAAATATTTGCCCATTTTTTATGTTTCCTTTGCCGTTTCAGTTACCTGGATATGAATGGCCCTTATTGAAAAATTAATAACAAGAGCTTATATGGGAAATATCCATAGGATTTTGTATATAAACCATTCTTGTCTAAAGGGCCTGATAAAACAGCTGGTAGATATTAAGGACCAGCATTCCCTATATACAATAAAAAAGTACTATGGTATCCTACAATGGTGTCCTAAAACACTGTAGTAGTATTTTTTCGGTCTGCATGATCATCTTCTTAGTTCTCATAAAACAGCTTAACTGCACTCATCGGTGCTAATTTAAACTGGTTGAGTACCAAACATGCAGAGTGGGGGATTTACATTAGGTAACTCAAATCAGAAATACCATGATAATCAATAGGAATAGGATGTTATTCACTCAGTCTCATTTAGATACCTACATAGACTCAGAGTGTCTGCCTTACAGCAGTGCATCTTTCTCATCATTGACCACAAAGGGATCCTAGGGTGATCAGCTCAGATGCAGACATCTGTGTTATGGTGTCTTTCCCTGTTACTGGAACAAAACTGCACTAGGGATTCACTGAGAGAATTGTATCAGACTCATAATTTCTGAGTAGAAGTCCAGCAAAAGGTGTGTAAGCACTATTTAAGTTCTATTTAAACCTCAAAGTAGGCAGCTGGTGCACACATGAGCTCACACATGGGAGCTCTGTACTGGGGATAATTTCAGTACTACACAAGTAGCCCTTCTCTCCTGTCTACGTAGGAGTTTAATGTGCACTATTACAAACCACTGTTGTGATAACAGGGATTGTCCAACCATCTGCTGTAGCCAATATTCAATAACCTGGGAGAGGCAGTATGACAAAATCACCCCTGACATATAACCCTGGTATGGTTATACTGGGGCTGATTTTGGCCCTATGCATGTCAGACAGAGGTTTATAACAAGGATTCCTTGTTCACTTCTTTGATAATCTGCTTCAACTATTCTCAGAAGTAACTGGTAAAGGCAGATTCACTCCCACCGCTTAGCTTCTCTTTTCTTTTTAAACTGAACCAGACCTGACAGACAATGTAAAACCCTCAAAGTAACTCTAATCCATTTCCAAAAGATGCCTCAGAGTGCACGGTAGCCCAGGATTCTGTTTTGAATAAACCCATGCTCATGCTCTTTGCAACTGAGTATTTCTAATGTAAGTGCCTGCAAGGAGGAGGAGGGGAGAGAGGCTCATTAATAATCATGATGGTTTCAGTATTACATAACTCAGCCAGTTTGATCATCCACTGTGCTTTATCAGGTTTGTTTTACTGCAGTTTGCTTGTATCTGTACAGTTCCCATTTTGGGGTGCTTTAGTTCCAGGGAGCTTTCACGCTATCCCCACTTCTAGCACTGTAAAACAGCGGCCTGCTGTTTTAATCACGCCTCTCTTTTTCCAATGTTGTTTGCGCCCTGGTACAATCCATCTGCCTTGAATCTAGTGCTCCACTGGGGCTGCACACATCTGCCAGCCAGACTACCTTCGTACACAATTACTCAATCCACCGTAAGGCTCTTTAATAGGAAACAAGTGTGACAACGGCAAGCTCTTTTTTCTCTTGCTCTCCCTCTCTCTTTCTCTCCCTCTCTCTTTCAGTCTCCCCCCCCTCTTTTTATTTTTTTCTTTAAAACACATAGTCAAACAGCCCTAATAGAGATGAAGCTTGATAGATCCACCCAGGTGTAGGTGAAATGGTAGAGCCTCAAGCATAATCGATGCCGTGCTCTTGTGCTGAAATTCAGCACAGTGTCCTGAAGGGTTGTCTAGCAGCAGTGAAATGGGTTGCTCTTTGCCCAGTTAAGAAGTCAATGAGCTTGCTTCAGCTTACATATATGACTAATTTAGAAAGCAACCTGGATCTAGGTGAGCGCTGCAGAACTCTCTCTTCTCTCCAGCGCACGGACAAAGCACAGCACACAGTAAGTGGAAAATTTGCGTTTACTTATTTTACTTGGGAATTAATTAACTGTGTTTACTTTTGAGGGAATCCTCTAAAGGTTGGTGCAGAAATGAAGCAGAATAATGTTTGCATGCAGATCCCCTGTGTATTTCTTCCTGTTTCATTTTACACTGTGCCCTTGTCCTGCTACTGCAGCCTGATTGCTCAGGCTCATACAGCTGATCTGAAGCAGCTTTCTTATCTAAAACTGAGCTGTGTAATGATATCAGTAACACATAGGTCCATTTCTCTATTAAGATATGTGTCTGCACAGTATCTGATTACTGAGCAGAAGTAGGGTTTAATAGTTGTTGTTATAGAATGCATAAAGGAAAATCTTTAAATTGAGAAAGTAAAATACTCCAAACCTGTGTATATATATATTTTGTTTGGAGGAGGGAGGAGGGAGAGAGAAGGGAAAAGAGGAAGCAAGAATTAGAAATCTTAAGCATTAAAAAAGTAATTTAACCTGAAAGAGAAATCTACATTATTCTGTTTACCCAACCATTGATCCAAAAGTACTGAGGATGTTGCCAAACTATAAACTAACAAACTGTATCAACTGCAATGATAGTAAAGCTTGAAACAAAAAAAAAAAGAAGGTCGCTTGTCTAAAATGAAAGAGGCATATTAGAACCAGATGTACACAATCTCAACTTTGAATCCTCAGTCTTTCATGCTTGGTTTAAAGCAGCCTTAAAATTGCCTTTACTTTACATTTACAACTTTGGATTCCCTGTTAAACTGTGCTTGAACTTGAAGTCAAGATTTGATCTTAGCACACACGTATTCTTCGAGCCTCCTACCAGAGATTTACTTTGCTATTGGGAGTCTGTTTACTACTGTAGCATATACCCTGAGGCACATTAACAAGCTTGCTGTGATGGACTTTCAGGTGGAATGTCAGCCAAAGTAAAAGAATGTGTCTGTTGCATATACAAAACGTTCTGTCTGAGAAATAAACACATGCAGTGTAAAAAGGATCTGCCAGCATCTCAAGTAGATGATGACACAGTGTAAGAATGCATACCAGAAGTATGTTTGAATTTATTTACTAGAGGATCCAATGGGATGACACTTCTCACTTTAGACTTAATTTATCTTGAACTGTTACCCAGGTTGATGGCTGTTGTCAACACTGAAATGAAACAAGTGAGTCTGTGCAGTTATGCCTATAAAATGCTTTCAGTAGTCTTCCTTTCTGCAGAAGAGTCATTTTCTTTGCTCTTGGACAAACATGTCCCATCCTTTCAATTAGCTATTACTTTAGGCAGCTACAGTTATTCTTTGTGCACGATACCCATTAGCTTAATTCTGATGCTGAAAAACATCCAGTCTGTTAACAGTAAGCTTCTAAATATGGCAATTTAAAAGGGATGGAGTTGGAAATTTAGGAAGGTAAAACAACCATCTCAGAAGAAATATTTAGACCTGTAGCTGCTGGCATCAGACAGCGGTCAACGTCTACCCCCTACAGGGAGAGAATCTAATTTCATTGTGCCTCCTCTCATGCATGAACACTGTAGTAGTTCAGTTCATACACGCGAGTAGTGCAGTTATTCTCTGGCTCCAGCAACTGCCCCTTAATGGTGAGGTCAGACTGTGATTAATAGAAAGCCATTTTCAAAGAACTAATAAATAGCATAACTAATAAATGGCAATAAGCATTTTCTTTCTTTTAAATTAAACCCAGTGAAAAATGACATTTAGACTTTAAAAGCCATAATCAGCAGTGCTTTTCTTCCACAGTTGCAAAGTGCGAGTTCACAAGAAATTGATGCTTACCTTATGACAGCTGCATAATGTAGGTACCTTGAATATAACTCTGCAACCATCCGCACATAATAACACTATGTAAGAAATGGTCCTAGATATTGCAGTATATCTATGAGGTTAAGGGACAAGCAAATACAAGTGAGGTGACAGAATTATAGGTCACATTCTCCCTAGCATATTCACATCAAGAACTCTGCCAATATTTAGATAAAAATAAATTATTCTCTTTTTTTCCAATGTAACATATTTTAAGTGGTACTTCATCCTTTGTTTTCAATGTGACTCATTGCTTTGCAAGGCCTTCAGGGATAGGAACAAAAAAGGAATGAAGTACTACCAAATAATAAGTTTCTACTTATATCAACACACCTGATAAAATTTATCCCAGTTTGTTAGAGATTTAATTCAAGAAAACTAAAAACATGTCGTGTTTTGATCATACATACTGTGTAACTATTGGGTTTTAATATATTTTTCTAAAAAATCAGACATTATGCATTTGCTTATAAGTTACAGTGTCATCTACAATTTGTATTGCATTTTTGCAATAGAAGAGCTTTTAAATATTTTAAATAAGCGTCATATGATACTTTTTACTCCAAATTGTTTATTATAACTGTGAGTTGTGAGTGTGTGCAGTGTAACTACTTCATCCACTTTTTTCTTTCTTTCACCATCTTTCTGATATGCACATATATACCTACAAAGACTGTTATCTCCTACGCTTTCTCTCCAGTTTGAAATGGAGCTTTGAATCCTTCAAGACCTCATCTGTTGGCTTCAGTGTGTAAAATAATTAGAACATAAAAAATACAGTATTTCCATATTGTAGAGCCTAATCCTGACCTCAGCTACAACTCATGAGTGTAACAGAGTTCTGAATTTATGCATAAATTTGACTGTCACTATCCTTACCCAAAAAAAGAGCAAGGAGCTTGTGTTTATTTCTGATATTAGCTAGTGCTGACAGTGTTCTTCACAGCAATAGCTTAGCTCTGGAATTATTATCACCCCATCCACTTTAACAATTCTTTGGTGTATAAAATAAATAAAATGAATCAGAATCTAAAAAGATTTTCAGATCTAAAAATACAAGTTATTCACCTAAGTATTCAGACTGAAGTTTGCTTACACTAGGCCTTACGTTTAAATACATGTATACAACCCTAGGAGCTTTAGTTTAAGCAGAGATATTCGAGATTTTTAGTTATATTAATTTCATGTTCAACCAAGACCCTAATGGCAAATTGTCAGCTATATTTAAGATTTATAATGAAAGCATAGTGTCTAACAAACACTTCAGTAACATATAGTAATTAAGAATTTGTTAATTAATCAGTAGTCAATCTGAAAATATTTTCTTAATAGAAATAATGTGACCATATTGTTTGCTAACAAAACTTTTCTGAAAACATAAATATTAAACAAGCCTTTTTTCTTTCTATAACTAACATTTCTACAGAAGGCTTTAATTTTACTACTATTTGTTGGTGTAGTAGAAGCTATAGGTATTATATGACACAATGAATCCTGTATTATCTTCTTTGATACTATTACTCATGGCTGCTAAAGATTTAATGAGTCTTAAACTGAAAAAGATGTAGAAAGAGTGCTTATAGGCATAAAAATGTGTTACTGATGAGCATCAAAAGATTACCAGAACATTAGCTAGGGTTACAGGAAAACCTCAAATCATGTATGTTCCACAAATCCAAAATATTTTCCATAAGCAATCACTGAAGAGAGCTGCTCTTCATCTTTATTATTATTCTTCATATAAAACATCAATTCTAAGCTAGCTCAGATCTTTTTTATGCTAATGCCAGCATACTACAAGACTACTTAGCAAGCATTTCTAGTGCTATTTACATTAAAATCACACCTATTATTTACACCAATGCAGATGTGCAAATTTTATTTCCCTAATTCTTGGTTACTTTTGTGAGTTCAGGTAGAAGTGAACATAATTTGGTTTTCATTCTTCTCACAATAAGTCAGTATCAATAGTGAGTTGACACATGAGCTGTTACTTAACAGGGCATTTTAGATAGATACTGCCATGGAAACTAAGCCTTTGATCTAGAAAGCTCATGTCCAGTGATAATTAGGTTTTGGTAGTGAATGTCTGACACATACTTTTAAAATAAGGTTTAATACCAAGTAAGTCTTCTTTAACAATAAACCAATATTTTAGGAATCTGGATACAATAAAAAGTTCCTTGCTGCTGTAAAATTAAATCAACTCTAGTAAAAAGGATGCTTTTCAAAATTTCTGCTGCATTCAGACAATGATGCATTTTGTCTTTTGTTGCATGCATTGCAATAAAAGTAATAAAATACCATAAAACTGTTCTTTTTGCTTATTTAATTCAGTGGTATCACAATAAAGAGGTGTTGATTTGTTGATTGTTCATAATTGTATTCTTTATATACGGACTTACAGATGTTCACATCAAGTACTTCTATGAAATAATGCTGTCATTCTGATTTATCAATCTGATATTTTGGTACCAGTTTGTCAAGTGTTTTTCCTTAGTAGCAGGTGAGACGCTGATGGCAATAGCTACAAATATTCAGGAATAATGGAAGTACAACAAGGGAAGAAATTTAAAATCATGCTTTTCTAGAACCAAGCTGTGTATTACCCTCTTCTTCCTATGAGGCATCGGAGTGCAAATGTTATTAAAACAAATAGCAAAGGAGCACATTTTTAGAGCAACATGCCTCTGTCCTTGTTCTAAAAATGTGAGCTTGCTTGAAATGATTAATGGGAAGGGCTTTGTGCATTTTTTTACTGCTGTTCTTTAAAGGGTGATAAAGATATATGAACCCCATGATATGCACAAATCCCATGCACAATGACCATGAGTTTGATTCAGTATCTTATACTCTGGTGTAAAACCTCAGAAAACAGTGGTAAGGAAACCATGAATCAGAATAATTTATTTTTCATTACTTTTTTCTTTAAATTTAAAAGTGAGAAAGAGATTAAACTAGACAAC
Organism: Psittacula echo; assembly: GCF_963264785.1. Taxonomy (NCBI): domain Eukaryota; kingdom Metazoa; phylum Chordata; class Aves; order Psittaciformes; family Psittacidae; genus Psittacula; species Psittacula echo. The sequence goes on from NC_137735.1 coordinate 131,390,309, forward strand.
AATAAAATTGCTTTGTGGATTTTGGTTTTTTTTCCAAATCTTTAGATTTACTATATTAAATTCAACTCCGGTGTAATCTCATTTTCTTCCTTGGAATTAACGGAAGGGTTAATTTTTTGCTTTGAATGGATTTAACCTTTTAAAGTAACACCAGCTATGAATTTTCTTACTCTGACAACTTTGAAATGAAAAACCTGTAAAATTGGGACAAATTGGCCAACAATACTGCACACAGGGAGGGTTGAGGTCAAAAATGTGTTTGTTAAATTTCCAGAAGGTTGTGCTGGACTTTAAAAGGTCTATGAATGTAAACCAGTCTTTGAAATATCAGCACAGCAAAATCATGTGGTGCATATCACAGATGTGTGTCATACCTGTATAATAACATTAGTGTTACCCTCAGAATTTACATTGGAGAAAATGAAAGAAACATGCATGGTACAAAGTAATGTGATTTCTACTGGAAGTTATTTTACCTCAATAGGTTTCTCTTTTTATGGGGCAAATAGACCCTTCCATCTGGAGAACTGTTGTGGTACAGTTTTAGTAATGCTGGGGTTGAAATCATAGACATTATGCAGCCACACAAACATATATATTCTTTTTAATGCTGAGGCAACGTGACAAGAAAAAAAACCCTTGTTTTTCTAGATAGTATTCTAGATAATGTTTTATGAAATTCCTAAAAAACTAGTTTATTAGCAAACCCAAACATATTCGGGTTCCATAGTAAGTCTTGTAGTTGACTCAGTGAAGATAATGCCTGGTGTGTATACTCTCTTAATTGAGATTTTTTAAAGAATAAAAGACTCTCTGTAAGGGCACAAAAGTTACAGAGAAGTATGTCACCAACAATACCACCTTTGTCCCATGCAGAGTCTTCCAGCATCATCTTCCTAGTCCCATCACAGAATGGTGCATTAACTTCATGATCCTGGGCACCATGCTTTAAAAATAACATGTAAGTGGCTAAAACACAGCCTTCACAATATTTCACATGCATCAGGATGAAAACAGAGCAAAACAATAGTCATATTTTAGGGCCATAGAGATGCCATATGAAGCGTTATGACCCTCCAAGACAAATAATATGCAGAATGGATGTGAACAGTGCCTGAGGACAATGGTTTGCAGAGCTTTTTGCTTTGTAGGGCAAAGTGTATTTCTGTTTGCTTTTTTGTATTTCTTTTTGTGCATTTGTGTTTGTCAGCAAGACGAAAAATCTCATCTCTGACAGACTTTTCCTTGGTTAATGCACAGCTGAAAAGTGATACAGTGCTAAGGTGTTGATTTATAACAATGATAGGATAGAACAGAAGTTATAAGGATTATTCTACTTGAAAGATAATCACACTTTCAACCTTATTAGTGGAAAAAACCCACCCTTAATTTAATAGAGTTGGTGTTCATTTCTCTTTGATGAAGGAGAGATTTGAGAAGGCTGTGCAGATGGCCAGCACTGCAGAGAACAGCTCTGTCAGGGCTTCTTAGAGATCTGCGACACAGTTGCCAGCAAAGCTTGATAGTGCATGGGTCAGTGCTTCCATGTCTTCACAGGCTAAATTTCCACAAGCCGATGAGTGTATGTGTGAGGTGGCAGGGATATACCAAGCAATGCCCTGCTTGTTATTTCATGGAATTAGTTGTGGTTCCTCAGGCCATCCATTTGTCCTATTACAAGAAACTCCATCCAAGTTACCTTACTTGGCAGCCATTTCTCAGCAGACTGACAAAAGAGATTTAATGACATGTCATGTGAGATACTTTGTTATCACTGAAATGGCCTCCTTCACACTGGGTTTAGGGCACATTAACAGGGTATTGTGGGAGAGTAGACACAGCTGATGCCCATGTATTGGATCTGTGAAAAAACATTTAACTGTCTCCAGAGAGAAAATTCTGCCAAAACTCACACTGAGTTCCATAGTGCTTGGATTTGGCATAGGGTTTTGATTTAGCACCTTTACAAAGAGTTAAATGCATATATACTTGCATCATAAATGACTATGTCAATCACACTTCATATTATTAGATTTAAGATCTTGTAGGCTACAAATTTACTTACTGTTAGCATTTCCCAGTACTTTCATGACCAATCACGAATTTGATGAGGAATGACAACAGCTATTTGCGGCAATTAGTGAAATCTCACAGAAAGCATGGTTTTATGAACCTGATAATCTCAAGTGTTTTAGATTTGTTTGAGTTTAAAAATGCCAGTGGCTACTTGTCAAACTTCATTTATAAATCAAAATTGTTTTTCAGTTCTACACCTGCAAAACAAGTGTTCAGAACTTGTAAACTTCTTTATGGATTTTTTTTTTTTTTTTGGCCTTCAGATACAGTGGAAAGAGTCCAAGACAATTTCTTATGGCTGAATTATAAACACTTGAAAAATTGAGTTTGTAATGAAAATGCTGACACAGCTTTAATTATTGCAGCATGAATGATTTTATTATACACTATTCACAGTGTCTATACATACAAAGTACACGCTGTAGTGTTCTAATATTTCATCTAAGAAAAAAGCAATTACTTAGCAGATGTAGAGAGCTAAGCATAAATAGGTTAAACCCATACCTCTATGCTGTTTGAAAACCTATATGGAATGTTATTACCACATAAAAGGGTTTATACTTTAGAAGACTCAAAGGTACAGAGAACCAGCTAAAGCAATAAACTGCTCTGGTGTACTTAATTAAAAAGCTTCAAGTTACTGAAGTCAATTGAAAAACAGAAGGTTTGATTCTTTAAGGTAATTTTGTCCTCTTCTGTTAAGTGCTTATCAAGTGTTAAAGAATTAAAATGCCATCCCAGCAGTTTAAATAGAGAATAATTTGCTTTTCTTCTATAGAAGGCAATTCTTTATGCTGTCAACCTAGACACATGTAATAAAACGGGCAATGCGGATGTAATTGGGTGACATGGTTGGGTTTAATTTATCTTTAATTAACCAGCATTATAGAAGAAGCTGTGAAATCAGTATTGAGACATTTCAGAAAATCATTTTTAGTGTCAATCTTTTTACATAAAGCTGGAAATCTTTGAAAAGTGGAGAGCATTGTTAGAATATATTCCTAGTTTATAAGCACAGCATTTCAGAGGGAGTTTTGACTCAGACATGTGAAAGATCAACCTCCAGACTGGCTTTGTGAGTGGAACTAGGCAGATTATGGAAAAGACTGGACTTCTGTGAATTATGTTTCTAAACTGGTTAGTTTTAGTGCTGTTGTGCATGATCCATTTTAGGGAAGTGAACACTTCTTTTTTTTTTTTTCTTTTTTTTTAATTTTTTTTCTTTTTTTAATTTTTTTTCTTCCTAAAATTATGCAATAATTTCATGATTTTTTTTTTTTAAGTTTGAGTTTTGTACTCACTTTTCAAACAGGTGAGTGTGGAACACATATGGCTGAATTAAGGCTCTTGTGGTTCCAGGTTTCTTGAGCCAGGTCTACATTATCCTTGGCATGGTTCATGCTGTGAGGTGATGCCAGCCAAGGGCAGGCATAGAACAGCAGCGCCTTGAGCCTCCCTCCAGAGCACGCTCCAAAGCTAAATGCCACGAGGTGGGTGATTTGAACTACCAAGCCAAGTCCATGCCATTCTCTGGGAATGTCCACCTGGAGAGAGCCACTGACTCTCCAGAATCCATGTACAGTGTCCAGCACAGCACAGACTGAGCAGAAGCAAGAAATATGCTTCTACTGTAAAACACATCAGAATTATCACTATGATTATATAACTGCTGCCTGTGTTTGAAATTCTGCAGTTTTACTACTCTGACATTTATATATGAGGGTTAGCTTTCAGATAACACAAACAACAAAAAATTTAAGAACAGGATTTGTCACTGGCTCAAAGGAATATGCATGTTGAGGTGGTATCTGGTTCCAGCATGTTTTATGGCTGGTAAGATGTGCAGAACAAGTAGACTTTAAATTACTTGTAGAGAAGAGGAAGAACTTGATGACAATCAATTATAAACCTGTTTAACCAAACTTAAGGGATATAGGATTTCATTCTCTCTGAGTTCATTCTTATTTCAAGTCCAACAGTCACAGTAGAATCAAGACACTTGATAAAAAAAACAGGTTGTTACAACAGTTAATTACCATTCCCCAATTGCTGATTTTAACTTTTATAATTTTCGTTCCAACTATTCATTCTTCATTCATATTTGAAATGTTATTGTCCACATATTTTGTAGTCCTTCTCTCCCTCTTTTATTATCTTTCCTGAAAAATCTGGGTGTTGTGGGGTTTTTTGTTTGTTTTGTTGTGGTTTTTTGTTTGTTTTGGTTTTTTTTTGTTTGTCTGGTTGTTGGTTTTGTTGTTGTTGTTTTTGTGGTTTTGTTTGTGTTTTTTTCACAGATACTGGTCCCAGATTAATTTCTGGGTATATAGAGTCCCTATATATTCATTAGGGTGAGGTAAGAATGACCATTGGATGATTCATTTTTAGTCTGATACTATTGCCCTCTAGACACAACTGTTTCTTTCCATTGAAAGACCAGCAGCAACTATAGAAAGGCTCGTTTCCAATCTTGAGATTCCTATATTAGGTGCTTAATGATAAATGTGATAAATCTGGAATTAAATTAAAAAATCTTATTTAATAAATCACATTCTCCATCTGTTGGGTCACTCTCTGAAATCCTTTGAAAGCATGGATACCAGAACTGGAAACAACATCAGGCAGTAGTTGTGCAAAAGGAAAAAATACAGAAGTTATTTAATTTCAGTAACTCTTTTTTTTTTTTTTGGCTTGGTTTTGTTTGCAGCCTTTCTCTTAATTTCAAGATAATGCAAGCAGTAATCCTCTCAATTATACTCATTTTAGAGGTGAGGCTTGATTGGGTTTTGTGTGACTCACATTTTACATCAACTCATGTAAATTAGAATCAGGCCCTGTATATATAAAACTTTAGGTCTCAATGAGTTCATATTTCATTTGGTCCTAACCTTTTGCTTTAATTAACTGTATTTTGCCCATGCTACATAATGCAACATAATATTTCAACCAATCTTCAAGCTAGTTTCATGGGTGGGTATTATGTTTCTCCTATATGATATGTATTAGGTGAAATCAAATATCGTAAGATCCTATATAGTTCACATTCAGAATGAATGTCTATCAAAAATTTAACAATCCAGCTTGTAACAAGGATGCTGAATAGATTTATAAATAATTTCTTCATTATTTTCAGAATGTTGGAATGTAAACCAGCAGTGGGGCAAATTTTCAAATACAGGATGGATTTTACACACACTATAAAATAGGGGAGGGGGGAGAGCGTGCTGAATTCAAGGGAGCAATACGATCTTAACACAGAAAAGAAATTTCCTGCTTTTGAGACAGGTACATTTAACATTTCTTACTATTTCATTGTGGTCATGCATTTAAAAAAATTATGGGCACAGAAAAATAAGTCAAGCTTACTTCAGGATACTGAAAAATAAGTAAAAACTTAAATAGTGTGGAAGTCTAATATTTCATTTTCCAATACCTACAGTGAATGTAGGAGCAGGTCAGTAACAAATGATGAATCTAACCTGTTCTTAGCTGCCCTGGTGCAAATCCAGAAATGATTCTTTCCTGCAGAGATTACCTCCAGAGAACAGCAATGCCATCAAAACCCTGACAAGTGTACAAACAAAAAGTGAGTCAAGCCTGAAAACAATGAAAACAGATAGAAAAGTGCCAATTAGTCATATCATTGGTAAAATTAAATATGACACAAATAGAGCTAATTATGTCCTCACTCGCAATTCAGATTTTATTAGTTTAGGAGCCCTTGGTGGTAGCCTAAATTATATGTATTATGTTTAGTTTGATGGGATTTTTTACCCTGTTTTCTTTATGGCCTCAGGGGCTAGATCCCCAGCTGGTACACAGAACAGTTGCTATTACCTTCAGTAGGTCTGGGAGCATTTACACAGTGGCACCCCAGCTGGATTTGTTGGCTGACTAACCTGGTCTTTGGATAGTTTGTTGTGTTGTTGGTTTGTTGGGTTTTTTTCTTTAAAGTGTGAAAGCATTTAGGGTTTAATCTCACAGCATTTCTGCAAACTTTAGAAAAGTGAACATTACCATACAATTGCCATGGCAGAAAAAGGAGGACTAACAACTTTCTCAGTCTCTGTAAAACATATGAAAACAGAATGAGGAAAAAACACCTCACTTTTATTCTTCAGCAGTGCAAACGTACTGTTTAGAGCAACCTTGATGTCCTGGTTTCCAGACCCTGGAACTAGTCAGAGTTCACCACAGTCCTTCATTTAGTGTGTTCCTTTCCCATACAAACAGGAACGTGAACATGCAGGGGATGGTATGCATACAGATTGTAATAATATGAAGTACCTCTATTTCATCTGTAGCATAGTATGTGATACAAGGAATAATAGGTCTCAGCTGGAACTTTAGTAATTCTAATTATAATTACACCCCTGAAAGATGCATTAAAAGAACATTATAATTATGGCTGTTAATCACTTCAGTGTTGCAGTGTGCTGGAATCAGTGTCACTTGCTTACATCTCCCTCACGCCCTCCATAGCATAGAATCATAGAATCATAGAATGGTTAGGGTTGGAAGGGACCTTAAGATCATCTAGTTCAGCCTGTCATGGGCAGGGATGCCTCACACTAGACCATGTTACCTAAGGCTCTGTCTGACCTGGCCTTGAGCACTGCCAGGGATGGAGCATTTACCTCTTCTTTAGGCAGACTGTTCCAGAGCCTCCCCACCCTCACAGTAAACAGCTTCTTCCTTATATCTAACCTGAACTTCCCCTGATGAAGTCTGAATCCATTACCCCTTGTCCTATTGATACAGTCCCTGGTGAAGAGTCTCTCTCTGGTATCAAGTCCATAAAGCAACTGCTTATTCGTTTTTATTAACACAACTTTGCATATAACAATGAATCTGATTTTATCATCCTTATCAGTGTGGTTACTTGGTCAGATTCCTTCATGCAGAAACAGAACAAAAAGCAAGAAGTTAGCAGGGAACTTTCTTGTGGTTTTTGCTGCTGGAAAAAAAGTCTAAATTTTTTACTTCTAGACTTGGTCGAAACTTCCCTGAAATTCAACGGAAGTAGTTTTCCCATGAGCTTCAGTGAGCTTTGGATCAGAATCTTTGAACGTCAGCTCTGGATCAGGTAGAATTACTTCAGACACCTTCTTGCAAAATGTGTTCATAGACAAGGAGGGAAATTCTAAGCTTCAGTTACAATAATGTAAATTGGTAGCTCATTTATAAAAGTAGAAAGGCATGAACAAATCTTCAACAAGCATACATAAAGAAGTGACACATACAGAGTCAGAAAGTTTTAGCATCCACTGCCAATGCTTTCTCTTCTTTGAACTATTTTATTTCTGATTCGTTACATATTTTCTCAACAGGGCAATTGCACTTTCTTTACTTTAAAGAGACAAGGTTAGATGCATTTTTGACACCTGTTAAGAGGTTTTTCTGGTTGAAAACAAAGAAGGCATTTTCTGCAGATGCTGTTTTCCTGAAAAATCACTAACATAATCCTTCCATAACACCAACAGCTGTAATAATACCATTAATAACCACTTGACTGCTTAATCAACATTTGTTACTTAGCAGTGCCTTTCCCCAACACTTTTTAAGATGATTTTGTTAGGAGGTTGGCAGGAGGTTTTTGACAGACTACTTTTTGTGCAAGGAAAATGCTATCTTCTCACAGGTACTTTTGAGAAGAATGTGTCACCGCTGATGACAGTCCCACCAGAGCCCATCCCTCAAGTAAAGGACAGGACAACTGGTCCAAGTGCAGAGACAAGGAAACTCACACGAGTCATTTGGGCACTCAGATCATCTGTTTAGGCTGTTGTTTTGCCCAGAGAAATCCCTGCTTTTCAGGCAAGAGGAGTGGCGATCATTTTCTTCTCACCACCTGATGCTTCTGGAGCACAGTCTGCGTGGGTGAAAGTGTCCATTCTGACATCCCCTCAGCTCATGTTTGTTAGGGGAGAAAGCAGCTCATCGCTTAACCTACATGTTCCCTGGACCATCACTGAACCAGAAGCAGAGCTATTTGGTTGTGTAGGTGCACCTTTTAACTCTCTTGTTTTTCAGTATTCTGGTGTCATTTTCTTTTTTCTTTCTTTCTCTTTTTTTTTTTTTTTTTTTTTTTTTTTGAGCATGTAAAGGGTGGAAAATAGATTAAAAAATAAATTTCATTCTTTGTTGGAACAAAAAATTAAAATAAAAACTAAAAAGGACAGTGATGGCAGTAACATGGGTTGATTGTTTCTGGATTTGGTTCTGGATGTTTTGGGAATTTAAGCCTTTTGGCCTGAAATATAGAGAAATGAAACCACTGAAAAAGAGCCTGAGAACTCTGTGACTTTATTCTGAGAGTATTACTTTCAGAGATATTTTTTTCCAGCTGTTTAAGCTAGATTTTGGATCCTCTCAGTCTTTCTCTCTCTGCCTTTAGATTTTCTTTCAACCAATACTGAAATAGTGACCAAGGGTCACTATTTCTATAGTGATCCTTGCCAAATATATCACCAACCTTGTGAGCAGATGTACTAATTTCCAAAGCTTCCATCTCTATCTGTTAAAGAAAAAAAGAGTCATTTTGTTTAGGCTGCATGTTTTATGGGTGAAAAGTACAAAATGTATATAAAGATAAATAAATATAATGCAATTTACCCTTTTTTGTGATACTGGAACATCACAGTAGGACCTGGAAATATTGCAAATGTTTAACAGGAAACAATCAGCTAAGTGTAGGATAAGGTCTATTTGGCAATTATAGTGTGTAATGAAGAATACTTGTACTAATATGAAGATTAGGAAAACCTCCAATCATTAGAAAGAAGGTGATTTAATTTTTTTCTCTGCATGATGAGCATAATCAACACCAGTAGGTCTCAAATACCAGAATACTGCCATTGATCAGTGGAAATATTTGCATCCCTGTTGTGGGTTAGCCCTGGTAGGCTGCTAAAGCCCCACACAGCTACTCATTCACTATCCTCAGCAGGCAAAAGAACAAAAGTGAGAAACAAATTGGCTGAAATAAAGTTTAACACTTAAAGGGAGGTAGAGGAGAAGAAGGAAAAAAAAAAAAGAAGAAGAAACAGTAAGACAAGTGGTGCAAAACCAGCATCTCCCCATCAATTAACTGATGCCCTTCCAGTCACCTGGAAAGCTCCCCCTCAGTTTTTGTTACTGAACATGACATCATATGACATGGAATATCCCTTGGGTTAGTTGAGGTCACCTGTCCCAGCTGTGTCATTTCCCACACTCTTGTGTACCTCCAGCCTACTGTCGTGGTATTAAGCCAGTCGGCAAGTCAGCCAAGCAGTTTCTACTCCCCCCTTCCCCCCCCCACCTCTCAGAGGGATGGAGGAGAGAATCAAAAGACTGTAACTCCCACGGGCTGACATAAAACCAGTCCAGTAACTAAGGTATAACACAAATCACTACTGCTACCACCAATAATAATAATGATAAAAGAAATAACAAGGGAAGAGAATATGATACCACCCGCCGAAAATGAGTCCAACTGAGCAGAGCATGCCCTTCTGGGTAACTCCCAGTTACATCCCCGGGCATGACATGCTGTGGTATGGAATACCTCTTTGGCTAGTTTGGGTCAGGTGTCCTGTCTTTGCTTCGTCCCGGCTTCCCCTCCCCCCTGGCAGAGCATGAGACTCACAAAGTCCTTGGTCAGGGTAAACATTCTGACCAGCAACTGAATACATTGGCTTTATCAGTACTATCCCCAGGCCGAAAGTCAAAACCACAGTGCTGCACCAGCTACTAAGAAGGAGAAAAAGTGACTGCAGCTGCTGAACCCAGGACAGTATCCACCCCTTATTCCATACCATTCACGTCATGCTCAGATCCCACATTTTCAATATACCCTCACTCTCATCTCAGTGCACTGTTAGCTTAGTGCACGGACCAATTCCTATAAAGCTACTGAGTCCATTCGGTTCATGATGTTGGGCTCCATCTCTTGTAAGAGTCTTTCAGGGCAGGAAAGGCTGTGTGCAGTGTTGGATCGTTGCCTGCCGATGCTGATCGTTCCTTTACTGCAAAACTCGCCTGGTTCTATCAAAGTTCACTCTCTGTTGGGATGATGGTCGGAGGGAAGTCAGGGCCAGTCACTGGTGCCCTGCAGACTTCTAGTTGACGGGCTATAAAAGTATTACATAGCAGGCAACAGCATGCAATTGAGTTCATTGGCTGTTTTCCCCTAAAATCAAATCCCCTTGAGGTATACATCGGACTTCCCCATCTTCCCGCATTGCCCACCAAGTATATTCGGGTCCCTGAGCAAAAGCAATCCCATGAGTGGGTTTGCCTTTACCTGAAGCAGGAATAGCCCAGACTGTCTTCCTCACCAAATTCTTCATGTGCACCACAGGAACTTTGCCCCCTTCTACAATATGTAAAAGTTCTGACTGTGCTAGGCCAGCCCTGTTGGCAGATCCTCTGGTGTTGACCAACCAGGTGGCCTTTGGTAAGCGTGTATCCCGATGCTTGAAAGTTCCCCCACCCATTGCTCTCAATGTAGTTTTTAACAGCCTATTGTACCGTTCGATTTTCCCAGAGGCTGGTGCATGGTAGGGGATGTGATATACCCACTCAATGCCATGCTCTTTGGCCCAAGTGTCTATAAGGTTATTCCAGAAATGAGTCCCATTGTCTGACTCAATTCTCTCTGGGGAGCCGTGTCGCCACAAAATCTGGTTCTCAAGGCCCAGGATAGTGTTCCAGGCAGTGGCGTGGGGCACAGCGTATGTTTCCAGCCATTTGGTGGTTGCTTCCACCATGGTAAGCACATGGCTCTTGCCTTGGCAGGTTGGTGGGAGTGTGACATAATCAATCTGCCAGGCCTCCCCATATTTATACTTCAGCCATCGTCCTCCATACCAAAGAGGCTTTAACCGTTTGGCTTGTTTAATTGCAGCACGTTTCACACTCATGAATAACCTGGGCAATAGTGTCCATTGTTAAGTCCACCCCTTGATCACGGGCCCATCTCTATGTTGCATCTCTGCCCTGATGACCTGAAGTGTCATGGGCCTACCGGGCCAAGAATAATTCACCTTTATGTTGCCAATCTAAGTTCATCTGAGCCACTTCAATCTTAGCAGCTTTATCCACTTGTTGGTTGTTCTGGTGTTCCTCAGTGGCCCGACTCTTGAGTGCATGGGCATCTACATGGCGTACCTTCACCACCAGGTTCTGCACCTGGGCAGTGATATCTTGCCACAGTGCAGCAGCCCAGATGGGTTTACCTCTGCATTGCCAATTGCTCTGCTTCCATTGCTGCAATCACCCCCACAGGGCATTTGGCACCATCCATGAGTCAGTATAGAGATAAAGTACTGGCCACTTTTCTCGTTCAGCAATGTCCAAGGCCAGCTGGATGGCTTTCACCTCGGCAAACTGACTCGATTCACCCTCCCCTTCAGCAGTTTCTGCAACTTGTCGTTGAGGACTCCATACGGCTGCTTTCCATCTCCGATGCTTTCCCACAATATGGCAGGACCCATCAGTAAACAAGACACACTGCTTTTCACTTTCTGACAGTTTATTATATGGTGGGGCCTCTTCAGCACGCATCACCTCCTCCTCTGGTGACATTCCAAAATCTTTGCCCTCTGGCCAGTCCATGATGACTTCTAGAATGCCTGGACAACTGGGATTTCCTATTCGAGCTTGTTGTGTAATTAGTGCAGCCCATTTACTCCATGTCACATCGGTTGCATGATGTGTAGAGGAGACCCTGCCTTTGAACATCCAGCCCAGCACGGGCAACCGGGGTGCCAGGAGGAGCTGTGCTTCAGTGCCAATCACCTCCGAAGCAGCTCGAACCCCTTCATAGGCTGCCAGTATCTCTTTCTCAGTTGGGATATAGCTGGCCTCAGATCCTTTGTATCCCCGACTCCAAAAGCCGAGGGGTCGACCTCGAGTCTCCCCTGGAGCTTTCTGCCAGAGGCTCCAGGTAGGACCATTCTCCCCAGCTGCGGTGTACAGTACATTTTTTACATCTGGCCCATTCCGGACTGGTCCAAGGGCTACTGCATGAACTATCTCACGTTTAATTTGCTCAAAGGCTTGTTGTTGCTCAGGGCCCCATTTAAAATCATTCTTCTTCCGGGTCACATGATAGAAAGGGCTTACAATCGAACTGTAATTTGGAATGTGCATTCTCCAGAACCCCGGAGCGCTCAAGAAAGCTTGTGTTTCTTTTGTTATTAGTTGGTGGAGACATTGCTGTTATCTTGTTGATCACATCCATGGGATCTGGCGACGTCCATCTTGCTATTTTATTCCCAAAAATTGAATCTCCTGTGCAGGTCCCTTGACCTTACTCTGTTTTATGACAAAACCAGCTTTCAGCAGTATTTGGATTATTTTCCTCCCTTTCTCAAAGACTCCTTCTGCTGTATCGCCCCACACAATAATGTCATCAATGTATTGCAGGTGTTCTGGAGCTTGCTCCTGTTCCAGTGCATTCTGGATCAGTTCATGGCAGATGGTAGGGTTGTGTTTCCACCCCTGGGGCAGTCAGTTCCAAGTGTACTGGACGCCCCTCCAAGTAAAAGCAAACTGTGGCCGGCATTCTGCTGCCAAAGGAATTGAGAAGAATGCATTGGCAACATCAATCGTGGCATACCACTTGGCTGCCTTTGACTCTAATTCATACTAAAGCTCTAGCATGCCCGGTACGGCAGCACTCAATGGTGGTGTGACTTCATTAAGGCCACGATAGTCTACTGTTAGTCTCTACTCTCCGTTAGATGGGCCATATGGGGCTATTAAAGGGTAAGGGGGTCCTGCTGATCACTCCCTGACTCTCCAGTCCATGGATCAGCTTTTGAATGGGAATCAGGGAATCTTGGTTGGTGCAATATTGCCACTGGTGCACTGTTGTGGTCGCGATTGGCACTTCTTGTTCTTCAACCTTCAGCAGCCCCATAACAGAAGGATCCTCTGAGAGACCAGGCAAGGTGGACAGCTGCTCAATTTCCTCAGTCTCCAAAGCAGCAATACCAAAAGCCCATCGGTACCCTTTTGGGTCTTTGAAGTACCCTCTCCTGAGGTAGTCTATGCCGAGGATGCATGGAACTTCTGGGCCACTCACAATGGGGTGCTTTTGCCATTTCCTTCCAGTCAGGCTGATCTCAGCCTCCAGTACAGTCAACTCTTGGGATCCTCCTGTCACTCCAGAGATATAGATGGGTTCCACCCCTTGACAGCTTGACGGCATCAGGGTACACTGTGCACCAGTATCTACTTGAACTTTATACTTCTGTGGGACTGATGTGCCAGGCCATCTGATCCACACAGTCCAGTAAATACGATTGTCCCCTACCTCCACCTGGCTGAAGGCAGGGCTCCTCTAATAGTCATCACAACGTTGGACACTTAAGTCATGTTGAAAGGGATTATTATTCATTATCACAGGAGCTGGAGTAAAATCAGCTCTTCTGCTCCATCTGGGAACCTGCTCACCAGAGACTGAAGCCGCAGCTCTCATGGGATGATTAGTCTTGACCCTTGTTCCTGTTTTCAATTCACAGACCCATTCCTCCAAAACTGAAGTAGGTTTTCCATCCCACTTCGTCATGTCTTGTCCGTGATCCCGCAGGTAAGACCATAGGTGGCCCGTGGTGTATACCTTCTATATCTTCTCTCTCAAACAATAGGATGCCTTTGTTAATAGCTGAGACGTGTGTTGGTACACGTGAGGAGCTGGATAAATCAGATAGATCGTCCCTCAATTGTTTCAGATCCTGGGACAGCTTTTCCACAGCTGAGATGATGGAAGGGGTGAGATTGTCTTCAAACTCTCGGAGTTTATGAATCATTCCATCCACTGTTAGTGGTACTATGTCATTCCAGGTTACCGTTGCCAATGAATGGGCATATGATGACGGTGCATTCCGTGTAAGTTTTCGCCACATGGGTCGTGTACATTCGACTTCATCTGGGTCTATGGGCATATCCCCGTTATTTGGCTTGATGTGATAGATCATCTCTACAATGGCTGATTCCCTCAGAGACTGGATGCCTTTGTCTAAAGTAGTCCACTTGGCCGAGCGACTCATAACATCGTCCTTGTATGGAAACCTTTCTTTCACAGCTGCCAAGAGCCGCCTCCAAAGACTGAGGGACTTTTTCTCTCTTGCAATTGCTTTGTCAATTCCCCCTTCTCTAGCAAGTGATCCCAGCTGCTTGGCTTCTGCACCTTCAAGTTTGTGACCATCAGCCCCATTGTCCCAGCATCGGAGCAACCAGGTGATGATGTGCTCCCCTGATTGACGGGTAAAATCCTTTCGCATATTCCGTAGCTCGGTTGAGGTCCGAGGTCGAGAAGTCACCTCTTCTTCTTCTTCGTCATGTGTTGATGACTCCTGATGAGATGGTGGCCCGGGTGGTGAATACATTGTTTCTTCATCTTGCTTCACCCTTCTTGCCTCTTTTTCGCTTTTTCTTTTGCGTACAGGGGCAACCGATATTGGTACGAATTGGTCCTCTGGTTTAGCTGCAGTGATTATCACTGTGGTTTGAGTAGCAACTGTACTTGTCGCTGGGGGTGGTGTAGCTGCTGTGGTTGGAGCTGGGGTAGCTTCGCTGTCTGTTGCAGTCGAAGTTTGAGTAGCTACTGTACTTGTCACTGAGGCTGGGGTAGTTGTGCTGCCCATTGCAGCCAAAGTTTGAATAGCTGCTGTACTTGTCGCTGGGGGTGGTGTAGCTGCTGTGCTCAGAGCTGGAGTAGCTGTGCTGTCTGTTGCTTCGCCCTCAGATCCAGGGACATTTTTTTCCTTTTGAAGGTGCTGGATAGTGTTGAACAAGGCCCTGTAAGCATAGGCCAAGCCTCAGCGCGTTGCCATGATTTGTCCCTCTCTGGTATGACCAGGGTGACAACACACCTCATTTAAGTGTTTTATTAATTCTTCTGGATTTTGCACTTGTTTGGTGGTGAAATTCCAAAGCACTGGAGGGGCCCACTGACCTTGATACTTGCCCATACTATCCCATACACCCTGACACTCATGGCTGTCCAGCCTCGGGAAAATCTCTGTCCTCCTATTTTGTAGTCTAACCCCAGACAAGACTAAAACCTGACTCTGCTTAACTCTTGAGATCAGACGTAATGGTTGTGGACAAAACACACTCTGTATGCGTGCCAACATGGTGATCCCTATCACAATCAGCAAACAGGTCTCAAAAATATTAAAAATCCATTCAAAAACTTCGAAACTCTCAAATGATGCTGTAAATGGTCTGGGAGGGGTGCTGGGAGGGTAAGAGAATGTCTCCTTCACAGATTGACCATCCGAGAAGGAGAAAAAAGATGTGTAATTGCTAAGCACTTCTATTACATAGTTCCCAAAGTATAAAGGTTTATACTGGGAACATAAGCCAGATCAGTTTCATGATCAATGATTCTATTGTATTACAAGTCATTACCATAAAGTACAATGAGAAAATAACCTTAGCCCAAGCCCCACACTTGAAAAACACTAACGCAGCAAATACTGGCTCTAAGTAAGCTACAACATAATGAAACTGTGAGATCAAAACCAACAACTTTGAGAGCCAATAAATCAGCATTGTGACAAGTGACTATTAATCTGAAAAACTGAATGCTTATCACAAATACGATTAAACACACTCCGGTCAGATCTGTCGTTATCTTAACCCTTCGAGGCCCACGTCGGGTGCCAAAAAGAACTGTTGTGGTTTAAGCCTGTCTGCAAGTCAGTTAAGCAGTTTCTACTCCCCGCTTCCCCCCCCATACCTCTCAGAGGAATGGGGAGGATGATCGAAAGAATGTAACTCCCACGGGTTGAGATAAAAACAGTCTAAGTCTATATCTAAGTCTATATCTAAGGTATAACACAAATCACTACTGCTACCACCAATAATAATAATGATAAGAGAAATAACAAGGGAAGAGAATACGATACCAACTGCCGAAAACGAGTCCAACTGAGCAGAGCATGCCCTTCTAGGTAACTCCCAGTTACATCCCTAGGCATGATGTGCTGTGGTATGGAATACCTCTTTGGCTAGTTTGGGTCAGTTGTCCTGTCTCTGCTTCCTTCCAGCTTCCCCTCCTCCCTGGCAGAGCAGGAGACTCACAAAGTCCTTGGTCAGGGTAAACATTCTGACCAGCAACTGAATACATTGGCTTTATCAGTACTATCCCCAGGCCGAAAGTCAAAACCACAGTGCTGCACCAGCTACTAAGAAGGAGAAAAAGTGACTGCTGCTGTTGAACCCAAGACACCTACTCACTGGCAGTGTGAGAAACAGAAAAGACCTTGATGCTTGTGCTATCAACATCGTTTTGATCACAAGTCCAAAACATAGTACCATAAGAGCTGCTATGAAGAAAATTATTCCAGACCAAACCAATATACATACTCAAGAGTTGCTGTTAGATTCATGGTGCTTTTTTCAGATGGAAATGTTTAAGAGATTGGTCTTCAGGATGCGTGTGTGACATCTTGTGTTTCCTGAACATTCAGTGAAAATTGCTGTAGCAAATTCTTATGCTAATTTTTTCACTTCACTTCAGATACTTTCAATTATACAGGAACAGTTCAGTAAGATGAATCACTTTCATTCCTAAACTTTTCTGGCAAAATCAAAACTAACATTTTTCAAGTCATATTTAATTAAAATGAATGGATATTAGGCTAAATTCCTACACCTGCTAACGTATCTTTCAAATGCAGTTTGAAACAATATGGGGCATAGATTTGTTTTGTGAAAGTCTGTTAAAACACCCATGCTTCTGAGGAATTTACAGTTTTCATTCCCATTGAGACAAAAATTATTTTTTAAATTTATTCCAGTGCAAACCAGACATGATTTGACTATATTTCTGTCATTAGATACAAAATAACCTAAAACTTAAATTGAGACTAAAGATTTTAAGCACATACAGACTGAAGTGGTGAGGCATGGAGAATGTTTTATACAAAATTTTTGAAATCTAAGCAGAAATTTCTGTAAAGTACTGATATGTATTTGACCTTTTTTAAGTCAATTTCCTTAATTTTACGTTGTCTTACTGAAAGCTTCTTGCAATATTTTAGCATAAGCAGTCATTCAGCAGTTATTAATGCCAAATTAAAACTACAGTCATGAAGAAGTTCCCTAAAGTGTTCTTTCAGGGATGCCAGTGTATCTTTTCAAGGATTGTGTTTCTTTCATGTACTTCTAAGATGAAGATAGCTGAGTCACAGCGAATGCTAATTTCTGTAATGAGATTGCCTCATGCAGTGGCATTCCCTCTGGAGTAAAGAACTGACAGTATTGCACATGCATCAGCTCATTTAAAGGGACCTGAACTAGTATTAACCTGTCATATCCTCCAGGGAAGCCCAGGTAACAGAAAAAGCAAGAGAAAAGTCACTTCAACAGGTAAGTTGTTCTCCATGAACACAGAGCTGCTTTATTCTTGTAATTTCAACAGTCTGAGTCACAAGAGACCTAGGAAAACACAACTGAGATTATTTTGGGTTTTTTCCTCATTACATTTCACACACTTCACAGTCTTCCTGCACTCTTTCTCATGCACCTTCTTAATCTCTTTCCCACTTTGCTGGACTCTAAGTTTCTGTTCTACTGCTTTTCTGACTCATATTTTGCATCTATTCACACCCTCTTCCTCCTGTTTGCTGCCTCATGTCCCTTCTTAGTCTCCTCATGTTTCTCTTTAACTGTATTGGACAATACTTCCCTGTTTTCCTGTTGTTGCAGCCCTTAGTTTATATGAGCTCTTGCTAACATGGTTCTTGCTTTTCTTATATCAGTCATTGGTTCTTCCTCCGATTCTCAGATACCTCTGAAAATGTCTTTGTCTTTCCACTCTCTACTACTTAAAGTCTTCATGTTGGTATCTTTGTGGTTCTTTTTGTACTATAAAATGCCCTGTGTTGAATTTTTGCAGCAGATGCTGAATATGTTAAACGGTTATAGTCTTTCTTTAGAATCAAAGGTGTTAGTCATACTGAAAAAGAGTATTACTGGTGGGGGTGGAAAGTGCAGAAGAGGGGGGTGGAAGAACTGGATTCCTTCCTAAGCCTGACACTGATGTCTCTGGACTATTTTCTCCTTTAAAAACTTTGTTGTTCTTGTTTGTTTAGAAAATACTCAATGTTTGCTCAATATTTGCCATGGTAGTAGTAATAGTAAGGAACATATGATGAAGGTCAAAATTACTTCTTTCAGATAAAATAAGATTTTAGCTTCACAAAAGGTTATCACTACAGGACTGTGGTATGTTACTTCAGGTGTTGACTTTGCCTTACTAAATTCTTAACATTTTGCTTTTTCTTCCTTCCTTGTCTCAAATTTTTGTATATTGTTTGTATACACTGCGTAGAAGTTGCTCAGGGATGGCTGCACTTCATTGCTTGATGAAGTGATCCCTTTGTCTAGTTTCAACTTAAAATCTCTTGGGATATAAAGTAACATGAAGATATGTAGAATTGTACTCATTTTATTCCAGTCTAGTTGTAAAAAACTGAGATAAATGAAAATACAAACAACAAATTACAGATAATAAAATTCTGTGAGCAACAGATAATAGAAAAAAATACTGAATTGTTTAATTCCAGAATAACATCCATCCACCCCTTGATTTTTAGGCAAACTTTCATTGGGTGACTCATTCATCAAATGTTAAAGTCAGCAAATAATGTTAACATACAGTAAAAATTCCTAATGACCACCAGTTGCATGTAAAGTATTAACGTTTTGCTTCTTGTATACGACACAGAAGGAGGAAGTAACACAACCTGCATTTTATTACTTGAATCAGATGCAAAGGGTTTTCAAAACTTCAAATTCAACTGAAAGCAGCTGTTGGGAAAATATCATTACATTATACCTTAAGCTACAAAAGCCAATTTAATGGTGACATTTTATTTTATTCAGATGGTCCCTTCTTTTATTCTGTCTAACCCAGTAAAGCCTGTGGAAATTGTATCTGGATGAAATCACCAGAAGGTGAAGGGCCCATGACTAAAAACATTCTTTAAAGATTATTCAGGGTTACAGTCAAATGGAATAGAAGTACTAACGAGAGCAAAGGTCTCCATAGCTACAGGAAGTAATATTACATCATTTAACAGTAAGAAAACACAGTCTTGTTAGTAGATTTGGTTAAATGTTGATTAAAGTGTTGTACAAAACCATTAGATACTATAGTAAACACAAGTATTTAAAAATCACAGAATCATAAAATAGTCTGAGGGTATGTCATTCACCCAAATGAGTATACAATGGTGTTTGTAGATGGAATTAACTTACACTCTATTCACTTCAATTTACAGATTTTTCACTAACTCAATTAGCTATTCCTATGATTTAAGCAAGTGAATTGTTTCTAATCTGTCTCTCATTTTAGATGCTAATACATTTATCCTACAGTGGGGCTGAGCAGAACCGTTGTACTTTAACCTTTAACTTCAATAGATAACATAAAAATGTAATAGCAGCTTTTCAAGTCAGAGCAGAGTTGAGCCAATGCCATTGTCCACAAGAATGTGGTCAGCAGAGGGCATTTACAGGAGTGCGAGTATAAAATGCCTTTTGGCATCTCCCCTAGCTTCTGGACTGCAGGTGCATCTCATCCTTCTGGCTGGCAGACCTCAAAAAAACTTTCCTTCCATGAAACTGTGCTTATTATTTTCTTTAACTCATTCAGGCTACTCTTTTTCACCAACTCTGTAACAATGATCTTCCTGATTTAAATTTTTATTATATGAAAACTACTCTCTTTTGTTTTCAACCCATTGCCAGATATCTTCACTTGCTGCCCTGCTAAACTTCTTATGAGAAATGCTGAATGCTGCATAATTAATTATTCAGATCAGAAGATATTAAAATATAAACCTAAATTATTCTTCCTTTCATGTCAAGGAACCAAATCTTGGTATCACTTTTGAGAACTAAGACCAAAGGAGAAGAAATGTACACGGAAACCAGGTATACAATTCCTTTGGTGGAAAGAAAGAAAATATGTTGAAAGTATCAAATTCCAGGGACGCAGTGCTAGATAGCCAAATTTGTGTATCTGCATCTTCACCAATATACTAGGTCCAGGAATGCTACCAGTCTGAATATTTTCCTTAATAATGGCAAATTCTCTAGCATGTATAGTCTATTTATTTGGGGCATTTGTTAAAACTTTTTAGAATATAATAGTCAACATCCTTGCTTTTTAGAAAAATGAGAATGAATGACTCCAGAGTTTGTCAGGAAATCATCATAGTTGCACCTAACCGTGTTCATAACAAAATATATATATGTGTATGTATACATATATTTATCATCATATATATATAATTATAAAAATCTAACTTTATTGTATCAGTATACCAATTTTACCTTACTTTTTATGTTAAATAAAACATAAATATAAAACCATTCTTAATTCACAAAATAAGCAAAATTATTTTAATTTTATCCAAATTTGATCACCTGAAAGTTATTATTAAATTTTGGGATACTAGACTCCTTTCAGATCCTTTCAAATTTGCCCAAACCAGCAATGAAAATCTCATTAAGCTATCTGTTATTCTTTGTAATGCTCACAAAGTTTCCAAGTACCTTGAAGCTACTAATTAATTTAATGAATAACCTCAGATGAATTTAACCAATGTGTTTTCTTAGGGAGTTTAAATAATCAGCTATTAGAGATTTAAGAAATAACTCTGTATTTTCACGGGTGTCCTGACAAATAGTTATTCAGGCAGTAGCCGTTACTTTCATACGTAATTTACAATGCACTTCTCTTATTATGTGTCTGCATAATAAAGTCTTAAGGTAGATATCTTTTCCTGCTCATGAATGAACCAGAAAAAGGACATTTTTACCCATTGTCACAAAGACCTTTCCAAACAAACACATAGCAGAAGCTTAAATACACAGACACAAAGAATTCTGAGAAAGTTCAGGCTAGCCAATACTGTCAAAGAAATTTGTTGTAAAGAAACCATCCTTGATTACTCTGAGTAACAATAATGCTGAGGTAAGAGAATTCTTCAAAAGTCTCCCCTGATCCAACTTTTGTCTTTGCAGTTAAAAGATCATCAGAGTGGACTGATGAGAGTGAACTGATGGAGAGATTAGAAGTATGGAATCATTGCTGAAATTCTGCAATTGTTATGAAGCATAAACATTAGGAAATCAATTGATTTTTCCCAACAGAATTGTATACGGTGTGTAATATTTGAGTTGGCAAAACTTAAATAGGTTGTTCATTTTGAAGTAGATCATAACCCAGTTTCTTTAAATAATGTTTTTTCCTTTCCCCATAAGACATTTACATTATTTACATAGCCAATGTGGTTTTTTCTATTGTTTTAGACTTTTCTTTGCTTATTCACAAAATACAAAATCAAGTTTCTTCATACATAAGTGGCTATTTTATGCATCTGTTCCAACGGCTGTTTTAATGTAAAAAAGATTAAGTGAAATAAAAATGAAATTGAGAATTTATGTGCTTTCATAGTTCAAAATGCATGCTCATGTTGAAAAAAAAATGGCAATATTTCACTGTATGAAACTAATTTATTTATGTAAATGCTGATCTGCTTGCTTGTTGCAAATGATGCATACATTTGTAAACTTGAAAAAATAGATCGACACGTAAGGGAAGCACATCTTACCATTTTAAAGAACTGATGAAGTTCTTTACATAAATTACTCTCACTGGAGGCAACATGCATTTACCAGCTTTAGGTCCCAATGCAACAAGACATTTAAGCAGGGGGGATTCAGAAGGGAGAAAAATGTTGGCAAAAATATACTAACACAGAATATTCACACTGTAATTCTAGATGGAGGAGGGGAAACTTGTTCACCATTTCTACTAGCAGTAAGTATTTTTCGCCATTTTCATTCTTTTTTTCACTCTGTCAGGCACATTACACAGCATGTATAATTTGTATTCCACATAATTTACGTTTGATGACTTTCATGATATGCTGTAGACCCCACCTTTCTTTGAAATATTTACAATTATTGGAGAGACCAAAGGGGTTTGAATTATTAGAAGGACAAAAAAAAAAAAAAAAGTTTTAATTCACCTAATTTGCTAGATGTTGGTTGTAATGTACACTATTGTTGTACATGAAGCATGTCAAGGAGCTTTTATGTTTGTGTAGCTAGCAAGGATGCCTAGCTGCTTTACTAGAAAGGTGTTCTTGTTGCAGCTACTAGAAGCACATTTAAAAATATTATATCTAATTAACTTCAGTACGGAAAGAATTCTGCCTGCAGTTACCACGTTTTAGTGGAAGTCATTCACAAAGTATAATGAATAGGTTACACAGTGTGTCTGTTTAGAAAAGTTAAGGCAAATCATGTGTTACATTTTTATAATTTTGTGGTGACTTTTCAATTATTTAATCAAAAAAAAAAAAAAAAACAAAACCCTGCATTGCTCTGCTGATCCAGATAAACCTTGTAAGGTAGAAATTCTGTTACCAACAAGAAACAAAATCAAGACTTCTATGTTATAGAAGTCTGTAGGCAGAAGTCTGTACTTCTTCAGAATCTGTGCAAGGCATCTTTAGTCTGCACCATATTCTGCAGCAGAGGTATAAACAGTTTTATGTGATATACACCCCGAGTCTTCTATAGTTGAAGATCTTATAAAAATGTTTCTAAGACCTTCAAACAAGCAGGCTAACACATGCCAAGTGTTTGGAGAACATTGCTGTGCAATTCTCCCCTACACCACATGAAAAGAATGTAGTGGATGACAGAAACTGAATGTGACACATAATTTTTGCCATCTCTTACTCTTCTCCTACAGCCCTACTGGGGTATTCGAAAGGAACTTAAATTTCTTTCACAGATTTTCTGCAAATTGCTGTCTCTTAAGAAATAAGGAAAGCTAGCAACACTGTGCTACTATGGAACAAGAACAAACTAAAACAGTGTCCTGGGTTCAGCAGTAGCAGTCAGTTTTTCTCCTTCTTAGTAGCTGTTGCAGCACTGTGTTTTTGACTTTCAGCCTCGGAACAGAGCTGATAACACTGATGTTTAGACTGACCAAGGACTTTGTGAGTCTCATGCTCTGCCAGGGAGGAGGAGGGGCTGGGAGGAAGCAGGGACAGGACGCCTGACCCAAACTAGCCAAAGAGGTATTCCATACCACAGCACGTCATGCCCGGGGATGTAACTGGGAGCTACCCGGAAGGGCGCATCCTCTTTTCGGTCGGGCTCTTTTCCGGCGAGCGGTATCATATTTTCTTCCCTTGTTATTTCTCTTATCATTATTATTATTGGTGGCAGCAGTAGTGATTTGTGTTATACCTGAGTTACTGGACTGTTCTTATCTCAACCCGTGGGAGTTACATTCTTTCAATTCTTCTCCCCATCCCTCTGGGGAGTGGGGGGGGGGGAAGTAGACTGCGTGGTTCTGATTTACGGCCTGGACTTAAACCACGACAAACAGGTTGTAATTACTCTTCTGCTGCAGCTTCTGCTGTTAAAGGGCAGATATTCTACATATCCGAAGTAGGAAGGATATAGAGTTTTTAGCTACCATCTTAGGAAATACTTTCTCTGGCATTTAACAGAATAAATTCAGCTCCAACTGCTTCCTATTCCGGTAGTGGCATGGCATACATTCTGGCTTGTATTTGTTAATTACTCTGGATATCACAGATCAGGGAAGCATCCAGATATTTAGAGGTAGTTAGAGTTTTTTACATAGGTAAGGTGCAAGTGGTTCCCTTGAAGACTTATTTGACCCTTATTTGAAGGGTCAGAGTAAAACCTAGAAACTTAAAGAAATAAAGCCTACAGACAGCTGACAAAAGCACCATTTCTCCTTGCATATTTATCTTATTCAACTTAGGGAGCCTGTGGCTAAGGAGAAGAATAAAAATTCTGTTAAAGAGTGTTTTTATAAAGTAGATCTATGGTCTTCCTGGATTAAAAACTCCTTGGTTCTACTCTTTAGATAAGTATAAAAGAACTATTTGTTTATTGGTATATTCATTTCATCTCACCATTGACATTCAAAGAACTTGACAACAGCAACAAGTCAACCTTTAGTGATGAAACACTAATGAATCTTTAAAAGGACCGTTGATATAATACTATGGAGGTTGGGCAGTAAGCTATTTGTTTATGATTACTACTTATAGACATGCTGATTGATACCATACTTCATTAGATTCCCTTGGGAATCTGAGAGTTTTTTCCATGCAGAATTTTTATTTTGAAAGTTATTGCTCGTTTTAGTGAACAAAATGTTTCTCAGGGGCAGTGTTCAAAATGGAAAGGGTTTGGTACAAAAATAAGATGAAGCACCACTAGTTTTGATGATGATGGACAAATTAAAGAAGTAAGCAACAATCATTATGAGTCATTTCCTCTTTCTCTCAAGCATGTCCCCATTTATGTGGTAAAATATTAAACAGAAATCCCCACTGAAAATTAATGTTTTGGCTGCTCAATTTCTGAAAATATTGATTTTCCCTGTCCTGTTCTGTGCCAATGGGTTTTCACATTTTTTGCTCCAAGAATCATAGTATTTTTTTGTCTATCAAAGAAGTTTAACAGAGAGGTTCTTTTGATAGTAGTTTAGTCTTTTCTTCATAGTAAATTGGACAAATAACTTTGTTGCATACTGTCAGCATCTTCTTTGCTCTTCCATAATATATTATGGAAGTTTTACTGTTGCCTTGCCTGGTATCCTACTGAATGAATTTTGATACACTTTGTTTCAGGAAAGGAGCAAAGTGTGTCTCCAGTTTAGAAAGATTAAGATTCTGAAAGTAGATGTCATAAATCTTTAAAAAGTAAAAAGATGTTCTAATAGGTGTTAACATATCATAGAAAAGTCTGCCATTTTCAGCGTCTAACATCAATGAGAACTGCACACAACAACACATAGAGGCTGTAACAATATGCAAGGACAGGGGCATACTTCAAAAATATTTAGACAATCAAATCACACTGATGGTCAGAATTTTCAATGGCAGCCAGCTGTTTAGTTTTGGACACTTGGAAGATTGTTTTAAAATATCAACACCTAGGCAGCTTCCAAAATCCATGAGTAGTTATGAAATTACATTTATGGAAATTAAATATAAATTAAAACCAGGATATTTGTTCAATGCATACCCAAACAGGCTTAAGATTGTCAAAGATATTGTATGCGAAAGATCTTGTAATTCAGAAAGATTCATGTAGAAAAATATAAAACAAAAAAAGGAAAATGTTTTTGAATTGCATACTAATTTCCAGTCATATTTTCCAGATTATTAGAATCAATACAAAGACAAGATAAAATCGTTTGCCGCACAACTGAAGGTCCCTTTTTAGTTTGAAAAACTGCAGCCCTTTATCAATTGAGAAGTCACTTGGGAGGACACACAACTAGACACCTTAAAACAATATACTGTATTGCTTCACGTTTTCAAATGTATTCCTGCCTTTGCCTTGCAAGCAGCCTCTTATCATGTGTGATCATCTTTCCAAGTATTAATCAGAAAATGTTTATATTTTTTTGGCAACATATTTGCCTTTCCTTTGTTTTTAAGTTTCTATTATTCTGTCTTAAAAAAAAGAAACCTTGAGTATTTTAATTGGATTCAAAAGTCCGGATGTGTAGATTGATTTTACATGGTACATTGCACTCCATGGAAAATATGATTTCCAGGAAGAAATGTTCCTCTAACTCTTTTCTTTTTTTTTTCTTAAATCAAAACAAGACATCTTAAATTGCAGATGATATAAGGTGGCTCTGAAAATTACATGTAGTCTGCATACATTTAGTCTAAGATTAATTCTAAAGTGTGAGGTTGTAGGCTTGTGGGGTTTTAATTAATCTTATCAAAACATTAAATAAAAACCAGTATTGTGATGTCTTGTTGTTGCATATGGTATATAAAAAACAGAATCTTTTGATGGTATACCCTAAAAAATGAGAAAACTCTCTACTTATTCTCTAAACTTTGATGTAGGCTCTATCTAGAACCAGCCCAGGAAATAATATTCAGCATATATATTATATAATAAATAAGATATATAATATCTTATATATATATATAAAATAATATAAATAATATAAATATAATATAAATATATATATTTATTATCTATATTATATTTATTATATATTATATATAATTATATTATATATAAATATATAATATAATATAAATAATATAATAATATATATATAATAAATAAGATTCATTCAGCAAGAGTAATGGGAGGATAAAACAACAATATATTTATTTTAAATATAAATAAGCACTTTCTATACAAATATTTATTTTATATATATATATTTAAATATAAATAAGCACCTTATTTAAAGGTGGTGCTTAGCAAAAGTTTGAATAAGGTATAGAGCTTATCTATAGCCCCACAGTAACAGGGCATTGGTTTTCTTAATGCCTGAGGTTCTGTCCACTGCAGCATGCCTATTTTCCTAATAAACCTATTGGTATCTATTTTCAAGTAGCTGTTTCTCTTCTATACGGTATAATATATTTTAAGCATCATTTATTTAATTTATGGTGTATTTCAGATTACATCATCCCGCAGCACATATTTAAATATCTCAGAAGTTTTATTGCCGTATACATCCACTGGGATAAATTCTCCTCTAATATATATAAGAGAAATCTTGTATGAGGAAATCTACATGGAAGTCAATTAAATGGCAATCATTTACAGCACTTAATGTTGCCATTAAACTCTAAGCAGGGACCGTAATTTTCCCAATGTGTGTAGACACACTATGATCAAGAGGTCTCAGTTGATTAAAGACTCATTCTAGGGATTATTGAAATACAACTACATGACTTTACAGAATAGAGCAAGAAGGATTTTTCTCAGTGAGTTTTATCCACAGTTAGAGAGAAATTTTATTATGATATGTGTAAAATCATGTAAAACCAAATGCAGGAGTACTTTCCCTTCTCCCCCCCTACAAAAACTATTGCGTTTATGTAACAGTGTAACAGTAGTTGCAAACTAATTTCTGTGTGGATGAACTATTTCACTCTTATGCTCAAACTAGTCAACTGTTAATGTTAGATTCCCTCCTGCATGCTATTTAAAACAAAACTAACAAACAAACTAAAAAAGGCAAAATAAACCCCACAAAACACAAAACCAACCAAACAAAAAAAACCAACAACAAAACAAAACCAAAAACCCCCACAAAAATCCAATCTTCAACATATCTGAATATGCTTTAGCTTTAATAATCTGTTATACAGTTCCAGCTTCATGGCTATGTTAGCTTAATGTGATAAAGTGTCTATGCATGTTCCTCTACTAATATCAGCAGAAGGGAAATATGTGACAGTTGCTAAAGATTTACTTCCGAAATCACGCTTCTTGTTTGCTTGCACAAGTGGTCAGAGAGTGATGACTGACCTCTTGCTCTGAGTTCAAGCAAGTTACAAAAGGCAAAGAAAAATGGTATTGCTGGTCACCGACAAATGAACTCCACATTTGTCAGTACAGCTTCATTGAACAAGGAGTTAATAGCCTTGCTAACATCACTAAGAAACTTCTAAATGAGCTTTGGCCCACCACACCTACCCTTTGTTTATAACTACTGCAGAAATGAGTAATACATGCTTTGCACATTCTAAAGAGCTAATTTCATTAACAGTCAATGAATTACCATGAACTACTGCCAAATTATGGAGCACAGTATTAACAAAGAGGGATGAAATAGTGAAAGAATAATAATGAAAGCATACAGTAAGAGATAATACTTTGCATCTGAATAGTAGAACCCAGTTAAGTCTGAAAGTATCAAATCCCTTTAAAACTTAGAAAGGCCTTAAGATACTTAGAAAAATAACAGATCCCCTTAAAACTTAGAAAGACTTAGAAATACGGCAGATTCAACAGTGGCTTTCTTTAAGTTTGGTGTTTAAGCTAAAATCCAGGCTGTCATATTAATTATAAAAGTTGTTACAAATTTATATCTTAATTTCTCTCATCTAGTTGACAAAACCACTTGCATCTCTCACTGTTACGACATGTCAAGGTGGCAGGAAATAATCAGTTTGCTCTTACTATTGATTCCCACCACTTTCCTTTTCAAAACTTCTAGTTCTTTCAGCTATTCTTGATGAGTTCAGTCCATGCCTCTTCAGACTTTTCGGCTTTTATCAGTCCAACCCTGTAACAAACTAGAAAGCTCTGAGGACATACCTCAAGGGTGGAGCTGATTCAACAGCAGTTACCTCTAAGTCTGATTATAATCCATCAATGTCACCCTTCCAAGCCAGTTGTTCACTCTATGTTAGTGAAGTTTTCATAGTATTCTGAAACTCTCAAACTTGCTTTCCCACTTCACCACTCATGACAGTTTCACCTACAGTGATATATGTCAACGCAAGAGGAGGAAGCCGAAGAAAGATTGAGGTCCAATATTGTAGGCTATTTAGTCAGATAATGACTACAGTTCCAGCCCAGAACGGCAACAGATTCATCCCATTAGAATAGTCTTTGCTTCAGTGGAGACAATTTTGGCCTCTTTACACTTCCCATGGCTACGTCTCATGTCAGTACCATAAGTACAAGATTTGTCCCACACTTTTATATGAGACCTACTCAGCCTACCTCTGCCTGATACTTCTTTGCCTGTGTTACAGTCCTTGAGCAGCACATGAAGCTGGTCAAATGTTCTTGGTTCTTGAGGCTGCTGAGGCAGCTGGGAAACCCCACTTCTTCCCAGCTTACAACCATTCCTTTTCATGATGTTGTGCACTGACATATTCTGCTGCCTGCCATTGACTAACAAAAGAATCTTATTCCTTTGAGAAAACAAAATGATGTGTCCATAACTGGAACTCTGGTAATGTTGCTGGTTTCAATCTCCTTTCCACTGGATATATATATAAACCATCACTTAGAATGACACACTTATGACAGTGTTTGCAGTATAGTGACCCAGTGCCATGTGTTTTACAATCATTTTTACTTTTGAAAAAGATTCTAAACTCCCACACCAAGTGGGGGAAATACAGGCTTTAACTTTTCACGGGAGTTAAACAAACAAGTGTGTTTTGCTAAAATAGAGATACAGCCTAGGTGGAGCAAGTTATTGTTTTGCAAAGTCCTTGTTCTTAGAGCAGTTTTAGCTTGCAGTCTTTTAACTTGACTTTAACACTCTTAAAAATTTTATACTTTTTTCTGAGATTTTATACTTTTTTCTGAGTCATGTGTTTTTTCAGAACCGTCATGGGATCAAACTGGAAGGGAAGAAATAATTGTAAGAATTCGAACTGCACCCATGACCATTGTTGCATTACAAGAAATTAAGGACTAGGGAGAGAGTAAGTTCTGACTCTCACCACAGGTTAATTCCTAGGCCTCTACCATGGGCTGTGGGGTAACAGAGTCAGTGTTCAAAGGGATGGATACAAGGATGTACAACAGAGTGAAAAAATTAGAAAACTTATTATATATAGGAAAGGTAGGACATTTGAGTTTCCTTCAGTCCAAGCCCTAGAGGTATGACTGACAAGGTAAACCAGTAAAAGAGTTTGTTATAAGATCCCAAAGTCACCACATTCAAGTATCAATGTGAAAAGTCTGAAGAAGATCGAAGCTGTCTGAAGATGTCCTGCCTCTAGGATAGTGGGGAAAGATTAGAAAACTCTCAGAACATATTAACTTGCTATTCTAATATCAAATTTTAAGAAAATATTGAAGAATGCATTATGATACAATGTTAAGCTAGGAGAGCTTTATGTCTGACTGGTGCAGCGGGATTTAGTAGCCCTCATGTACACGTCTGTTGCCATAAAAGTGCACAAGATTTTCTTCCTATCAATCTGCTGCTTCAGTGAGGGCAAGACACTGCCCCTTCCTTACTGATATCTGCAGTACCCCAGGAGTCTAAATTGGCACTGAACAGTATTGAAGCAAACAAAGATTCTTTTGGAGACTGTAGTTCTAATACAGAGGAAGAGAGGTGACAGTATCTAAATGAAATTTGCATTTTGTCTCTCCTGTTAATCCCTAGCCAATCCCTAGCTTCTCTTCCCTCACTGCAGTACTGAGAACTTGCAATTCCCTAATGTTTCAGGTCTCTTCAGCTCCCTGACCTTGTGCACTGCATATGGAAAGGTGAAGAGAAGCTGCGCTGCTAGGAAATGCAAAAACGTATGTGCTTATCTTGTCTTTGGTAGTTCCACAATAAGGGGCATGCCCTTGTCACTTGATGCAGTGTGTAAGAGAGAAAGGTTGTCAGGCAGCACTGGGTAGTGACTGTTCTTGACTCATTGCAAGCCTTGGAGTTACAAAGCAAGAACTGATGACCTGGTAAAATACGTCATGTATTTACCACAGAAAACAACTGGAAACAACAGGGCATGAGAAGGCACGATGTGTAACAGATTTATCACAGAAAAATCACATCTATTACTGCACACCTTTATTCTGTCCCCAAGCAGATATCTCTTCCTAGACCTCAAATATATTTATCCTTAGCGTTTTATTATTACTATTTAAAATAGTAGTAGTAATGTGCAATTTTACTTTCACGTTTTGCCCTAGTAATTTGTAAACCTATGAAGTCTTTATTAAATGCACATACATGCAGTCCCTTATCTGTGAGCAAGAGTTCTTTGTATCTGCTTCTTGTTTGTGACATTATGATGTAAGTTTGATTTTTAATGATTTTTAAATGGCAAGGAGAAAACAGACTGTCTACAAAATGGACTTTTTATATATGTTAAAATTCAAAGCACTGTAATAATGGTCATATTCTGTTAAAGAGATCTTTTTAACATGCATTTAACTCTTTTCACACTGGTCGAGGGTCAGCCCAGGAAGGATATGTCTTCATTTGATAGCATTAATCTAACTCTTCTTTGTAGTTAACCTCTGATAGCCTTTTTAGCCTCTGTTTAGAACCTCATATCAGACCTGTCTACTCTTCTAAATATACCCTGATCTATGTCTCTATTTTTGTATACAAAAGAGCCCAGAAATTAACTTTCAAGCTTTGTACATTCAGTTCAAAAACTTGAAAATGACAGAATTATTACTTTGCTGCTGCTACATATACACAAGTAGAAAGGAAGCGGCAGGAAAGTTAAGGAGATAACAACAAAGAAAATAAGTGATTTATATTTAAAAGCAAAGAATAGAAAACAATTTTAAAGGCATTAATCTAAATAATTTTGAGAAATGTGCTAAATTTTTTACCTTTTTAAAGTGCTCTGAAAAAATTGTCTCATTCCCTTTTGAGTCAGAAAAAGAAGTCTGATAAGAAGTGAACTCGATCTCTTTTTGAATCCAACTGTATTTGCATGCAACAATACTTGATTGAAATCTGTCTGCAGTGTCACCAAATGAGCTGTAAATTTGTCCTCCCCATAATACTGGGAGTCTTTTTGTCCTTTCTGCATGACTGAAACTTATGTTTCTTTTCTTCATGGTGCATCTTTTCAGCTGCATTCATAAACATACCCCTGAATTCTCCCACAATTGATTTACCTGACCACAGCCCTCTGTGGTGGTTTCTGAGGTAATGCAGTGGACATGCTCACATTGAACCACTAGTCTAGGCATATCTGAAATCACCAGCAAGGTGGTATGTGCATGTGAAGCATCACATTGTCTGTGTAGAGAGAAAATCTCAGTTCTCAAAGCAGAATTCTGTCAGCCCCATGTCATGCTGAGTCATGTGTCAGCCTGATGTTACTACCATGTTTCAGAGCTCAGGTAAACATTCACATCTACACTCTGTTATGCTGTTTACATATAGATGTAGTCCCATGATCTAAGAAAGTCTGGGGCAAAGCATGTGACTCAGCTAGATGTCCTGACTCACAGCCTTGTCCTCTGATTAGTGGGGTCATTCTTCCTCTCTTCCATAGATTCATCTGTTTCTAGCTTTCCTTCAAGAGTCTCAACCAAAACTAATTGAAGTTAAAATTAAGAATCCCATTTGTATCTGTGGGCTGTGGGTCAGATCCAAAATGAATAAATTTGGCTTTCAGTATTTGTGTTGCATTATTCCTTATTAAAAACACATTCTTATCTTCTTTTTTATTCTCTTTTCCATGCATCTATTTGTTCTGTTTTCTCTCTCTTGACACAATACTGTCTGTGACTAATTATTACAGTGCCTTCTCCAAAGAGGTCTTCTACAAGAGCAGCAATGCAGAGATTTGGGCATCTTTGAGGTGGCATTGGCAGCGCACTGGCTCTAGTTACTTTCAGGAAGACAGAGCAGTATTTGCTTCCTCAGAATGTTGTTTGCTTGTACCAAAAAGTGTATAGAGTGAGCAATCTGTGTTCTTATGCATGTAGAAAAAAGTGTTGAAGGCTTTAAGGAGGATGATTTGCTGTCTTCTTTTTTGGATTTTAGCAGTCAAAAAAAAGCTAGTTGCACTCTTGCCTTGAGTTTGAGTATGCTCATTTATGGAGAGCTTACTTCCAGCCATACGTAAGATTCATAGTGTTCATATTTCACGCTGCATTTGTTAGGTACGTACCATACCATAAATCACCTGGAACAGAAACAATACCACGTGGTGAACTGAAGATCTTCAGAATGAACTGTTCATAAATGAACTGCAGACTATGGCTTATTTCCTGGGGGAAAAAAAAAAAAAAATGTGAACATTTTTGAATTAGGGAAAGCATGAAAATTTCATGATCACTTCATGAACAGACAGAAGCAGAAAAATACTAGAAAAGCCAGCTTTTGCAAACTTTTGCTGTGCACAAAGTTGTCAAGTTTATGAATATCTGTTACATTACCTGAGTAAATAATAACTTTAAAAAAGAAAGATTGTGAGCAAATAGAAAAAAATAACCTTGCTTCATTCTATTTTCATGCGGGTTTGATCATCCATCCTGTTTACAAATAGCTACGTTAATCATTGCAATCTGAGAATTCAGTGACATTTTAGTATAAATAGTTTATGAGGCTAAGCTTTCCTTTAGACCTGATTCTTATAAACAGTTTGCCTAATTACCTTTTAAGTGTTCCTGCATCTTCTGATTAATGAAAGATCTGTCTTGAGGCTTACACACTAGTTGTTTCAAACCTTATGACAAACAAAGAAAACAAAATTCTAATATACATCCTAATGTCACAGGAATTCACTTATTCTAGTCTAGAAAGCACTTAAGCACATGCTCAGTTTACAGACATAGCTTTTGTATTTCAGTTGAAGTTAAGCAGGTATTTCAGTGAATATGCAAGTTTTTTTTGAATAAGAATGTAGGGTTTTTTCTGAATCCAAGTGCTGTCAGTTGACCAAAGCAAAAGTATCTCCATTGCAACATTGTTTAAATATAGGATAAATCTATTACTGCGTCCCAGATAGCTGACAAGCCAGTCTAGACCTAATCACAGTGGTCACCACATAAGCAGGAAGAACATCATAGCAGTTGATATCATGCATCCATATGGTTTTTAGTGGGATATTTAGGTAGACAGGAAAATAGAAGGAAATTAAATGAAGTGGTGCAGTTTGGAGGTCAAAGTAGAGACAAAGAGGACAGGGAATATGGGATGGAACTGGTAAGGAAGGGAGTTAGAGCAAGCAGCCAGGCAAAAACTGAAATATATTCATTCTCAGTGCAGTGCACCTAATGAGATGAGTCAAGTTATGTGCAGTGTAAAAATACATCTCTGAAATCAAACATCAAATGCATTCTTAAAGCATAATATAGACAACTTTATTTATTTTGTAAACCAAACAATTGCCAGACAAATGGAAAAGAAACACGTATTGCATTACATCAGCTGTCACAGACATGAGTAAGATTCAATGTCAATGGAATATGAAGAAATTGGTAGCAATATTCGTAGTTCAACAGAAATGCTTTTCACTTATGGTGCTGCTGTACAGCAAACTTGCTTATAAATAACTTTTGGTCTTTATCAAGGCCAAAGCCTTAATATATTATAACATTCTGCAAACTTCATTTTCTAAAAAAATAAGAAAACCAAGAAAATTTTAAAATAAGTTGGACTAATTCCTATAGCCCCAGAAGGAGTCAGGATAAAGGAGGAGTTTGCTTTGGTAGATGAGGACTGTGTTAGGGATCAGTTAAGCAATCTGGACATCTATAAATCGATGGGTCCGGATGGAATACACCCACGGGTGCTGAGGGAGCTGGCGGAGGTCATTGCTAGGCCACTCTCCATCATCTTTGGTAAGTCGTGGGAAACAGGAGAGGTGCCTGAGGATTGGAGGATGGCAAATGTCACGCCAGTCTATAAGAAGGGCAAGAAGGAGGACCCGGGTAATTATAGACCGGTCAGCCTTACCTCCATCCCTGGAAAGGTGATGGAACAACTTATTCTTGACACCATCTCTAGACATATCAAGGATGAGGGGGTCATTAAGGGTAGCCAACATGGTTTTACCAAGGGGGAGTCATGTTTGACCAACCTTATAGCCTTCTATGAGGAAGTAACTAGGTGGATGGATGATGGTAGAGCAGTAGATGTGTTTTTTCTTGATTTCAGTAAGGCATTTGATACTGTCTCCCACAGCATCCTCATAGATAGCTAAGGAAGTGTGGGCTTGATGATCAGGTAGTGAGGTGGATCAAGAACTGGTTGAAAGGAAGAAGGCAGAGAGTTGTGGTCAATGGGGCAGAATCTAGCTGGAGGTCTGTTACTAGTGGAGTCCCTCAAGGGTCGGTGCTGGGACCAGTGCTGTTTAATATTTTCATCAACGACCTGGATGAGGGAACTGAATGTACCCTCAGCAAGTTCACTGATGACACTGAACTGGGAGGAGTGGCTGACACGCCAGAAGGCTGTGTTGCCATTCAGCGAGACCTGGACAGGCTGGAGAGTTGGGCAGGGAGAAACTTGATGAAATTCAACAAGGGCAAGTGTAGAGTCTTGCATCTGGGTAGGAACAACCCCATGTATTAGTACAGGTTGGGGGTTGACCTGCTAGAAAGTAGTGAAGGGGAAAGGGACCTGGGGGTCCTGGTGGATGGGAGGATGACCATGAGCCAGCAATGTGCCCTCGTGGCCAAGAAGGCCAATGGCATCCTAGGGTGCATTAGAAAGGGTGTGGTCAGTAGGTCAAAAGAGGTTCTCCTCCCCCTCTACTCTGCCTTGGTGAGGCCCCATCTGGAATATTGTGTCCAGTTCTGGGCCCCTCAGTTCAAGAAGGACAGGGAATTGCTTGAAAGAGCCCAGCGCAGAGCCACAAAGATGATGAAGGGAGTGGAACATCTCCCTTATGAGGAGAGGCTGAGGGAGCTGGGTCTCTTTAGCTTGGAGGAGACTGAGGGGTGACCTCATCAATGTTTACAAATATGTAAAGGGTGAGTGTCAGGATGATGAAGCTAGGTTTTTTCCAGTGATGTCCAGTGATAGGACAAGGGGTAATGGGTGTAAACTGGAGCATAAGAGGTTCCATGTGAACCTCAGGAAAAACTTCTTTACTGTGAGAGCGACAGAGCACTGGAACAGGTTGCCCAGGGGGGCTGTGGAGTCTCCTACGTTGGAGATATTCAAGGCCTGGCTGGAGAAGTTCCTGTGTGATGTACTCTAGGTTACCCTGCTCTTGCAGGGGGGTTGGACTAGATGATCTTTTGAGGTCCCTTCCAACCCTTGGGATTCTGTGATTATGTGATTCTGTATGTGCTATGACATGGAAATGAGTCTGATGGCTTGTGGTTAGGTCCTCCTGGAGAAGCTAGTCATGTCTGTTTAAGGATAGATACTATATTGGCATGAAATAGTGGAAATGGAAGTCACATATGTGCTTAGATTAATAAATAACCTTCAGATAGGTTTATGTCTGGCATGTTCAAGAGTATATGGGAAATGTACTTACAATATGTGAGGTGCTGTAATTGATATCTTAATAACAAAAGAAACTGGTAAAAATTGTCTAATAATGCATTTATCACTTAAAACACTGGTGTCAATGTAGTGTAAGAAAGTATTTTTAAGTCAGATTTGACTAAAAAGAGATCCAGATTAATCATCACTTATGACGGCATCACAGAATTTTGCTTCCCTTAATAAAACAATCCAGGCTTAAGAGACACTCCACATTAAATGTTATTAATTGTGTGTTTCCTGAATTCACTCCATTTATGTGTAAATATTAATGTTTGAGTATGTTTTATTTACATAAGATCCTTTTTTTCCTGTTTCCAATGGAAAAGCACATTACCATACCAGCACAGAGCTTCTCAAATGCTGAACAAAGCAGACTGATAAATGAATTTGAAATTTTGACTGCTAGGTATGACTCAGACAAGGAAATTAAAAGACAAAATCTTACCAAGACCCTGTTCTTTCAATTAAGAGAAAGTTAGATTTGGTTCATAGGATGGCTATGAAAAAAAAAAAAAAAAATGCCTGTACAGTGGGATTCAACATGTCTTTTTTTTGTCTGGTTTTTATGTAGACAGATATATGTTTAGTACAATATAAGGCGAATTCATTCATACTTTGCATTCCAGTACTGTTGCTACCTTACTGAAAAACATTCTGCCTTCTTAACAACCATAACACGTGTTAATAACTAAAAAGTTTTGTCTTCAATTTCCAGTTGAAGGATCTATGCTTATAAAAATACAGATTTGTCTATATAATCTGGACTAACTGAATCTGGAACTAACCGAGAGAAAATAAATTGAAGAACAAGTGTAATTTTCAAGGTATTTTTGTAATTATGAATGTATTGTTGCTCTTCATGCAGAAAGTATTCTTTTTGGTATCTGAATACAGCCTAAGGACTGGAGCACTTTAGAATTTCTGTATAACTGAATATATTCAGATGTGGACAATATATTATATAACCGTGAAGGCACTGAATATTACTTATATTTGAGTTTTAGAAATAGAATCTCTGTAGAATTATCTACAAAAATAATGTCTGCTTCAGGTTGGGTTGGTTTTTTTTTTATAACTGAATTCTTTATGTTCTTCATCACAATAGATACCTTCTTGTATTTTTACCCATATTGGGTCAAACTTTGTTTTCTGATCACTATTACAATGTGTTCCACACACAATAGTCCAGTTACTGGTAACCTCTGATTTCCTGCACCTTGTCTGACCAACCACCAGGATCAAGCAGATTTCCTTGTGAAGTGATACATTTCCAGCTGGATACACCATGAAGGACTCTGGATTGTGTTATTGGTTATAGTCCAAATCAAATGAGTGTTACTTGCTTAAAGTGCTTTCCTTTAATGTGGCACCCTGAATTCCAATTCAAGTCAATGGCAAAACTCCTATTGACTTTCAGGGAAAAGGATTAAATTCTATAATGTGAATTAAGTGTTTTGTTCTGGTGATGTTGTGGGTTAAACTCAGTCAGCCACACAGTCTCTCTCTCACTCCCCCCCCTTCTTTCCCTCCCCCTACTCCCTTAGGAACAGAGAGGAGAATCGAAAAGA
Organism: Psittacula echo; assembly: GCF_963264785.1. Lineage (NCBI taxonomy): Eukaryota > Metazoa > Chordata > Aves > Psittaciformes > Psittacidae > Psittacula > Psittacula echo. The sequence goes on from NC_137735.1 coordinate 131,427,752, forward strand.
ATGTAACACCCACGGGTTGAGATAAGAACAGTCCACTAACTAAGGTATAACACAAATCACTACTGCTACCACCAATAATAATAATGATAAAAGAAATAACAAGGGAAGAGGATACAACACCTCACCAACCGATACCCAGCAACAAACTAGCCCTTCTGGGTAACTCCCAGTTACATCCCGGGCATGATGTGGTATGGAATACCTCTTTGGCTAGTTTGGGTCAGGTGTCCTGTCTCTGCTTCCTCCCAGCTTCCCCTTCTCCCTGGCAGAGTATAAGACTCACAAAGTCCTTGGTCAGACTAAACAATTGAGCAGTAACTAAAAACATCGGTGTTATCAGCACTGTCCTCAGGCCAACAGTCAAAACCACAGCGCTGCACCAGCTACTAAGAAGGAGAAAGAATGGCTGCTACTGCTGAACCCAGGACAGGTGGTCAACTCAGAACTGCAGGGTGGGTTCAGGAACATGTCAGACTAAAAATTCATCCCTATTAACTGTGAGAAAAAATAAAAATACACTACAAAAGACACTTCAAAATCCTTTCTTCTGTTAGGGATATCTGTCATGAAATAAGTTCTATGATGGTAAATTCCTGTTACATGCAAAGGAGGTTAACCTTCCTGCTTATGAGCAAAAGGGAAGCTCAGTAACACATCTAAGCATATGCTTTTCCCTCTACTGCCCAAATACTCACTATTTTTCTGACCACATGGGAAGCACAATTCTAAAAAGCTGAATCAATGATTTAACCCCAGTATTGAGTTGTCACTGCTTTACTAAGTTAGTGAGGAATATTTTCAGAATTCCATCATTCATTGCTTGAATTGTTTTCTTATTATTTTGACATTGTCAAGGCATGAGGTGGGTAGGAACTCCAGAATGCTATTCCCAACTATATAACCTTAAATACATCTATACAGGAAAGAAACAAAAAGTAGGCTTAAGGTAACAGTTATGACTTTATATAACAGAGCAATTGCACAGAAAATTCCAGGGCCAAAATCACTGGGAAATTACGAGGTGTGTAAACATCATTATTTCAGCAGTATTGGTGCTATTCTTGTGGGTAACAGTGATTTAGGCTTAGGGTAATGGGAGACACCATTGTTTACTCTCATTGCTAATTCAAAGTGTGTAGGATAACATGAAAAGAATGGACTGTCTCTGGACAATACAGAGGAAAAGTCAAATCTCCCTCTCCCTAGACTATTGATTCTAGTCTTTTATCTCCCCAGCATCTCCCAAGTATGATTTTATTTATATATTCATTCATTCATTCTCTCATTTGTTTGTTTATTTTTGTATCACTTCTAACCAAGAAATTTAGCTGGGTAAACTGGCCACCACATTGTCTCTAATAATAAATTATACTATATAATGACCTGATTTCTTTTAGGATACTTGCATCTTATATTTTTAAAAAAGATGCATTAACAAAGTTGGTAAATTCTGTTGTAAATATGAAGGAAAGTTTACAGTTTTGCAAGAGAAAAATAGTTGGGAGAAAAGAAATGTTTTATCTGTCATTTTTCTTCCTCTCTTTCTTTTATCTTTTCATTTAAAGGTTGATGTTTTTATCTTCCTGAAGAAATTTAACATAGATTTAAAATCACTGAAAAGATTTTGGTTTATAATTAATTTTTAAATTCTATCATCTCTTAGCAGCTGTGCTTCTATTCTCTTGATTTTGTGTGTTTCAATCCTTATTCACAGCTTTCAAATTGCCCACACAATCTTCAATGAGTGCAACAAGCTTAAAAAGTTGTGGCAAATAGCCTGGTTATGAACAAGGCCAATTCTATATTGCCTAGATGGTGATACTCTGCGTCTTATAATACAACCAGACAACTTTTTATAAAAAAAAAAAAAAAAAAAGTTATTAAATTATGAATTCCTGAATGGTAGCCAGAAGAACAGGAAACGAAAAAAGACTGATTTAAAAACCATGTATATTAATGTAGAGAAAATGTTTTTGAGAAAGAATTTGGAAAAATTCATAGGAGACAAATTTGTCTTATTTTTGTTATGCTTTTTAAAGAGGGATGAGTTTTATTTCCTGAGATTCTTTGTGCAAACTAAAATATAGATTGACCACAGCATATTTTGACACCTTTTATAGGACTGGAAGGCTCTTTTGGGAAATAACTTCATAAACAGAGTAATCTTTAGCTGGACATTTACTTCCTTGACTTCAGAGGACTTCAGTAGATCAGGCATCCCAGGTTTGGAATATTATGTTCAGCAGGTCTGTTTACCTTAATAAGGGTACTTTTTCTGACTAAATGTTGCAGATCAGAGGGAACATCTTAGCACACACGTAATATCAGCTTACACATATACATTTAGATCTTAGAATTCTCTAAAACTACAGGAGCTTTTATACTGACTTCAGAGTCTTTTCCCTCTGAGTTTGCTTTGGTGCACCAGGTGTTCAAGAAGCATCAGTAAGTTCAAATTTCTTTGACATTTTTGAAGGGTTTGCGTCATGAAGCAAAATCCATTTTAACAATGCCCTTGTTTGTCTGTTTTGCTATTCTTTTATTTGCCTTTTTAAAACAAAATAAAAATTGAAGTGGGGGTAGGTCTCTGGTGCTTATTCTACATTTCTCTATGGCTTGTACAGCATGTTACAGGTAGGTAATGTTGATCACATAAATGATATCAGAAAACCGATATATATGACTTCTCTTTTTTTCCTAATGGTGAATTTATTTAACTATATACAATCAAGATTGCATCAGGCCCATCTGGATCTAGACGTGAAAGAATCTCTCAGACAGGATTTTTTTTCAGTTCAACGGATCTGTCACTGTGTTTTGAAGCTCTTAACACACAGCCTCTAAGGAAAGGATGAGGGTTCTCTGCTCTCGTGTAAATTACTTGAAGTGGGAGGATCGCTTATTTTATTTACTTCTTACTTAAATCACTGCTGAGCAAAAGCTGCCTGCAGATAGCCTACTCAAAGGAAAGATTTTTAGGGGGATTTTCAAGCGACAAGCACCATTACTAATAAATTGTCTCAGAATGTAAAAGTGTGACCCTCTCAGGTGGTTCAGCCACAATGTTTGCAAACTGTGACCAAGTGTCAGGTTCCTGCCTTTTTGCTAAGCACTCGCCATGGAACAATAAAGGGCTGCAACTTCTCACTACAGCTCTGATTGTGTAGACTGAAATTAAGGATTTGGACGAGGATGAATGGCAAAGAATGCCACTGTGCAATTGGCTGTAACCAATGGGACCTGAACTGATCCTATATCTGGAAAATAAATTAAAAAAAAATAAAAGAAAAAAAAAAAAAAAAAAAAGAAAAAAAGGAGAAAGAGGGGAAAAAATGACCTCTTGTACCCTTTGTTGTGAGCCATGTATGTAGTTAGCAAGGACTCCCCCTGCCAGGCTTTTCATCGCTGTGCTTTAAGACCATTAGTTTGCTTTGTAGTCTTAGCAAGACACACATTTTTGAGCTATCATAAATGAAATCTTAGAAGATACCTTTCAACATATGCCAGGCACAGCTGAAAAAAAAAAAAAAAACCAAACACTATTATGGTTCTTTAAAGAAGGGGAAAAAGCCCTCAGGGTGAAATGGTGCAGACATTTGTTAGAATATGGAAAGTCTGAAAGAAGCTAACATACAATAAAAAGGCACAAGAAAACATGGCTGCATTACATAGAGAGAAGACAACCTGGATAAACTATAGTTTTAATAGGGTTCCTTTCCTCTGTAAGTGAGTTTTCATCTTCTGTGGTAGGTCAGTAAGGTGATGCCATTTTCTTCCACTAACTTTTTTCTTCCACTAACTTTTTTCTTTCACTAACTTGCTCCTGATATTCTTTTCTTTAATAAAAATCAGAATACATTAGCAAAGGGTTGTCTGGTATAATCCAGCTGTTATCTGCTGTCATAGGAGAAAATGTGACTGGAAAGAATGCATATCTCAATTTATTTAGGAAAAATTGGGTTTATGTTTTTTCCAGTGAAAGTTTTATGTGGCATTTGGACAGCACTATGTGGAACAGACTCAGTCTCCCAGATTTCTTCAGTGTATGGAGACATGAGCCAAGACACTTTACCTGAATCTGATCTCTGAGTCTAAATTTAGACCAGACATAGAACTTTAATGATTGTGTTGGATTTGGCCAGGATAGTTATTTTTTTCGTAGTAGCTAGTGTGGGGCGAAGTTTTAGATTTGTGTTGGAAACAGTGTTGGTAGCAAACCAAATATGAGCCAGCAATGAGCCCTTATGACAGAAAAGACCGAAAGCCTCCTGGGATCTGCTATGCCAACAGCACCAGGGATATGATTCTTCTGCTCTGCTCAACACTGATGAGACCCATATTGAGTGCTGGGGCTGGTGCTAGCCTCTCCAGTACATGAAAGATACTTATTTACTGCAGCAAATCCAGTGAAGGCCTACAGAGGTGGTTAAGGAACCGGAGTATCTGTCATTCAGTGATACTGAAAGAGCTGGGAATTGCTTAGCCTGAAGAAGAGAAGGCTCAGGGGAATCTTAGCAGTGTGTATAAATACCTGATGGGGGAAGTGAAGAAGACAGAGCCAGGTTCTTCTCTCTGGTGCCTGGTAACAGGACAAGAGTCCATGGCCATTAGTTGGAACACATCTGAGCATAAGGAAATACTTTTTTACTATGAGGTTAGATGAACTCTGGAACAGGTTGCCTCAGTGAAGCTGTAAATTCTCCGTGTCTGAAGATATTCAAACTCTGACTGAACATGGTCCTCATTAACCATGGCTGAACAAGGTGATCTCCAGCGATGCTTTCCCAGCTTGGTGGTTCCGTAATAACTGAAAACCTCCCTGTTAACATGGTTTACTGATATTAACTGCAAAACTTCAGTTTACTTGCATAGTAACATTTACTGTAGATAAGGAGGTGATGAACAACTCAGCTTCTTAATGAATCATGAATTCATAGTAAGCAGGCAAATAAGAGCACCTGGTTTACACACGTGTCAGAGCTGAGCTCGCTGAACTTGCTCAGTGAAGTGCATATAAAATTCTCCTTATAAAAATAACTTAAAACAGCCTGAAGAAAAAAAAATCCATTTTATTTAACTACCCACCTGTGAAATATGAAAGAACATCCTTAAATACTCTGGAGTGGCTTACTGATGGTTGGGAAAATACAAATGTTATAAAGCCCAGCTCATTATTGTGCTTAGCACTGTGCTTAGACATACGTACATGTTCAAACCCCGTCTTAATTTATTTTCACATAGCTCAGTGGTACTTAGATACACACATAACTGTGCAATTAAATACTTTGCTGAAAAAGTGCTTCTGACATTTCTGATGCACCATACAGTCCAACATGTCGAATAATGCTATGATTTGCAAATCTGTTTGGAAATGTGACTGCCAGCAGCTCTTTGCTACGCTTGATGCCGGTAATTTATAGCACTGACAAAAAAAAAAAAAAAAAAAAAAAAAAAGGTTTTTGCTTTATTCAAGTATATTTTAAATTTTTTTTTGCTACTTTAAGATTCACAATTTTAATTCAGATTCTTCAGCAAAACTATAAAATCCTATTTTGTATCCTGCATAGGCATTATTTCAGAAAAAAAATATTAAGATGGCATCACGTCTTAATTGACAGAATGTAGAAGTATTGTTACCTGCTAGGAACGTAAGATAACACGAGGCAATAAGAAAACAACACTGAAAGAATCACATGAAGTAAGCTCTATAATTATTTATTTAGCCTAACTGTAATTAATATCGTGTGTGTGTAAGAAAAAGAGGTTTTTTTGTTCCCTTTGAATATTTCAATGGGAACTAAAAACTAGTATTTTTCCAGCAATAAAAAAATAAAACAAACAAAAAAAATACTTAAAAAAAAGCAAGCCCAAAACTTGCAACTGCTCACTCGAACTTCATTTAGTGAAACTGAAAAATACAGAGTTGGGGTTTAGCTGCTGGTTTTGATCGTTCTGCTTGTGTCATTTTAAACCCAACAGTTTTTCTGTGGAAGTATCAGTCAGTGACTATTTTACGTGCATTTTGAACCCCATCTTTCCAGACAATGGTGTTAAGATCATGTACAGTTTAACAGAGACCATGTGTCAGTACACTTCTGATTCCAGCTGAACTTTCTTACATAGATGAACATTGATTTGGGCGGGTGACCTGTATGCAGTTCACACCTTCACTACAGCTGTTGGTCTAGCAATGGTTTTCTTCAGCACGCTTGACTAAAGCAACAGGACAGACCTGGGCTGTGTATTACTATCATCATTTTCCTTTACATTAAAAGCTGCATTGTGTAGCACACAACCTCCTGTAACATCTCTGCAACATCTCACGTAATCCCCTGTTCTGTACTTTCTCCAGAAGAAGTGCTAATTACATGTTAGATAATTAGACTATAAATATCCATCCAGTTGATGAGGTTTAAACACCCTTGTGGATTTGATGCTAAGCTCCTCTTTTCTTTTTTGTTCTTCAGTTACCTTGCACAATAAGCACAGTTAATACCTGAAGTTCTGGGAGATTTAGTGCAGTACTATGAGGATCTGAGTGAGGAAGGTAGGTGTGTGTTTATCTTAATTAATGCAACATCAAGAATTTTATCACATCTGCAATGGAAGGCTGTTACCACATCTTCAGTCTCTCTGATTTTTAGTGTGACACCACCAATATTCCGTCTTAATTTAAACTGTGCTTTCTAGAAACTAATTAATTTTCTTAGTGGGAGACATCAGCGGAAACAACATCAAGTCCTGAAAGACAAGCTCTTTAATTTTCTTTAAACATTTAAATCCAAAGGAGCTCAGCATAGTGGTTACATGTTTTCAGATGTCTTTTCAGACTGGATTTCTCATTTAAAACTAATCCCACCTGTCACCTGAAAAACTCTCTGAAGTGGCCTGTCCTTAAAGCATGTTTGTGTATTTGGCAAGCATGCAAAGTTCTGTTTGGAGTAATTCTTAGCCTATGCTTGATCAAAAAGAAACCTTCTGCAGGAACACAAAAACCCTGTGTATTCTGGGTAAACGTAACTGTGCTCCCACAATTATGTTGGTGAACAGAGGAAAACTGTTGAGCTACGTATTACCATTAAAATTATTCATTTAAATGGGTTGTTTCCATTGTGCACAGGTGGTAAACTTATCTCACATGTTTTTCGTATAAAAGCCTGAAATAAGTGAACACTGGCAAATAGAATCTAATGGTGTCATTAAAATGATTGTAAACATGCCTGTTGTGGCAGACGTGTGCTTTCCTTCTGTTGATACACATTCAGATTGTTGGTCAAGATCAAAAAAATGCACACTTTTAGTATGTCAGAAAGGGTCTGCATTCTAACAGGTTCTGTTTGGAAAGAGATCTGTTTCCTTAAGGGCCAGGATAGCTGTAAAATAACCAGACTGCCAGTGTCTATTCTTATTTTCTTTGATTAGAGCTGTATTCCCTGTATTCTTTGCCATCTATAGATTCAGCTTCATGTTGCATCATCCTGGTTGGAGGAGACATTTCAACATAGCAATAAATATAGAGAAATATACAGAACTCAGAGCCAGGAAGCCATCAGCTTTTTCTCCTCTTCGAAAACATTGCCCTCTGTTTAATTACAATTGCCAGCTTTACCATGATTATTTACTCTACTACACAAGGTAACACAGGCATGGCTGTTGTTATCCACCAGAGGATAGGATGAATTTAAACACATTTCCTCAGAGCCAAATTCTCCAGTCTAAAACAAAAGTTGATGGACAGCTGGGAATACAGCAGAACCATGTGCTTCCCTTCTGCTTGGAGCAGGGGCTGTGCTCCACAGCTACTTGTAGAGAAAAATGTAGCTCTGTGGTTGCTCAATCCACTTTCAAGCGAAGAGTCCTCTGGAGTCTGGAGTAAGGTTTGTGGGGAAAGGAGCCAAGGGATTTGCAACCATCTGTCTGTACCCTCCCCTTGGGAAAATGTTTGTGCAGTAGTTAAATGTCCCAGAGGAGAGATTCCTTCTCAGTATTTTTTCAAGGCAACGCCCTGTATGAGAAGGGATTGCTTTTGTCATCCAGGATTTAAGCTTCCGTTTATTCAGAATAATGCTCAGAATCCTTAAATGTTCACAGTGTCACTTATACTAAATCCCAGTATTTAGACTTTATAATTTGAAAATTAATTTAGCTCGATTAGTTAACCAAGAAACATGTCTATAGCCCAACTTTTTGTACGCTGACTGTTTCCATCTTTGCTAAAGTGCAAAAGAAAGTCAAATCTTCACTTTTTGTGTCTGTAGCTTTACAGGCAATGATGATGTTATGCCAACACATCAGCAGAGACAGTTTACAGACAGCTACAGTCATAAGTTTTGGACGTTAAGCACTTCTATGTTGGTTGCATACTGGATTTTAGATTTGGGGCCTGAATCTCTTGTCATCAGGATCAGTGGAAGTCCAGCACAGCTTTGGAATTACGTAGATGTAATACTGAGGCATAAGACAGAAAAATCTATTCCATACAGCACAATGCATCTTTAGAAACTGAAAAAGATATACAATGTCCCTTTCTTTGTAAAACACACAAAGCTCTTTACCTAAAAGAACATCAAAGTCTTAGACTTCCTGAATTCTTTCTCTGTTCCTGAACTCTCTGAATATATCTTACTTGTCATGTTATTAGATTACTGTATGTGGACTTGAGACTTGATACATAAGCAAGCATCATCAGCACAATATCTCTATCCAACTCACTTAGCTAATGAAAGCACCCCCCATGTTTTCTCAACCAGATGAAGCACAGAAGATTACACAAGGAAGGCTTTCTTAGCTCAATGCTAACTTCAGTTCCTGAATCAAATCCTTTGAGTACACCAGCATCATAGATACAGAATAATATCAATGTAGTTATTCTGTACATAAGTTGATCTGAATGAGAAAGTGGCTTTTTATAACTTGGGACTTGTTATTTTGAAAGTGAGGAATAGGAAATCGTTATAAAAAGCCATGCACAAATTTAGAATGAAAATATTTACAGCTACTTGTGGCTTTCGTGTTTCTCTGTTTACAACCAGAATTGGGGGGAAAAAAAAGTTTGGTGAAATTCTATATTTAGTAAGTTGTTCTGGTGGAGAGAGAGTTAATAAGGCTTTCCATACACCTTGGTGTTCAAACAACCTTCCTAACTGATGGTGCAGGGAATAAACCTGCATCATGTGTCAGCAACCAGCAGGGTCCTTCACGTAAGACACATTACATAGTTTCTTGAGTAGGTGGATTTAATTTCTACTCTGGAGCATTCAGACACATTAGATCCCACCAGGAAAAAGCTGAGGATTTATCATAATGGAGGTAAAGTAGGTGATTTTTTGTTAATCTTAGCTTGTTTTTTAACATTTTCTAATGAGAATTAAAATTATTTGATTTAAATATTTGAAGCTCTACTCATCATAATGCTGAACTATTTAAAAGCAATTTATATATTAATTCTCTCTCAAGCTATTGAACCTTACTTTCATCTTGTGCACAGTGCAGTGCAACTTTTTTAATAGTGTATGTCAGACAGAAAACAGCATAGCTAGAGGTACACAGACTACCTGCTCTACACCCATTTAATTTAACAATGCCTCTTTTATTAACTCAGCACTTTTGTCTCTCAGTTGCTGGATAATTTCAGGAGGACTATTTCCTAAGCAGCAGTACCAGTAGCTTACCTGCATAGGGAAGGCTGCTGGCAGCAGCTGGATGATCAGGCTGGTTGCAGTCAGGATTACTTTTTTGAGACAGGCTACAACTTTCACTAGCACTGCCCTAATGTAAAGCATGGTATCCCATCACCACTGTGCCTGCTGCATAATGGAGTTCTGCAGCCTGGAGGGAGCTTTGGACTGGAGCATTTTCACAGTCACTACCCCTGTAGTATATCCAAGCAGCAGGAAAAAGATATTTGACATAGCTGCTATCCACCTGAATGGCCCATGTGCTAAGCTGCTGAGGTAGGGTTGCTGCTTTAACTGGGAAACTGGTATGTAGCTGAGCTTCTTTTCTGCTGATGCTATAGTTATAAGTCACTGGCATCAGAATTCGTTAATCCTTTGTACCCTGTGGGATTGACAGCACAGCAGGCAACATCACCAGAAGGGATACAGGATCCTATCCTCTTCTTCAGAACAGATCCTTAATTTAGCAGCTTCCCTGAGAAACGGATTTAAAACTCTTGGATAAGGAAGTATTGCACCTAAGTTTCCCGTCTGAAAGTGGGAGTTGTAACCATGAGACCATTATATGTTAGATTATAGGTTCAATTGTCATGTTTGTGCAATTCCTTAAAACTTATTAGTAACAGCTCTAGGTATAAAAAATGGATTTCAAATCTTGACAGTTACTTCTCGCTTCTTTTTTTTTTTTCCACAATGGTAGGCAAGATTGCAAGAAAGAAACAGCCGTCTCTAACAAAACCACTAAGAAATCATGTAAATTGCCATGCATTTGTAACAATGCAACAAACATTACTATTTTATCCTTTTTTTTCCATAGAAAAAGTGCCAAGATACACAATTCTGTGGAAAAAAAAAAAAAAAAAAAAAGTCTTTTTTAAGATATGGGACTAATTTGCACACAGTTTTATGTTTAATTGAGTAAGGAATGTGTCACTTATTAGCCCTGGATTATTATAACAGTAACATACACTTTAAAGTGATATTATGTATATAAGTAGTACCATTCTGCTGCTCTATGATTTTATGTATTCATTTATTTTAAGAGTCCAGTCATAAAGGAAAAATAATATGTCAGGGATCTACTATTAGATCTGTTTCATTTGGTAGGGGTTTTGTGAGGTTTTTGGGTTTATTTTGTTTTTGTGATTTTTTTTTTTTTATGGAAACAAATGATGACTTCTTTAGAATTGCTTTCTCTTTCTTTAACAAAACACTTCTTCCCTACACATGTCAAAAAAGACTCTTACAATAGCTCTGCAGGGACTTATTTAAAATTATTTTTGTCACAAGTTTAGTTTTCTAGATGCACATTATTTTATTACTTTCAGCCTGGCCCAATAAACATATGTAGTGTGATTTGATCTTCCATATTCTCTTTTTTATTAGTTTTGTTTGGAATAGATTAAGTTCTGCATAATTCGAGAAGGTGAAAAGAGCTACAATAGTATACTGGACATAAAAAAACATCAGTCCTGTCCTGGTTTCAGCAGTAGCAGTCTTCTCCTTCTTAGTAGCTGGTGCAGCGCTGTGTTTTTGACTTTTGCCTGGGAACAGCGCTGATAACACCGATGTTTTTAGTTACTGCTCAGTAATGTTTAGTCTGACCAAGGACTTTGTGAGTCTCATGCTCTGCCAGGGAGGAGGGGAAGCCAGGAGGAAGCAGAGACAGGACACCTGACCCAAACTAGCCAAAGAGGTATTCCATACCACAGTGCATGGTGCCCAGGATCTAAACTGAGTTATCCGGAAGGGCTAGTTCACTGCTCGGTTGGGCTGGGTATCAGTGGGCCAGTGGTATTGTATTCTCTTCCCTTGTTATTTCCTTTATCATTATTATTATTGATGGTAGCAGTAGTGATTTGTGTTATACCTTTGTTAGTGGACTGTTCTTATCTCAACCCATGGGTGTTACATTCTTTTAATTCTCTTCCCCATCCCTCCAGGAGCAGGGGGAAGAAAGAAGGGGGGGAGTGAGAAAGAGACTGCATGACTGATTTACGGCTGAGCTTAAACCATGACAGTCCTCAAGAGGGTATGCTGAACATTAACGTGACAATATGGGTGAAGAGTCAATTTTTCCCATCATGGTCAATGATATTGAAAATTCTTCACAAATCTTGAGAATAAGTCTGTTTGGTTTGGGCGTTCCCCTCCTCCCTGCCCCCTTTTCTTTAACCTAGGTTTAGAAATCTTTGTTCTTCTAAAAGATTATTCACTAAAGGATAACCCCCCCCACGTTTTTCACTTTTATTCTAAGAAACTGAACTACATAAAATGGGTTTTCATTATTGCTTTATTTGTGTCACTGGAAAACTGTTAAGAGTAAAAAATTGTTAGAACAATAAACATCTCCTCCAGAGGTGCAGTAAGCAGTGCTTATACAGTCATGGTTTTGCATTTTATAGCCAGGAAGTTTAGAACTTGTCATGTGGAAATGTAACACCCTTAACATGTACACTGGATCCTTCAAGTCAGGTCTTTGACTTAGGACTCAGCACTGAGCACTGCTACAGAGTAGCATTAAGAAAACACTTATTTTTAAAGAAGAGATATTTACGTCTTTTTTCTTCCCCAGTACTCCTGTAGGAAAGCAAAATCTTTTCTTGCACGCTGGAACTAAGCATAATGCTTTGGTGTTTTAAAGAGATGCATTTAAAATTTATCCATTATAGTAAAGTCCCATCACTGGACAACTTAAAGTCAGTTACTTTCTATCTGATAATGACCTATACTTTACAATTGGCATGTATTGCATGAAAATTGTGTTGTCAAAACTTAGGATGCAAAGTTACATTCCTAGTTGAAGGTCATTTAAATAAAGAGTACCGTGGCATACGATAGCGTATACTTTCAAAAATAAATCATAGGCATAAAGCACTTTTAGATAAACATGACAGATATCCATCTTTAGATTTACTCAGATAACTGAATATTATTATATAAAATACTATTTTCATCCCACTATTTTCAGACAGACTTCCTTGCAGAAAAAACATACAGCCTTACAAGCATTAGTAATCACGGTTGGTAAATATTGGCATTAGAGTAACAGGAAAATATCAGTAATAAGTGAGGTCAGACTGAGCGGGGTGCTCTGCAAACATATGAAGGCACAGAGGGCTTGCTGTCAGACAATAGTAAATAAATGAAAAGTCATTATGCTCCTGTATAAAGTGGATGACTTCTTGTTTTTTTAATCACGGGGGCTGAAGCAGGCAAAAGCCTACTTAACCTTTAAACCTTATGTCATCCTCTATTCTTTTCTAAACGTTTCCGCCTCTTTGCCTTGTACTAAAGCTGAAGTTCTCTAGGTAGAATCCATCAGGAAGAAAAGCAAATAAAATGGTGTTTCTTCACAGGCTAGAGGATTCTTACAGTTTATGAACTGTCGGTCTTTATAGCTCTGGTAGCAGGCATACAAACAAATATAAATTATTTGCTAAAGTTATTAATGAAGATACCCCTCTCAGGCCTGTGATGGTTTCAGCTTTTGGGGAAGCTTCCTGTTGGTGTGCTTTGTGGTGTATAGGAAAGGAGCAGATGCAATACAAGCAGATGCAATACAAGTTCTTAATGCTATGACCAAACAGGCACAGTGGATTGAAACATTCTGGAAATGTACCATGAAAAAAATGCAAAGGATTTTGCTGTGGCTTTGCCCTACACACACCCCATGTATAATGTTCTGTATTCCCTATAGGTTTTGTTCCTTCTTTCCAGCCCCCTCCCAAATTATGTACAGAAACATCTAATAAACTGTCTTGCTAAGACGTACTGCGTAACCAGGACATTTGGATGACACAGAGATAGTATTAAGAAAAAATCCTCTGTGTTGATGCTTAGTATATGGACTTGACTTTTCAGAACTAATGACCTCAGCCTCATTCCTCAAGGCTTTCCTTTTTTACAGTCTAAGCATCTGAGTCAAAATTGCCGGGACTTAAATACCAAACTAATCTAATTTAGTACTTTTAGCAATAGCTTGAGTCATGCTCTGAATTCTCTGCCTTGCTTCATTTAATTAAAAAAACAACACAAGGCAAAATTAATACAAAAGCAAGGCTGCCAAAGCTCTGTAATCTGTTATCCAAGTGGGATTTGTTTACCAACTTTATTCTTCATGTAGAGTACAGTTAAGCCTTTCTCCCTAAATTGTTTGTAATACCATCACCTCACCCAAGCTAAAGCCTATGAACTCTGTATTTCTTCCAAACAAAGAAGGCAAATGTTAATTAATAATATATTTTATTCATATGATGAATTCATACTACTTTCTGAAAGAATAATTCTAAGCCACTGTGAGCATTTTCTGAACAAATACTGAGGTTCATCTGACCTAACTTTGAATGCTTGTAATGTTGTCACACACATATTGATTAGCGTCAAGACTCCTTTAGTAGACTGACAACAAACCCTAACAAACAGTTCTAAAGAGTGATATGTTCGAGTTATTTTAAATAATTTACTTACCAAAAGCCGACTCACACTTTACAAGTTCTACTTCTCCCTTTGGATCATAACAGAAAATTAAAGACGACTAGCTCAAAAATAAATTTAAGAGGAATTTTAACTAAATTGGTCTATAGTCTAGGTTAGGCTCCCACAAGACCATGTTGACTGCAGAAATATTTGTACCTAAACCAAATTACTGAAAATTGGAGTAAAATTTTGATTTTAAAAGATAGCCAAAAAAGGTGTAATCCCATATACCTACACTTCCTGAGTACGGATGTACTGATGTACTTCCTGTTGTACTTCCCGTACAACAATCCAAGTACATCCTGTACTTCCTGATGTACGGATGTACTGCATGATGACGGAGTAAGAACTGAGTTGCACCAGTTGGCAGTAATGGCATCAGCATCTGCCATCTCTGCAGTGGGCAGTGCATGTTTCACTTAGCTGGGCAGAGTTCACTGGCCAAACAGCTGTTCCCTATCTTCTCTGGGGAAAAGGCAGTAAGCCAGATATTTTCTGCACATAGTTCAAAGTAGCTTTACCACTGCTATTGGTATACACACCATAATTTGATTTAAACGATTTGTTTTTGCAAAGGGAACTGCAGCCAAATTATATGCAGTTGAGGAGAGACAAGACAATGTCATTATTTACCATTTATCAAAATGAGGAATGGACCTGGATGTCCTCATGTTTCAGCAAAACAATGATCTCAATCCGGGCAAGAGTTTTATGACAAACTCAAATTCTGTTACTAGTAATATAACTACATGTCTAAAACCCCCTCAGCTTTGGAATAAATATGGATCTAATAATAAATTTTTATTTTTAGGATTATCTGTTTCTAAAAACAAGGCCTCAGTTTAGACTAGCAATGATTGTTGAAGCTTTATGTTTCCTAAAGAAGAGGAAAAAGAATCTCAAGTAAAAACTCAGGATGTATGGCATTGTTTAATTTTCACTACCCACAGATGCTTCCTGAATTAAATAACAGGTCCGAAACCTTTTTTCATCTTTGTACGTATCTGTCTGGCCCATTGGTAAATTCACTTTGACTCAACTCCCAAAATCCATAAAACAGACAGAGACAAAAAGAATTCTTATTGACTGGGGAAGCCACAAGGTGGAGGCAGGTAAGTTAGAGGTCAGCCAAACACTAAATGAGAAATATCAGAAATACTACATAAACATGGCACAGACTTTTGGAAGTCTAGCTTTGGTTTCACTGAGGTTTTGTCTGGCCTCCAAATATACATTCATGTATTCCTTAAGCTCATCTACTGAGCCACAGGTGACAGAAATAATCAGCATTTTTGTTAAAGGATTTTTTGGACTTCTTAAAGCAAATAGTACTGTAACCAAGTATGTTCCTAATGAACCTTACTAAAAGTCTGGCCAGAAAAACTGTATATGAGGACCTTTCAAAATAAAAAGCCAACAGCTTAAAATCAGCAGCACTGCATCTGCAACTACTTCACTAATTGTCTTAGTAATGACTAAATCATAAACCAAAAGGACTTTTTTGCAGTCCTAGTGCCCATTCAACCTCAGTGACCAAAAATATAAGGCCTGGAAATTATTCTAAAAGCTGAACTTTACGAAAAAAAAAAAAAAATAATTCCTTTTTCCATTAGTCTGGCCAAATCTCTGCTCACCAAGAACCTTGAGTGCAAACATCAAATACAGCTTTTCCAGACAGGCTCGTAAACAATTATAGCTCCTAACTAGACATCAGCCTCACTTACCACATCACTGTACCACTTTACTATTCCAAACTATTGTCAAGTGCCAATATGTTTTCTTTTTACTGCTATATTATTCTGTAATTTCAATGTGCTGATGTTATTTGAGCTAATATGATTGGCAGATAAAGTACAAAACTCTGAGTCAAATGACCATTCATGAATAATGCAAACAGGTGTTTGTCTCCTGCTGTTTTTTTTCTAAGTATTATTTCTCTTTTTAAACTTCTATATTCCTAATGATGTAGCATAGCTTTTATCTAGAGGCAGGTAAGAGCCTTTACAAATCCATCTCAGTCTAAAAGATTGTTTCAGTTATTGTCATAAAAATATTTTGCTGGTGATATTTCCTGCTCTTGTGATTTCTCCCTGAAAAGTGGAGCACAGTCCAATATTTTAGAAATAAGTCTTGGATTGTCAGTAAAATGAAATCTCAATAATTCTTAACTATCCCCTAAATATTTGAGGGAAAACTAATAAATATCTAGGAATGTCAAACCCTTGGCAATAGAAAACTATTAATCTAGAAAAGTTTTTAAAGAATGCAAATACTAGAAAACCTATCCTCTCTCTCTGGCCATCCAACTGTCATGAACTTAGGCTAATATGTTCTCCCGATTTTCAACTTTGAATTGAACTCCCTGCCTGTTTTATAGTAAGTACAAGCTAGATCCTTGTATTGCCCTGTAGATATTGTGGATTTCTGAGCACAGTAAAAATAAAAGCACTCTTCTTATTGTGGAACTTGCACTGATATCTTCTAGATATTAAGAAGTATACTACCCCTAGTGGAAAAGCATAAATGATGCAATCATACCCATTCATCTTATAGATTTCCTGGCTGGGTATACTCAATGTTTCTTTCTCTGTTACTATTCTTAAGACACTCCTCACCTTGAGTTCACCTTTAGTCTCTGACCTAGCATTTGTAGTCATCATCTGTATTTTGCACCCTAGTAGGTGACACTAAAATATTTCAGAAGAATATGTAGAACAATTGTACTTTCAGTGTTAATCTGCTTTTAATGGAGTATTTGCTTTTAGCAGTCTGAAACAGTCTCCTCAGCTTGATCTCCTTTTAATCTAATGCATCTGGAGAAATGGTAAAAACTTCATTCATTTGCTTTGTGAATGGCTAAAACATTCCTTGTTCATCTTCTATGCATGTGCACTGCAGTAAACTTTATTCATTTCAGTTCAGCATTCTGGAAATTCTTAAGTTCCAAAATGTATTTAAGTGTTTGGGTAATTTTATTATCTGTCCCATCTGCAAAGCTCTTTTGCTTACTCCAAAAGTACCATTTCTGTTCACTTCTATTGGACAGGTTTTTCCCTTGGGCATTCTCTGAAATGAGCCTTGGTTTTAACCAGAGCTCCAAGATTCACTTCTATCTGTGAAAGATTTTTAATCAGTGTTAGTCTTTTATTGCAGTCTAATGAAGTGTGGTTTAATTGTTATTAGCTTTCTGTATTTTACCTGCATTTTTCTTGGCTCAGATTATCAAAGCATGATCAGCTGTCACAGAAGAGGCTATTGTACATACATAACCCATTTTTTTAAAAACAGAGTAGGTTATAACTGGCTTGGTTAAGGGTTTGCTTCTCCAGTTGTTCCATGTGCTGAAATCCCAAAACATTCACAGGAGTTTTTAAATAGACAAAGAATGCTAAAATAACATGGGCAAAAATGACTGGTTTATTTAACATGTGACTAGAAATTTACAGGCTAAATCAGAATGTCAACTGACTTCTGAGCTGGTGACACCCTTGATAATCAGGACTCGCCAATATATTACTAATGATCCAATGCAAACTGTGCTTGCCTAATTTTTCAGCTGTATAGTGTTTTTCCACATTATTTTTTTTAATTACTTTTTATTTTATTTTTATTTGAAATTCTCTGGGCAAGCAGCTGTGCATAGCAGGATGCTGACTCCTTGGGTCTACAGGAGTGATTTATAAAGTTACCATACAAAGGCACATATCTCAGGATCCTTATTCAATTTTTACACAACTTGTTCTCAGACAGATTCTTATTATAGATGTTGTTACTGATAAAATATTTGGCTGAAAACATATCCATGAATTGAATTTTATGTTATTCCTTCACACAAAACATATCCTTAGATAGCCCAAAGGCATTTAAATTCTTCTAAACATGAATAGTTGTATTGGTTGTTATTTTATCTCACTGAATACACTTTACTCCCATTTTTAAACAATGCATTTCAGTGGGCATCTCCTTACTAAAGTTAGATGCCTGTTTAAACACATTCTTGATGTATAGCCTAATTCTGTCCTTGTTATATGAACTGGGTGGTTAATTTGGGGTTTTAATCCATAATAGCATTTTGACTGTCAACATATATGTTGGAGATTAATTACTAATTATCATTTCTCTTCTCCACTTTGTAATCAAAATCATTAGTGTCAGCACTTTTGGATCATTTTCAAAGACATGTTGCACTAAGCTTGAATGCTTAACTATCTGCACAGTGGCAGCTACTTGTAAGTGTTGTCATAGTTTTGAGAGTTGTGGTTTCACACAACTGTAAAAAAAATCTATGCTTCAAAAAATTACAAGAAGGAGAAACAAACTAGAAAAAAAAAGGAAAGAATAAATAAATAAATAAATAAATAAATAAATAAATAAAATATAAATAAAATAGAAAAATATAAAAGAATAAATAAATAAAATTCTCCCTTTAACTTTTTCTATGTAGAAAGTATTGCATCTATATTCCTTGCTTTCAGTACCCATGCCCTGATAAATTGAAGAGGCAATCCAGGTGCTCTGTGCTGCTAACAAAATTTCCTTGAGATAAAAGATTTTGGAGAGATATGTGTGGGCTCATATATCTATGTATTATGTCTAAATGGACACTTGAAGACATTTCAGATGTCCTGATGATATGTTCCCAGGACATCCAGATGCAGGGTTAGCATCCTGAAAGTAACACCAAATGCTTCTGCTCAAGGGACAGACACACTCCAGGCTTTGAAGAAAGGAGACTTCTTCACTGTGTCTTACTGTTCTATTGCTCAATACACTGTGTATTGCAGAGCCCAATCTCAGCTGCCAAACTGTCTCCTTTGACTTAGACAAATGTGAGAGCCCATTTGTAAAATTTATTCCCAGGATCAGGCATCTACATTTAGATACTGTCATACTCATGGATACAAAATAAACCAAAATAGGTGGTCAGGATTTTTTCTTAGCTTTTTATGCAGAATTAATTTTATTAATTTCTAGATATATTGTGGTATTGTGGTAAGGCACCATTTTGGGGTGGGTTTTTTTTTTTCCTTTTCTGTTTTTAAATGAAAAATGTTTCAGAAAACAGGAAGCTACTTCACTGAATCTGTTTTGTTCGCTGTCTTCAAAATAATAGGATTTCTTTTCAGTCACAGGTAGAAAGTAGTCAAAAATGGGGAAATAAAAGCAAAGTCTGTACAAATTTTCCTCTATCCTGACAAATAAAGGAATGTTTAAGTACTGTTTTCTTCCTTTGCTAGTAGTCCCTCCCCAGGAATTTGTAAAAATGCAGCTCCCCCAAAAATGATATCTTTCATAAATTCGTAGGACTTCATTAAAATTTTTGGCTTGTTCTTGGATTTTTCCGATGTATTCCTTTCTTTAATTTTCTTCGGAACCATTTTTAGCCATTTGAAACAATCCTTTTCAAACTGGCAAAATAATAGTAAGAATGATTAAAAAGTATATGGACATTTCACTGAACTGAAAGGTACTTCCATCTTCCAAAACCTATCTGTCAACACAGGAGAAATATGCAAAAAATGTGAGACAAACAAGCCATATGTTTTGCTTTTCATGCATCTGGCAAAAATGTGATTTCTTTTGCCATGTTTCTCCTGTGATGAGAATTTATTTCACAAACCTGACATCACATATTTCCTCACAGTTCTTTCTTAGTTCTCGTTTGCCTAAATCTGCTATTCCACACTGCCCTTTTTTTAGTGTCTTGGTGCAATTTCTCTTAGGTCATCATCCCATCTTACTTGTCCGTGACGTTGCTAAAATTGCGGAGGGAAATGTAACTAGATCCAAGGGCTGAAACTGTAAGAAAAACACTATGATAGCTTATTAGGGTGGCTTATTGGTAACTTTAATAATCTACGTGTAGATCTTCAGCATGTTGAGTCTTAAGATATCTCACTGAAAGATATGTGCTGATTCAATCAAAAAATATGCTGCAAAATCTTCTGCTAAATTCTTCAATTTAGGATGTGAGAGTTCAAAATGGATAGCAATAGTGGTCTCTTCTGGTCTTGAAATCTAATAAAACGTAATTTCTTCAACAATCCTGCTGAAAAACTGGATCATGCCTTATCACATTTGGCTTGCTTCTTCCAAGAGTCTTTTTCCTATCTGAAATGTGGGAATTACTTTTTGACTTACATAGTACAGTAGCAGTGTATTCACTTCCTCATTTGTTTCTTCTTTCATATCTGTGGTATCATATTAATGTCTTAGTTTTTCTATTTCCAGTGCTCAAACTGTACCCAGACACAGGATATTTTTCTCACTCTGCTCTAATCCACCTTTTTTTCCTAGCATTTTTTTTCTTTTTTCCAAAATACCTTTAAGTTTTCTCCCGTCTTTATATATATGCTGTTTTCTTCCATTTTAATAGTCATTCCTTTGTCATGTATTTCAGTGTAAAAAGAAGATATTTTCTTTAACACAAACATTTCTAAGGAAGAAAAACTAGCTAAAATGATTCCCCTATTATTTGGAAATCAGTTTTTATATGACCAATTAATGGAATCTCTGTAAAATACATATAGCATACTTAATTTGCAGAGGTAATTTGTTGGACAAAAATGTTTCATTTCTTGAGGTCTGAATAACATGAAAGTATTATTTAGACCTTTGAAATTAGTGGTAAACAATTACAAACAAGGAATTCTTCTTAGTCATTACTACTTGAATAGATTTTAAGAAACATCACTAACTGTAAATATATAGCCATAGTACTTAAAATGTAAATTATTAACTCTAATTATAGTAATTATATAGATTAACTCTCATGGAAAAGAGACTTATAGTAGTTTTTTGGATTCACTAACCAGATAACACTAGAATTCAACCATGATAATGCTAGTCTGCTCTTACAAATTCCTATTATCCTATTCTATATCATCTGTTCATAACATATGCTTGCAAAACATTCATAGTTCAGAAATTTTAGGCTTATTACCTCTGAATTGAGCATGTTTGGAAATGTTTCTAAGACTGGAACCTAAATTTAAATGCTAAAAGTTTACACTATGAAGCAAAACACTTCAGAACAAAAGCTTCTGGGCACTTTATCAAAAAATTAACTAAAACAACATTTTCCAAGTTGCTGTATGCCAAATAAACCATAAAGTCTCTAGATAGTGGAATAAAAATGAAAGAAAAAATACATAATGAAACGATCTGGTTTTGTTGAGTAAAGTTGCACCACTTGTGGAGGGTGAAATAGCTTAGGCAGTGATTTTCTGTTTCCAGGTCCTATGCATCATCTGCCCATTTGTTATACCCACCAACAGCCTGCAGTTTTGGTATGCAGAGTTACCGGATTATTTGGTACCTAAAATCCAAAAAAGTGCATCGGATACATAAATTAGCAATTCTGAAACACCAAATTGCTATAAATAAACTCATCCTGATAATGAAGGAAACTGCTTTTTTGGCTTACCAACTCTTTCATAGGTAGAGTTTATTCAGCCCTAAAAGGGAAAAGGCACAATGATCCTACCTTTTTGCATTAAGCACAGTGAGACTGTAGATGTCTAGCTAAACCTAGATACCTGGTTTGCAGACAGCTAGATTTTGATGAAATGAAGGCTTACAGCAAAAGATAAATTGCCTCACAGTGATCCCAGATGCTGATCACAAAGTTGTGGACAAATAATTTTTCAAATTTATTTGTGAAAAGGAAAATTATTTCGATAGTCTCATTCTTTCAAGTATTCTCTACTTCTCCATACTGTAATTATTCTTTTCATGGAACTACTGTGCTAATTGTATTTATCCTCTCGATTTTAGTTTGCCTCACTCATTTATTGTTATTATAACTAAAAACCTATACGATCAATAGATTCATATTGCAAGAATGTCTGCAGACCATAATCAAATCTTGGACCACATACAGTTGTATAAAATAGAGCAATCATACCAGAATAAATAACATCCATCTGATTTGAAATGCAAGAGCAGGTCAACTAGTTTGAGATAATGATGGCAGGTACTGAATATTTTCTGAACTATATAAGAAATATTGTTTGTTACTTCTTCCTCTTAAATTCAGCAGAAAATAACCTGAAGGTTTATGAAGTGTGTATCTGAGCCATTTGCTCACATCTGTGCCTCATCCTGCTAAGTGTTTTGGGGATATACAACTGCCTAGGACTTTTTCAATTATATTTATTTTGGAAAACCTACCCTTTATCATAGCAGTGTTAGAGAAGAATCAGAACAATAATCCCACCCTGAGCTCTATGTTGTGGAAAACCAGGTGGTTAAGAGTTTTTATAAACTTGAAGCTTTGCTGCCATTAGTTTGATCATATTAAAACCCCACATGTCCCTGTTTTCTTTACTTTTATCTCAGTAAAAGGTGAAACTGCTCATCAATTTGTGAAAAGCCTTAGTGAACACACTTGTTTTTACCACTAGCTTGCCATGTTGACTCTAAGCCTTAAAAAGGAGTGGTGCTTTCTGTAGGCCAGTCATCTGGCAGTCATGTATTCATAGCACCTTTAAGCATATCGATCTGATTTTTCTGTATCTTGCAAAGATATTTACAGTTTCAAATTTTTGCAATATTTTCCAAATGGATCATATATATGTATTTAGTATTTGATAGGCATGGTATTCAGTGTCCTTTTCTTGGACAAGCAAATATGCAGAGATCTTAAAAATAAATTCAGCTCCCAGGAAAATACTGTGAATGTGCAGTTACTTGGAAATATCTTTCTAAATGGGATTTGGGTATTATATTTCTGAGATGGCATGTTGGAATGTTAGACAGGAAAAATGGTTTCATCACCCTCCTACAGGAGTGGGTACTGGTAATTGCAGGCTATTAATATTAAAGAGATTTACTTCTTGAGAAGTGGAGGTTTGGTCTCCAGAAACATTCCCAAGGATGGTTTGCTTTGCTGACTGGGTGAAACAGCACAAAAGGCAAAATTCACACCTTGGCCCTTCTACAAAAAGAACTGAGCTACATGGTAAGTGTGAACAAAATATATGAAGGAGGCAGTCTGATTTCTTTCAGGGTCTGGTTTGTGGGTTTTTTCTTCTCAAGAAATTCTGAGAACCTTTGAGAAGAAAAAGACAGAGAGTAGTTTTATATAAAAAGCTGAAGGATTTGGAAAAAACAAAACTCCATCAAAAGGTATGGTTTTCATCTTAGCATGTCTCAATCCACTTTCATTATACCATTCTGGGAGCAGCTTTATTAATACTTATAATATGTTTTATCACTCTTTTTACTTTTAGTGCTTTAACTGTCTCAATTGTTAGCTCCCTTTGTTACTTGTGACAGTGAATTGAATAGGCAGATGCAACATGCAAACAAATACTCAGTGTAAACTGTACAAACAAAAAAAGGAATTGCTCTCCACAATGCCATAACTAAACCAGAAAGGTTGGTTACATTTTCAGAAAAGTTGAAAGTTGTCGAAAAAGTTCATGTAGTTAACTTTCAATTCAAGAAATTATATAAATAGCAATTAGTTTAAGGTCAGTAACTCGTTACTTTAATCAAGCTAGATAAGTTTGTTCTATGATGTCTGTCATGAAATCTTGTCTAACATTTTTCTTACAACTTAGTTTTGGAAAACGGGGTTTTTTTTGAAATATTACTTTTGTCAAGTTGTTCTATACTTTTACTAAACTAACAAAAGGAAAGGTACATCTGCAACACGAGCACTAAACTCAATAGCAATAAGCATTGCTAGGGGACAGAGATTTTTCAGAAATTTCCTCTTTCAAGAGTTGATTGGTTGCAAGGGTTAAGAAGATTAAAAACTTATTTATCTTACATACTGCACTGCACTTAAGCTCTTATTAAAATGCATGTTTCATAGATCTCTATTATGCAATGATTTGGCTTTATTTCAAGGAACCTAATTTGCATTCACCTAACTGGTTTTCAGTGAATTGCTAGAGGTAATTAGAAAACACATTTTAGAAACTGTAATCAAATATGAATTGGATAGAAAGATCTGTGCTTTGCTATTAACTTGATAGCTATAAATACTTATTGCAACTTTCCTTGTCTGAACAGAAAACTTCCCATGCGTGTATTTCTCTGCTCCAGGCTTCTCAGTTCCTGCAGCCAGTGGCTTAGGATATAATTTTGTAGTGCAGCCTACTAGGAATATTGACATAGACTACACATAGTAAAAGAACTATTCTTAAATCCCCTCAAAGTAATAGAGCATGTATTACAACTACCATTCTTCCTATTTAAAACAAAACAACATTAAACAAAGCAACCTAAATCCCAATCTCTTCTTGTAAGGAGAAGAAGTTGAGTCTTACCGTATGTTTTAATTCCACTCTGAAATCTGGGTGGACTAAAACTCCTCTTGGGCTGGTGCCAGTTCCCTAAAGAATAAAAGTAATTCAGAGCTATTCTGGATTTAGTGGGTTTTGTTGTCTCATCTGAAGTGATTTCTCAGCATGCAAATTCTTAATTGTTAGATTTCTTTTGCTGGGCTTCTTTCAGGAATCTCTCAGTGATGCACTTTGTAACCTGGATAATTATAAGAAAGGCACCATTTCCTACTTAAGCCCTTTAGTCAGACTTTGCAACAAAATATTCTGCATAGGTGAATCAGTCTTCAACACAGATTTGGTTCAGGCAATCTTTAGGAACTTCCCATCTTGCATTGCATCCTGCAATCTTTACTTGTATCCTGTCTTTCATACATAGAATCAGTATGAGTAATATCACTGCTAAGGAAAGAATATTTCCATTTTATATATACACTACTAGTGCTATTCTTTGTTTCTGGTCATGTGTTACGTTTTCTTAAGAAAAATAACTGGGTCAGATGAAGCTCCCTGGGTAGAAAAATTATTCCTTCTTTGGAAATGATTAAGTACATTCGGAGGAGACAAGCTTAAGGAGACTAAAAGTTGGTTAGCAAAGAGTAAAAAATCACAGAAAAATCCTGCACAACTGAGTGGGAGAACTTGCTGAAAGGTGCAGCAGACAGAAACAGCCAGGCATCAGAAATGAAGCAACCAACCTCCCCAGAGCTAAAAGACCTTTGCCAATTTTGCTGCAGCTCAAAGCTACTGAGCTGGCTAGAAGCTGAGAGCATTCCTGCAGAGACAGTGGAGAGTTGTATATAAGCCCTCTTCTATTGTGTTTGACTAAGTTATGATGAGATGCATTTATGGAGTTGTCGTAATATGTATCCTAATTAAATCTGGCTTTCTTCAGGTTAAAAGTCTTTCAGACTCCTTTGGTGAGTTCACTGCAAAGGAACTGTCTATGCAAATCTACCTCAAAGCAATAATTAACCCCCAGTACTTTAAAAATGTCAGAAGCTCTTACTGTCACAGCTCTGACAGAGCTTTTGTGCAAGAGTAACTGCAGGCTGTATGTGCTTGTATATATCTGTTTATTTATGTATGTATGTGTGTGTGTAGATACAAAGACATTCAGCCTAACTTTGGCAGACTCCTTTGGTTGAAGGTAGCTTAGCACTAAGAGCAGAAACCTCATTAGAGACCAGCTTGCTCTCTTTTTTACACAGTAAACCAGGCTTACCTAAGTAACTAAGGTTTAAATGCAACCACATGCTTTTATACATATGTATATATATATATACAAAGCCACAGACGAGAAGATACTATATTTGTATTAGAAATGCTGTGCTATGTTTTCACCTTATGCAGTACAAAGACAGTAAATTATACATAATTTTTTTTGATGGTTCTGCAAGAGTGTACCCTGTGTAACTATAGTCACAGAACTGGGATAACCCTGTGTAGCCATGCACAGAATCTGCAATACAGTGAAGCTACACAATCCTAGTTGCATAATGATATTCTGCATTCACAATGTCATAGTAGCAGGGGGTGGTAGTAGTGGGTGACTATTACATGAGTGATCCATTTATCTGGTTTGAATTTTGCTTTAACTATTTGTTCACAGTAAATCAAGCATTCTTCCAACCTCATTCAACATGCTTGGGCAGAGAGCCAGATTCCACCATGCTTATTCACTGAGTAGTACCTGACAGCTCAGTTAACCCCTTGCAAACAGTGGTACTAGTTGCCTAGGAAGGGACTGCCTTAAAAGTTATTGAGGTCTGTAGAATTCAACTCTATAAGAATATTAAATGGGAACTAGGAATAGGATTTTAAAAATCTAAAAGAAGTTAATTTCTGATCAAATAACCTAAATTCCCTTCACACTAGCAAAAAGAAGCCAGAACTTCAAAACACTTATTTGCTTTTTTTTTTCTCTAAAATAGGTATCAATGTCTCTGAAAGATCTTTCTTTGTTGTAGTGGAAGGGTAACTAGCTCAGGCTTAAATATCAGATCTCAGATGGCTAAATATCTGATGCTGAATATCATACCTCAGATGGCTAAAACTTGAAGAAGTATATTCTCCCAGAAGATACATATCCATGAGACTGATGCATTCATTGAGGAGCTGCAAGTTGATGGTACAAAATGGGCAACAATAGCCATAAGAGGACCTTTGATATGTTAGATAAGATTCTTGCATCTTCCCTGCTTAGTACTGATATTTTTAGTCCGTGAATATATGTAATATATTGAAATGTTGTTCAGCTAAATCTGATCAAATCTTTTGAAGGAAAATGCCTACAATCACTTCTGTGCCCCTTCTTCTAAATTAGCATCTGTGACCCAGCTGCATAAGCAGTTTTTCTGGCCAGGATTGAAGACTCCTTCCAACTACCCCCATTGTAGTTCTTATGGAACGCAGCCATCTAGCATGAGCTGTGCTTCTTTTCCAAGGGTTGGGCCCAAAGCTTTTGACAAATTTTGCATTTGCAATTGATTTGCTCCCTCCCGGGCTTGAGAATAAAAAGCGATGGATAATGTCTTAGGATCAGACTTTTCATGATGAAATAATAAGGGTTGGATGAACTGACAGCTTTTCTCAATGTTCAATAATGCTCATTAACTTAGATATTGCTTTGATTTTTTACTGAAAAACTCATTTGCAAGGACTATAGTCAGAAGAAAAAGAATTGGATGAGATAGATAAGTATAGTCAGACTGCAGTGCTGTTATCCTGGAGCAGATGAAGCAACCTAGCATCTCCCCCAAACAACACAGAAAATTCATTTTTATAATGGAAATTGAAGTTCTTTTCATTTAAACTCCAGCTGTTTTGTTGGACTCATGCTCTAGCAAATATCAGTTAAACTTTGTTCTTTCTTTTGGGAATGAAACTAATGTTACTTTCAATCTCAGTATTTCACAGTCTTTTGCAATGAAACAAACAATAAAGTCTAATGTCCAGTTGTGAAATTAAGACCCCATGGCACTTTTGGGAAGAATAGGTGAGTTAGTTCCAGTGTGGTTTTGACAATTATATACCTTCTGGTTTGAGCTACTTAACATGCAGCTATAAAAAATATTTTCCCTTCACTTTCTTCAAACTGTTGTGCTGCTTCTGCTTGCTACTGAGCAGTAGCCAGTGCCAGACAGAGGAAAGAAATAAGCAAAACCTTCTGAACTATACATGTTGTTAAAATCAAAATTCTGAACTTTTCACTTCCTTGTAGTAAATTTGTACATTGTGTAGTATAAATTAAAAACCAAAATATAGACTTCAGTATGAGGATCATCTGTTGCTTATGAGTTAAGGCAAAACTTTGACTGAAATCTAGCATTTTTATCTCATTATCTACACTAGTTCTTTATAAATGTGGGAATTTTAAGGAATGACTATATCAGAACTGTTATATAGCTCAACATCCTATCTCTCAGAGAACTGTCTGGTTCTAACAAAGTGAATATTTCATATCCTAATCTCAATTAGTTAGATATCAGATATGAGTCAGTGCTCTGGATGATGTACTGCAGAATTCTGGTTCTGCAGTTCTAATGGGTCAGAACTGGGCCTTTGGAAAAATAAAAGCTACAGTCATAAAAAGATGTGCCTTTCCAAAACAGAAAATCAAGCTGAAACAAGTTTGTTGTCTAATCAAAAGTACAGAATAATAACTCGAACTAAACCCGAGGTGTTTCATTCACTGCTGCATAGAATACTTATTTTTCTTTCCTGTTAAAATTATTTTAAAACATAATGAAATTAACATTAATTTTCTTTTTATAGCCCTCAGTTTTCTTAGATGAATAGCAAAAAACAACCAAAAAAAATGTTATATAAAGAATAAATACATGCCAGGTTAATTTGGCAAAAAAGTTAACTAGGTAGAAAGAGAGTCCGAGTTAAATCCTTTCAGAAAAATATTGTGGCCTGCATTGTAGGTAATGTGGCAAACTTCTGAAATACACACTGCAGATATCCTTCTGCATTCCTTTTATGGCCCCAGACTCCAGAGAATTTGTTATTGCGTCATTACAAGTCATATTTTATGTTTGAAATATTTATAATATTATTTTATTGAAGTTTAATCTTCAGTTAGGACACAGGGACATTTTTATATGCCTCCATTTTCACAGCATTGTGTACACAGACTAGGCCTTCAGGGCAATTTTTATTGTGCCAGTGTAACATATGTTCCCAATAGGTAAGTGACACATGAAAGGAAAGGAATGTGATTTAATGTTTCAATTTTATTGCGTGCAATCTAACATATGGCAGTGAAGAAGATACAATCAATAAAGCTACATGAATATGAAAGCTCACAATAAAAGATACTTCAGAAGGAAGGTCTGATTTAAAAATTTATTGAATCTAACTAGTCAAATAATTCAACACAAAAATTATATTTATGGTCTTAGGCTCATTTGTTATTGGTGAGTTGCTAGTGCCTAGTTAATGATTTTGTAAAGTTCTTCCAAAAATCTGGCGCAGATTTTATACCTCACTGATTTCCATTGTACTTGTATAAAGAAACCATAACTCAGACCAACAATGCATTGCTTTCAATTTTTATTTCTCCTCAGGAAATGAAAAATTTCATTTTCTTCTTTTGCAATCTCTTCTGTCACTTTTATTAATTGATTTTCCTTATTTTCTTTTTCCCCTCCGTATCTTATCTTCCTTATTCTCCTTCTTCACACTATACAGCAATTTTTTCACCAGTTTTCACCAAATAATGTCCAAAACCATAATGTTCTTATTTCTGTGTTAGTATATAAATTGCAAAGACTTATTGCAAAAAATAATGGTGATATCCAGAAGCAAAAATAAAAAATATAAAAAATTGCTTTTTCAAAAGAGAATTACTATTTTACCAAAGCATTTTCAGTTGCAATAAATACAAAAATCCATCTGATTTAGCAAAAATGTCTGGTTTTACTGAAAAAGTTCAATGAAAACCTGAAAATTTCAATTTTTTTCAAAAAAAAGAAACTTTTTTTAAAAAGTGGAATTCCCAATATTTTTTCTAGAATAAATAACATCAAGACAAATTACCATTTTAATGAAAAATAGATACCTTCTATTAATTTTTTTTTTAAAGAACTTTGTAGTGTGTACAATGCAAAACTCCTATCAAATATCAAAGCCAAAACAATTTCACTTTCTTTCCTGTATTTGAATCAAAATATTTAGAAACAAAATTTGACTTCCAGACAGATAAGTTCAATGCATTAAAGTATTTTATAACCACTTCTTTCCTCAAATAAATTTTACAGTATTTTTATGGCAAATTCACATTATTATGCCAAAAATGTTAATTAGATACCTTTATGGATAATACAAATGGTTGTCTGAACAGCACACCTGCTCAAAACAGGTGATCTGTGACATGTGTTTTAAGCTTAGTCCAAGTTCTGATGTTTAATGCAACCTTGCATTGATGTATACCCTTGCTCAGACAGCATAAATTGGGTCCTTAAAGTTTTGTTTTCCTAGTGTTAATTATCCAGTTCTGAATTATTTTAATCTCATCTTTCAGATGACATTTCCAAAGATGAAGCCTAAACAACATTTCTTGATCTCATATTCTTCTTTCTTTGGTTTACATTCATATAGTTCTATAGATGCCAAAGTATGATTTAACTACATCTTCAATTTACTATCCTCTCAATATCTTCCTCTCAGATCACATAACTTTGATAAAAACAAGTTGCGCACACAAGATGATTTGGGAAAATTCTGCAGGAATTAACTGACTAGCTTAGCACTAATGATTAGCAATATCTTGCAATTTCTAAGCAATGAGACCTGAAAATATGATATGGACACCCACTGACGGAGCTTAAAATCCTTTAAGCAGAGTTTGGTGTTTTGCTTTTTTGTTTTTGGGGGGTTTTGTTTCAGTTGTCGGGGATTTTACTATTAGGTTTTTGTTGGTCTATTCATAAAGACTAATATCCAGCCAATTAGGAAATTATATTAGTTTTGTTTTCTTCACATCACAACATATAAAAAGTTGTGCATCATTCTTGATAGGGCAGACTCTGGACAGCCAACCATCCTGGAATGAGAATATGTCAGATCTGATTATTTAAGTTCATGTTACCACCATAACTATGTTGCATCCTGTAAACATGGCATATTTAAAATCTTAGGGTTTTAATTTTAATAAAGGAAAAAAAAGTTACTTTCAAAATAAAGCAAAGATTATAACTGAAAAATACTATGTGATGTATGGGGCAAAATTCCGTATTGGGAAAAATTCTGTAGAAGGCATTAAATTAAAAATATAAATTTATGGAAGTCAAGGATAGAAAATATCACCAAGCTACCAAGAGTTGAGAAGACCCCACAGAAGACCAACATTGTGCCAGCCACATTTGTTTTCTTGAAACCAGCCTCAAGAATTGCCTTCCTGTCTAACATGCGACTTTTCTCCATGAATCTTCTTCATTAGCATATTCACCAATTTCCACACCCAGTCACCTAGAATCTACCAGTTTTCAACCTCACAGTCATGTAGGTATTAAAAAAAACCCATATCTAAATCACATCAAGGTCTTGGTATATATGGAACTTATACATGAAATGAGCATTGAACATGCATATATTATTCAAATAAGCCTAAAGTTTCTTCATGCACGGTATAACCTGAGTCCATGCAGGTATATCACTGTGATCTCCAAGTGCCTGTAAATGTCTCTTCCATAACTGTGTTGAACACATGGTATCTATTTGCTTTGTTGTCACATTTTATGGATTGTGAAGCTTCTTAGGATATGACTTCTCATTAAAGTTCTATTTAAGAGATTATTGTAATTTTATAAGTATGTGTGTATACACAAACTGAAAGAGAGAGAAAAGACATTTGTTAGACATCTGCGTTCATGTGTATAGTCCCTGTCATTATGGCACAAAAGATTATCCAAAATGTTTGTAAAATCTATGGGAGAATGGCAAAACTTTCAGGAATTTCCATGAGATTCCTGTTGCAACATACCATTTCCCTTCCATCTTCAGGGTTGAGTTGAAACAAAGGCTGCTGGACTCTTTCATCCTCTTCTATCTTCTAAATCCTGCTTTGTTTACCTTTGCCATAGTAGTGGGAGGTGGGATATGAAATATGTTCCACACCAAGAGACAGGCAATATAGGCATATGTACCTCCTATAAACTGATGCAGCTGAAGAACTAGACTCGCAAAAGTGTACTGTGTGAGTGCCATACGGGTAAAGATTCCATAATCTGTGAAGCATTTGATCTGCATTAAAATCGTCAATATATATCTTCTACATTTACCACTAAAGATGAAAATTCCTTGCAAGGTAGCATTATTTATTTAATTTTAAATTCATCACTCATGCTTCAGGCCACCACAGAAGACCACAGCAAAACTTTAATAGAACAAAAGTCATTTATATTTACCCAAACAAGTGCCCAATAGATTTCTCTACAGATCCCATGTGACAAGTTTTCTGTCATGATATCTCTATATCATTCTCTGGCTTGCTAAATTCTCCAGTTATTGGCTAAAAATAAGCCCACTGCACCATAGTAACTGCCTAGTTTTGCAAAGAATGTTTCTTTTGAGATCTCAAAAGGCCAGCAGCGAAAACACCAGGCCTACTTTACAGTAATATAATTAAAGCAAAGTCTTCTGTTTACTTCAGATCAGAAAAGAACCTTCTCCTTCTCCAACAATAAATGAATTAGGAACTCTCCTTTCACCAGGTTATTGTACTTACCCGTATGTGTCCGAATTGTGCTCCCAAAAAAATTATGAGTTTAATTGAAAACCTAACCCTGCTTCACATGCGAGCAACCTGAAAGAGCAAACTTAATGAATGAGCTATTTCATTACAAACAATCCATACATGACTGGCCTTCTGAGATATAATAGGGAAAATGACTGAAAACCAAAGCCCTCAACAGTTTAGTCACCAGCTCCAAAATGCTGACTGCCTGAGCGTTGCTGTGAAAGTGCCCAGGCTATCCAACCAAAAACCACCTCAACTATTCACCACATGTGACCAAAGCCACAGCTATGGGAAACAGCTTTACAGAAATTCTTTTCAATACCCTCCCTTTTCCACAGTCCTTGCCAGCCTTCTACATAGTAGGATCCCTGGAAACAAGCTCCAAACCCTCTCCTTCCTGATACATCCATGATGAACAGCTGCAACTTCTTAGGCACTAAGCACAGCTGCCTTGAGCTGTGCCATTGAAATAATCAAGACAGCAAAAAATGGAAATATGTTATTCAGTGTATGGTTAGTGGTCTTCATGCATCAGCTAGATGGGTGACTTCCAATTCATATTGCTGAGGCTGCTGGAAATCACGTGCGAAACACAAGCCTGATTCTTTTCTCGCTGTTTTCATTCTGGAGTTATTCCTAGGGAAGGAGAAAGTGAAGACCAAACAAGATTATAGTGCTCCCTTCTCTTTGTTCTTGGCTACATTCTTCACTGATATTACTACTAAACTTTTACTGTCTTCAAGGGGACTCAGACTGCAGCCAAGAGACCAGTTTGTGGTCATGGTTATAAGAGTTCTGTGCTACTTCATTATATTTGAAGACGTTCTGATATAGAGAGTAGAAGAGGCTCATTAACATTGCTTTCTGTTTAGGCTAATTGGTAGGCAGGAGAGAAGCTGGTTATATTAGCTGAGAGGACTATTTTATGAAAGCTGTTTGTATTCCTTCCAGCACCTGAGATAGCTCAAAGAGGACATTGCATTGTGGTGGTGGTATATCCCAAATCAGATTATGTCATTATTTGATTTACTGGTAAAAGTGAGCTTGAATGTAGGTAACAAAGCTGCCTTGCACTCAGCTCTGTGCTTAACAGTATATCTGTGTTTTATGAAACTCCAAGTTGGCTGGTTGCTTCCTGTGAGGCCTACAGCAATTCCTACCACCAACATTGAGAGGAAATAAAAGACAACTGTGTTAAAAAAAATGATAAAAGTTATTTGTAAAAAACAGTGCCCCACAGTGTTCTATTCATGGCAAAGAATCATCCATCTGGGAAACCTCTGCATGATTATTGCTTGAAAACAGTCACCGTATCTGATCAAGTGTTTCTTAAGAATTTCTTCATAGACTGAGTCATGAGACTGTTTCAGGAAGATGTGCCTGGTGCTGAGAACTGCAGTCCCAACCCAGAAAAATTCTTGGCTCTAAGTAAGCAGGCAGCTTTTTTATCAACATGTGAATGGTATCTTGATTTCAGAAGTTAAGCAAGGGCTTAAGCAATTTTGGTTTGTGTTGCTTTCCAATTTCTATGAAGCAGACAACGTCTTCAGCATAATTCCTACAGTTTATTTTAGCCTTTTATTTATTTCCACCAAGACCATGTGATTATTTCCTTTGAAAGTTTCCTCTTTCCTCTTGAAAATCAGGTGTTATAAAATAAGATACTGTATATGGTTAATTTGCTCTTCAGTTGCTGAAATACTTACTCCTAAAAAATCTTTCAAGTTATTCTCTAGCAGGTTTAGGTGGAATGGACCAACTGCCTCCTGATGTAAAGCTGGTAGTGAAAAGAAAATAATCTAGTGGTACTTCTTAGGAGTGCAGATACTACTGCAGTGTAACTTCCCAAGAAACTGGCACTAAGAAATAAGAATGCATTTTTTTGTTTGTTTTTAATTTTTGAAGTTTTTATAATAAAAATGAGAGGATGCAACATTTGAGTATTTCTATATACGGGAGTATTTCTTGGTAAGTTTGGGGAAATTGAGAATTTGCAGTTGGAAATTTAGGAATTTTTAATTTTAGTTAACTAGGGACAGTACCTTTTCTTTACTTTTTCTCCACTAGGCTATTAGCTCTTCATCTGTACCAGTGTAGTAAATTAAAATAGACTTGTAATTTCTCCTCATCACAAAACCAAAAATATTACAAAAGGAAGTTCAGGCAACCAGGATTTCCTCAGGATCACTATGGCAGAAACAAAAACCTATGAGCTTTATTGATGTGTAAATGTGCAGTGACATTTTTAAAACGTGCACTGACTTTTTAAGAATATGTATGTACAGTGAATACGAAAGAACCAGATACAACTATCAGGGTACTGTGAACCAGTGTTTCAATGTGGTAGCGAAAGCTGGATTTAAGCACAAGCTCATATACTTCATTAAGAAACTAACAATTATGCTTGTTAAGCCAAAGGCAAGTACATAATGTATTTGCTGGATTTGGGTTGCATGATGAAAGCATGGGATTCATGGTAAAACCATGCATCTGTCTTCGACAGGAATCAGCAAGAAGTAACTTTTTACCATATGTAACGCTTCATACAAGAAGCTCACAGTAGTCTTCAAAATCAGGGTATCTTCATAACACTTCAAAGAGTTATTTCTTTCCTAAGATATATACTTTATTTTACAGCTGAAAAACTAGCCAGTTAATCTTTTCAACCATTATTTCCCTAAATGATCCCTGTCAGTCTTGAAGTTTTATTCTAACACCAGTCAGAATAGTACCCAAGCTCCTCCCATTCTAACTCAAGCTGTTGGGTGCATTTCAGCCAGACATCTATAATCAGTAATTAGAATTAGTCATCTGCAGTTGTTCATCATTAAGCAATCAGGACACACTTTAAAGTACCTACATGTATATTTAGAAACCTTATGACAGAAACACAAGCAAAAGAGGAAACTTTTGGGAGTGTCTCAAAATGCCCGAGTCTGTAATCAACAAATACAAGGTTATTGTTTCTATTGGAAGAAAGGAGGTCATAGTGTGTAGAATTATACAAGACAATCAATGGAGCATTAGGTGAATTTGCAAGCATTTTCAAATTAATAAATCAAAGCTTATGATCAAGTACGTATTTCATATACTGTTTTGGTAGAGAATACAGTGAATGAAAAAATAGCATATTTTTTTAACTTTACACTTAAATACTAAAGTAAATTCTATTATTTAATACTTCTACATTGTATTTCTACAATACCTTGCTAGGTCAAATGGACATTATTGCATGCAGGTATATTTCTGACACATTTATAATGGAAAACCTTTCCTGATCAAAGAAACTAACAATTTATTGCACTATGTAATGGGAGAGCTGACTACTGGCACCAGACAGTGGAATCCAAGGTGCTGATACAGATAATAATTCCTAACAGCTACTTGACACTTCTTAACCTTGCAGTACTCATCAAAGGAAAAGTAAAATTTAGAGATTCCAGGGGGGAGCAGTATAAAGTGCTATGGGTGACTTGTCTAAAATTTTTATTGGAGAAATCCATGAATATTTTCACAAATGGGCGTATGTCGGTGACCTTGATAAAATACCTCTTGTTCTACTGATGAATATCTGTAGCTAAAACTTACTAATCTACCTGGGTTATCATATCAGAGCAGTGTTGTTTTTTCAAGATGTGATACCCTGCACGTACTTTTTAATACATTTTGTGGAACCACAGAAATGCTGATTGGAAGGAAATTGTGAATGCATCCAGTCCAGCTTCCTGATCAAGGTGGGACTATTGCCAATGCTAATGTTCTGGTTAACTTCTTTTTTCTTTCCCTTAAAGTTTAAGCTGAGCCTCCCAAGCTGCAGTTTCTGTTACTTGCCCTTTGCTTGGCTTCCTGGTACTACCAAGAAGCGTTCTGCTGTCATTATAACTCCCATTCATCTCCCATAATTTCCATTGCTCAGTCTAGCACTTTGGCTGTGACACTGCTGAGTTTTTCCATTACTGAATTTGGTAGTATCACATGTCTCATTAATTCCTGCAATTATTAATATGCTTTAATATACTTCTATACAAACATACATGCATGTACATACACACACATATAAAATTCACATAGATTTGTATAAAATGCTTTTTTTTTACAATATAGAAAGTAATTGCTATTTCAGCCTGAAGTGGTCATTTCTTCTTGCTTATGGTGATGTCAAATGTGTAAGTTTTCATCCACATCCTTTTATATATACATATATATATTAGAATTGGAAAGTACATACAAATATAAACACATGCGTACATACATATGCTTATTCCATATGCAGTCCAGACATGCCAGGGCTTGAAATATTTTGTGCAGGAAACAGTTGCAGCATGGGATCTATATATTTATTTTTCCTCTTACGAGGTTTCTTCCTTAGTCTGTGCAAAGTTTTGCCTTCCTGGGCACCCATGGAAACGTGTAACTATTTGTGACTACAATGGGAATTGTTTTCCTCTGGGCAAATGGATTTTTTGAGTAGAGATGGACATCAGCCATGCAGATCAGATCCAAATAAGGATTTGAGAAGATTGATACTTCCACTTATTGAATGCTGGATCCAGAATTTTAATTTAACCCATTACAACGATAGGGCCCATTTATGAAATACATGTACTGATCCATCTGGATGTTATTTGCATCTGTGATTTAGTTAAGGGTCTCATTTATATTTTATATTTGAATTCAAAAACGCTTTAAAATGCTCAGCCAAGTACCACTGGGATGGAGATATCATTCCACCAAAAGAGTGTAAAAAGGCAGATTGCAGCAAAATTATTAAAATTGCTCTTGCGTTCACAGAGAAAAGTTTTATGAAAATC
This sequence comes from Psittacula echo, assembly GCF_963264785.1. Classification (NCBI taxonomy): domain Eukaryota; kingdom Metazoa; phylum Chordata; class Aves; order Psittaciformes; family Psittacidae; genus Psittacula; species Psittacula echo. The sequence continues at coordinate 131,464,761 of NC_137735.1, forward strand.
AGAAAAAAACCCCACCTTACTCAGAACAAAAGCCACTTAAAAATATGGCACAGTACATATTTTCAAGGTACGGTGAGAGTTTTGAAATCTTTGGATAGTCAAACATGCATTTTATTTCTAGAAACAAGACTAAATGTTTCCTCCAAGTTTTTCTGTGGATGAATGCAAAACATAATCAATCTAACTTTTTGGTTACTCATGAGGAAAGTAATGATCCTTTTTTGTTGTTTTTCTGCATAAAAACAGACATCACTATGTGTCTTAAGAAAACATTTTTGTCTGGAGTCCAGAGGCTATTTTATTAAATGCTGAAGCAGGAAAAATATATATGGAGAATAATTTTAACTTATATAAAGATTTATTCCACTAGAGAGGAGGAAGATGATAATACTCAGCTTTTCAACAGCTGAGCTTACTTTTGTTAATCATCATAAAGATTAATATTTTTATCCCATTTTACAGAGGGAGAATCTAATGCCAAGAAAAACAATGAGTCTTAATTACATTACAAAAGTTGTCTCCAACCCTGACATTAAGTTTAACCATATCATATATGCCATGTGATGATATTTTTAGCATTGTTCTTTAACCTTGATGATTCTTAGATAGTAAAAAAAAAGACAGTAAAAGCCACATTTGCTATATAATTTACTGCTATAACAAAGGGTAGTAGTTAATTCCTGAAAAAAACCTAGCATACTAAAGGATAATACTATAAATTAAGTGAACCATATATTAAAAATGGCTCAGACTTTTCAAGGAGTGGCTTCAAGGATATGATAATCACGTGATATAACATGGCAGTATGCAGTAATTGTGCAGTTGCTCTCAGCAAAAGGCCAGCCTGCGGCTTACAGTAGCAGGTTTATGTCTTGCAAAGCAGCTTGCAAAACAACTTGGCCTGACTCATGAGATCTTATTGAAAATTTAGGCTGACCTTGTAGCTAAACTCCACAAAAGCTTTTTTTTTTTTCCTGGTGTAAAATGTCTGTGTATATCCACCCTGCACACCCTATTCCCCTTCAGTCCAGTGAATGTCCCTCATGTCAAAAGTAGCACATTTTACTATGTAATGTGACTTGCACATTGATCTTCAGATCCTTTCTGAGATTAAAAATATCCCCTACATAGATGATAATCCTTTTTTATAGCTATTAGGTTAGATTTACAGCATAAAATTTTAAGTAAAATATTTTGAATTTAACAAGTTTTCATAACACCCACATCGAAACTGGAAATCTCCAAGAGATTATACATTCAGCAGGATTATCTATAAAATACAACATGGCAGATACTACACAAACTCAGAACAAAAGGATGATTTCTTCTCCAAAGATCTTAATAAAATAATATTCTTAATAGAAGAGCTAATACACACAAGGGAGGATACAAGGAAACAGTGAAGAATCCAGGAGGTTCCTCAATTGTGTGGAAGACAACTTCCTTCTGCAAGTAATAGAGGAGCAGACAAGGAGGGGTGCCATGCTTGACCTCGTGCTCACCAACAGGGAAAGGCTTATTGGAAATGTGACGCTCCAGGGCAGCCTTGGATGCAGCGATCACGAGATGGTCGAATTCGAGATCCTCGGGACAGTGAGAAGAGCATGCAGCAAGCTCACTGCCCTGGACTTCACGAGAGCAGACTTTGGCCTCTTCAGGAGCCTGCTTAGTAAGGTTCCATGGGACACAGCCCTAGAGGGCAGGGGGCCCAAGACTGTTGGTTGTTGTTCAAGGATCACCTGCTCCAAGCTCAGGAGTGCTGCATCCCAACTAGAAGGAAGTGCAGCAGGAGGGCCAGGAGACCTCCCTGGATGGATAGGGAGCTGCTTAGGAAAATTCAAAGGAAAAAAAAGGCTTATAAAAGGTGGAAGCAAGGACAGGCAGCCTGGGAAGACTACAGGGATGTTGTCCAGGAAGCTAAAGACCAGGTTAGGAAGGCTAAGGCCCAGTTAGAATTGAACTTGGCTAGGGATGTTAAGGATAACAGGAAGGGATTCTATAAGTATGTAGCGAGTAAAAGACAGACTAGGGACAATGTAGGCCCCCCTCCGAAAGCTACCAGGAGAACTGGCTACCCTGGATTTGGAGAAAGCTGAGGTTCTTAATGACTTCTTTGCCTCGGTCTTCACTGGCAAAGGCTCTGACCACAACACCCAAGTCTTGGAAGGCGGATGCAGGGACTGTGAGAATGAAGACCCTAGGCCCACTGTAGGAGAGGATCTGGTTCGAGACCATCTTAAAAACCTAAACATGCACAAGTCCATGGGACCTGATGAAATACATCCGTGGGTCCTGAAGGAGCTGACAAATGAAGTTGCTAAGCCACTGGCCATCATATTTAAAAAATCATGGCAGTCAGGTGAAGTTCTCAACGACTGGAAGAAGGGAAATATAACCCCCATTTTCAAGAAGGGGAAAATGGATGACCCGACGAATTCCAGACCAGTCAGTCTCACCTCCGTGCCTGTCAAACTCTTGGAGCAGATTCTCCTGGAAAGGATGCTAAGGCACATGAAAAACAAGGAGGTGGTTGGTGACAGCCAGCATGGCTTCACTAAGGGGAAATCCTGCCTGATCAATTTGGTGGCCTTCTATGATGAGGCTACGAAACTGATGGACAGGGGCAGAGCAGTTGATGTCATCTACCTGGACTTGTGCAAAGCGTTCGACACTGTCCCACATGACATCCTTGTCTCTAAATTGGAGAGACATCAATTTGATAGGTGGACCACTCGGTGGATAAAGAACTGGCTGGATGGCCACACGCAAAGAGTTGTGGTCAATGGCTCAATGTCCGGCTGGAAACCAGTAACAAGTGGTGTCCTTCAGGGGTCGGTGTTGGGACCGGTCTTGTTCAACATCTTTGTCGGTGACATGGACAGTGGGATTGAGTGCGCCCTCAGCAAGTTTGCCGATGACACCAAGCTGTGTGGTTTGGTTGATACGCCGGAGGGAAGGGATGCCATTCAGAGGGACCTTGACACACTTGTGAGGTGGGCTGATGCCAACCTGATGAAGTTTAACCATGCCAAGTGCAAGGTCCTACACCTGGGTCGGAGCAATGCCAGGCACAGCTACAGGTTGAGCAAAGAAGAGATTCAGAGCAGCCCTGCGGAGAAGGACTTGGGGGTGTTGGTCAATGAGAAAATGAACATGAGCCGGCTTCAGTGTGCGCTCGCAACCCAGAAAGCCAACCGTATCCTGGGCTGCATCAAGAGGAGTGTGACCAGCAGGTCGAAGGAGGTGATCGTGCTCCTCTACTCCGCTCTTGTGAGACCTCACTTGGAGTATTGTGTGCAGTTCTGGTGTCCTCAACATAAAAAAGACATGGAACTGTTGGAACAAGTCCAGAGGAAGGCCACGAGGATGATCACGGGACTGGAGCACCTCCCGTATGAAGACAGGCTGAGAAAGTTGGGGCTGTTCAGCCTGGAGAAGAGAAGGCTGCGTGGAGACCTCATAGCAGCCTTCCAGTATCTGAAGGGAGCCTACAAGGATGCTGGGGCTGGACTCTTCATCAGGGACTGTAGTGACAGCATAAGGGGTAATGGGTTCAAACTTAAACAGGGGAAGTTTAGATTGGATATAAGGAAGAAATTCTTTATTGAGAGGGTGGTGAGGCACTGGAATGGGTTGCCCAGGGAAGTTGTGAATGCTCCATCCCTGGCGGTGTTCAAGGCTAGGTTGGATGAGGCCTTGGGTGACATGGTTTAGTGTGGGGTGTCCCTGCCCATGGCAGGGGGGTTGGAACTAGATGATCTTAAAGTCCTTTCCAACCCTAACTATTCTATGATTCTATGATTCTATGATTCTAAGAAATGCCAATTAACACCATGACCAGCAGTAACAGTGTGCAACTTTAGAAAAGAAGTATTGCTTGTATACAGAACAGCAATTTTTTTAAAATTTTTTGGTTATGAAGTTACTTACTCTCAAGATAACAAACAAACAAATAAAAAAAATTATAAACAGGAACCATGCCTGTTAATTATGTAATTTACTTTATCTGTGATATTATATTGATATATATATAAAGAGAGATATAATATTTAATCAGTATGTACCTTAGTGCAAGGTAAGAAAGTACTTTCTCAAATGTACATAGCCTATCAGAAAAAAGCACTGTTTTCTCCTGCACTAGTTTGCACTCAATTTGAAATTTAATAAACCCTCAAATATTGACCTGTATATTTTTGAAGAGGAAGAAATTGAGCTCATAAAACTGGAAAAAAATAACATGCTTCATAAAAAGCTTGAAACAGACAAAGTGATTACTGGTAAGTAAAAACCAGATATTTCATTTGGGTGTCCATAAACTTGCAGTCATAAAATGAAGATAAGCCAAATGGAACATGCTAACAATATATTGATTTAAATATTGACAAAAATACAGTCATGAATATGTTGTCATAAGGTCTGGTCAGGGATAATTCAAATGACTTTTAAAAAATAATCACAGAATCACAGAATCCCAAGGGTTGGAAGGGACCTCAAAAGATCATCTAGTCCAACCCCCCTGCAAGAGCAAGGTAACCTAGAGTACATCACACAGGAACTTCTCCAGCCAGGCCTTGAATATCTCCAACGTAGGAGACTCCACAGCCCCCCTGGGCAACCTGTTCCAGTGCTCTGTCACTCTCACAGTAAAGAAGTTTTTCCTGAGGTTCACATGGAACCTCTTATGCTCCAGTTTACACCCATTACCCCTTGTCCTATCACTGGACATCACTGAGAAAAGCCTAGCTCCATCATCCTGACACTCATCCTTTACATATTTGTAAACATTGATGAGGTCACCCCTCAGTCTCCTCCAAGCTAAAGAGACCCAGCTCCCTCAGCCTCTCCTCATAAGGGAGATGTTCCACTCCCCTTAATCATCTTTGTGGCTCTGAGCTGGACTCTTTCAAGCAATTCCCTGTCCTTCTTGAACTGAGGGGCCCAGAACTGGACACAATATTCCAGATGGGGCCTCACCAAGGCAGAGTAGAGGGGGAGGAGAACCTCTTTTGACCTACTGACCACACCCTTTCTAATGCACCCTAGGATGCCACTGGCCTTCTTGGCCACGAGGGCACATTGCTGGCTCATGGTCATCCTCCCATCCACCAGGACCCCCATGTCCCTTTCCCCTTCACTACTTTCCAGCAGGTCAACCCCCAACCTGTACTGGTACATGGGGTTGTTCCTCCCCAGATGTAAGACTCTGCACTTGCCCTTGTTGAATTTTTTTTGCAAAGATCAATAAGTCCTTGAATACCTACTGTATGAGTGACTTTTACTTAATGAAGGAAAGAATAAACCATGGTATTGAACTTCTATGAGTTCTTACCTTACTTCACTTACCATATTTTAAACTCTTTAGCTGAAGCTGGCTTTTCTCTCATACCTCATTTGATACCAATTTCAATTTGTATCATGCCTAAATGGACTGGTGCATAGTAGATGAATTCCCTCTTGAATAACTTAAAAGTGGTTTAGTGAAATAGGTTTGTCTTTGTGTATTAGTTGTCCAAAAGAGCAATGACATTGACTAAATTTGTACAACATTTACTCCAGTAAGCTTTTATGAAGTGAACAAAGGAAATACAGTTATGCAAAATACAGGGGAAAATGCAGACAAAATCAATGGCCAGACACTTTCTTTTCCCATTACAAACTATACCTGTGGGTTAAAATCATGACAGATCAGATTGTGCAGAAAGGATGTTGCATCATTTGGGTGGGAGTGTTGATCTGCTGGAGGATAAGAAGGCTCTACAGAGAGATCTGGACAGGATGGGCTGAGGCCAATTGCATGATGTTCAACAAGTCAAAGTGCTGGCTCTTGCACTTGGGCTACAACAATCCCACTAAATGCTACACACTTGTGGAAGAGTGGCTTGAAAGCTGCGGAAAAGTACCTGGGAGTATTGGTTAACAGGTGGCAGAATATGAGCCAGCAGTTTGCCTAAGTGTCCAAGAAGGCCAAGAGCATCCTGGTTTGTATCAGCAATAGCGTGGCCAGCAGGGCCAAGGCAGTGATTGTCCTGATGTACTCAGCACTAATGAGGCCACACCTCGAATACTGTGCTAAGTTCTGGGCCCCTTACTACAAAAAAGGTATTAAGGTACTGGAGTGTGCCGAAAGAAAGGCAACAAAGCTGGTGAATGGTCTAGAGCACAAGTCTTATGTGGAATGGCTGAGGGAACTGGGGTGTTTCAGCCTGAATAAAAGGAGACTGAAGATCTTATTGCTCTCTACAAATAGCTGAAAGGAGGTTGTAGTGAGGTGGGTGCCAATTTCTTCTCCCAAGTAACAAGCAATAGGACTAGAGGAAATGGCCTCTGGTTGTGCCAGAGGAGGTTTAGATTGGATCTTAGGAAACATGTCTTCACCAAAAAGGCTGTCAAGCATTTGAACAGGCTGCCTAGGGAAGCGGCTCAGGTATTTAAAAGACATGTAGATGTGGTGCTTGGGGACACTGCTTAATGGTGGACTTGAGAGTGTTAGTTTATGGCTAGACTAGATGATCTTTAAGGGTGGCGAGGCACTGGAATGGGTTGCCCAGGGAAGTTGTGAATGTTCCATCCCTGGCGGTGTTCAAGGCCAGGTTGGACAGAGCCTTGAGTGACATGGTTTAGTGTGAGGTGTCCCTGCCCATGGCAGGGGGGTTGGAACTAGATGATCTTAAGGTCCTTTCCAACCCTAACTATTCTATGATTCTATGATCTTAAAAATCTAAATGATCTATGATTCTACAGTCATTGCCTGATTGAATTTCCACCAGAAATAATGTTAAGATGAAGAGAAATTTGGGGAATATTAAGTTAGAAAAGCCAGAGATTAAATTGTCTGCCCAAATTCAGGTATTTCATGGAGACAGTGAAGACAGAAGAGCAGTGACCACAGGACCTTTTTGCTAATAACAAGGACAGTTACCTCCAGAAAGTGATTGAAATGGACTGAGTGTATATGTCTATCCATTGGTTACAGAAATTTCATTAGAAGACAGGGCATCTATCTCAGGCTAAGTTGAAGGCTGAATGCTTTGTGATGGGAGTATAGATCATGGTGTCCTATAAGTCCATGGCATAAAGAGTAAGAAATGCTTTTCTGGCCTGAGACTTGAAGTATTCTTTTTATGCAGTGTCGGCACACTAGTAAGATGGACACATCTGTTCATTATTTAATTGCAAGTATTTTTACAAAGAAAGCAAATTATTTTGTATGACATGATGTCTCCTTCAATGTTCTTGCCCAGAACTAGTAGTTCTGTTTTAATGTGTCAAAAAGTCCAACAGCAAAAAGGCTTGAAGCAAAGCTCTGTAATAATTCTTGAAGGAACTTCCACTTTAGTCACAGAGTGTGTTCCTCTCCACTGGTTACTGTATGTCTTAAGGGATGTGCAACTGAGCGAAAGCAGGATGCCTGGTCTCAGTTTGTGGGGCTGGCGTAGCACTGCTGCAGTGACAAATCCAGAGGGACCTTGGGGAAAACTGACCATGAACATACATTTTAGGAATGACTGAGTGGGAGTAGGGTTTTTCACCACACCCAACCTCTGTGTTATAAATCATCAAGCTGAAAACACCCAACAAAAACAGAGAATGGGCAATGATATTCGAATAGTTCAGTAAAGATTTAGATTCTCTGAGGTTAATTTCCAACTGACAGACCACTTTCCTACCAGCTTGTGAGCTAAAGCAGTAAAAACACCACTCATGTAACAGGCAGATATTTAGTAGTGATGCCTGTTCCTTCCATTATACTTAAAATGCAATTATTCCAGGCACAAGCAAATTCACTGTATTGCAGTTGATTGCATTTAGTAATGATAGCCCAGTCTCAGCATTGTAAAGGTAACTGTGGCACAAATACAGCTGCTCTTATGGCTCTTGACCACTTGCTTGTGTTTGGTGTTCTCATTTTGAGGCCCCATGACTCAAATCACCTCAAGTAAACTGACATCGTTTCATAGGGCTCTGAAGACTGAATGTCTGACCTTCATTTCCAGGTTGATGATGAGGATTTCATCACCTCTGTGCCACACAGGGTGCTTCCACTCTCTTTACTGCACTCATATCCAACCCACAGATGACCGCCAAAGCTGAACCCTGTATTGCAGGGTAAGGTGCACAGAGATGCTTCTTTTTTTTGGGAGAGAGAGTACCCTATGTTTGGCAGTGTAGCTCTCAGCATGGGCAGAGGAGGAAGGACAGAGCATAAGTTTATCTAAATCAGGGCTGCCATCAGATATGTGCTTATTGCCAGCACATGTCAGTAAGGATTATGCACTCTTAACACAGCAGTTTGCACATCTCCTTGGACAAACCATCATCCCATCTATGGATCTGGGGGGAGATGTGGAGAACTTCAGCAGGGAAAATTAACATCTGTGGCATTCAGTGAGGAAGTGTGCCTCTTGGTTAAACTTTCCTGACCTGAGCTAAGCTTTGATTTCAGCCTTGATCTGTTAGACTCTGATAGTTTACTTAGCTGATTTTTTTAGGATTCCTCTCCTGGGATATGTCATCCCCAGCTGAGATAAAATTAGTATTTTAAGTCTAGTTTTAAAAATCCAAAGTAACAGAGACTGCCTGTATTACTTGCAGTGGTGAAGCTTGCAATAAAAATATTTCTTTGTGTGGAGAAACTATTGCCAGATGATTTTCAGTGACTTTGCAGCCAAAAAGTAATTCATCCAGGAAAGTGTATTCATTGGCACAAGGAAGGCCAGAAAAATAGACATTATATACTCTGCGTCGTCACACAGACCTACATTATAGCTAATTTTAATATTCAGTTTCTGCTGAATGGAGAAAGAAGTTGATTAAACAGTAGAATGAGATGTAGTAGAAATACCGGTTCTCCTTGTGTTTCAACCAATAACAGGTTTCAGCAGGGAAAGGTGAAATAAGTCAATCAGCTCTTTACTTTCTGATTCCTTCAAAGATAGCCAAATGCCTCCGTGTGTTGGTGGTTAAGACACCAGAGATTTTGGTATTCAAACAGTATCAGCATAAAGAACAAATAGGCCAAGAACCAGACGCTGTCGTGTGTTTCCTTATTTTTATATTATCTATTTTTCTTTGACAACTGCATAGCTACACCCAGAAAAGTAGTAATTATATCCAGAACCCAAAGATGTCCATCATAACATGAAAATGTTGTGACATCATAGTCCTTGGTTAAGGAAATTATAATGATGGCAGAGGTTAAAGCCACAGTGCAAGACAGGCAAGGGAAGAGAAGAGCCTCAGAGGAGAGTTTCTTGCTCAAAAAAGTACAAAACTTTCATTCTGAGGGAGAACTATCAAAAGGTAAGTCACCTTGCTTTTATAACACTTCTTTGCATGGGGATGTTTTTGCAAATGTTTTTCAATTTATGTAGGTTTAAAACCACTCATGGATGAGGTGGAAGAGAGGAAATAATGAGAAACAAATTCAGTGGAAAAACAAGTGTTGATGGTGTGACTATGCAATGAAGTAAATTTATGAACTGATTTGATCATGGACATTAGCACCTCCTTTCCTTCCAGTGTGAGTCAGAGTGAGCATAAACATCATAGCTACATGGAAAAGTGTAGCCCTGTGGAAAAAAAAAAAAAAAAAAAAAACAAATCAAAACAAACTGAGTTTTTGGAAGGGATTTTTATTGTTTTTCCATGTTTACTAAACCACAACAACACAAAAATATTAATGTCCCATTTCTGCGCAGACTAGGAGAATAAATAAGTGAACACTAAGTACAGTGTGTGATGCACCAATAATTTTCTAAGTTAAATGTTAGTAAGATATTAAGGTTATTGTTTCTATTAAGATATCAAGGAGCCAAGATCCATTATGTTATGAATCGTATTATCATAGGACAAAAGCACTCTGAATTTACATTTTATTAGCTTTTAAACATCTTTAAGACTGATAGGAAATGTTCTTTACCAAACTTAAAGTGGTCTAGCATTTTCACAGGCAAATTGACATCTCTTGTTTTTTTCTTGTCTTTTTGGCCTTTCCTGTGGAAAGAGAAGCCAGTTTTGTGGTGGTGGTATCATATACAACATTAGTGATTAGACTGTCTGAGAGCCATTTGTCAAACATTTTACCTCTGGAAATGATATGAAGTGACTGTGACAATATGAAGCTATTTCAGTGACGAATTAGCTATTCACTTTGTTTTTAATTTTTAAAGAAATATATCCAATTCGATAAGTTTCAAACACTGGTGGATATTGAGCATTTTACTATGAGTTCCTCAGCCAAATCTTAGATTTTCTTTGTTTCAGCCATGTGTTTGTTCCTTTGTGTATTGTAACAGTCTTGTTTTTGTAAGTTCATTGGAGCTGGCAGATAACTAAGAGAGCTTGAATTCCAAAGCCCAGTCAAAATTTACTTTATACCCATGACTAATGTCAAATTTGAACTCTATCTAATAGAAATATTGAGTAACCTCATGTTAATCTCTTCTTGATGCCAGTTATGACTAGCTATAATAGCTGAGGTCAGGTCACTATCCCTAATGTATATATTCTCCTCCCACTGAATATTCTTTGGTAAAGAAGCATATTGAGGAAGAATCCCACTTCCAGTTCAGGTTGGCCTGGTACGATGCAGTTAAAAAACATTATACACACCCTGACATTTAAAAGTCCTTGACTCATGGCTCCAGGAATTCAGCAGGGCTTAGTTATTAAATTGGTAAATATTTCTTCTCCTGATACTTTCATTTATGCGCCTATTCTAAGATTTTCTTGATCATTCGATTTTTAAAATATAAAAAGTAGATAGGCCTGTGGGTAGCAGAAGATGCAATGAAAAATTTTTGTCATTATCTTAACCTGTATGAGGACTTCTCCCAAAACATGTTCTTAGAAAGAGAACGAGCAGACCCAGTTATGACCAGATTTTCCTTCATAACAGCAGAAAACTGTAGGATGTAAATATTGGCTTTATGGTACAGATGTGCTGTAACAAAGAGAAATGCATGCAATATTACATTTTGCCTACTATAAAAAGAAAAAAAAAAAGTTGCAATAAGAAAGTCTAATCCTTAGCCTGCATTGTATAAACTTAAAGAAATGGTAATCAACCTTGATGTGTGACTAAGGCACACATCTGCCTGTATGATTTATGACAGAACACAATCAGAGAATAAACTGGTCTTTTTTTAATAATATCCTCCCTGTAAGAGGATATTCTGCTCCACAGTGAAACACAGCCTTTTTTTCATGTTTTGATATTTTCTTTTAGAGTAAACTTTCTAAAAGTTATTGTACGTCTACAAGACCTTATTTCTTAGCAATCGTTATAGAAAGCCTCATCAGTCTCTCCTGTATGGAGGCTCAGAGTTGTTCTTGATGAAGAGAGATGGTTTAACCAGTTTTATTTCTAAAGAAAGAACAAGCTTCTTCCTAAGAAAATAATTATAATTCTGAATTAAATGTCGAGATTATTTTTTATTTCTATTAAAGAATTAGTATATGTAAATAAAACATTTTTTTAAATTTTATTTTGTAATGCTCCTTGGTCTTGAACAGGACATTTTTAGGGGCTAAAAAGAGTTGAAGCATCATATCTATTTGATAAAATTTCCAATAAAACTACCAGCCATAAGAAAGACAACATGGACAGTATCAGTACTGGAATTTGATGGAAACCATATAATTAAGCCAATGTAAGATGCTGAATCATCACCAGGAGATTAATTTTCTTTAGCACAGATATAGATTGTGATTCTGCATTTTCTTGGCCCAGTGGGTTTGATTATAAATATAGTACCACTTGAGTTAGAACAGAAGAGCTTGAAACATTTGCACTGAACTCAATACCAAGATTTCCACTACATTCAAATATATATTACTAAGTCATTTAAGACCTCTGTTTTCCAATGGCCTGGAGCCTTATCATTGACTTTATTTCAGATGGAGGTCATGAATGTGAGTTGAAACATCTTTTATTGATCTCTGCAATGTAGGGAATAACACAGCATGGTAGCAGAATATTTCACCGAATTAAAAAAAAACCACATTCAGTGAAGCTTAAAGCATTTGATCTTTCCCCCACTGTTGTTCTTTGTTTACAGTTGGAACAAATCACTTTCAAAGTATATCTCACTAAGTCAGTTTATACTACTAGTGCTGGCTGGAGCTGTCAAACCAGCTGCCTGGGAGTATTATGCAAGAGACTTCTGTGCAAAATTTTTGGATCCCTGCCTCAGGGAGGAAGCAAATTTTGCTTATGTATTTGTCACATTTAATGACCTTTCCAGAAGGAAATCACATGTCCTTTGACATCTATCGCCAGGAAAGCTGAGTTAATAAAGGGAAGGTCTTGCATCATTGAGGAAAGAGTAGTCAATTAGTAATTCTATAGTCATGACAAAATTATGTGATGACGTTTATGCAATAGTGTGCTTACATGGGTCTAGAGGAAGCTTAACAAGAGTAGGAGTCATGGGAGATGGATTCATTCACTGTCAAATACCTCATGGCATTATGTTATGTTAATCTAATGTTATATCTGGTTCTGCATCTCTTTCATTCATTCTGGAACATTTAGAATGATCAGAGATGTCATAAACAATTTTGCATATGGAAGAAATGTAGTTGCTCCACTGAACTGAATTTTATCTGGAAGGCATAAGTCAGAAGAGATAGAAACAGGATATTTATCACAATAAATGATTTGTCTATATGACAGCACAAAATAAATTTTGAAAGACCTGAGCAAAGCCCATCAAAGATAACAGTTTAGAAACTACTCTCCATTTTGCTAAAATCTGCAATAAATGCTAGCAGAAGGTTTCTACTTTTTCTCCCTCCAAATTCTAGTATTTGCCAGTGTACTCAAAGAGAATGAATCTTATATCAAAATGAGAAGATGTCTCTACTATTCATTACTCTATTTGTCTACCAAACACCTGAAAATTTAATCATCCCATCTTAAACAGAGCAGAAATGGGTATATATATATATGTAGTAAAGATGTAGTCAAAGACAGTAGTGCATGGTTGACAGGAAGTAGAAGCAGTTAAGAAATACGAATCAGACACAGAATGACAGATTCTGTAAAGTACTAAATTGCTCAAGTGTAAGGCTGGGCTTCTGCTAATGTCAGAATATCAAATAGCTCAAGAACCTCTGCTCGAGGAAAAAAAAGCCTATTCCAAAGCATATTACAGTCAATTTAGACTGCTGATACAAGAAACTTTCAGTTGCACCTCACCTCTACAGCAGCCTTGCTTCATTCAGTTCAGGAAGTAACTAAGAATCAGATTTGAGAAACAAATAGCATTTCCCAACATCAATCTGAGGAGAGAATTGGGCTCAAACACAGCATCTTGCTCCTGTGCCTCTGGGCCTCAGTGGTAGCCAATGGCTAAATGGCAGCTAAAGCATAAAACTCTGTTTTTATTTTCTTTGAAGACCACCCATGAGGTTTTCTCCTTCACTTTTACAAAGCTGTTTTTCATTGGAAATAATGTGCTTGCCCTTATATGTACCAGACAGGAAAGGCTTTCATTAATAAAGCCAGTTCTGAAAATGACTGTGTTAATTTTCACCAATAATTTCAAAGACAGGGAAATGTTTCTACATTTCTCTCCCTGCTGGTGGGATTCCAAAATTTTATGCACACACACAAAAGTATGCATAATATAGATCCTGAGAAAGTTTATGACAACTGCAGACCACAAAACCTGACCAACAAGAACTGAATGTACTTCACCCAAACACAAGCCTGCTTGTGAGTCTAATTTTGAGAAGTCACATTTTCAGAAATGTACCTTTGGAGGTGACTAAAAATCGTATTTGCAATAACATGCAATTTCTCCATTAAAAGAATACTTTCTCTTAAATGCTATCCCTCATCATGCAATTATTATGTCTGGGATAAAGTTTATCTCTGTGCAGAACACAATACATAACCTTGCAGTCTGCATGCAGCTTATCTCACGGCTTTGTGACAAACAGTTCTAGCATTGAGTCAAAGCCAAACATCACCGCTTAGGACAACTTTCTTATGCAAATATTGATGCTTAATGTCAATGAAGAATATCTTTATGAAAATGTATTCATTCACGTATCTAGATTTTTGTACTTGATAAGATGTTGTGTCAGGCATAGTTTTGAAATGAGCCTGTCCAAACCATTTATTTGAGAAAAAAGACAAAATCTTCAAAACTGCTTTTGATCTAAAGACAAAGAAAACCCTCAACCCAGTGACTCAGAGAAAGCTCAGAGATCTTAGATGAAGGAAGTTGAAATAGATTTGCAAGTAATTTTAAAGATTTGAAATATTTTTCTTGCTCCTTCTTCATTTCAGATCAAGATCTTGTTCCCAATCTGCACTGGGATTTCTGTTACCTGGAAACTCCTTTTCTATTGTTTCTCCATGTTTGCCTTTGCTTTTCTGAGGTGTACCTGTCCATGCCACAAACTCAGTCTTCCTTCTCATGCTTTTCATCAACCCAGGAGCTTCTCCCAGCTGGTGTCATGCATATGAACATCTGCTCTCAAGGAAAAACATTCCCTCCTTCCAGGGGGTCCTGTCTCATCTCAAGCTCAGTAGTTCAGACAATGTGAGCTCATGGAATTCTCTCTTACCTATGACTAAGACTTTTCTATCACATGTTGTATATAACGTAATAGTCATAGGGTGAGAAAAAAAGTAATGTCAAAGCACAAAGAGTTGTTTCATCTGAATTTATTTCAAGTCTGTGTAAACCCATTAACCAAAATAGCTACCCAAAATAACACTTTATATGTGGAGAATTCCACAGACAAAACTAACTTAGTAAAGTATACGTGAAATATCTGCTTAACTTAAAATTGGTGTATGTCTGCAAAAGGTCATAGTTCAACATTTTATTTCCAAATTAGACTTTCAAGTGAATAAGAGTTAACCATATCCACAAAAAGGCCCTCTCTCCTTTCTCTCTCTTCCTTTTGTCTTGTAAGAAACTATAAAATGACCAGATTTTCCTATTAAATTTTTTGCTGTTCCAATCATAGGACATTTAACAGGGTGGTCCACTCCTTTCAATCCTAAAGCAGTTGTTCAGGGAACAGGGAGGTAGTGTTGGACTTGGCTGCCCATATTTGATTATCAGAGCCAGCTGGAAAGGGGTCAGATGTTGCCTATGAAGGACTGAGAAACCTCAGCTGTAAAAAAAAAAATAAAAACCAGCAGGAGATAGTTTAGATCCTGTGATTGGCCCTGAAGTAGTGGAAGCGTGCAAGAAAGCACAGTGAGGATCCTACAAATTGTTTAGTAAGGGTTAGTTTTCCTTTCTGCATGCATGTGTGTGTGTACATGTGGATTGGTTGATTTGTGGGTGGGTTGATCATCATATCTGAGTGATAAAAAAATAGCTGTTTGAGAAAAATCTCTGAAAGAAGTACAAGAATGTTGTTAGTCCTTTCTTGCTTGGAGAGGTGGACTAGAAAAGATGTTTAAAACCACTGGTACTCATTCTATTTGTGATTGAGAGGCTTGGTTTTGGCTTCATTTGCATAATAAAGAAATGCGTGCACCTGCAGTAGGAATTTCAGAAAGGATTAATAATGTTGGGTGCTTAAAAGTTGAACTTTTGATGTCCCTCTAGAGAATCTTAAGAAAGCCTGACATTTTCTTTTTCTATGTGAATGTACTTAATCTAGAAAGTCCATTTAAAAAGCAGGGGGGGGAACCCTTAATGATAGATCTTTTATTTTTTTTTTTTTAATTTTTTTTTGTGGCTTAGAGGTAAGTTCTGGATCTTTTCCACATGTGAAGTTAAAAAGGATAGGGTCTTTAACACAATTTTAATTATATGCTTTAGTCTGGAGAATGCTTTTGTGTCCCGACGATAAAACTCTGAAAATATAGATGTTGCCATATCTCTGGAAAGTGTTGATAGAACTTTAATGGAAGCATCACAATAATAATATTTTAACACCACTCTAATTCTACTATAATTCAGAATATGCTTTCTTCTGCCATTGTATGATAAACTCAATAGTTTTGTTATACATACATATCACAGAAATAAAGGAACTTTGTATTTAAAGTGTTTTAAAACCAGGTTGTTGGGATTTCTTTTCTTTTTAGGGAGAAAGAAAAAAACAAACCCAACAAACATTGTTCAGAGAGGACTGGATTAGCAGGATGTTCACAAAGCAAGTGTAGTGATTAATTAAAGTTCTTGGAGAACTGGAATGCTAGACCTGTTTAATGCTCCTAGGACACTCTCGGTTGTCTTCTTAATTATACAGGAAAGATCCGATTAAGAAAAGATAAAATGCAAGAATCCATAGAGGTATTTTTATTAATTCTGTCTCCATTTTTAAATTGCCAATGTTAAACAGATCTAAGTCTGTTAGATTTGATGAGTTTGCACCGTTTGAGTCTCGCTTTCATTGATCATTGAAATGTCTTCCTTTCCTCACTGGATTTTGCTCAGGCTTTAACAAGAGCAGAGTAAGGTCTGAAACTTGTCTCTTGCCTGAAAAGCAGAATAACATGAGGGGAAAAAAGAAAAAATAGAACCCCTGAAGAGCAAATCAGCAGCTATTGTATGGTTGTAAAAAAAAAAAATATATATATACATATATACACAAGAAAGAGTTATAAACTTTGTTCCCATTAGCAGATAATGTAATTTATTTCATTTGAAATCACTGACAGTCTAGGTTACAGAAGATCAATTCTTGTATTTTTGAGATACTAAAACTTTTTTTTCATTACTTTAATTATGCATGTTGGCTTCTGTTTGACAGCTGATGTGGGCAAGTTCACAACACTGGTTTCTTCCACTGGATGAGGTTTTTTTCTGCCAGCTTTTAAAAACTAGATGCAAGATGGTCTTTTAGCAAACTTCTTGAAATACACTTACACAGGAAAAGTATCCTGGAATCTCATTTGCTTTTTCCTTATTAAAAAGAAACAAACAGGCATAATTCCTTCTGTGTCAATCACATTGAGAAATCCAGAGCACTTCAGCAGAACTTCAGATCATGATCCAAATATAGAAATGCTTTCTTTCTTAAAAGTGCACTCGCATGTAACAAGCAAGACCTTGCATAATTTTATGTGAAAATTTCACTGACTTATTTGCCAAGGAAATTTAGGCGTGCAAGCATGGATTAAACTGCAAGATGTAAACCTGCAAATCTGTAAGGTCCCATAGCATAACCGCCATCAGAAATATAACAGAATTAATCAACACAGTCCATGTGTTCTAAACAGAAATCTTTAATTTGAAATGTTTGATGAAATGAACCAACAATAGACCTAACTGAGGCTAGTTCCATTTGGACTTGCTCTTTCATGGATATATTCCACACAGAGGATTGAAAAGTACTTTTCTCTGACCATCCATAGCCCAGTTGCTCTTTCGCATCTCTTGATCCTGGATGTACTCTAGGTCCCAGAGCACAAAACTGCAGCCCACGGTATTCATGTTCATGTGATAGACACCAGGGAGTGGTAAGTTTACCATATTGCCAGCAGAAGATATGTGTCAGTGACCAGAAGATCCATTTATGTAAGAAAATTTCCTGTTAATGAATCATACAAAGTCTTAAATATTTTTCATTTAGCTTCTTTACTTGCACCTTTTCAGGAGAGATTAAGAAAAAAAAAAGGAACAAGAAAAAAAAAGGAACAGACTGAAAAAGTTTTATACAGCCTGAGGTTAGTGTAGGAAGGTGAATTCTCTGTTTTTCCAGTGAAGACAGTAAGGCTGTTTTACAGCTGAAGTCTGAAGTTAGACGGTTTGAGCTACTCCAAGATGAGTTTTCTGATCAACTTTGAATCATAGAATACTAGGTTGGGAGGGACCTCAAGGATCATCTGGTCCAACCTTTTTAGCTAAAGCATGACCTAGACTAGATACCTCAGCATTAGGGAGTCCACCACTTCCCTGAGGAGTTTCCAATGCTGATTGTTTTCATGAAAAATTTTCCTCTTGTGTCAGTCAGAATCTTCTCAGAAGTAACTTGTACCTGTTATCCTTCGTCTTTTCCATCTGACTCCTTGTAAAAAGGGAGTCTCCACCTTCTTTGTAGCTTCCTTTTAATTATTAGAATGTGGTTTTAAGTCCTTCCCTGGACTTAGCCTTTGTGGATGCGCACATATGTGTCTGAGTGGACCTGCAAGTCCAGAAAGTGCACCTAGGCACAGGCAACCTGACATCTGTATTACAGCATTCTGCTAACATAAGATCAGGTTCCCTGGTGTGTGCTGATGCTTGCTGCTTTTTGTTTGTCAGAAGGCTATTTATGCAATGCTCCACACCTGTGTTGTGTATTATTCATACAGCACTGCAAAACTATCTGTCCCTTTTCCAAACAAGTATTTCCTAAGCAAGATAAACCGAGTGGGCCAAAGTAAAACCATGCTATTACATTTCAAAAAGTGAAACTAACTTTGTTCAATGTCTAGTATCTAGGCTTGCTTTTATAAGGAGATGTAAATTCATTCCAATAAAACCTGATGCATTTGGAGGCTTGAGGGGGGGAGGGGTCTGTTAATGAGACAATTCTAACAAACTGCAGTTGCAAACCGAGATGACTTCATTACAGCAAAAGGCTGATATTTTATATAAAAGCAATACGACTGTGTTTCATCACAAGCTCCCTGCCATGTACTTTCCCAAATCATATTAAATTTAGAATGTTCCCTGTTACACAGTCAAGGCTTTGGGTGCTTTAAAGTAATGCTATGGTAAGTGATCATGTTCTTATTTACTTTTCAAAACATGTAGGTAAGCTTTCATGGATCTTTTTTCCTGTAAATTAGTTGTATTTTGAAATACAAAATTATTTTTCTTTAGGACTATCAAAAGAGACACCAATCAAACTGGATAATTTTGCTTTGACCATTAAATATTTGTGGCTGTGTAAGGTAAGCTCTTTTTCTCTTTCTTTTTCTCTTTTCCTTTTTCTTTTTCTTTTATCTCTTCTCTTGTAATATATTTAAATAACTTAGACCTAATGGTTCTTTCCTGTTTGTTTCCCAGTAATGAAGAATTCTATGCAAAATTACTATGTTCCTTAAAGATCCTAGCTAGTACCCTGCAATTTATGTAAAGGATTATTATGGGTTTTTTGGTTAATTTTCTGCTAAAACATCAGCTAGAAGTTTATAGAGACAGAGTTCATTTGATGATACCTTTATAAAAGGCATAGGTGCAGTCCATGACATGCCGTAGAGTTCTGGTTCTCGGTATGTGTCCTGACAATCTCATGCCTTCTTACTGAGGTAGGACCCAACTCATTAGCACAGTGTGTGTTCTGTTTTCATTTGGGAAGTTTCAGTGGATGGACATGCCAGGGTCCCTCCCACCTGGGGAGCTAGGAATCAGACTGGTATTTCTGCCTCAGGGTCACATGTGTCCAAAGTGAGAATATGTGATAGGAGGGCAGGTACACTACAACTCTGAGCTGTAAATGCTGTTTTCACACCTGGTAGCCTTTTTGTTCTGGAAGAAGCAACACTTACAAGAGTTCACTCTTGCAAGTTAAGCTCTTGGCTGGATATTTGCATTTTTGAAATAGTTTCAGGTGTAAGAGCTCAGATACTGCATCTATGATTGATTTAAGAAGCACAAATTTTGATGGTGAAAACTTTAGCTGGGAAAGAAAAAACATAACGCCTTTTAATACCTTCACAAAACCTGCATATATCTGAGATTCATTACTCTATTGCTCTTCTATTTTTTAATGTTCCATTTCCTATAGGAATTGTGACTGGCTATGGGGTAATTTCACTTGTGTGAACCCTGAAATACTTATGCTCACTATTCATCCCGGTTCTTCTTACAGATGTAGATTTTGAGTACTAGTTCTATTTTTAATAGGTACAATTAGGATATGGGAACATTTGCCCAAGAAAGCAGGAACCTCCTTAAAATTTATCATACCTCTCAAACTTTACTCACCTGTGTTTTTTGCTACGTTACATCATATACCTCATGCTCTATTTTTCTTCTCTGCTATTGCTTATGTTCTTAGCCAGCCAGGAATAAAAACTTACATCTGAGGCTTAGGATGGAGAGAAGTAGGTACAGAGAAGGGCAGAAGAATATTTAGATATTCTGAATTATTTTCTAGAACAGCCTCTTTTACCTAATTACAGTGCATTCATTGTACAGATGAAACCTAATGCTAAATGGTATGAATACCTTTTTGGAGCTGCATCCTTCCAGTATATGTTTTATAGAAAAGACTAAAGTACTTCACCTCTTTTCTTGGAGAATTTTGTTCCTCATCCTATGTACCAGCTGCTGCATATGCAGGAAGGTGCACCAGTGTCTTCTGATATTCCTGTGTTTTCCCCCTGGAGTTACATTCACAGTGGGGGCAAAAAGGAGGTGAGACTTATCCCTCCCTTACACGGTCAAGAAAGAGTTATGATAATTTAGCCCTAAGTGTTTAAGCCATGGTCTGCTGCTGCTGAATCTAACTGAGGTTGGAATCATTTGAAGGATTTTGCTGAAGTGTGAAAGATACTGACATGGCTATGATGAAAAAGTATTGAAAAAATCATACATCACACTGCAAGAGGCCTTTATTCAGGTGGGTGAGGTCAAGGCAGGTTAACATGCAAGGAACACTTTAGTAATTGATGCTTGTGTACATTAGGAAAAGACGTCAGTTGTTTGATCGGGTGTATCCCCTCTTTCACTTTATTGGCCAGACTACAATCTGTACAATAAATTTTTCAGACCTAAAGGTTGATCTTTCTATTCATGCTTTTAGAATGGATTATGCATTGGAAGGAACCCCCTTCTGTACATACTTCTCTGAATCACATATCCTTGATGTAAGTTTTTTATTCCTGGCTAGCTAAGAACCTGAGCAATAACAGAGAAGAAAAATAGAGCATGGGGTACATGATGTAACGTAGCAAAAAACAGGTGAGTAAAGTTTGAGAGGTATGATAAATTTTAAGCAGGTTCCTGCTTTCTTGAGCAACTGTTCCCATATCTTAATTGTACCTATTAAAAATGTAATCTACAAGTTCTACTTTGGGTTCATTTAAAAGTAAAAGCAGTATGTTAGCACGTGGCAAGTTTCCAAGTTAACTACACACTTTAGGATAGGATGAATGTAATTTCCAACACTCTGAAACCATGACTGACCCCAATATATAAATATTTTTTGATAATAATATTTTGGTCCCATTTTCATGGCTGTATCCCAAACTACAGATGAAAGGTAAGTATCTGTTTTCTTTTTCTGGCAAACAATGATGTCCTGATTTTTCCAATCTAAATTGCCCTCCAGGGCGCTAATAAAACAAGTCATGGCTCACAAAGTAAATTTCCTGTGTACTAATTGAAAACGGTTTCAAATTTATTAGAGTTTCAATCATCTTCCCAAGATCTAATGCTTGTGTTCACAGTAGTCAATATGACTGCTAATATATTTACCTGAAAGGTGAAAGAAGTATTAAAAGTAGTTCGCAGGTTTTTTAAAATGGGGGGCAAGGGTAGGGGGAGAGGATAAAAATAACAAAAACCAGAAAACCACACATTGCATATAGTTGAATGTGGTTTAAAACAACATCTGAAACTGAGCACTCATTCTCATGAAATATTTGGTTTTATTGTACTGCCAAAACCTTTCTTATATGTGTTCCTAGACATTGGCTATAATGCACGATCTACTAGAATTTGCTGGTAGACCTTGTTTTAAGATGTTAGAAAAGGCAGGATAGAGACAACATGGTTTCTTCCTTTTGCTAGGTTTCCCTATGTCCTGCATAAACTGCAGCAGAGAGAGAGAGAAGGGCTATTGAAATGCTCCAACTTTCTCCCCCTTCAAACCACACCACAAAGAAGTGTAAGGTCTATTCAAACCATCCCCCAGCAACCCACAGAGAGTTCGCCTTCTGCTCTGTGCTTCCTCTCTCCAAAATATTGTACTGGGAAGGAGGGCACTTGTCAGATTTTCTGGCACCACATTTCACAGCAGAGTTCCTCTAGCAAGAGAACCACAACCTCTTGTGCAGACTGAATTAATAATATGACAAAAGTATTTGGCCTCCATGTGGATGAGGGCTGGCTGGAAAACTAGAACTCTGGTTTCTGAAAGATTTCAGGGCCTGGAGATTTGTTTTATTTTCTTCATTGTGCTAAATCAAACTGTGTAAAGAAAAAACAAGGCAGAGAAAAAGGAAAAAAAACTCTAAACCCTGATATCCTTATTTCCCTTATAGTAAGGGTACATGAATGTTCTAAAATAGCTCAATACTTATATGAAGATCACCTACGGCTGAAAAACAAAGCAAAACTCTTTTTCTCTCATGTCTCCAATAAAACCTAGCATAACATCAGTCTCTTAATTGTTTCCATTGTAGCTGTTTAGGTTTGTGCAAATACTTAAATATTGGGCCAGAGTCTGGTTGGCTTGATGGGGATAAAAGAATGAATATCTATGGAGGATCGTTCAATATCTCAGGGGATGTGGGAGACTGCATTTCAAATCTCATCCTTTGTCTGGTTCATGGTGATCCCTCAAGGAGGAGATGGGACAAAACCCTGTTTGTGAAGTGTCTCCAGGGATGTCGCTCTCTGGTGCTCTATGTTTTTGGAGAGATACAGTCTTTCTCATTGCTGTTCCATATTTATACAACTTAACTCCACTGAATCATGGCATATATTAATTCTCTGTCCTCATGTTTTGTCTAAGTAAAAGTACAGTCAAGGCAAATATACTCCTTTGGAATATTCTGTGATAGATCTATTGAGAAAAATTTAAAATAAAAATATTTGTGAAAATTATTAGTTTTCATTGGAAAAAAAAATTTCTGATAAATCATAATTTTTGACTAGAAAAGGGACTTTGCTGGAGAAGTCCCAAACAGCTATAATGCAAAAGGCTTTTGCTCCATGTGTGTGCCCTGAAAGCTGCAGTTGACAGCAGCAGTCTTCATGAGATGGGTTACAGGACTGGTTGTTGTTTGTACATGCTGCTGTGCCTACTGTACCTTTCACCCACCCTGTCTTTCCCATGACAACACAAGAAGCAGCACTTGAAGTCTGCAATCCTTATTTTCATTTAGCTCCAATTCTAAGCACTGTGGTTTGGGCTTCTCTGCTTACAGAGGTGTGTTCTCAACCAGCGCGCCTAAGGGGACTACGTTAATACCTGCTAGCTATTTTATCCCACCACAGTTGCTCTGTCAAGACTCATGCTCATGGCAAAGACAGCAGACCAGATGAGCAACAGTTGCAATGCTATAAAGTAATTCCCAGATGTAGAAGAGACTAGTTGTAATGGCTGTATTGTACATGTGGAAATTAAGTCTAAACATACTGCAGTCCCCATACGCTTGTGAGCCAATTAAAATGTCAGTCATGGCAGCAGCATAGTAGATACTGTGTTTCTCCTTCTGTTCTCTTGTATGCATAACTTTTGGGTATGTTCATGATAGTTTATGAAGAGAAAATAAATGAAAGATAATAGACATTTTGCCATCATATGCTTTCTGCTATGCTTAGTACAATATAACACTTAATTCCAAGAACTTTAAGAGATATCAGTTGAACTCCAGTAATCCTAATTTCCTTTGAACTGTTCTAAGCAGGAGTTGTACTTTTTTGGTTTAACTAGTATTGTCCTATAAAGCTGCAGTAGTTAATTTATCATTTTAAGAATGTTAGAGTATATAACCCACGTTTTATGCAGATGCATATTTTTTCTTGGCATAATTGTACTCCAGAAGGATGGAGTCAGAATCATGATGTGATTATGAAATCCATCAATAGTCAGATAATGTCTAATGGAAAAATCTTGACACCCATTCTATAGACTCTTCCAGATATGAGTCTACTTTTAAAGTCACATCAAAATTATTCTTTTGTTTTAGTGGACAGTTTATACAGAAATGACAGTAGGTTTGATTTTCAGTTTTATTTTAGATCAGTATGGGGGAGTAAAATTGCTTTAAAGTTAGCATAAATTGTGTCCACTTTATACCATTTGCAGTGATTGAAGAGTGTAGAGTTATTTGTGGGTTGGGGTTTTTTTTATTTTAAATATCCAGATGAATAAAACTAAGTCCTCTAGTACAGACTATTTTATATCCACCAGAGAAAGCAGCATTTTCAGTTCTCCTTGATAAATGTTCAGTTTTCTCATTATGTTTCCTACTACAAAGTGAGTGGGAAAAATAACAGTATTTTAATGGGCACTGAGATTGTGAGAAGAAAGGGTCACAGAACTATTGTCTTGCATGCTACTATGCCTTAATGAGCAGGGCTGCTGTATTCGGTGACAGGCAGTCACTGTATTCAGTGAAGTGCAGCTTTATAAGCAAGTCCATAATTTGTCTTCAGAAAGGAAGTATTCTTACACCAAAGTTGTAGCCTCCATTGCCCAAAATAGCTTTTATTAAAAATGCTGGCAACTGAATGTTTTTCTTACATTGAAGAGTCAATGACTTCTGTTTCTGAGATTTCTTCCATTGCTGTTGCAAACGTTGATGCTTTATATTCTGGTTCCAAAATATTGTCAGGTATCTGCCAGTCCTTACTCAGTGTGCATCTGAAGTATTTTCTTTTCCATGCAGAGGATTTGATAAGCCAAAGTACATGGGTCTAAATGAAAAACAGACCAAAAAACTCTATATCTGTGTAATTTCTCAAGCAAATCCTTGAGAAATTACGTCTTAGATTTAGCAGACTGCTAGTGTTCAGAAAAAAGTTAAGGGCTGTGACTATATGTAAATGGTGAATGAAGTCACTGATTTCTCTTTGCCCTTCCACATCATAACTTTGCATCACTTAACTAGTTTTCAAATGGGTATTTCCAAAATCAACATCCTTTCTGTATAATCTTTTTTATTGAGGATGTGATTGTGCAATGCAAGTTTCCAAATTAGTGTGATCCTGAAGGTAGTAGATTAGCAGTTTCTGTTGCCTTTCCTTACATTATTGCTTTTCTCCTTCTGGCTGAACTTCAGTGTTTTCTGCTCTTCTGCTTGTTTAGGTGACATATCGGGACTGCAGTTTTGCAGTTTTGAGTTTAATTATGTGGGGTTTGGTTTGGGGTTTGGGTTTGTTTTTTGGGGGGGCTGTCTGGTTTTTGTTTGTTTGTGGGGTTTTTGCCAGGATTTGAGGACTGAAAGCAGAGAAATGTTAATAAGAGATGTTTTTAACATTCCAGATCACTATCTTGTGTACCATCACAGTCATTTGTGCTTGTTGGGAAGCAATTATAAGTACTTACTGTATTCTGATGGTATCGTCCTACTTCACGATAAGAGCTCATCTACCACATTTGGTTACTTTGTTGGAGGTCCTATCTGAAAGCTAAATTTACAGGAATGTCTACTAAATCTCATTTCTGAAGACTCTTTGAAATGGCATGGGAAAATTGCAATGACCTTGAGTATTCTTAATAGCAGATGAGTTTGGTTTCATGGGTTTGGTCTCTAGTACCTTTTACAATTACTTAATCCAATTAGCTTATTTAATATTATGAGATTCACTGAAGGAGAACCCCTGCTTAGATAAATAAAGAATAGAGTTTAACCCCAGATATCATAGTAAAACAGCAAGGCACCACTTCAATAGATTTTAGAACTTGGAAGCAACACTTAAGAATATTAAAAATTGCTCTGAGGTCACTAGTACATTTCTGTTCCTCTAACACTTCTATTTATTTCAGTGGGCGTCCAAATATTTTGGAATCTGAGTTGCATACTAACGCTGATTAAAGAACTCTAAGAAAATAAGCTATACCTTATCCTGTTACTTTAGAGCTCTTGCAAAACATTTCCCCAAAGAAATAAACACTCATCAATCCATCTAAACTTCAGAATAGCATGGCATCTTTTAATGATATATTAGGCACAGTCAAAAATGGATAAAATATAAAGGAGGAAGTATGTCTTCCAATTTATAGCTTAAACTTCTACAAAGTTGCTTGGAAGGACTTCTGCTAGATTTATCTCCCTATTGTGTTTCCTTTTGTCTCTGCATTCCTATGCTAGAAATTAGGCCTGAGAGGGAAAGCTATACTTTTAGTCTAGCCAGGGGCCAAGTACCAATCAGTCTATCTGAACATTCCTCTTCTGTTAAAGGCGAACCTCACTCTAATAGAGTATCTCGGCTATGTCCCAAGACAATGCTACTTCAAAGGTCAGCATGTCATTCATGTCTAAACCTCAGCGACACAGTAAAACTGACATTTGAAACCACAAGCCACAATGTTTCATTGGGATTTTTTTTTTTTTTTAACATGTAAGCAGGAGTGGCTGCAAAGAGTCACACAGTCAGAAACAAAATGTGGACTCAACAAAGACAGGGGCATACAAAAGGAAAGCAAAAGTAAGGCAATTTATACAAAGAGGAATATTTCAAGAATGCTAAAAGAACACTAGTTGCTATTCTGTTCTCAATATATGGTAGCTTGATTCAAGAGGGAAATAGAGATTTTTGGAATGTCAGCATGAAGATAAACATCACACTAGTAGGTCAAGGGGTTGAGGAAGAGGATATGTTCACCACATTTTCTGGCTTTCTGCCCTACCTATGAAGCTGAGCACAGTTGTACAACCAGTTATATGTGATTACGATAATCATATTTAGAGACATATTGGCTATTTTGTTATTAAAAAAGTACATCTCTATCTCTCCAGGAGGAAATGCAGATTTGCTTCTGAGCCAGCTGACACAGCAAAATGGAAATCTGGACTGTCCCTTACTCAGCTGCACAGAGAACCTTTTCTCACTGCTTTCTGTTTTGAATCAGTGTGTGATGACCTTAATAGTTACTTAATTTGTGCTGATTGCTTTGAGGAACAGCTTGGATAGGTCTGTATGACTTCTTTTACTGAATTAGTGTTAAGTGCCTATTTTTTTTTTCTTTTTCATGGTTTTAACATAATTTCTTGGTTTTACATGATTCATAATACAATAAAAGAGGTGTTTCCATGGTACTCAGAGCTTATTATATATTGCTATACACTTTATCCTACCATGTAGAATATACGTTACATAGAAATACACTACTTAGTTCTGAAAAGGTATCTGCTAGGAATTCAATGCCATCACATTTAGGGAGGATTCAAACTGAGGTAGTTGATTATCCCAGAAAAAGTTCCCAGTAATTTTACATAGGAGGTTTTTTGGAGTTTTTTTTGTTTTTTTATTTTTTAATGGGATGTAGCTATATTTGCTGGTTTGATTCTGTCTTTTACTGTTTGTCAGTTTGAAGCATGTCTGTGCTCTTTATTCATTCTCATCTCTACATGTAGTCTTCCTTGGAAATTAAATCCTCCACCCTACCTCTCATAATGAAAATCATCTCTAATGTATTTACGAGGGAACCTGAGATTGCTTCTACTATCCACTTTTAAAAGTTACATGGGCATCAAGTCACAGTATCACAGTATCACAGTATCACAGTATCACAGTATGTTAGAGATTGGAAGGGACCTCAAACGATCATCTAGTCCAATCCCCCTGCCAGAGCAGGAACACCTAGATAAGGTTACACAGGAATGTGTCCAGGCGGGTTTTGAATGTCTCTAGAGAAAGAGACTCCACAACCTCCCTGGGCAGCCTGTTCCAGTGTTCTGTCACCCTCACTGAGAAGAAGTTTCTTCTCAAGTTTAAGTGGAACCTCTTGTGTTCCAGTTTGTGCCCATTACCCCTTGTCCTATCATTGTTTGCCATTGAGAAGAGCCTGGCTCCATCCTCATGACACTCCCCGTTTATATATTTATATACACTAATAAGGTCCCCCCGCAGTCTCCTCTTCTCCAAACTATAGAGACCCAGCTCCCTCAGCCTTTCCTCATAAGGGAGATACTCCACTCCCCTTAATCATCTTAGTTGCCCTGCGCTGGACTCTCTCCAGCAGGTCCCTGTCCTTCTTGAACTGAGGGGTCCAGAACTGGACACAATATTCCAGATGCGGTCTCACCAGGGCCGAGTAGAGGGGAAGGAGGACCTCTCTCGACCTACTGACCACCCCCCTGCTAATACACCCCAGGATGCCATTGGCCTTCTTGGCCACAAGGGCACAGTGTTGGCTCATGGTCATCCTGCCATCCACTAGGACCCCCAGGTCCCTCTCCCCTACACTACTCTCTAACAGGTCGTTCCCCAACCTATATTGGAACCTGGGGTTGTTCCTGCCCAGATGCAGGACTCTACACTTTCCCTTGTTATATTTCATCAAGTTTCTCCCTGCCCAACTCTCCAGCCTGTCCAGGTCCCGCTGGATGGCAGCACAGCCTTCTGGCGTGTCAGCCACTCCTCCCAGCTTAGTGTCATCAGCAAACTTGCTGACAGTACACTCAATTCCCTCATCTAAATCATTGATGAATATATTAAATAATACTGGTCCCAATACTGACCCTTGAGGCACTCCACTAGATACAGGCCTCCAACTAGACTCTGCCTCATAGACTACAACTCTCTGGCTTCTGTCCTTCAGCCAGTTTGCAGTCCACCTCACCACCTGATCATCCAGGCCACACTTCCTCAATTTAGCTATGAGGATGCTGTGGGAGACTGTGTCAAATGCTTTGCTGAAGTCAAGGTAGACCACGTCCACCGCTCTGCCATCATCCATCCACAATGTTATTTCCTCATAAAAGGCTATGAGGTTGGTCAAGCATGACTTCCCCTTGGTAAAGCCATGTTGACTGCCCCTCATAACCCTCTTATCCATCTTCCCCTTCC
Source organism: Psittacula echo (assembly GCF_963264785.1). NCBI lineage: Eukaryota > Metazoa > Chordata > Aves > Psittaciformes > Psittacidae > Psittacula > Psittacula echo. The sequence continues at coordinate 131,493,422 of NC_137735.1, forward strand.
ATCAGATCTTCTGCCCCTTCTCTTGTTAAGACTTTGCAATTACAAACTGGGAAATGAACTGCCTATAATTACATGCAATGTTCAAGAAACCATCTGTTTTTGTTCCAATATAGATGCTAAGTAACAATTTAGTAAAACTTCACAAGCAAATGAATACGCATTCTCAACTCTGTCAGTGAAGCACCGGCAGTCACTGATTTCCCTTCTTGTCTTCTGAATAGGAGTAGAAAATTAAGCAATCTCAGCTTCTTCACAAAACCTATCTTCCCAGTTGGAGTAGTGTGAGGAAGCTGTGAGGAATTTGAATATTAAGAAAAATAGGACAAAGACGGAGATACAACGATTGATTTCTCTTCCCCTAGTGAGTGTTAGCAATTAGGTAAACTGATTTGCAGTGAGGTCATCAGTCACAATTGGAAGCTAATTTGAAAATGGATTAGCTGAGGAAGTAGCAATTTCTGCTCTGTGGGTTTCAGCAGCAAGTGATTCAATTCTGTAACAGACCTCATAAACTGGCTGAGATCAATGCCTACCTAATGTGCCATTGCACACCGGGCATACTCCAGTGACAGCACGCACAGCTGTGGCTTTAGCGAGTTTCCCTGCTGGGTTTCTTCTGCTCTGTACTCACTTTCCACAGGTGTGCTAGCTGATTATTTTGCCTAAGGGAATAAACAGTTTAGGAGAATTAGAACGGGTGAAACTGTTTCCTTCTCTCTTGAGAATGAGCTTTTCAGGTCTGAAATCAGTGGCAGCAAGTGAGAAAGATTAGTTACTCCATGCTTACCTTAGAAAGGACTAAATCTGCTCTGTGAATGCAGAAGTCTACAGAATGACAGTAGAGACTGATACAGGAGCTTCTGAGATTTCTAGTGACAGAACGCCCTGATTCTGGTCAGTTTTTTGTGCTGTGTGTGCAGATAGGAGGATAAATACCCTTTTTTACTGCTCTGTTTCCAGTTTTTATCTTTTTCCAAGAACACCCCAATGCCATTCCATCATCTTCTCTTAACTGCTTTGCCTCTTGATAATTAAGACTACAGCCATATTACCCCATCTGTCCTTCTTGGATCCTCATCCTTTCCCAGCCCATACAGGCTAAGGTCTAGAAGAGTTTCCCAGCTAACCTGGTGTAGGTGGAAAGGTGATACGAGCAGAGACTGGAGCCTGCAACATCACATAATCAGCCAGGCAGCTAATTTGTGGCAATCACCTGAATAAAGTTGCTCAGGTATTTACTGCCAGTTACCTCTGATGAATATGGAGATATTTGTGTAGTGGCTCAAGTGAGAGACTGAGTGTTCTGATTGCCACCGATCCTGTGATAATGACCAGTGATGGTCTTGAGGAAGTCAGGTGCATGGTTCAAGTAAGCTTTGTTGGGCAAGACTTGAAAGACAGAGTTAAGATCCTGCTGGGGTAAAACATCTTAGAGGTTTGCATGCTATGAGTGGTAAAAATTAGGCAGTTTAAGATCAGGCTCACCTAATAAGCCTTGAGGAACAGGGTTCTCTTGCAGTGAGAATTTTTAAGATTTGTGAGAAATTTCTGCTTTAATCTTGATCAAAAGCTGTGGTGGGATAATATAATTAGAATTTCATACTGAAAGTCCAGTTGGACAAATTAAACATACTTGTTATGATGCTCCTACAGTGTTTCTTTGAAATAAATTTTGATTTCTTAAAGTGTTTAGGGATAGGGGGTGGCACCTAGCTTTAGAAAACTAAATTTTGAAATGGAAATTGATCTTGAGAAAAGGGAGGGAATATTTCATTTTAAAATGTGAAAACATCAACAATTCCAAAACTTAAAATGTAAATCTACAAAAATCACTTATTTTCTGATAAAGTCTTTTAACAAGCTGATATTTTTAACTGTAAAGCTAAATCATGACCATCACCTAATTACTGAGCTGCAACAGCAATATAAATTTGGAAGCAAGAGATGGATGAGTAATTGAAGCAGATAAAAGATTAGACTTCATGCCCTACTCTCAGGGCATGTGCAATTTACAGTTACATTTTGAAGTGGAATAGTCAGACACAATGTCAATATGAAGTATTGAGTCTTCCAAAATATTGAGTCTTCTAAAATTGAGACTTTGTTCACCTAGGTATTTGTGGTTGTGTGAGTGACATACATGCATCTATGGATCACATTCAAACTTCAGATCCTTAGATGCAGTTGCAAACACTTCTTTTTTCAAAGCATTATTCAGAAAGATGCAATAGAAATCTTAGGACAAAATTTGACAAACTCTTCAAATGGAGTCCTTGGAACATGAAACATTTCTACCACTGGACATTAAATTCTAAGCAAGCTGTCTGATTTTTTAAAGGTAATCAAACAACTATGTAATAAAGGTAGAGTCTGGTCCCACATGCCTAAGCTATTTTAAAAGTGAAATTTAATCTGAAAAGTGACTTGGATGTCTGTTAGAATTTTACAGGGTATTAAGAAAAAAAAGAAAAAAAATAATTCTGGAAAAACAGAGTTAATGTGGTCTCTACCTAAATGATCAGGGCTAGATAACAGTGATATTCATTTATACTTCCTTCCCTGCCATGCTTTCCTTGGAAAGAAAGAACATCCACCTGGAGCAGGGGACTCACACTGTGCTCTGCTGAGGAATCAGGATGCCAATGCACTGTATGTTTGGTGCAGTCTAGATATACACTTAAAAATTCTCTTGTGCTATCCCAAGTCTTAGCTGCCTATCACAGTACTAATTTGACTTTTCTTTACTTGGAATTTGCCATTGAAACAACAGGAATAAAATATCAAACAGAATGTTGAAGGAAAAGTGGAAATCAAAAAACTAGGAGACACAACCAAAAACTGATTTTAAGGTAAATTTTAACTAGTTTCTAAGACAATTTAACGAAATCAGTGACTGTAACATCAGTGAGGTAGATGTTGAGACCCAGGATCTCCTCTAGTGCTTTGTACCCAGCTGTGCCTTTCTGCATTTTCACAGCAGCAAATGCATTTAGTTTCTTGTGTCACTATTTCTTCATAAATTTTTGAAATATAGTAGTTGTAAGAATTATAAGACTTGGTACCAATCCTTGTTTGATTTCTGAAGTATTATGTGCCATCTCCAGAGCTGGCTTCACAAAGGCTCCTATAAAACCAGCAAGAACTGTAGCCCCTGTTAAGATATCTCTCTTAATAATTAACAATATTGTGTAGACATTCACCTACCATCACACTTTCTGTTTTTGGTACAACTTTCTGCTTACTTTTGGCAACAGGGTGCCAAGTTTGGCAATTGGATGGAACCACACCTGTTTTCAGCACAGGAAAGGACATTATTTAGCCTAAATCTAAATGCTAGTAAATGCTATGATTGGACTGTGTGGTCATTTTTGTACTGCAATCATACGTCAATATATGTCAACATAAAGTGGCACTTTGTGATTATTGCATAGCAAATTAGAAGTGAGGTGATATTTCCTGCCTTTTCCTTAAAAGAAAATCTCTGATGTCAGTGACACCATCTCCCATTTTCTGACCCTACAAAGTGAAAGAGTCTGGTTAGGGGATTAGCTGTAGGAAAACTAGTTTTAGATGAAGTGTTGGCTAAACATGCCAAGTAAAATTCATCCGTACCATAGATCCACTGACCACATGTGAATAACATCAAAGACAAAATTTTTCTAACCTTGAAAACAAAATTTCCCTTTATTTCTTAATGGTTTCCTGGCTCAAATTCAGCTTTTCAATGTTGCCTGATTCATCTGTACACAGAAGTGGAAGAACTTTGCAGTAAAGACTCAGAGGTAAATTGACTGTCTTTTTAACACAAAATGTATTATTAACAGATTAGAATTATTATTAATTATTAGTAATTATTAATTATTAACAGATGAGAAATCCTGTTGTCCTTTGCTACGAACTCACAATTGCTCAAGTACTTTGCTGACATCTTGCAGAATGGACCCATCAGCAACATTTGAGTGGGAAAATTTATCTCCCATGTAATCAACTGAGGCTTTCTAATTGCTCCTTGAAGGCAAGGAGCCTTCAGGATACTTGATCTGTAACTAACTGTGACTCACTAAACCTTTAACTTATCAAGACTGCCGTCAGATGTACTGGGTACGGATCCACAAGTCAGGATATAAAATTAAATACATGTGCTTCCCAATCTATTTTGCAGAGCAGAAATGATGGTGCCCTGTTTGTGTAAGCTGACATAGCTCCATTGAGGTATATGGAGGTGTGCTGATATACAGCACTAGAATGTCATCTGTGGTAGTTTTATTGCATTTCTAGTCTTGTGGATTTATCAGAGACAGGAAAAAATGAGAATAAGTCTAGGCCAACTCTAAGCTATGTATTAGATGTGGTATATGATGAAGCTACAAGAAGAATGAAGGATTTCAAGCCAGTCTGAGTGTCTCCTTCCTTAAAGGTTCTCAAAGAATGTGTTCAAGTCACTCTGCAAGTCAGGTTTGCACTTTCGTCACTTTAACTGTGAATAAGTATTATCTTATTTCATGAAGACTGGTCATTGAATTAAGCTTCTACAGACCTGAGATATTATGAGACAAATGAGAATGTATCACAAGTCATTGCTGTGTCTTCTCTGCGATACTTTCCTACTAGCTAACTGCCCTGAAGATATAAGGCTGTTTACCAAAATATTCTACAGCCAAAGTTGCAATGTTATTTTTCTGGTGGGTTTTTTATTCACTGTGCCTAGTAACTTCAAAGAGCGAATATATCATGGCTGTTTGCATAAAAAGATTTCAACTTCATAAACACATGGAAATATTTAAAATTAAATACTGTTTTAGATAGCTGGAGAAACACCAAGTTCTTGTTATGCATGCTTCTTGGTTTCTGAGTATGAACATGAATATAAAGTAAACCAATAGCTAAACATTTGTATAAGAGTTTTCCTCTATCTTTAGAGACCCTTTGAAACCCACTACGTGTAGTAAATTATGAACCATAATTTACTTCCCCATACCTAATTCAACATCCACAACTAAGTTTTCAGCTTTTTAAGACAACTTGGATGAAAAAAGCATGTCTTATTCATGTAAAAAAAAAAATAAAATAAAAAAGTGAAGTAAATAATGTCCCTGACATTCAAAGCCAGCAGAACACTTATTTTATATCAATGAGTATGACTTAGAGTTTTGGATCCTATTGGATCTCAGATCTTATAGGGTCAAAAAAAATTTATATTGACTAGTGGACGTCTTTTAAGCAGCTACCAGCCTCCTCTCTTAGTGGAAGAAGAGTCCATTATATTTGAGAAGATAAATGGCAGAGATATTTCACTCACACCAACTGCCCTAAACTCTTTCTTATCCCCACGTATATGTCCTTCCATTACATGACGGAAAGCCAAAATCCAGGGGTATTGTTTTTACTCTTGAATGTTTTTTCTCTTGTGGTATCACAGTTTGCTTGGGGATTTGGCTTGTAGTTATGGAGAGGTTATATATTAAGTATCCTTAAATAACCGCACTCTCTTCGTAAATAGTGACTTGGTATGATTAATTCTCTGCCTGGCAGATGGTATTGGCAGTAGACTAAGTGGGGTGAGAAAGCAAGATGTTAAAAAACCACCCACTGGATTAATAAGGGACTTCCAGGAATCTAGAATACGGTCTCTTTCCAGTAGGCTTGACCATAAATCAGTCAAAAAATATGCATATCAAAATTTGATATTGAGTGGACGTTAGCTACTAAGGAAATCAGCATCCCATCTCGTGCAGAATGGAGGAATACAGCACTCCCAGTACTCAGTCTAAGCACACATAATGCAGTCTGATGAGCTTCAAATTGTTTATATAGTGTTTTTCACATGAACAAACTCTGGAATCTATCTTCAGTTTAGCTCTTCTGACTCAAAAGAAATGGAACAAAAATCGAATATCTTTCACTCAGCCCGTATTTTTTCATTCAGTCTAATGACTAAAAGTTCTGGCATGCATCCTCGGGCTTGCTGTAGGTGTGTTTAACACACGTCTGTAAGACTGGAGAACAGAAGTGTGTATCATCTTTACTTCGTGCCTATGGAAGAGGTTTGACACCCAGCAAAGATGAAATTCATATCCCATAGTCCAGAGGCTTTGTTTGTAGCAATGTGCCAAATGGATTTAACTTGTTGCCTATCATATTAACCCTTGATCTGTTCAGGTCCTCTGATGACAAATTGTAAGACAGGCAGAACTTTTAAGAAAAGCAAGGCAGGTCCATAACGATGCATTGCAAACTGCCTTTGGGCTTCCTCTCTTGGACATCTGTGCATCCATGTGCTTTGGAACACATACAGCAATAGGTTGTTCAGACCTTTACAGCACATGCTTGCCTTGTGTGCCCTGCACGCTACGTCATGATGCATGTAATTACACAGGTCTTTTAAAAGGTAAATTTGATATTTTTAATAAGTTCTTTGAATTCAGTCCTTCAGGTGATTTTTTAGTTATTGGCTGTTTGTTCATTATTTTGGGTCCCTGTTTTAAAAATTATGACTCCTATGCGCTTGCATTTTAATATTTCATTTAATAGTAGGGTTGGTTTTTTTTTCCTTGTTCTATTAAGCACACTCTAGAATATTACTTTTTCTCCCCACATGCAGGTGTTATGAAGGTTATTTATCTTTTAAAAGTATATTTATAGTATGGCCACTGCAATTTCATATTCTCCTCCCCTTCCCAATGAAAAAAAAAAAAAAAAACAACCCAAAACATTTTTATTAATCATGAATGGTTTAAATTTATCTATTTAATACATCTCTCAGGAACTTGAAACACCTGCTGTGTTGACCTATGCCTTAGAAGAATGGAGAGGTTATATATAAGATTTAGGCTTGTGGGTTAAAATAAAGCTTTTCTTAATAGTAGTTCCACCTGGGAATGGCTGCTCTAAAATCCTGTAAAAACAATGAGAAAATTTGTTTCAAGCCCCAACTCATTTACAAAATAAAAGAAATTAACATGAAAATGTAACTGAAACACAGTTGACAAAAAATTAAGTGCCATGGGAGAATCACAAATTTTGCCCTGCCAAAACCATTTTGAGGCCTGCTGTTTTCCCTGTAGGTGTCCACATGGCTTTGATTTCTCCTGATTATAAAAAAAACATAAACATTGGCAAATGCAGTGAAGAAAGAGTGCTGACCCCACTGTGTGAACTAGCACTTGATGCTGTCTGCCTTGGTAGAGTCTCAGTTTGACTATAAAGATGCATTCATTTGGTTTTAATTTGAAGAAATTTTATATTTCAATAAAATCAAAATGAAAATCCCTTTGTTCGGATTAATAAATTTTGACAGTTGAGTTTTACATAGATTTGTTGACAGTTAACTGTGGCTCTGTCACTGGTTTAGGTTGGGGTTCTTTTTCTTAATATTTAAAGGAATATTAAGAATAACTTTGCTAAGAACATGCAAACAAAAAGCAAGGAAAATGGAGAAAATCCGTAGTACAATAAATCAACACTTTGTAATTTTCTCTGTAGCTTGTGTACAATGGGAGAATCAAATTTAAGGTCGTATTCAGGGCTGTAGGCAGCTAGTTGCTTGAGATGAAGTGACAGATTTAGTCTTAGAAACCTTTGGTCTCCTGGTATTGTGGCTGCAGTTGCTATTTGGCCAAGTTGTGGTGTTGGCAGTGAGAACAGATTTATGTACATAAAGCTGCCATTCTATTAGGGCTTTTATAACACAAAGTACACTTCTCAAGTTGTACCTTGGTCTGAAAAGAGCTGAAAGAAAGAAGCAATTGAGTATCAGGAGAATGGTACCAGATGCTGGCCTTTTGACATCAACCAGTGGGCCATGGCTGAGCACTTCCTCAGCAAGCCCAGCTTTCAGCCACTTCAGCTACCTTAAGAAACCCTCATAATAAAAAACACCATCAAACCCAAAGAGTTTCATGACCTCCATGTGAAAAAAAAAAAAAAAAAAAGGAAAGACAAAAAAAAGAGAAAAGAAAATAGAAGGAATTACCTAAACAGGAAGGTGCTAAAACGTAAAGCATGCTGCTGTATTTGGTTCCCAAAGTAGATGTAGGTTTTCAAAGGATTCTTACCATTCTAACACCAGTAAAATCAGTAATTAGAGTTAATTACTGCATCTGCTGCTTTTTTCCTGTACATCCTGAAACAAATATATGAAATTGTTCATGTTTCAGTTCTCCCTCTGTAAAACAGGGATGATATTTTTTAATTTCTCTTGCCCTTTCATCTGTACTTTCTGTTGGGATTGTAGGTTCTTTGGGGCTAAGTGTGTTTTTTACATCTTTAAATTCCATGAGTGAGGGCGAGGTGAAAAAGCTGGTCATAAACAGAGAGATACACATTAGGAATTGATTCCTGTAGTTTCAAGTAACTCCTTCGCACTTTTAGAGTACCTTTTAGCCAAAAATCTTCAAGTAGTTTGCAAACAATGCATGATGCTATGTTCAACCTCACAATACTCTTGAGTTCATTAAAAATTATTGCAGTTTTGTAGATGAGAAAAACAGGGGGATGTAGAAACTTTGTGACAGGCCATGGATTTTTCAAAGTGCCTGTTCTCTGTCCTAACAAATAGATCACCCCTTCTCATTTGCCCTTTGCCAAACTATTTGCAAAGAAATTGTATGGGGAGAGAGTAGAGGCATGTCAAACTCTAAGGGATGTTCTCTCTATAATGAAAACCACAGGCACATATTGCTAAGTTATTACACCATCAACATGTGAATAATGTGAGTGATGAAATATACAGAAATCAGTTTCAATGGTAGAAGTTGAGCACATCCTTCTGTGGTTTGGATACAGAGAGAGAGAGGGTCTTTAATGTAGTAAAATGTCCCTTATTGAACTATGAAAACTTTAGCCTTAGATTTAGCAAGGTAAAATAAAGTGGAAATGGGCAGCAGAAGGGCAGAAATAGAGTAAAGGTTGGGGCACCTGCTTTATCCCTGTTGGACAAGTCCTCACCACTACCTGCTTATCAGATGACAGACATAATATTCTGTTGACACCTACCACATGATAGATTTAGTACTTTCTTTTTCCCAGAAAAGAAATTTCTTTTCAGATATGAGATTAGATTAGATCATTATATTTCTTTGTTATACTATATATTCTTCATTACATATTCTTCATTATACTACATATATCTAGATCTTTGTTATATATTCTGCTTTATATTACATAATGTTTCTTCAGGGAAAGAAATTATGTCATACTGAAAGCTGAAATCTTGAGACCTGGGATAAGTTCCCATTTCTGCCATAGGCATCTTATGTCACTTAATTAAACTGTCTCAGGTTTTGTTCTTTTCTGCTTTGCATGTTACATAATTCTTTAGAAAATGCTGTAACTAGTCCAAGCTGCAAAATATTTCCTTTTGCTAAAAAGACTATCCCAGGACCACTCCATGTGGATGTGCATCTATCCATCTATTCAAGCAATTAGTACAAATAAACAGGCACATATGAATCTATGTCTGCACAAATTTATATACCTATAAACAGTGACTGCTTCCTTCATTATGGAAATGCAGTCACCTCTCAAAGAATGAATGGCAGATATTTTCTGCTGGCAGTGTTTCTCAAGGTTCTTTTGAAAGAGAAAGTGAAGAAGAGCTTCTCCAGTTGGGACCTCTTGGAGAATTTTAGCAAGCTTAACATAATCATGTAAACTAGAAGTAAGCCAGGACACGGGTTAACACCCTTGCTCAAGTGAAAGGAGCCAGGGGACTCTTCACAGGTATAAAAGTGGTCAAGAGCTATGGTTTTAGGTTACATCCAAAATACAGGTAACTCAAGGACATTGCTAAATGCATTGCATTGAGTGCAGTCTTCACTTATGTAGAATGGCCAGCATATTTTTAAATTTAGGAATACTCAGAGCAAGTTTTCCAGTTGTTGCTACTTGTGATACAGAGAGGTGAAGAAATGAGAAGGAAAAGCTATATTCAGTTCGAACCAGTATTCAACTTTGACCTGATTGAAACCATAGGGACATTTGCCTATTATTGAGAGAAGCATCAGACTTGATTTCAATGTTGCCGTGCACTGTTGTCATCATGTGATGATTTTCTATATGAACTTGCTGTTACAGAGAGACTCCTACTTCATGAATATATTTTTGGTTTTGTTTTCTATGACTGTGTTATGCCTGAGTGTTTTCTAAACACACAAAACTTGCTTGGGAAGAACATGTTTTATGGTAAAAGACAAGCGGTTGTAAAGGAAAATTTCTAAGCTCTTAAAAGATTTCAGGAAGTTTAGGAAAGTGATTAGTTGTGCTGTTGAGCATTTTCATCAGCTTTCCTGCCTTCTCCCAGCTGAACTAAGACTGTTTGGGGTTTAGAAAACATATGCCCTACATGAAGTATACATATGGACTTTAGTTAAACACCCTTACATCACGCCTAACTTACATTGCACTACATTAATTTAGAGCAGCATTGGCATACCTTTTGATGCAATTACCTAATGCTTATGGTATTGCTTCAGGAAAGACAGGACTCCTTGTTTCCATGCCACATTGCAGAGTCTTCAGCCACTGTCTTTTGTGACATATTCTAGGTCAAGGGATTTTTATCTATCCTGTGAAATTTGAGACAACTTATGACCAGAAATGCAGGAACAGAGGGGTATGACCTATAGGTGTCCATATCTGGAAGTCAGAACACTCAGATGGGAAGGGGGTTCATGTTTCTATGAGAAAGTCTGCTCCTTATCGCCTTCATTATTCTTTTTTTCAACCTGGTGCTATAAAATGTGAAAATAATTTGAGTAAACTGTCTAACCATGTTAGCTTTTACTTGATGACACAGTACTTCTTAATCTGACCTGAGCGATTTTGCTCTAAAGAGAATGGAAAGCACCATTCCACTGGCAATGACTCATGTTAGAGTGATGGCTACAAACTAATGGGGACAGTAATATCTTGTAGGGGGACAGTAATATCTTGTAGTGGGACAGCTGTTTCCTTCAGGAAAGCTTGATCCTGAGTTGCAGATGTCAACGGAGGTATGCAGAGACAACACTGATAGGGAACAAGAGATACTAGGAACTTTCAGAGAGGAGATGACTGCTATGCAGAAGCATGTAAGTCTTTGGAAAACATCACAGAATCATAGAATGGTTAGAGTTGGAAAGGACCTTAAATTCATCTAGTTCCAATCCCCGTCATCAGCAAGTGACGCTTGTCTTCCACCGAACTGTGCCGCATTTTGTTACCATTCCCTTCCTTTCCAGCCAGGCATCCTCAGCTTTGCAGCAGTCTGGCATATTCACCATGGAAACTTCTGCAGCAGCCTGTGTACAGCTGTGCTCAGCAGGCACGCAGGTGTTTCTGTCTGTACTTTCTGTCTTGCCAGCACTGGCATTGCTGTGGTTTTTTTTAAGGGCAGTATGGATTTTTGGCTATCCCACTCGGATATTCTGCAGATAAAAGGTTAGTGGAGCCCACCCAGCAAGAACAAATGAAATCATCTTCGTTCCTCGCTGACTTCCTGGTCATGCTCAGCCTTTGAGGAACAAGTCAAAAGGGACAGGTGAATCATCCAGGAAATGTTTCCGTATTAGCATGCTTGCTTTGTTGTTTTCTAGTTTAGCCTGAAAGGCTTGGGCACAGTATCAGGCATTCAGTGAGGTCCTGCCTTTTCCAAAGTGATAGTGCCAGACTGCTGAGGCACACAGAGGTCAAGACTGTCCACAAGGTCATCTAGTGACTCAGTGTCTCAATTCAAACTCAGTCCCAGCATCTGCTTGACTCTAGTTTTTGTTCTAACCGTAAGACCCACCAGAATTTAATTGGTGGGTAATTTAATGCTTGTTGGATTAAGTAGGTCCTTTTATGTTTGTGACAATAGTATGTCAGTGTTTTCGTGATGAATAGAGGAAATCTGGTACACAGCATCAATCCTTAGAGAAGAATTCAGTCCTTATAGGACGAACAACCTTTAGAAACTCAAACAACCACACATACACAAACAAAGGAGAGACAGTCTTGGGCCTGTTCATTGATTCAGTCAAAGACAAGTTTTCTTTGCTAATAGCTCTTGTGCTTCTGCGGCATTTTCTGCTGTGACCAAGGTCAGCATAACACGGCAGAAATCACTCTGTGGTAGGAAAGGACACTGTCAGTTCTGTTTTGTAACATTTTATTTCTCTTTTCTAAATCATGCTTTTTACTTTTTCTTTCTTTGGAAAATAAAGGTTACACTGAAGGTATGTCTTTGGTCCTTGTTAAAGTCCTGAAAATGTGAAGGTTGAGAACATAATACCTCTTCTCAAAAAAATAGTCTTTAAGAGACAGAAAATAAAGTATTCACTTTGATTTTATGTTTTACATATTCTTTTAAGACAATACACAGTTATGTTAAATGCCTTTCTGTAACTCCATCAGCGAGCTGACACCATGAACTAAAAATTACTGGAGAGGAGCTAAAACTGGAACGCTATTTTATGAATGCAGTTCCTTGAAGCCTGCATTTTAAGTAACTAGACCCTCGAGGAAACCATGACTTTCAATCTTACCAAAACAGTACATAAAATTTTTGGATATTTATTTGGTTTTGTTTAGCAAATGTTTTATTGTTAGCTTCATAGTTGGATATACATAGGAAAGAGTTTTGAGGGATGGGACCTCCGAAGAAGATGAAGTGACTTGACATCATGGGGTGTTTTTAGATCAGACAATTCCTATAGGATCGCACAGGTTCATCCAGTTATGTTAGGGTCACAGCAGCTTAAATTGAGAATATTTATTGCTTTTGTAGGAGGGGTAGGTAATATTAGTCTTTGCCTGTTGCTGTCAGATACCACCTTTTCCTTCCATCTTTATGGGAGTCAGGAAGCTGACTTCTGTGCTAATCTAAAGGTGTAAAATTACCCACCGCCCCAAACCATGAGAATTCTCACTGCTTTCTATTCCTTCTGGCAATAGTCCTCCTGCCTGCCATCCTCCACAGCTTTTAAAGAGTGTGGGCACTTAAAACCCTAACAAAGCAAAACATAACACACCACAGATAGTTTTGAGGAGAAGCTAAGAGAGAAGCCACCCATGACAGGTGTCAGTCATATTGCCTGACACTATTTTGAAAGAAACTAGGTTACTGTAATGATAAGGGTGTCAAGAGCCTAGGCAGACTGTAGCAGAGTTTCTAGGCCTTTGTAACTTGCTTTAACTGTTACATCATTTTGATAATCTCTTCAAAATATGTTTTTTTTTGTTCAGTTTTCACTGCAACCAGACTCTAAAGCCCATCGTCTTCCTGCTTTTTAAGGAGATCAAATTTGGAGGTATATGTTTAAGTTTTTAAAAGTTAGAAGCATCTAAACTTTGTGTATTCTTAAATTTTACAGGTTCCTTTTCCCTCTTTAGAGAAGTATTTTTAAGCAGTTTCTCATTCAACTTTTTACTGGCTGTTTTAAAATGCTTGGGAATTAAATAGTCCTTTTGCAACTAAGTGGCAGCACTTGTCCTGGAAATGAAATTCACATTGCTAAAGTGTTTATGGAATACATGGAATGGGAGCATATAAATCATGGTCCCTCTATGTATAGTTCAAACACAGTAATTTCAAACGCTGTAGGAATTACAATAAGTTGTGCTGAAAAATAACGCACCATTTCATAAGGGCAGGTGGGATGGCACTGACAGAACTTTTACCATGTGTAGCAAAAAAATCTAGCTTTATATGCACCTAAATAAAGAATCCAGTTGTTCAAAATTTACTTGTGAGGCTCTTTTCAAAACTTCAAAGATACCACTTACTTATAACAGCACTGAGTTATTGGTGGTCTGGAGATCACACACTCATGACTAGCTCTTCTTTTTAAAAAGAGGGAAAATACTACACCATATTTACACTAATAAAAATAACTAAATTTCCACAAAGACTGACTCAGTGAGACAATTTTTTTCTGTTCTTACTTTGGCAGAACTGTCAGTTAGTTCTGATCTTTTCATGAATTTGCTTTCATAGCAGAAAATGCAAGTGGTCAGACGACATTATAATGATGTCTTTCTACTGAATATATAAATGAATTGTACTAATTTTTACTATTTCCAGAAATGGCGTAGAAAGGCTGGCTTTGTGAATGCAGTTCTTAGGAGACACAACCAGATGGAAAGAAGTTACAACTTCGACTAACCCAAAATCCAACGGGTAGAAAATGGAAATTATTTGTCATGAAATTCATATTTAAAACTCTAAAAGAATGAACTCCTTTGTAGACATAAATATATCTTGCTATGCTCTTGCTTTAAATAGAATAATAAGTTTATACTTTCAAACTAGAAGGTTCTATATTCTGGGTTTTGGATTCCCCTTATCTTCCATTGTTTTGTAAAAATGGACTGTGATTTCAAGTCAAGAATACCTGAAGTCAGCTTCCACATGCTGTTCCCAATTGCTGTTAGATAACTGTGTTCAACAGGAGACCATTTGGCTTCTCACTGTACAGTACATAAATCTTAAGCAATTGCTGTTTCAATTTTTCTCTTTCCTTTGAACTCTTGAATGGAGGTAAAGAATTTCTTAGAGAGTTCAGTAGGAATGTCCCATTACGAAACATCAATCATCAAATGCCTATTGTACATGGAAAGTGAGGTGACTGTAATAAAATTGACATAACTAAGCAAGCAGCATCTGACCTTTAGGAGCCCAGAGCTTGTGATCAGAAGACCCAGTCTTCCAAACCTTTAGGAGTTCAGAGTTATCATCTCCCCCCAAAAACTACCTCAGTAAATGAAGTGCTACATATGAATGTATGTGATAAAAGAGGTGGAATAAATTCTTCCCTGACCCTTAGTAGGGGAGTGTTGACAGAACAGAGGTAGAGAGTGACTTTTGAAAGGAAGGAAGAAAGGCATGTATCTTTGGGTCTAGATGGGAGCAGCTGCTCCCCTTATCTTGCATCAGTGTTAAAGTAGTTGCTGTTCCTGCTATGTCAGCCAAGTCACAACACAGTATGCAATGTTGCTTGCAGTTGTTGCAAAGAAAAGGTGCAATGGGTACCGTCAAAATGTTGTATCCAAAATGTGGACATAAATCTTCCTAGTGCTTTGTCAACCTGTTTGCTTTTGTCTATGTTCTGTTTTCCATGTAACATGCTGTCATTACCATATTATTCTTTTTGAGCTTGCCAGTTCTTCAAGTACTTCCAGGGCTGGTTAGAGGAGACAGAGCTACTCTTGAGTTCTGACTCAGCATCAGACTGCTGAATTAATGCCTTCTTAGCACTCTTTTTTAATTTGTTTGCTCCCTTCTGCTTTCCTATTTTATATGAGTCAATTCATATACAACTGATGCAACTGATTAGTGCAAAACAAACATTCAGTGGTTTAAACGTTAGCAGAAGGCCTTCAATCATACCTTGAAGGAATTGGTTTTCTTATTCAGGTACCACATACTTCTGCAAAATCTGTGACCATAGAGCAGGTCACACATTGAGTCCTTATGCACATACTTTGCCAAGAACATAAGTGTCACTGTTCTAACAGTCCCTTCCTAAAGGTTTTGTGTAAATTCATATTATTGAACAAGAGAAAATTACAGGAATTTAGAATGTAATATTTCCAGAGATCACTGAGAAAGTTCTCTCCTCCCATTATGGAGATTCTACTTAACTAATCCCTGGGTCAAATATGTAATCAGATAGTATATTACAGCAATATGCAATAGAGTTGAACTTTATAGGGACTGTTCCTTGAAAAGTAAAAATTCAAAGAATTCTAGCACAGCTTTATGAAATGAAACAAAACAAAACCAACTCCCAAAACTTAGCCTGGCTTTGATGTGTGCTTGATATTTATTACTTCCTGTCAGGTTTTTCTGTTAGAAATTCTTTGGTGATTTAGGATGCTACTAGTTTCTGGAGGTTAACAGCAAACATAGCTGGCAAGTGACATCCCCTTATTACTCATGAAAAAGGACGGAGATACCAGAGTGAGAAAAAATATCTAGTAACAGTTAAAGCTTTCTATCCTTTCATCCTGCTGTTTGTACTTGAGACGCCAGTGCTCTGAGAAATATTATTTGCAAAGAAAGAAAAAGTGTAGGTTGTCCTCTTTGTGGTTTTATCTACATCCCTCTGTCTCCATGCTTACATGACCTCCATTCCTGAGGTACTACAGGATCTGACAATTTACATAACAGATTTAGAGAGCAATTTGTGGCAGACAGTTACTATGGTCTCCGTTTCACAAACAGGAAACTGAAGCACTGAGGAACTAAGCTGCAGAGCAGGTCATCCAAGTAAGGCATTAACAGAGTGATGCATTAAATTCTTCCTTGGTACATCAGTAAAGTCTGACTTGGGAGAGCACTTCAGGAGGTGCTTATCTATTGCTGTCTCTCTACTTTACCCCAGTGTGTTTCCCCCTGCCTCCCCCAAGCACAATATAACGGGAAGGATTCTTCACTTGTCCTGGTTTGCTAGTGTTTCTGTTCAGGGGCAGGTTTCTAGGTTTCAGAATTAAGTGTATTAATATCTCACAAACAACTTTATAAATAAAACGAAAAGAGGAGCTGACCATATGCCATCTTCCAGTTCATGTTTTTAGTGAACATAGTTCCAAGGGCTCTTTGAACTTGAGAGCAAACAGGCATTTTGTATTCTGCAGATGTTACAGCAAACTATAACCCATCATTGCTTCTCTGGCGTACATTGTACTGTGTCTTTAATTCAGCAAAGTACAGCACGTCAAATTTCAGGTTGTTATGACAGCAATAAACTCGTGATTCCCTTGAAGCAGATGTTTTAATTTGTTAGGTGTTTTTCTGGGGGAAAAAAAATCTGCTTGCATTTAAATATATGTTCAGATTGAGAAAGGAATTTGCTTGAAAACACATCTTTTCCACCTGTATGAAAACTGTATCAGAGAAGCTTACCACACATGCGTGAAGCAGTGTGAGAAATCATCACAAAGATGGCCAAATCACAGAAATCTCCTTCACATCTGAAACATGACCTTTGTAGAAGTCACTTCAGTGTAGGAGTCAGATCTGGATCAAGGAAAGACCTTTTTTAATATATCTGATATTGCTAAAAGAACACTGAAACCAAGAGTCTGCTGATCTTCCTCCAGAGGTGGATTTTCTTCCCTCTGGAAATTAACATCACACTCTTCAGATGTTTCACTCCTTAGTGTGCTGTTGCTTTTACTTATGTTTGTAGTGATCAATGAGGATTATGGTTTTAAAGCAAATGCTTTAAAGATGCAAAACCTTTGATGGTTTTCAAAGACAGAGAAGAATTATATACCTGTCTGAGCTGCAGGTAAAGAATGTTACAGCTGTGTGAGCACTAATTCAAGTAATTAATCGATCTCACTTTACAGTGAAACACATATTGGACCTTACTCCATCATCAAAAGATGGTAGGTTGTCCCCAGGCATAAGTGACTTTAAAGTCTATAACTTGCTGTATCCATGTGGAAGGCAAAAGTTTATGGTATAGCCTGCTCCTATAAACAGACTGCACAGAGAGATACACTCAAAAGATCAGTTTGCTGGGATTATACACGTCAGATGTGGTCATTATTGTGTCATATATGTTATAAGATAATTTAAACCTAAAACCAAGCATGGAGAGTTCTAGTTTCCTTTAAATAAAAATAAAATTTAAACAAACAAACAAACAAACAAAATAAACAAACAAACAAAATACAAAAAAATACCCAAGCCTACTCAACCCCCAAAACCAAAACCAAACCCTGCTTTGTTTAACAAGTCTTCTGTCTCTGATAATGTTTTAGGAGTTAACTGGAGTCCACCTAGGATTAAAACGATTCAGCAGAAGCAGCTGTGCAGAGTTAAACCCCCATAAACTAATATAATTTAGCTCAGTGTAGACTGTTCCCAGAGCGAGGCACTCAGAGGCATTGTAGGGACAGTATGAATCCATTAGCAGTGGGAGTATGAGCATTTTCCCACACTGTTTTGAATGGCTTATGTGTTGGTATGTCTGCTTACTTGATACCCCTAACTAACTAAGGGGACAAATTAAATGGTTGTAGAGCTTTTCTTTTTTTTTTCATTTATAGTTAATATTGTAGCTTATGAAAAACTCTTGCATGTTTCATTTTAAAACGTATGACCACTCACATCTGAAAGCAGTGGATATATGCTGCAGCAGCAGCCAAAGAGTAAGAATGGCAGAAGCCTTTGAAAAGAAAGCTACTTCTTTCTCGTTTTGAAATATGTTTGAAATAAAAATTTGGGTCATCTGTAGCCCTAACATTAGCTTCATATTCATCACACAATATGACTAATAATATGTTTTGAAACACAGCAAACTTGATGAAACATGGACTGTAAGTAGGGGGGACTCTCACTCTTGGTTTCTCCCCCACACCATGCTCACACGGTGGTCAGTGGGTAGTTTGAGAATTGTAAAGCTGTGCTAAATGGATGGCCTCCCAGGTCCATACAACTGCTGTTTTGCTGTTTTGTGTTTATAATTAAAAATCATGACATTTGACCTTTAGTGCAGGGCTGCAGCATAATTGCATTCACCTTACCTCATTTATGAATGCAGACCAGGTCAATTTAACTCATCGTGTTTACTCTGCATATTTCTAGAAGACTGCTCTTGCCACAGCATGTCTTTCTCCTAGACTCCTGCACTTTGTGGTAATTGCAGAGCATGCTGTCACACTGGAATTGCAGGTATGGATGGTGTGGTGAGAGAGTTTGAGTGGTTGGGGGATGCCTTGGATCTGTCAGCAGCCAAAAGTGATGAGATAATTTGAATGGGACAACTTTGAATGGCTAACAGTACTCCAGAACAAGCTTTAATAAAATTAATATGCCTTGGCAATAAAATTAATACCTCTTCACTGAGGTTATCTGTGCTAGCCAAAGATCTAACCCTCAGCTTGTTATACAAGTGAACAGACTGCAGGTTTCAGAAGGCTCTGCCCCCAAAACTTGTCTAGGGAAAGCCGTTCTTCACTGTGCCTTTGAACCCTCACTATGCCTTGAGGTAAACTCCTCCCAAGTGTCAGTGGATTAAATCACCCTTGTACGAAGATACACAGGGAGAAGTGAGGGGAATTTCAACTGGTCATTATCAATCACACAGCACAAACAGTTTGGAGCAGTAATCAGTCTCTCTGTCCTTCACACAAAGAGGTTTACAACAGCAGAGGAGTTTATTATTATTGCTGGTCTAAGATCATCAAAGTCATTTTGTTTCGTCTTGAACAGTAGTCAGAGGGGTTAAAGTGAGGTTAAACTGCCTAAACAAAATGGAAGCAATTACACAGTGGGATCATGGAGAATTGTTTGCTTTAACCCTTGCTGACAAAAAAGGTACTATAAGAAAAAAGTTCCCCGGCTCTTTGCAACCATTAAATGCATCTGTCTGTTTAAGTTCATGCCAAACTTCTTCACCTAAATCTTCTCAGGAGTGTCACTGTTTTAAACACTATCAGTTTCCCCACAGTTTCCAACACAGCCCCCATTCAGTGTCTGATCTTTGCAGCATTGTCATCACTTTGCAAGCTGCTTTGCAGGACAGGACTTATACTGTGCTGGAGATCTGCCTGCAAAAGTTATGCCTTAGCTTTTCATACTTAGTGACTTGGCAGGAAAAGACAAGGCTATGTGGAAGAGCAACATGATGGGGAATGCAGATCTGGCCCATTCCAAGCTTTAAATTGCAAGACAGGGAATTGCCTCTTCTACTCCATTCAAGGTTATATCACAGCTGAATTGTCAAACTTGGCCTTCCAGTGACCTACACCATGCGATGGGATGAGATCTGCCCTTTACTAGTTTTGTTGTTTTCTGTTACTCAAAAATGGAAGGTAGTAGCATAAACAGCTTTCACTTACAGTGTGAGCCTCGCTGTATTATGGGTCTAAACGGAGTCTTTACTAAATTCCCTGCAGGTTCGTTGCTGTTTAGCAGAAAAACACATCAAAGAATCATAGGAAGGTGTTGTGTTTAAAGAAAGAACAGGAAAAAAGTTATAATTCTATAAGCAGGCATCGACACAGTGTTTATTGAAACTTGTCTGTCTGAAAGGGGACTAAGTCTTCTATAGATAACCCAAATGAAGAATTACATGCCTCATTTTATAATTACGTAAGATTCTTGCAAAATGGTTCCTCTGTACCCTGAAGGAGTGTTACTGAAATAGCTCCTGTGTAGATGTGAAGCTTTGGAAAGTTAGTGGTGAAATATGTCTGTGATCCTGTGTCACACCTCCAAACACAGGGTGACTCTTTCAAAGAGTTCTCTGTATCCTGTGAAGTATTTATCTTGTTTGAGCTTGTCATGAGGCTTAAGGACAAACCAGCAGGGAACAGGATAGGAGGAGAACACTGCTCTTACAATTTGTAAAAGAGCTTGCAATTATGTGGCGTATCTTCTGCTGGCAAAAAAAAATCAAGAGAAAAACCAAGCTTTTTATGTAGAGAAAGCAATAAAACCAGCTTGTCAATGGAGCCAAATTGTTCCAATACAAAAAAGATTTAATAGATTCCCAGTAATAAAAGGGGTGTTGCACAGGGTTGAATCAGGCTCTTACTTCTCAAAACATTACTGTAAATGGTAAAGACTATATAATACTCTTACACAAATATCTGCTCATCTCTGATAATTAACCACAGCCAACAAATGAAGTAGCATATTTTGGTCTCTGTTTCTTGAGATTTAAAGCAAGGGAAATCTGTCAGATTCAATAGGACTATTCTTAGCTTAAAACTCTAATGTTGCAGTGTGCTATTAGAACAGAGCATATAATTTATGAGAAGCTGCTTTGAAAATGTTGAAGCTATAGACAAAAATATAGGTAAAGCCATGTAAAGGAACACTGATTTGACTGAGGTTCTGAATAGGTGGAAGGCAAGACTGACACCTGACGCAGCTTATATGTTAAAATAGCAGTCTAATTTTTTCAGATGTGTCTGAAAGAAGATAGCATGAAGGCTTGGAGGAAATATGTTTCTGTTACAATTAAGGAGCATTTGAATCTGAACAGATATTACCAAATGCCAGCTGATTGTGTAACAGCAGTGCAGTATGCCACTCAATTAAATAAATTTTCTTATTTCCCACAAATGAATGGACTACTGGACCATGGCATTATTTATGTGTCCTCTGATACTTGCTCCTTAGACACAAGAAGGACAGAAATGTGATAGTGCAGACACTGTTTTATCATCAAGCAGACAAACAGACATGAGAAGAGAAATAGGTGATACTTCCATTATACAATGATCATGATGGCAAGATCCTTGTTCTTGTGTCATATCAGTGTAGCGTAGAAGAGAGTTATTCCTTTGATCTCTAAAAGCAGGGAAATCCAAAGTATGTGTGAAGCTGTGCCTGAATTAGGAAACCTGCAAAAGCTCAGATTCAGCACCTTGTTTAATCACACCTGGCACAGGATCTTTACATCACATTTCTATCAAGGTTTTTTCCCTGTACAGTCCTAAAATATAAATTATATTAGGTAGAATGTAACTGATGGCTAGCCTGGAAGGTAGTTCAGCCTGGCAGAGGTTGGTGGCGTTTAGTGACTGTAACTCACTGTCACTCACTGCTGACAGCAGGAAATAGAGCTACTGAAATGCCCTGCAAGCTTCCTATTGCTTATGCATCTCCTCCTGCTCAAGCCATTTTCCAGCAGCTGCCTCATCCAGTTAAAAAGCCACAGTGAACTGCCCTACTATACAAAATAAACTTAGTTCAGAATTGGATGCACCAGGAAATGCTGTTGTACAAGCTGAAGTTATCAGCAGGCCTCATTTCTTGAGGCAAAGAGCATTTCTGAAAATCGTATCTGGAGTTTGTATTCAGGCTTCCCAAAGAAGAAATTTCCTAAACTTTCACTGAAGATGTCTGTTGGAAGTCTGATGTTGACAAACCAGGTTACTCTCTGTAAATAGAGTCTGAGTGTCACTGATATTCCTGCTCTGCATGCTTTACATCCCTCTCCCATAAGCATGAGATCAGAGTGTGATGCTGCACTCAAGATAAGGGACAATATTTTTGTCCTTCATTCTAGCTCTAAGAAGGATAACTTATTTAGCAAAGAAAAAGAAGAAAGTTATTCTGTCATTTGAGGTCTTTGTTCCTGATAGAACTGGCTTATGCAGGGAGGAGAGATGAGACTTTTGGACTGCTCCCCAATAATTCATTGGGATTTCATTCTTTCCCCTTAAATGGACAGAGAGGATAAGACTGAGAGATATTTTCAGGGCACTGCTTTGAATTAACCGTTTCAGTAGCAGGTGCTATAAACAGCCAGTCTGGGTTGCACCTTCTGATCTCACCCTCCATTTAGGTGCTCTGAAACAAGCAGTTCCTTTTTTTCTTTCTTTTTTTTTTTTATTTCCTTTCACAAGCCAATTCCAAAGGATTCTTAAACTATAAAAATGAAATTGTTCCTATAAAATATAATTGGAGCTGCTTTGTAGTTAAAGTGACAACCAGATGCTGGAAAAAAAAGACCAAACTGTTGATCCAATTATATAAGTTTCTTAGTACTCTCACTGCACGAAGTCTTGCCCAAAAGTTGATTTGCTTCTGCTAAGATATTGCTGATAATTTTTATTCACTCTTAACGGCCTTTTTGATAGCTTTTCTCCTTCTGTATCTACATGTTTTCTCAATATAGTGACACTAAACGTGTGTGTTCTGTAGGCTGGGAAGCAAATTCATGAGTGTAACAGGTTTTAGAGCAACCAATATAAAACCCAATAGCAGCAATTACAGTGGCTGTATCAGCACCATCCCCTAAAAAGCACAAGTCACCTCACCAAGCCAATGGATTTCTATCAGTGTTTAATAAATATAAAGTAAAGCACATCAAGCCACCTAAGTTTGCAAATTCAGATCTTTCTGTTGAGTAAAAAAATATGTGTTTCATGCTAATTATTTTTCTGTAGAGAATTCCAGTCCCTGGCTTTGAGTGGCTGCCAGATCCACCCAGACTGTTAGAAAGCAATGCTCTTCTGTGTAATCTAGTTATCTAAGCTGAAAACAGTGTTAGCAAATTTGTTTACTTCCAGGTGATAATGACAATCTGAGTGAAATGGTTGCCCTGCCATTCTTAGGATCAGTGAGCTGGTGGCACAATTTTTTCCATGAATGTGGAGTTTGTGCGTACAAGTCTGGCATTGGGTGCAGGTCTCACAGGATGCAGCTGAAAGGGGGATTTCTGGACTTCCCACTGTCTAACTTTACAGGGATCTTCAAGTTCTTTCCATTGGGTTGCTATATGAATTAGTACCTTGAGCAAGGGTAGTGAAAAGGGCCATAAAAACAAGACTCAGCTGAAGTGGCGAGGAATGCTGCACTGAGAGGAAACATTAGATAGACACAAGATTAGGTCTTGTGGCTCTAGTCCAATGACAGTCCAAATGAAATGAAAAATCCTTTCTTCAGGCGATAATTTCAAAGGCACATTCTTCCAAAGTTCAATGGACAGTATCTCTGTTTTCAAATGCCTGAACTGTACAATACTTATTATAAATAAATACTTATATAAAATTCTGATTTTCAGAGTTCTTGTTTAATCAGTGAAACCTGTTAATGACAGTACTTGTGAATTATGGCTTTTTCAGCTTCAGTAACAGAGCTATTGACACACATTGCCTAAGATATTATGTTTATTTATTTTGAAGCTGAATACCTCCTCCTGTTTCTCACAGGAGAGCACTGTGAAAATGACAAGGCTTCTCCAACAATTTACATTACCTAAGGTCAAAAATGTCATATAAAGATTTATCCTTGAATCCACCAGTTTGTACTTAGTGACTATCAAAGACAAGGCTGTTTCTATATTAAGTATTTCCTATACTGCTGCATTGGCAGCACTTTCAGAGTGCTTTACAGAAACAGTCAGAGATGGAGGGCTGAGGGATAATACAGCTTCAAGGTGATAAAGACATGAATAACCATTGGATGGTTGGAGTCCAAAAGCAAGTGTCATAGCCCATGCCTGTGCAATTGGACATGTGAGCCCTTTGCAACCATTACTTCTTAAATACAGCAGTGTACTTTGCTGAGATCAATAGGCAAGTTTTTAGTCCTTTGGAGAACTAAGAAGTTCTTCTTTCTCATTAACTGATAGTTCACGTATCTCTCTTGTTTTTTTTGAAGCACTCAGAGGTGACCACAATGTGTTTTCAGTTCCTGCAGGCCTGGAGTAAAAATTTTTACTGAGAGAGGAGGAAATGTTAAGAGTGGGGGAATATAAAAGGAGCCTTTGGATTTTTACCTTGGGCTGCTTTTGAATGAAATTTAACAGATAGGGCTGGAAAACCACAAACATCAAACTAACAATGAATTAAAATCAGAACCACTTGTTTTCTGGTGAATGAGGTGCCTTGGTATCAACTGTCAGAAGTAACATTATAACAGGAAAAATAGTTATTAAAAAAAGAGAGAAAAAAGCAAACAAAGAAAAGGAAATTGTTCTGAGTGGGCAACAGTGTATGTGATATTTCTTTGCAAGTGGTTATCATCTATACGGTATACATCGTCTACAGCATGAAGTATAAACAATCAAAAGCAAAATCAGGAAAACATTTGCAGTGGTTTTCACAGGACTTCTTGAGTATTTTTTTATTTCATCATTCTTAGAACAGAGAAACTTGTAATGAGCAGTGCAGACCAATCTAAATCCATCAGGCGTTGGCATTGGAAATACATTGTGTCTCCATACATACATGCATACTTACCATTTGCCACCTAGTCTGTCTTTCTATCTATTCATCCAAAACTGTACTGATATTGGAGCTATAACACATTAAGCAACGTGACATACTGTTCATGTCCCTACATAATTATCCTGTGTCTCCTTGGAGTTATAATTTCTTTAAAATTCCCTCTTTTGGGGGTTGGAATTAGATGATCTTTAAAGGTTCCTTTCAAACCAAATCATTCTGTGACTCTATGAAAACAAAATCAAAGAACTCAGAGTATTCTATGATTCTATACTATGATTCTATTCAAAGCAAAATTTAATTTTTCAATGGTGACAGCATCAACACCTGTACCTGAGCTGGGCTGGAAAGGTGAAATTTAAATGTTAAAAAGGATTTTGCATGACCAAATTTAATGATCATTCTGTTTACATACTTAAAATCTGTGATTGGTGGTTATTCTTTTATTTATCTATTCTGTTTCCAAATGCTGCTAGTATCTTCAGCTTTCAGGTGCAAGTAACTGTTTGCATTGATATCTGTAGGCCTGAAAAATGTGAGTTATGCACTAATGGTTCAGAGGTTTATACTGCAAACGTTTGGGACAGGCATTGTGACTTACTTAGTGCGTGTAATATCCAAGTCTCTGATGATCCCGAGTCCTAGTGTTCAGTGAAAGCAATTGGAATATAATATTTTCCTTAACTGGGCTTTAGATGAGGCTATCTTAATCCTTGAAATTCAAAATACAAATAGAATTAATAATATTTTTTCCACCTTTCCCAAGAACTGTCTATAATCTGACTGTTCTTTGCCTTAAAGTCAGGCTACAAATGTTATGACACCTACATACCAGAGCTTCACACACAGAGAGGTTTCTCTGTCATCAGTAACAGTTTGTGTCAAAATGGGATTTGACTGCTGTCTTCAACATTCAAACTTAAGTGGCAGAATCACAGTTCACAGCCATAATTTTATGAATACATTTACTTTTCTCCAGATTTTAGGGAAATTATTTTTTTTGTTTGGATTGAGCTTTGAGCACCAGGTCTTCCGGATGGTTCATATTTAAATTCAAGTCAGTGCATTCATTTGCAAATACTGTTCCAGGGGCAAATGGGGCAGAGTAGCTGGACTACCCAAAGACTTGTTGGTGGAGGGCTGTCATAGTGCTCTGTAGAGAGACCATATTTCCATTCTTATTTCACAAAAGTGCTCCTGTATGTAGCATCTGGGCCAGCTGTGAGTGCCACTTTCCCACTTATAAAAAAGCCGTAAACTTCCCTGTCTTCCTCTGATATCCACTATGTACCATGAACTGATTGGCAACCCTTCATACAGGTCATCCTGAAAGAAACAGTTTGCGAAAGCCACATCCATGTCCTTTCCATCCCATAAACTCATAGTGTAGCTCAAACACAGTGAAACAGAAACATAACATGCCATCAAGCTGGTAGTGATTGCCATGAATTATAACAATATTTCAGTATGAATCTGTCCAGGATCCATTTTTTCTCCCAGACATTCATGAATGGATCAGATAGAAACTCTTTCAAGTGATTGCCAAGTGAATATAAATATGAACAGCTGGGGCCAGGGAGGGAATCTTTCCTTGTTTTCTGTTGTGCTTGAACATTTGATTGTTTTGTTTTGCTGGTTTGGGATTTTTGTTTTGCTTGTTTGTAGATGTGTGAATTTAATGAACAGACCTCTCTAGTATGAATAAAATATTTTGTGGGAACACAGACTAGTGATTAAAATACAGTGTTGGTGTTCATGTTACTTAGATCCCATTTCAACTTCTCTCATCTTTGGAAAATCTCTTCATTCAGTTCTGAGCATATGCCCACCACCAGTGTTTCTCTCATTTTTGCTTTCGCTTGTAGTGTTCTTGACAAATCTCTTTTTCCCTATTTTTGTTCCAACTTGTTTTACATGTCCAGTTCAAGTCTTTAGAAGCAAAAAGGTAGAAGAAGAAGTCAAAGGCTATTCTCCACATCCCAAAGCCTAGGGCTTAAGAGACAACAACAAAATTACCAGTTAATATACCTTTTTTCAATGAAGTATCTTTATTTCACAGCAAGAAAAAGTATAATCTGAAGCCCATTGCTACTGGATTTTGAGAAAGGCAAACAAGTGAAATGAAAATGGGTTAAAAATAAAACATGGAGGAGAGCTGCACAGTCAGAAGATCTGATTACATGATGCTAGGAGGATAGTTCCCTTCATTCTTTCCACTTTTCTCATATTATTTCTGTAAATGTCTAACTGATGCCTCCCACAGATAGGAACTGGGCTCTTGATCTGAACATCTATGGCAGTTTTAAAACTTTCAGGTGTGGAACGGTTAGAGTAAAAAAAAGCAATGATCAAGGTGAAGAAGACATTCCATCTTCATTAATACCTATGTTAAGAATCAGAAGGAATCTTGCAAGAAAAACAAAACAAAAGGAAGAAAAATTATGAGGCTCCACCAAAAATGTCTTATCTTGTCACATAGAAGGAATAATACCCTGATAAGGGTTTAGACTTATTCCTGCCAATAAATTTCTTATAAAAAGACCAAACTGAAACACAGATGTCCCATCTCATCAGAAGTATATCATGACTGGCCTTAAGCCATGCTGGAGTCTTGCTCATAACTGATTGGGCATTTCAGAAATCCCCATCTCTCAATTGGAAGAGGGAGCTTTAGGAACAAGAATGTGCGTGACCAGGAGCTGCCCTTCAAAGACTGTTTTTCTGGGGATTTTTTTCCTTACAAAGACATGCAAAGCCAACCATAGCCTGAGCCTAATGACAGAGTCAGTTAAAACCTGGAGTTAAAGCCTGCACAGCCCTGACAAAGTTGTGCCTAGACTGTGGAGTTTGATTTCACAGCACTTTTTCAATATTAGCCAGAAAATATTTTGTTTGGTTTTCCCTGTCTATGCTGAAGGGCATTTGAGAGAGCTAATAATCACTCCTCCTCTTTGGATAGGCTGAGCCTGCATTATACAGCTGATGCAGTGGCACCTATGATTTCAAATGTCTTACAAGAGGCTGTACAGGAGCAGAAAATCCTTTTCTTTTTCTCTTTTGTAACATGATTGTCGGGGTGAACTTTTGTAGCACAAATAGTGCTTTTGTGGGGATAGAAAATGCCCCAGTAGGTTTCTCTAATCCTTCTTGAGAGAGACATCCTGGGGCAATCAACTCATTTATACATTCTTTACATTTTTTTTCTCCCTTTTTGTTGAAGAAAAGGGCTGGTTTGCTGCCAAGACCTGTTTAAGTAGTAACCTATGTAGTCCATTCTAAAAACACTCATTTATCATCCCCAAATTAATCTTGTAACAGGATAGCTGCTCTTATTTTCATTGTCATTTTGCCCTTCGGATAAGAGATCACAAACACATAGCTATCCAATCCAAAGATACTAAAAATTATATATAAAAGAGGGAAAATAGGAACAGCATTGCTATAATTATAAGCAGAAACAAGTAGCCATATATCTTCATTTCTCACATATCACATCTATTAATATTAGAATGAAACATAATTTGTGCTGAATGTTGTTCAGAGTCTTGTGCCAGAAGCATAATTGTTTTCAATGACATTGGTAGTTGGGAGGAAAAGGCCTTTTTTAAACCTGCAGTAAACACTCACAATTCATGCAAAATGATTCAAATATGATATATTCAATTTTTTCTTGCATTTTGACATGAAAAATTATATAAACAATGAACAGTTTGGTATGAAATTACTGTGCAGAATTTTAAAACCATACATACATGCTGTCGTGAGTGTAGAAAGTAATATCTTGGCACTGGCAAGAACAGCTTGCTACAATGAAAAAGTTATAGACGTAACTTTTTTATGGCAAGCATGAAGCCTTTTTCAAGCTATGTCTTGTAAAAGCATTGCAGACAAATTTAAACGAAGGGTCGAGGTTCCTGTGGCAGGTTTGGACTCTCGATTCTTCCTTTTTTTTGGGGGGTGGGTGTAAAATTTTATGGGTTCTGCTCACACACTTAGAGGCTTTTCTCTCAAAGGACTTTCTTGTAGAGGAACACACTGCAAAATGTGTGATTTCTGACACCTCTCCTGTTCCCAGCAGCACAGGCCTAAATTTATGTTCTCTGTCCTGCATCCCACTCTGCAGGGACATGAAGAAAATAAATAATGTCTTATTTCTCCTTCATTTTGCCACACACCCTGTTCCCCTTCATGCCCTGACATATCTCTTCAGACTGACTTTCCTTCTTTTTGGATGTTCTATATCTCTTAAGTGTTTTTTGGAAGATGGTCCATCTCCTTGCACAGTTGGAAGAGCTAGAAATTATGGTTTTCAAATGCACCTGAAGCATTCTCAAAACTCACTGAACAGTGATTCTTTCCATTGACTGCAATGAGTTTGACCAAGATTTCTGCACAAAATCTTCACTTTTCATTGTTAATTGAAAAAAATAGTTGCATTTCTAAGCTGTGAGTTATTATTCTTTGAATGATTTATGCAAACAAATTTAAGCTTATGGCTTTTTTTATTTTCTTTTTTTTTAAACTGAGAATTTGCTTTCTTTATCCATCACTGGCTGCTCACTGGTTTGTCTGTGACACGTCGCTAGGTCAGTGGTACTCTTTCTGCTCTATGAATGGAATGACTCAAGTGTTTGAAAGAGACTGATGACTCTAATAGCCAACAAGGATGAATTTGTTTATGTATAAACATCCCTGTTTGTATGCCAGCTAGAATATTTATGCACAGTACATCTATTCTTCAAGCATAGGTGTATGCAAATTGAAATAAAGCTGAAAGGGAAATGGCAAATGGAGCTTGCATCTCAGATGGAGACTTGGGAGCAGCCCAGTTCCTTGGCCAGAGATACTGCAAGGTACAGGAGGCGCCTCCAGTCCCCCTATCTATGCCCTGGGTTTCCCACAAAAGAAAATTGCTGCAGGTCTCATCCAGCCTGCATGTCCCAGCAAGTCCCTAGTTAGGATATTCAGAGCAATAGAACTCCAAGGCACAGCATCACATAGGCCCACAGGTCACATTATAATGAGCTGGAGATGATCAGAGAGATGTAATGGACAACTCCAAGTCCTGAAAACAGCCTCACAGTGGTTTTGGTGTGCATTAGAAAAGAGAAAATAAGCATAAAAGCAAAAACCTTTCAGAAGTATCTCTCATCCTGCTCCCCCCCTGCCCATTTGTAAATGCTGTAAAACATGGTTTCCTATCATAAGGGTCTGCTTTTCAGTATTTTTGCCTTCATCTTATTTTCTTCTCTCATCAGAAAGTGACCTCAGAAACCTTCTCATTTAAAAATATCATCATTATTGAGATGCTTCTGTGGAACATTTCAGTTTAAAAAGGCTAGCACATACTGACTAAATTCTCTTAGGGTAAAAGTGTTCCAACTATCTGTAAAGGCAACCTTCTTCCAAAGTTGTTTTTCAACTGAAAATATTAAAATTATAATTTTTCAATCTTTCATGGGTTTTCTTTCCTTCTGTCTGCATAGGTTGAAGCATTTGTTTTGGTTTATTTGTTTTTCTCAGACAGCTGATTTCTTTTAATAAATGTATCCATTAAAATGTTACATAAAAAAGAAAAAGAGGAAATATCTTACATTATATCAGTGACAATATGGCAGGGGGAGTAAAGTTAAATTTCAGTAATCAAAGAATCATATAATATTTTGGGTTGGAAGGGACCTTAAAAGTCATCTAGTTCCAACCTCCCTGCCATGGGAGCAGACACCTTCTACTAGACCAGGTTGCTCAAAGCTCCATCCAATCTGGCCTTGAACACTTCCAAGGAGGAGACACTCACAACTTCTTTCGGTAACCTGTTTCCAATGTCTTACCACCCTCACAGTGAATTTTTTCCTGATGTAAAATGATCTTAATCTCCCCTCTGTCAGCTTAAAGCCAATTGCTGCATGTCTGAAACACTAGCAGCAAATAAAAAAATTAACACTTTTTTTTTTTTTGAAAAAACATTTACATTCATTCTGCATTCAATGGATTCTTCCATGGCTTTATCTTCAGTCTTGATTACACCATATTATTTTGTTCTATCATCTGACTTCCTTAGTAAATCATGAAGTAGAAGCTGGAGCTCCATAGCTCACACCTTAAAACCTTCCAGGGCTCTGAGGGCCAGACAAAGCTTTTAAGAAGCAGAAGCAGCAGAACAGGATCTGCTTAAGTGAGGCCACCAGGGACTCCAGACCCAGCTCATGCCTTCAGCTAAGGGCAATGCTGCTGAGTGCCTCCTTGTCACAGCGACAAACTGATGTTAAATTTAATTAAAGTCAATGCTTAAAGTCAAAGCTGCCACATCTTAAGATCTGTCCAAAATCAAACATCTTTTCGGAGTGGAGCAGGAGCATTTTCATAGATAAGAAAGTGTTGTCAGCAGCTGGGACCATCATCTCCCATGGCCTGCCAGGATAACTTCTTCCTGCCTTCATAGCACATCCAAAAGAGTGGGCTCAACACACCGGAGGCCAGAGCTCCAGTCCAAGGCAAATGTTTAATGTAGATGCTGCCATAACATGTCTCTTCTCTCTGCAGTAGTGGTGATTCCAAACTTCCACCCACAGCCTGCTTTAATGACAGTATTGTGGAGGACAGTGACGCCCACAGTTTGGTACTAAGTCTGTTGTCAGCTCTCAAAGTTTCTCAGAGAGTTTAGCTCAGCTATTTAGGGCTGATGAGATCATGCTGTTTAATAGACCAGAGACCACATATGGATGATTTATCAGCACTTTGGGGAATCATAGTTTCAAAATCATTGAGCAAAGTTGGTCCTGGGACTTGATTCTGGCAGGTAAGATCCATCACTGGAATCGCTCCTGTCTCAGAGGTGCAAAAAGCCTTGACTAAAGCAGTGTTTTCTGGTTTTACTGTTGTAACACTGTTATGGCTTCACTGATGCCTGCAGAAAGGTATGGGTATAAGAGAACAAACACAGCCATGACTACCACAGATCTCAGCTTTGGCATCAGCACTTTCAGAAACCCACACTTTCTGCTTGTTTGGTACTTGCTTTCAGTTTGTCTAAAGCTGCAACTTTCCTCCAAGCCTGTGCTATGTCTTGTCTGTGAATGCAGCTAGGAATTCCCCACCAGAAAGGGTCTGTCGCTTCTGGGTGAGTGGGTAATTGTGGTGTTGTATAAATAAAAAGCTGTAGGAGCCATTGTGGTGTAGGTGATTTCTCACAGCTCATAGAGGGTGGTCAGTCAATGTTGAGTATTGAAAGGAGGGGATCTTGCTGGCCTAATTCTGCTTTGTCAGCTGTCAGTGAGCACCATGCATGCTTCTGCAGGAGGATCAGGGCAGGTATCCGTGCTCCAGCAGGTTTCTTTGCAGAGGCGTAGGGGCTGGGTGCATATAAAGCCACACAGCCACTGTATTTGCCTAATGCTGTGTGGTGCACATCCCAGCCGGGACTTGGATTTGTGGCTGGGCTTAGAGCCTGCAAAGTGAAGGATTCAGGATTTGGCCTGGATCTGTCTGTGTATTTATATAATGACAGAAAAAGCAAATTCCTTACAAGCAAATATGAGTCAAAATAAAAACACTATGAAGGTCAGCTGAGCGCAGCAGTGAGAGATGATGTTAACCCAGCCACACGTTCAACTCCTGAGCTGCCAGACCAGCCAGAACGACTCTCGGCCAAAAGTCATGAGAAGATGCCAGCTGGAAAACCACCCACCGACACCCCAGCTGGTTTCTCAAAACAACTGGAGCCTCGGTGTTTGACACTCAGCTCCAGGCACAGCTGCAGGGCATAGCCCAGCCACAGAGCAATACCAAGGGCTTCTCATCAAGTTTTCCAACAGAAACACTGTGTATGGGCAGCACTGTCATAAATCCTAAATTGTAAGGATTTCCTTACATGAGAGGGATGGCATTGTATTTAAGGCAAAACTGGTTGTTTTTTTCTTTGCAACCTAGCTGGCATAACATTAATCCAGCAAGTCAAACTCAGTTTTAGGGACTTTTTCTTTTTCCTAAATATATTGGTTAGTGTCTTGTCTTCACCCAAGATACTATAAACAATTCACAGACACAGATTCAATCCAGAGGTAATTCAACTTGATCAAAGCTTATGTGCAGTCCTTAACTCCTAACAAAGCACTGAGGTCTTTGTTAAGGATATACTGTCCTTGAAATATATATTTCCCCTTATTGGTTTGAATTTAACTTAATTTCATTATAACCTCATGTCTATAAATGCCCTTCAATCAAGTAATAACAATCTCTATGCAACTCTTCTTGGGAAAGTTTTGAAACTTATCTAGAGGCATTCAACATAAATATGCACTTAATTTTTAGAGATGCTATAGTCGTTTTGAGAAGTTACATTGCACTGTGATCGCTTTTCTTGTAGGAAGGCTTCAGATTTGACCAGTCCTATTGAGTCAGACACTGTTCTTAGGGAGATACAGTTGATACCTGCAAAAGTTTTCAGGCCACATGAACAAGGAATGTTCACAGGCAGGAAATCCTGTGCACATTCTACAGACAGATTTCAGAGACAGCAGGGCAAAATCTAGAAGATTACAATCTAAGATCCTGGTAGTATGTCTGTCTGACTGAGCTCCCTGTCCACCCTTCCCTCACCCATTCTGGGGCAAAGCGGCATTTGCATCAGACACCTATGCTTGCACTTCCAGGTGAAAGAGAACCAAACTCACCAGGTGGAGGAGAATTTAGCAAAGAGCAGCTAAATATCTGTTGTAAATAATCTTCAATTTGTATGCTAAGTATTTGCAATTCAGTTTAGAGAAAATCAAAGGAATTCAAATCTGGACTTTTAATAAAGCCTTGTTTGTTTATTGTCATACAGAATAAGGAAGGTAGCCAGTGCCTCCAGTGTGCACCAGCTTTGTCTCTAAACCAGGTTGCCTTTAGTACATATAGATGTTTATTGCAGATAGTATGGCACTTGACAGTCCCGAGTAACAATTTCAAGTTGTTTTACTTCCTTGCCTTTGCAGGAAGCATTACCCAGAGGCATTACTGCCTAACAGGTCCTCAACCATGCTTATCTTTGTGATCTCCAAACTGCTCTGGGCCTACCTAGAACATGATTGTTCCTCAAGGGCTATTCAAAGAGTACATGTATCTTTTATTCAGGGGAGCAGTTTTCTGTGATGGCAGAATCTGGCATGGAAAGGCTCTGAGCCTTTGTCAGGTCAAGCTCTCATATGCAGTACCTCACAAAAGAGATCTTTCATGTGCATGGCCTAGCTATGGATCAGATGCTTTACCCTGATCATAGTGATCTCCTGGTTCTGTTTATGAGCCTACTCACTTCAGGAATCTACTCATTACATTGCTGTCATATAAAATTAGTAATGTTAGCTGAATATGGCCCTCTCATAGAAATAGGAAGTGGAAAACCCTACATATGGGAGAAGGAAAATCCTAGATCGCTTGATGGAAAATCCTGCCTCACTTCTGATGAATGTAGCAGGAAATATCTCCAGAAACAGCAAAATTGGTCCATTATTGTTTTATACCAATATGCAAAATTATGCAGACAGATATTTTGCTTTTCTTTTTCTTCACTTTCTTTGTGTGTGAATTTTGCCAATCTGGTAGTCTTCAGGACAAAGCTTTCTCCTTATACTATAGCATTGGCAGTTCCTCACAGAACTTTCATTATGCGTAGAGGTAACTACCTACTCTTTTCCTACTACTAAGATTTTGCAATATGCCCCTGAGGGCTTGGTAAACATCATCAAATTATTGCAGTGAGCCACTGAAGGCCATCTCTAGACCAAAGTAGAGTTTCCTTTTGGAAATGGAGTATAAGTTTGAAATGGGAAACCAGACGCAGATTTTCATTTCTATTGTTCTGAGCCATTCACCAGTCCTCAATTAGTTTTACTACCAGGAGGAAAAACTATTATAGTAAAGTATAAAGTGAAATGTCAACTAGATTAAGATCATCTAGTTCCAACCCCCATGCCATGGGCAGGGACACCTCACTACTATTTCATGTTATTTCATGCTTCTCTGTGGAAGAGAAACCTTTCTTCTTTAACTGGTGAAGCAACAGAAGTATTCTCCTCTTCCATAGGCAAAAAGAAAAAAAAAAGGATGCTATCACTTTATTGACAGCATTTCATAACTAGTTAAGCAATTGTAAACATTTCTTTTAGGCTACATTTAAGGAAATAAACCAATTCCTTGGGCTTCTATATTTTCAGTTAGAAAGAGGGATTCTGTTTTTATCTACTGTAGATAAATGAAAAATCACTAGGGGAAACATGAGCCAATGAAATGTCAAATCTTAAATTTGAAATAAGAGAAAACTGAACTTTTTTCATCAGACTTTTTCCATCTAGACTTTTTTCAAGGAAAAAGGTTACTGATGCCTTTAAAATTAATTTCTAGTTCTGTTTCCTTCTTACTACGGCTGACTATCTATTAGTTCTCTCTTCACTGTAATCTGTGAGGACAGCTCTATATACATTTGAATTCTGCTGGTATTTTAATTGGATGTGTCTCCAGTGTGGTACTGTAAGTATTTCATTTAGCATCAGTGGTTTAACATCCTCTGGAGCAAAGTGAACCAATGACTTAATTAACTTCCACTTGGGCAGTTATCTGTTCTAGGAACCTGCAGGAAGTATTATTCTATTTGAGAGTGACAAATGAACATACATGAGGTACCACACGCCACCCAGTGGGAGATCTGACAAGAAACATAATTTATTTCATTAGTGGTGCCAAAATGGGCTTTCAAGCTGAAAACCTAAATATGTAGCAGTGTCTTAGGAGAAGAGGAAACAGCATGGGCTTTGTCTGAAATAATTGATTGTGTACAGTTCATAACATATTTCCATGGGAAAGTTTAAGTTTAATGTCACTCTTCATCCATCATATTGTAGTTGTTAGGTGTTAGCCTAAGTGGTGTATAAAATAAACAGTCATAAATACTTTTGGATTTGGTATTATTTATCAATTACATTACAAAAAATAGATTTAAAAGACAATAACTAATCTTGAGTCACAATTAACTTTGGTGGTTTAGAACATATTTATAATTGTTCCAAGTATTGTAGGTATCAAAACATGACTACAATCTCAAAGAACCTTGGCTTTCTTCGGATTATTGTAATTTATAGAGTAAAAGTTAGTGGCAGCTTCTAATTACCCACAGAACCAAAGTTTCCTGAGTGAAAACTTGAGATCAAAGGGCATGAATAATAGCCTTAAAGGCATCTCCCCTTACACAGGCTACTCTTAGCCCTTCTGCTGTCCTTTGGTATAAATTAAGCACCTTAGGATGAATAAAACATGAAGCACAGAAGGTTTAGATTTCACAGAAGATGAATGGTTGGATTATTGATGGGAAAAGGAGCATGGGAAAGTATAAACCATGTAGATCTAAAAATTTTAAACTCTGTAAGCAATCACCTTTGCTTTAGTAATTTCTTACGTTTTCTTTTTGTTGTTTTGTCCAAATCCTGTCTGCTGATAAGGCAGCCAGGTTGTTCTGTGTCACTGCACTGCACTTTTAAGCAAGCTCAGAAGCCTTTCACAGTTTATTCTGTTGATTTCAGTGGGCATACAACCAGGCCATAAAACCACAAGAGCAATCACTGGTTGTAAAAAACCATACAAGCACTTACATTCAATTATAATGAAAAAGGTGCATACCTCTTGTGTCTCATGAAACTCAAACTTGAAGGCTGTTTGCTTCCTCAAATATATAGCATGAATCCAGTTCCTTCCTGATGTAAAGTTCATTCCCTTTCACTAGTGTTACACGTGCTGAATTTAATTCATTTCATATCCCGTCATGGTATAGAGGTAGTGCAACTGTAGGAATGAGGAAATTAGAATCAAACCCCTTTCTACTGTGGATGCTTTTTTCATAGAAAAAGGTATTTGAGGAGGAGTGCATGAGGCAAAAGTTGTGCATTTGTTTTGAACCAAATTCTGTATTTGTTTCCTATGGAGAATGTTGGGGATTTTTTAAGAAAATAAAAGAACAAAAAGACAAATTAATTGCTGTTCTGGGAAATGGTAAAATGAAATGTTTCTCCATAAGCTGTGACTCTTCACCTTGGCCATATTTTTTTAGCAATGAAAATCTTAGATTTTTGAAATTTGGACAGGTGAAAAATTACCGGGTTTGTGTTAATCTGTATTGAAAACAATCACACCAGCCTCTTTCTGGTGGCAGTCAAGCTCCCAAGTCAGCTTCCATTCCAAAACAGAGAGATGTACATTATAATCTTTTCGTTAAATCCTACGGCCCAGCTATCAAGTCAGTCATACAAACATAGGAAAAGGGGTTTACATACTCCTTCTGCTTGATTAACATTAGGGCTTTGAACAAAGGTCATATGCTTTCCAGGAAGTTGAGTCAGCCTTTGTCTCTCCTCTTAAAGCTGTTCCACTTTTTAGAATATAATTAAAAATTCATTGGACTGGGAACAGGAACCCAGGTGTCTCACATCCCTTGGGACTGGTCTAACCACTGTCTCACAGAGTCATTTTCACACTCTCTTACTGGCTTAATAAATATTAAAATATTTTATGCAAAGTGAAAGACCTTCTGTACGAGAAATGAGAAAAAAATGCAGTCAAAGAATACTGTAGATTGTGATGATTACAGCAGCCTCAGAGGAGGTGTGACTCCTGCCTTTAATCCTTGCTTTGAATCAGAAAAAGAGAACTTGGAATCTCTCTCTCCTCATGTGGGATTGTGCTTAATTTTGGAAACTGGATAAAAATTAAACATTTAAATGAAAAGGTGCACAGAAAACCCTGCACACTATCTCTCTGACTGGGTTTCCTGAAGTGCAGAAAAGATGCAATTTATAAAGTCGTAATGGCAAAGTTGGGAGTGGGGGGAAGGTTATTGGGGGTGTTGGAATTTAGCATAAAATTTTTTGTTCAGTTTATTTATGCAGAACGTCTTAGTGTAACCTAAACAGCATTTTTACCATATTTATTTCTTCTTTTTTTTTTTTTTTTAATGAAATAAATAATTAGATAATCAACTAAAGATTGGTTATTTAGGAATTATTTTTTAATTATTATTATTTATTTAGGAAAATAACATTTCTATGTCTTTCTAAGTGGTTTTATTTTTTTTCCTCAGGCCCTTTTATTTGAAGAAAGAGCTGTGGATCAAAGGGTTTTTTTACTAGATTGTAGTCAAAAAATTGAAAATAGGATTTTTTCCCCTCTGAAGTATGATGGTGGAAAGTATCATTTTTCAAGCATTTTTAATCTTATCTCTGAATAGGTGTAGTTATGCTTAAATTGTCAGGTTCCAGGAAGACTTTGAGCTCCCAAAGCTGATCCAAAGCCCTCTGAGCGGGTGACAGTCTTTCTGTTGACTCAAGCTGTCTATAGAGGGGATTCTATCAGGGTTATAAACCTACTGACTGAGAATCTGTGTCTATGTAATCTAGCATATTATGACAGAAGTTTACAGGAAGGAGAGATACCTCAAAGTTATCTCACTATTACAGAAACTTAATTAATTGTGCTTTTGAAGTAAGGATATTTGTATTTGTTGTGTGGGTTGAGGTTTTTATTCCTGCTACATTATAGACATAACATATTGACATTGAGGACACTGGAGAGGCTAATGAAATCCAATCAATACAGGCACAATGAGCCAGGCGATACGTACACTTAGAAATTCTTAGCAGTCAAACAGTTCCAGCAAACAAAGCCATTTTATAATATATCAGCATTACACTGTGGAATAGAAAGAGTAGTTAGTTTAAGCAATCAGGGTTAAAAAACCCTCAAGGAGCAAATATTCTCACTTACAACAGTTTTCTGACAATAAGATCATTTCAAAAGGAAAGGGAGATCACAGGTCATTCTTATTAAGTGCTTGACTGATTTAACACAGCTCTCCCTTCTGCTGGAGAGGGGAGAACTGAGGTGTATTTTTCCTCCAGAAAGGCTTTGTAATGCTGTGCCAAGCTGCTGTATGGAGAGGGTGAGCACTAACATCTCATCACATTAGTTGCAGCATGCTTCCACCAATGCAGCCAAACTGCTCCAGAGAGAGAATTTTCCAGCTTGAATCCACTCCCTTTCTGCCTCTCCCTGACTTCTAGAATCTGCCAAATGCCCCTTTAGGAACAGTTAGGTTGCGCTTGCCCTTGCAAGCTTGATAAACTGCTCATTCTATCCACTGCCCTTTCCTACAGTAGTTATTCAAGGAACAGCCCAATTCTCCCTCTGGAAGCTGACATTTTTTATATCTGCCTCAAAGCATTTGTGATGTCTTGCAAAGCCAGACTGTATTGAATATTAAAAACATAATATGGGAAACAATTCCTCACCCATGTCATAAACTATACCTTTTGGGACTCCAGCTTCTCTTTTAATTACATCATTACCCTAATTATCTTAACATCCTCTGGTGCAGCCAGCCCTTCATGGAAGAATAAAATAAAGGCTTTTTTCTTTGCCCCTGCAGCAGGCTCCTGATCAAATGTTCGGAAACTATTACAGTAATCATAACCATTTCACTGTTATCTTCCGCTCTCCCCATCTGCTTGCCCATATCCACTTGTCTCCTGCCATATCCTCAGACCATAAGCAATCTGAGGCAGGGTGTCTTGCGGAGCTTTGCACAGTGTTTGTTCCTAATTGGGGTGTGTGGGTGGTGGAACAGTCATAATGAAAGATTTGTTTTCCAGATTATCAATAACATAATTATATTAAGTTTTAACATTTTTGCCAATGCACTTTCTTACCTTATAACCTTAC
This sequence comes from Psittacula echo, assembly GCF_963264785.1. Classification (NCBI taxonomy): domain Eukaryota; kingdom Metazoa; phylum Chordata; class Aves; order Psittaciformes; family Psittacidae; genus Psittacula; species Psittacula echo. The sequence goes on from NC_137735.1 coordinate 131,532,818, forward strand.
AGTACTTTGTAGCATTCCTATGACAACTGCAACCAGCAACTAATTTATTAATTAAACAGATTGATAAATAGCAACTGAAGCAGTTTGGGTGCAATAAAGGGAAATGTTTCTTCCTTTCTTGATAGACATCCATGAGCTCAACAGAGTTTGCAGAAGTGAGATATGAAACACTGAAAGGAGAATTTGATTGTGTGTTGCCACCCCAATTCATACTTCTCATTTCTCACAATTAGTTTAGGCCCTTCATCTATTCATGTCATCCATGCTGCACTTCTACACTTGTTGTTTATTGCCTTCTTCATTTATTCGTGCTTTGCAAATGTGCCATTTTTACAATATTGCTTAGGAGGAAATTATAGATCAGACTAGCCAGTCACACTTTTACACTTTTTTTCTGCCTTTTACATAAAGCAAGAAGAAATATTAATTGAAACCCATGTTCATCAGAGAGCATTAGTTTGAGAACACTGGATGCTGGTTTCAGTAGTAAAGGAGTACAAGCTGAAAATATGATACAGCTGTGCTGATCTCTTTGAGATTATTTTGAAAAGCTGGCTATCTGCCCCATCTGACAGTCTGTGAACATGGCAATAATTTAACATTCATGCCGCTCCTGTTTTGGCATAATATATATGAATCATATGGTCACCACTTTCCAAATTGGTAGTAGATCAGAAAAGAGTTAATGACTAAAGTTTTGGTCATGACTTGTTCCATTGTTCCATAATAAAAACCATTGTAAAATGAAATATCAAGGCATAAAGGACATTTTGTGTCATGACTCACTCTCATGGGGAACTTCTGTTTTAGTACATCTTAAGGGGTTGACTTCTAACTGGAAATTTCCTGGAGAGCTGATCAACTCAGTATCCCTGATTGACAGGCATGGTCCAAGTATTCATGGATTCTTTTTTTACTCCATAGGCTTCTACACCATTGAATAATCAGCCATCTACTACTGCTTCTAGTGTCTCTCAAGAGAATATGCTGAATCATGTTTCTTCTGTGTTTGAAAAGTCTATGGCTGGTTTGCAATTAGTTTTTCTTTAGTCACAAAATAGCCACTGTTTGCCTGTTGAGGAGGGAAGCCCTCAGTAAGCTACATAGAGAAAGGTTGATTTTTATCCTTAATATTGTTGCAGCAAAGATCGCAAAGATGATCTGGGATCGTTTCTAGTGTGGGTCTTCATTACCTTTATATCATTTGTGTTAAGCAAGTTTGAGTGTGAAAATCCCCCTGGGGAGTAGCACTCCTAAGTCCACCTGGGCACTGTGCTTATCTGCATGTCATTTTGAAGCAAAGCTGATAACCTAATTAGGGGACATGCTGGGCAATTCTCAACACAGCAGTGAGCCATATCACTTCACCAATTCTTCCTCCATGCTTCATCATTATCTCTGAGCATGTGTGTGACCCCAATAAGTTGTTCTGAGAGGAGCTTCTCTGTATCAGTATCACAAATTGTCCTTGTTAGAGAATCATGAGTTTCTGCCTGAATTTAGCTTTTGTCCTTTTTTATGGCTGAGCCAGCACAAGTTAAAAGCAGGGGTTTGTGTGGAGTCAGAGCTAAAGTTAAACTTAATGTCAAGTAAACTGGGAGTTTTGAGGTCAGGAAAAGCAGCATAGGGTAATGAATACTGGTCCAGCTGTGGCAAGCATGGCCTATACATCTGTGTTTTGCAAGCAGATACCTCATATTGCAGCATGAATTGCACAGTCCTTTTGCTTGTGTTTGAGAATCCTGTTAAGCTGTATATATGCTCACATTTACAAACAATGGCAGAAAGAGGTTGCCTCTATACACATTAGCATAATATCCAATTTCTTCCCATATCTGTCCTAGTAAGCAGCAACCAGTCTTGTTTTCTTGACTGTGTAGAGAGCAAGGAGGTAGGAAACAGTGTCATCAGCCTTCCTAGACCCCATGGAAGAAATGCCTTACATTTCACACTGACGTTAACAAGCTCATGAGGCAATGTGCCCTGGCTTTCTCAAGGGTACAGTGGGAATTCAAGCATTGTCTCATCACTACTCAAATAATAGCCTCCTTATTTCATCAAACAAGGCCTCTAACTTGCTGGCTGTTGGTGCAGAACACATGCATACACCTGCCATACATTTGGCATCAAAGGCATTGTAGAGCTTATGTTCCAAAGCAAACATGCCACTGACAGCAAAACACGGCAATCAAAAGCATACAGTGCTTCAACTTGATGTAATATAAGAAACATGAATTTGTTACAAATACACTGTTTTGTTTTTTTTGTCTTCTAGTGCTATACAAGAACATTTTTTGATGATAATTTGAGCAAACAAGAAGTCTGTCAAAACTTCTGTAGTTAGAACAACAGGAGTTGGATAACATTTTTGGGTTGTGGGGTTGCTTGTTTATTTATTTGTGTTACTGGTGGCAACTGGAAATGCTCACATTACCCAAAGTGATGGGAAAAAGTGTCAGCACTGCATAAGTACCCACTAACCCCCTCCCCAAAGGAAAACACCCTCCTTATTCATCTATGAAAATTCATACACTTACAGCCTTGATTTGAGATTTGCAAAGTCAGTTTCTCAGGCTTAATAGTGTTGCTAGGAATTGCATAAGGGGCCTAAAAACTTTGACTCAGACTTTATCCACATAATACTCTATCTGTTTTACCTACCTAATGTACCTCTCTAAATAAATACTTGCCTGCCATAGAATCAAAGAACAGTTAGGGCTGGAAAGGACTTTAAGATCATCTAGTTCCAACCTCTTGCCATGGGTAGGGATGCCTCAGACTAGACTATGCCATAACCAGGATAAAATGAGCTCCTAGGTAGAAGCACAGTCATACAGTAGACATCAGAAAGATCTGAACATAAATTGGTGTAGCCTAAAATTTAAAGGTCACCTTAGCTTCCCACTCCAGCAAAAGCTATGACTGACTGGAAGGTTAATAAAAGGAGGTAATTATTTACAGCTTAGTCATTGAACAATTCTTTGAAGTTTTCTTCACATGGAGATTTTTTTAATTCATTAGTTAGCTCTGTTAACATTTCCCTTCCAAAATACATTAGTGTGAAAACAGCAAAGAATCACAGTGAAGCAAAGCTTTTATGACTGTAAAATTAATCTCCATGGAAAAATGGAATTCTTAGCTGAAGTGGGTAAGAAATCAATAAAAGTACTGAAGTGATAAAACACTGGGGGGTCTTGGAGTACATATTCGACACAATTGCCGTTCAATGACTGTAGCTGGATTTTTTTTGTTTTCAGATAGTAATCAGATGACTAAGGTACTAGCCTATAGATGAAATGCAATTGGTTTCATCTTCAATATACTATTTGATAAGTCATTATCATGTATGGATCCACATGGATCACACATAATACACAAGCATTAAACTGTAACCAGATCAACTGCCAAAACACTTTTGAAATCCTAGTCATACAGAAGAATTGGGAGAATTTGTTATCAATGATGTAAAGAAGCAAAGAGAAGAGATCATCAGTGATTTTTCACAGCAGGATAAAGGCTATGTGAACTGCAGAAACTACTACCTGAATAGTTGCTTTTGCTGTGTTTATAACTCAGCTAATCTGTGATTCTGATGATGATGGAAGGAAGTATCATACTAGCGTGTTTTAGACTCTTGGACTAACCCCCATTTTTTTTAGACGACAAGACATAGCTTGATACAAGAGACTGAATGGAAGACCTGTAAATAATCTATGAACCAACTGTAACCATTTTTTGGGAGATGTTTCTCCCCAAAAATTAATAGCAGGAATATCAGAGGCAGGAGTCCATCCAATCTATACCACCTGTGAATTGCCATACCCATCAGTAAGATCCAATGAAGAAGAAACAGATGATTCACCCTGCACCAAGCAGCTTATCCTGGTAACGTTAATGCTACAGGAAGACAACTGGGAAAACAAATTAAAGCAGTTGGAAAGGCTAGTCAGAGTACAATTTTTCAAAACAGCAGCACTACTAAATATTCCTAATATAAACAAAGATGTAGGAAAATTGTTTAGGTAAATCTTTAAAAATAAATACTAAATGCTTTGTCTGGGTGGCAGCTAAGTGTTCTTATTTTCTTGTTGCTCTGGCTTCTCTACTGCTGATAGTTTAGCCACGAAATTGACTCTATTCACCTACTTTTTTTGTGCTTTTCTTAAAACTCACTCACAGATGGGCAATGGATTAGAAATAAGGATATTGCCCCATCTCTTTCATGACTTTGTTACTGCTGTGTTCCTTCAAAATTGCCCAGAATACAGGTATTTCACTATGCATCATTTAGCTCCTGGGTTTTCTAAATGAGCAGTACTATTCTATGAGACACCAAGTAAATGTGACACTAGTTCAATAGGCATGTGAAAAGGTTTACTGAAAAATATAGTATCCTATGTCTTTTTTTCACAGTCAAGCATCCAATAAAAATAAGAATCATCATTAGTACAATACAGAATTTCAAATATGTATAACTTCTTTTATATTTTATTCATTAGTTGTAAATGCTCTAAAGCAACCAACATCCTCTCACATGCTGTCCCAGAAATCTTCTTGCCTTCCCGTTGGGACCATCAGTCCATTTATTTTTGGTTACGCCATGACCAAAGGTTCCACTGTGTCAATTTGCTGCAACTCTTGCACAAGTGACACTTCTTTAGGGAAAGTGACCTTTTCAAATATCTCTCCAAGACATTTCCCTTTTCGTTAAAGTACGCATAGGTTTGGAATGACAGTTTCATCTAAAGTATGCCACTGGTGACCATCTATTCTCACACCATGTTCTCACTTCATTTTCATAAAAAAGTGATTTCCTTTGGTGACACCAGGTCAAAATAAGTTTTTTTTTTTTCCTGTCTCTTTACTTTTAGTGTTGAGTCTGACATGCTATTAATGTTGTCTGTTCTCTGTGGAACAAGCAGCACTCCATGTCAGATTCACTGGTAGCACTCCACAAGTCAGTCATGCTTAGCATTTACCATTAAAAGTGTGACCCCCGCAGGTTTTTTATTAGGTTTTGTTTGTTGTTTTTTGTTTAGTTTGGTTTTTTTTCCATTTTAGCACTATTTTCTTACCTATAACATTAGGGACAGTATCAATTAATGATTGCACTCTAAACCTGCACTAAAACTGCTTAAATAACACTATCTACTCTGTGGCAGAATTTATGATACAACAGGTTTCTGTTAGATATACATCTTGTTTAGCAAAAAAAAGATTTAGCACATACAGCTACAGGTTTAGCTGTGGTATTTTCTGCTAAAGTCATCTCCAGTGAGTCAGCATTATATATTAACACAAGTATATTTCTCCTTGCCAATTTAAACAATATCATCTATGTCTGCTTTCCTTCAAGGTGCTGATTTTCCTTTATCATTAGCATGTTTTTATCACTCTTTCACTTAGTTTTGGCTTGTGCGGTAATCCTTGACAATGTTCTTTACTTCACTCTTCACTTTGGGTTGTTGTAAAACATTTTTGCCCTTCCCCTAAGGTGTTTCTGGACCATGAAATTACTTTTACATATCCTTTTGAATATATATTCCTGTAACACCTTAGCAATTCCCAGGTTGTTTCCTTCAAATAAAGCTCCATTTAGGACTGAATAGTCTCCCTTGAAAAGCTCTGTGAAAATCCTGATCCTACCACTCCATGTTGGTAACTCAGATGACTTTCCACCATGTTATCTCAGATGTAGCTCTGGTAATCTCAGTCCACATCTAACTCAAGACCTGATGAGCTTGTTCATGTGTTGAAAACTCCATAATCTAGTAATAGACATTGTTCCACTGCATGTTTGCCCCAACAGTATTACTGTAACTATTAAATCTTTCCTACTTCTTTTCCTGTTTGAAAGTGTAGTTTTGTATCTAAAAAAATAATCATTTCCAGGTTCTCAAACACTAGAATGGTTTGCCAGATCCCCTTCTGATAGCAGTAAATAATATCTGACCAATTTCATTTTAAAAGGGAATAAAAAGAGTTAGACAGAACGATGCAAAGCTTCTTATTTCCATTGCTCAAGGTCAATGCCTCCTTTTGAGCAGACTGAAACTCATTTTTGGTCAGTGGTTAGTGTGGTTAGTGTGATACATGAACCAGTGCCGATCATCACTACTGTAAGTAGACTCTGCCAGAGCCGTCCTTAGAACTTTCATAGAAAAAAAAAGTAGATTTCTGCTTTCTGGCAAAGCAGCTATGTATTACTGTGTCTTTTAATAAATCCGTGACTTTCAGAAACCTTTAAGCTTCCCTACGATAGCCATTAGATTTTTTTGCAGAGTTTAACTTAGGCAGCAAGATTTATCACAAATGTCCCCATATGATTTAGCACTGAGAGGAAGTTGGGAAACTTTTTGTTGCATCAGGCATTTTAGTGATGACTTCAGCTGTATTATAATCTGCACATACGTATACCTAGTTGTGTTAAAGTCTCCACCGGATATGTTACGTCTATTATACAGAACCTGCATTATGGTTATTCAGATTTGGACCACAATCTCTGTTTCTTTTCAAAATTCCAACAGCTCAGAGTTGTTGGTTATGGCCGTCTAATGTTTTATTCTGTTTTTCTAAAGCAAACTATTACTTGGGCAGGTCTTAGTATTGTCTGTAGCATAGATGTACAACTTGTGTTATATAAACCAGCTACATACAGCCTAAAGAAATAAATCATATAGTACCTTGCCCCTTTGTATGTTTTCTCTTTTCCTGGATAAGCTGGAAAAAGTCTGCGAGCCAGAAGGGTTTCCCAGGTGATTCACTGGTCCAGGTCTCTACATTCCTTAAGAGTCTCCTAGGTCTTTCTTTATGTCATCTCATTTAGTATGGGTGTAATAAATGTAACTGTTATTTTAGAAGTGTTGTATAAATCCATTTTTTGTCAGGAAGGCCAGTTTTAATGAGGGTGCACTGTGCTTTGGTTCTGCACTTGCATAATAAATCTGATATTCCTGGGAAGAGTATACAGTATATCTGAAGAACGAGTGCAGTGCACTGAGGCCTCTCATTGCCCATCTTTTAGCTGCTGGTGCTACACCACCTCACTGGTGTCAGGGACATAAATTCACATGTACCCAAGAAAACATCAGGAGAAGCAGGCAGAGAGCACCGTGAATGCCACCTTCTTAAAAAATGTACTATGCTTGGCATTATTCTTACAGGAGTGCTAGGGGAATCACTCTCTTTTCACTGCAAACTTGATTTTACTATCCCAAGACAATGCTGGGAGGAAAACCTTAGCCAAGACTTAGGCACTCAAAATATATGATCTCAGATATCACTCATGATTATTCTGCCAAAGTTAAAAATGTTGTGTTTCTTCAATGTTTATATTGAAAAATCCTCCCTGACCTTCAAAAGTTTTGTGCTCTTGCTCAGATATATGTATGTTCAAACGGCTTGTGAGTCTCACTGTGTAGGATGGGAACATATTATGTTAAGCCAAGGTAAGAACTCCTCTGTAAGAACTTTAAAGGAGTTTACATACTTATTCAGCTACCTTCTTCAATTGTAACTGTACTAGCTCATAGTTGTTAAAAATTTCTTTGGCTCCAGTACTGCATGTGGTCCCTTTATGCTTATGGGATTTTGGGTATACTTAAATGCAATGCACAGATTATTCATGGCAGCCTCAAAAGCTCCATGGTGGCTGGGAGAAGGCCTCTACCTCTATCATAAAAATTTAGAAGTCATTGGATTGGGGAAGATGAAAGGGGGTAGGGGTGGTGTGTGTGTTGATGACACTGTTTATCACCATTTTGATAATTTTGTATCAGTTCCTTATTAAAGCTACTGCTCTTGCCTATAGCAGGTGCATTATTTCTCCTGAGTGTAAATAGTATCAACCTGCTAATCCTGAAATTTTTTATATCCATATCTCAGTCGCCTCCATAAGGAAATGGACAAAGTATGCATTTGTTTTCCAGAGCAAAATTGTAAGACAGCTTTTTCTCAAGCAAACAGATTTCCATGATATATATTACTAAAGACTGTTATTTATTGCATTAAGGTGATATAGAAATGCCACCTGAAATTAGTAGCATGTCTGCAACATCACTATAGAATCAGCAAATGGTTCACATGGCTTTTGGTCTGCATCTGAAAGGATGTCACAGAGAGAATGTATCATGTACATTTTAAACACAGGTACGTAGAGGCTGAATTTAATCCAAAACTCTGTAACCCTTCTCTAACAAAAAATGGTGATTAAATTACTATTATTACTGAAAGAACTTTCTTTGTTGTGAAACAGCTCAGGTTTGAAAGGGTATAGGTAGAAGACAGAAATTTCTTCATTGTTGATTTTTTTAACCATCTGCCTCCCGTGACCTGGAGGTTGTTCACCTGTGGTTAGTAGAAACACAGAGCAGAAATACAGACTTTAGAAAATTAATAGGGAAAAAACCCAACTAGATAATATTTTCTTTTCTCCTGAAGTCATTCGTCATGTCCCAGAGACATTGGAGAAATATCTTTACTTTTAAAAATTAGGCGAAATGGGGTATGTGAAATGTTCTCCATTAAAAAAAAAATCAGTGAAGCTCATAGCTTTTGAAAGGGAATTTATTACTCACTGAAGAATGACATTCTTTAAAACACAGCACAGAAAGAAGCAGCATAGATACAGCAGTGTATACGGCAAATCTTGTCCCATCCACTAAGCTGTGTTTTGGATGCATCACCTTCTGGTACACAGCATAAGACAGTCTCTATGCATTTGCAGGTTTTGTTTTTCCTTTGACAATCAGTATTATGACAGATTTTTTTGTAGTGTGAACTGTTGTCCCATACGAAGTAGTAGAAACGCCTTTAAATGGTAAATGTCTTCTGCCCTGGCCAGATTCCTTAGCTGACCATTGGATCTGTAACACATATTATTGGCTGTTCTGAGTTGAACTTCTTGTTACTTATTTATCACCATTATAACATTAACCTGTACTGTTCCAGACACTGCTGACATTCTGGGTTACACATGAATAACAAAGACTTTTTTCTGATGGAGAGGTGTCCTAACATAATTTGCTAAAATGAGATTACGGCATTTCAACTAACTCCCAACTGTCACGAAGGAGGCAGAACCCTGCTGTTCTCCCAAACACAATTTTCTTGGTTCCTGAAAACAGCTTTTATCTGTTACTAGCTGTGGTAGTAAAAATTCAAAGTCGGAAGTGGATCTCAGCCAACTCTTCCACTTCTGCACAAGATAAGTATGCTATTAACCATGTCTCTTAAAGTTATTTATCTCATGCAAGCAAATGAGTTCAAAGTTCTCCATTTACTGCTGTATGATTGTAGATATCTGCTATCAGGTCATTGCTGGCTAAAGCTGGACACTTGACAGGGACAGAAGTGGAGTTTGCTGTCTAATATGGACCATGAACATAGGTTGTTTGTAAAATAATATATGGCACCTCATAAAGGCATACGCCCTCTTTCTTTTCTCTCTCTCTCTCTAAGTGTATATGAAGTACAATATCATCATCATCCCTCTCCTTTACAGGTATGCATACTGACATTGTGCTTTCTTCCATTAACTTGAGACCTCCCACAGATACAAAATGGTTTAATATATGTAGTACATTGGATTGAATTTATAGCACTTCAAGGAAAACTTTCTTCATCTCTGTATCTCTGTTTCTCTCATCATTTGACTCTTCCAGAAGTTTTTTCTCTTAGATAATGTACAAGACATAGTACAAATATCAGCTCAAACATTAATGCCATTACTAGTCATAAAGTTCTTGGGAAGAGCTTCAGTTTCTTTCCCCACCACGTAAACAGCCTCTAAACTCAGAGAACTTCATTAGGTTTGAGGAATTTTCATCAATTCCTTTCTCCATTCTTCTTCCTTCTCCCTCTGCTGAGAGTTCCAACTAGAATCCTCAGTGCTAGACAAATTTCTTCTGTGGTGCGCTGCACCGAGAAGAGTAAGGCTTCAACAGTGAATGGAGTTACTCTCTGGTGGAAGGACAAGAAGTGTACCCCATCATAGGTCCTTTTTGCATTGGTGACAGAGGTGTGTACGCCATCATAGGTCCTTCTTGCATTGGTGACAGAGCTGTGAACTCACACATTTTTACCATGCACTAGCTATATAGGCTAAGTGTTCACACAATTAAGATGATGCACAACAACCCAGGGTTACACAGTCCTACGTATAAGCCCTACATCCTGAGCCCCAAAACACACAGCCTGCTGAGTAGTCCTAAGATGTTTCATGTTTCATAAAAAATACATATCTAACTATCCAGGTGCTAATCTACCTGTTCTGGTCCCCAGGCTGTTTCTATACACCCAGAGCTGTTTCTAGGCAGGTAATATCAGTGCCATTAAAACCTGATATTCAAAGGAACTTGCTACACCTCACTCACTTAGTGTGAACAAACACCCCTGATGGACTCGCAGGTAACTTGATGCCCTAAATCCTTCCATGTCTTCCTTCTACCTCAAACCAGCTTTGAATAGACCTTTGGTACTCTAGCTTACATGAATGCAAAGGAAAATGTGACACAGAAGACATCAGAAGTCCACAGAGAAAAGCTTTCTTCACTGTAATTTCAGGTATTGAATAGAAGACCCTTTCTTATTTTTCTACTTGCACACAGAGACCAAATAGCTCAGAATTTTATATAGTTTAATTCCCCAACTTTAAACCCACAAATAATGTTTTCCAAGAGGTTTTCAGAAGTGGTAGCTAACTTTATTTACCTCCAAATATAACATTCTATAAAAGACATTTCTCAGGATGCCCAGTATTTTAAATTCAGGCCCTTTTAATTTGATTCAGATGGAGACACAGAATTAATACATGCTTATGAAGATGATGGTACATATTGCACAAGAGCATATGTGTCAAAGGGAGCTATATAACACATTTTCCAGCTGCCAGCAAGAGTATGTTAATGACGTGATTGTGTGCAACTACAGTGTTGTAACTTAGCTGCTCAGTGATTTTTCCCGTAACGTGCGAGGTACAACCATGATAATGCATAAGCAAGAAAAATGCCTGAAATAATAATAACAGCAAAAATAATAATATCACTTTAGGTATCTTTATTCGGAATGTTACAAAAAAGTTAGAAAGCAGTACAATTACACACACACAAAAAGATCTAGAATATTTTATCATACAAATCAATGCAAGTTAAAATTAAAAGGTCAACTGCATGAGGATGAAATAGCATGCACAAAAAGCTTGCAAACTATTTCCTCATCTTCAGACTTGAAAATGGCAAAGAAGAACATGTGGCAATTAAAGAAACATTTTTATTGCTTTAAAACAACACAGTTTAATTGGTTTGATATAAACATTGAAGCATATCTCAACTATGAGCAAAGCAGTGCACTCAATCATGTTACTTTTAATGGAAATAGTCTTGAATATGGGTTGCATGAAGAACGTTTGTCATAACTGCTGGCCTAGCAAGCCATGCAAGCGCAGCTAGATAAATAAGGTAATGTGTCCTGCCACTTGTAACTTAATCCTCCAATATATTTCATTAGAAGGGTCTTAATTTTCATCTGAACATCTCTATCTTAATAAGAATGAGACTTGCATTTGGCTGGCGCCCAGATCAATTTCATGCAATAACAACAGTAACCATATCAAACTTATCCTTTCCAGTAATTGAACTATATAATACATTGGAAAAAAAAAGACACGTATACACAAGAAAACAAGTTAACAGTCTTTTTCAAACTGTACTCTGAAAGTTTTGTTTCGGGAGTCTTGAAAACGTGATCAGTGGAGAAATATGGCTTTTGAGGCAGTGGCTGTTGCATATACAGAATGTTGGAAGACATTAGTGAAATAGGTTTTGCATTTTTCATGCTGTTTCCACAGGAGATGTGCTGAAAGCCATAAAGATATGCTTCTTTCTCCAACTACTTTATTTCACATATACAACAATTTGCGGTCAATAAATCTAGCATGGATTTGCACAGTAAGGCATTGGTGTGGCAACCAGAATGGATAATAACTTTATCCATGATGTGGTTGCGGTACTTTTATAATCAGTTTTGTAATGTGATATCACTGGAGAGTATCATCAACCAGTGTTTAGTATTAAACAAAGTTTTCCAAAGCAACACATGCTATATACTAATTCATGTCATCAGAGATCCATCTTATGGTATAAAAGACTCATATTGTGTGCACATGGCTTTTAAAGACATGATAGCATAGAGAAATTTACTTTTACAGTTCTATAGCTGGGCACTCCAGATGGAACATTTTACCATAGCAGGACATTTTACTGAGAGGAAAATAAGTCCTTCACCAGCCAGAGTTCTCTTGACTTAGGAAAACAAAATTTGTGGAAGGGTGGGAGCTCTTTAATGAGAGATCATGATTTTAAAATAGCAATTGCTGTAAAGCATAGTCACAAAATATTAGTTTATTTCTTCAACCTGCTTTTTAATTTACAGTTCAATGTAATGGTTTACTTTACCATGAAACTTTGAGACTCTAAAAGTCTTGGTCCTGCATCTGGCTCAGTTAGTCACCAGGCTTAAGTTTAGGCATTGTCTGACATTTTCCAAGTGTTTTTGGCTGTCAAGAAAAGAAGGTTCAGGCTACACAGCATTTGATAATTTGTTTCCCTAGATTCTTATTTTTCCCGGAGGTCCTTCTTTAAAGTTTGAAGTGTGCTGAAGGACAAAAATTGGCACTCCCTGATTCTGGATTGTGCTGGCTGTCCTACACATAGCAAAATTTCAACACATATGGGCGTTGATCCAGCAAAGCATGTGCATAATTTGAAACCTATGAATAACTCCAGATAAAGCTGCCAAAGATGGTAGGATGAACAGAGAAACCACTGAATTTCAGAGCAAAAATAAGGATGAAACTGTATCCTCAAACATAAGACTGCAAACTTTAGAAGGGTACTCACTCAGCACTTGTCAAAAAGGATGCTGCTTTTCAGGTTATTCTCATAAATCATTATGGTATCTGAAATTCATTGAAGAATTCATGAGAAATATATTTGCATTTGATTTTCCTTTTCTTAAGCTTCTGCTTGTTGTGACTTTTAACTCCTGTGGGAAAGTGGACTGAATAGTATATCTAATGTTTTCTACTTCAGCAAAATCATTATACTTGCATTACCAAGTGTTGGGTAGAGAGTGGAAATATTTTTAAAGGTCAAGTCATAAAACTGAAAATTCCAGAGGGAATTATCTCTGGAGAGTTATATCAAGTGTACCACTCCCTTGTATGAAAACTTCATTGTTGTCACTTGGTTGAAATTATTATCTCTTGAGCTGAAAGCTGATATGACGTTGTGTAAGATACCAGAGTAAAATGCATTTTTCGGATCAGATTTTAAGCCTGGTTTGTACTATCACAGTTGGTCATTCTAAAAATTATTATTATGTCACAAACAGAGGATTATGATGTCAGGTGGGGAATAAGTGCAGAAGCAGATAAATTCTTAAGAAACAACAGTGATTCTGTTTTAGAGAACTGTCTTCAGATAGAAAGAATGAGAAAAAAGAAGTACAGGGAAATACACTGCACAGAGGAACACTTGTTTCCAAATAAGATATTTCATAAAGTTTTCCATAAGGTGACAGCTGCTTTTTCAAGCACCACATTCTCTTCTCCATTACATCAGCATGAATCCAGAGGAATTGCTTTTGAATTGCTGCTTGGGATTGACCTAGGGTAACTGACAGTAAAATTTGGCTTTAATAAATTTTCTCAGAAATAGAACCCATTTATTCCCCTCAAAACAGAGAAGGGGGAATTACCACACACCATATGACATCATGTATTGATCAACACCTTGGAAGAAAAATGGAGAGCAAGATTTGTTTGAAGTCTGGGGTGCTGTTTTTTTTCCTCTTCTTCTTCTTCCAATTTTCACAATTTATTGTTAACCCCCCCACCCCTAGCCTTTGCTGAAGCACAGTATAGACCTTTTGGGCACAAGAGGACTCTCCTAACAGTTGGTTTTGCCGTCATAATAAACCCTTTAGGGACACTAATTCTAGGCTTCAGCACACTGTTCCTTGTCGTTTAGCAACATCATGCAAGGAGTGTCAAGGCTCTTTAACAGCAGCTAAAAGGGAGTGCTTAGAATAAAGGCAGCATTAGTAAACTTAGGACTGAGGGGGAACACTGCTTCAAATGACTGAGCTTGTGTGCATCAGCTTTTGCAATTTCATGTGAAGTCACCTTGTTTCCCATAACTTTGTCCCATGGCAGGGGAGGAGAGGATGGAGGAGGAAAGTGAGGTTTCAGCCACTAAAAGCAAATGACAAGTAACTTCAGAACCTAAGTACTCACACACCAACCTGCTGTCTTCATTTGTATTCAACAGATGCCTTGTTTTTTCCCCCTCACTGCCTAGTCTGTGCCGATCAGCATAAACAATGGGATTTTCGTCTTTATGAACATATTTTGGTTCTGTTTCACTTGAAGGTAGAGACAAACATGAAAAAAAAAAAGGGAAAGAAAAAAAAGAAAAGCAACCTTCATAGACATGTATTTATAGTTTATAAGATTGTTATGTAAAGCTTCAAGAAATACTCTGAAATTTGGCTGAGAGATTCATGGAACCAGTACATGATGTATATAAGCTTTAAACAGAAAGAAAAAAACAACAACAAAAAAAGAAAACCTGAGGGATCCATCTGTGAGATAGTGTGAAATGCCAGGGAAAATGAAGACGGCTAATTATGCTAATTTATGTTATACAATCCATATACAGCATGTATTGTCTCTGTGTGTATATATATAGATAGATAAAGAGTGTGCATGTATGAGCCCAAACTTTTCCCATTAATATTTTGGTATAACATAAAGTATGTTTTATTTAAACTATTTGGCATGTACAGAATACCTGTCTTATTAGTATATGAATTCTTTCCTTCCTAGTCTGATCACAAGTCACTAAGGTGTTGCTAAGTAGCTAATTCTGGTCCAGAATTGAGAATTTCCATTGCTGTGGGAAATATTTACTGGCAATACCAGCTTCTTTGTCTTTCCTTCTCTTCAGGTATAGGGAATTGGGAAGGAGAGCAGAAAGATATTATACAGTGTCAGCAGATCCCCATTATCATATGATCTCCAGCAGGGTGTCAGGATGCCATGGTGCTGCTCTCTTCCCTACAACTGACTATGTTTCCTTTACCACTTTTACCACCTTTACCACTGCCAAAAGTCCTCAATCACTGGGTGAGCTGCTCCAGGGAGCTCACAGCTATGAGGCTGCTGCTTCATACCCTACTTTGAGACAAAAGAAAAGAAGGGACCTTCACCAAGCCCACATGCCTGGTGGAAAAAACACACACTCAAGACGTGTGTTTTATTACCTGAAGCTCTTTGTAGTTATGCTCTCTGTATGCACATACAAATGTCAAAGTAGGAAAGTATTTTAAGTATTTGTAAAATGCCTGAGAAACAGAAAACAAGCTGGGTTTTCAGTTATTTTCCTAGAGAATTGTTCTAGTGGTGTATGTGTGTGCATGCGTTCAACCTACACTTGAATCTCCACAAATGAGATTTATGTGACTGACTGGTTCAGCTCAATCCTAACTTTCTTTCAGTTTTCAACAGTTCAGGAGACAGAAGAAATCTTTCTTTCCTGTGTCTATATTTATGTGCCTAAAATATCATGAATTCTGATGTCAGAGAAACAAATAGGAAAATAATGTAGGGAAAGCTTTTCTGAAATAGTTACAAATTCATTCCAGAGGAGGGATAAAGTTCCTCTCCCCTCTGAAATCCCTATCCACTGGGGATTCAGAGAGGAAAAGAGAGAGTTAATGCTTTCTCAGAACTTGTTTTTCTTTGAATTCCCCCCTTCTCTTCTAGCACACGCTTCTACATATTGCTGACTCTAAAAGCACTCACAGAGGTCAAATTATTGAAAGTTCAACCAAGTTTTTCTAAGCTATCACAGTTTACCTACCATTCCCAGTTTCCACAGGCTATCTGAGTAGTGATTAAATAGCTATCAGTTTTGGCATCAGAAGCCATAAACTGAATTTTTAGCCCCTACATTTTGTGTGTTACTGTTTGATCTTCCAAAGGCGATTTGCACCCACATGCTCTGTTCAACAGAGTCAGATTTGGAATTCATCTATGAAAAAACATCCTCATTAAAAAGTTTTTCAGTCTAGAAAGCCAAATAGGGCATATGCATGAAAATAACAGACAGCTACGGTTTTCTTGGTCTTATATCTTTGTCATACACAAATGAACCACTCAACACAAGAAGAAGAAGAAAAAAATAAAGGCAAACAAACCAAAAAAGAAAAAAAAAACAAAAACCAACAACAGAGAAAGAAGCAGAAGGGTCCAGAAAAGAACAATAATCACAGCAGACATTGCATACGCTTTCTGCTTTTGGTTGTTGCAGTTCACCTGAACTGTTTAAAAGCCTGTGATGAATGGGTGGCACACAAGATACTGTTGTGTCTTTCAAGTCTTTGACAGTTGGCAGCAAAGGTTTACTAAGCAAAATTGTGGAGGGCCAAAAGGTTGGCCATGATGGATCCCAGATACAATAGAACTGGGGATTTTCTGTATACAGAGTGATAAGTAGGAACTTTTAGGGCTGACAGGAATGACTTGCATACTATGACAAATGAAGAGGTAAGGATGTGACTGTTGGCACAGTATGTGAAAAACCAAGATCAATATCTTGTCATGTTAGTGTGTGGCCCTGAGCAAATCCCTTAGGATCAGACCTTGAAAAGTATACAGGGGTCTAAAGATGCAAATTGGAATATAAGAGGCCTTTCAAAGACAAGCAGGAAATCCTGAAACCTCTATTTTGATATTGATCTATGTCTTATTCTTCTGCAACATAGCAGTTCCTTGGGTTTTGTGCAGTAAAATATTTTATGTATCATCACGTCTTCCAATTTTGAAAAAATGTGGATGATAAAGCCAAATTGGATTTGAATGCTAAAGTAACTGAATTTGTAATGCATTTATGTGTAATACACCTTGCAACTTGGCTCTTCAGCCAGCAGTGGGAAAAGGACGGGCCCAGTTTATTATCTATCTTTCCAGACATCCACCAACCATTAAATCTGTTGGGTTAGAGGAGCAAGTAATTCTGCAGCCAGTCATTTGGGAGGAGACCTTCTGGCTTGATTAGACTTCCCTCAATAAAGTTCAACACATCAAGCCTGGAATAGGATTTAAGGAGCCAAAAGTTTCATGGCTGCTGTTGCTTTGTTTTCCCCTTTATAATGATTTTTTCTTAAATTGGCTTTTCTCTGAAGAATTAGAACATGAAATATTTCTTTGCATTTCCCTCATCTCCTGTAAAAAAACATACGTCCTTGCCAGTATTTCCTCAATGAAGGCCCAACAGCCAATAAACATAAGCAATCAGAGGCACGGAAGTCTCTGTACTTGAAAGTTAATAGACTTGAAAGTTTTGTTCAATTTGGATGAGTACCCCAGAGCTAATCCATTGAAACAGAAGCTACTGACCCATACCAGCAGTTGAGGAAAATAAGCTTTGCATAACCCTTATTAATGTCACATGCCTGGCACTGAGCTATACAGGTGGGTTTCTTACCATGGCTCTGCTTATCACAGTTGGCACATATTTGCCTGTGACACATTTGGCAGCTGAGGCCAAGGGGATAGGAAAAGTTCGTTTAGGTTTGAAGAGCAATCTGAAAATGCTGCTGCTCAGACAGGCATATAACCTGTCTACAGAACAGGATGCAAAGACTATTTTTGAAGAATTTGATGAGGTGTTTAATAGACCTGAAAGCATTGTGAATAAAACACATCATACTGATACAGATCCCATTATACTGCCAAAAGTACAAGCGTCACATACGGTACAGTCTCATTAGTCTTGAGAAATGAAGGAAAGGTTGATTGTGACAAGATGGTAAGATGCAGTGTTACTGAGAGAATGCAGATACTAACTGGTGTAGTTAGCCACCCAGTCACATGTGATAATAAGAAATGTTATGGATTCATGTAGATTCAGGAGATATGAATAAGGCTACCAAACGCAATGTAGCCCATGGGAGCTCTGGGGCAAGACATGTCTAGATTTCCAACAGCAAGAACATTTCCAGATCTAGATGCAAGCCCATGATTTTGGCAACTCCAGTTTGATAAAATGTTAAACTCTACACCTTCAACTCCCTTTTTGCTGATGCATTTTTAAGTAACTTTGTTCTCTGATGGCTTCAGAACTTAAGTACCATTCCACAGAATTTTGAATCCTTTGAAATCCAGGTGGAAGTAGCTATTTATAACCTCTTGAGCTAATGTGATAATCATCAACACTGTAAAAATTATAGCTGATATCCATTTCAGCAGGTCTGGATATCAGAAGCATTTTTCTTCACCATATAGGCCTTCTTCCAGAGAAGAATGATTGTGTCAGCATTAAGTTTTATGCAACATAGATTCCAGATTTAGATTCCTGTCTGAATGAGGCAAAAGACTTGAACCTGAGATCTTCATGACATGTTGCCTTCAGAAGTGAGGCAAACTTACGAAGCTCCTCTTCATTGCTGCTGTTCCCCAATGCCAGTTCACAGTTCTTTCTATTGCATTAGCTGGTGCATGCACTGCATCTGTGTGTAAAACAACTCCCCTCCTATGGCCATGAGGATCATTTTAAACATTCTTTTTCACCATGTTTCTAGTATGTGCCTACAAAAAGTTTGTAGTGTCCCAAGTAAGAGTGGCAGTCTGTAACATAAAAGCAAAATGTGGTAGATGATGCCTGGATATTCTTAAATGGGATTTTGCTTCTGAAGTCAGTATGCTGTGAAACTGTGCCCTGGGTATCTCACGCATCTCATGACAAATGCACTTATAATTGGGCTGTAGACTGAGACTCCTTTTTTGGCCAATAATTATTCAACTATTCTAAAGCACATTAGAAGTATCATTAAGTATACAGCAGGAGCAGTTTCAAAGGGACCCTTCACAGAATTGTAAATATTCTGCTTATCAAGCAATTCACCTGCTACGGAAGAAAATAGCAGAGAGTGTATCCGAGTTAAGATTTCACATTTCCTACAGGAGTGTATTCCCCAGGGAGGTCTTTAGCAATCAGATACAGATTGTGAGGGGTTTTATTCTTTCTCTGATTTTAACCAGAAATTCCATACTCAAGCCAAAAAATCTTTCCTTCAAAAATTACTGGATTAGTACTGCATATCAGAAAAGGATTCTAGTAATTCCTGTGCAGTTCTGAGAAGGACCTGATCACATAAATGTAAACAAGCAGTGACTCATCTAAACCACAGGAAATTATTCTGAAAACATAAGGACTTTTTTAAAGCACACTAAAGACTTTCTTAGAGCAGTTTAAGCTTTCAAGAGCTTCTAAGTATAAAAATCACAGCAGCAGCAAGAAGATTTGAAGTAATCATGAGCCAAGGAATACAATAATGAGCAATGCCAAATGATGCCAGCTTGCGATTGAAAGAGTAATTCTGCATGGATGGTCAACAGTGAAAGCCCAGACACATCCAAGTATAACTTTTTGTAGGACCTATCAATGTGAAGTTGCTGCACATATTGAAAGGTTGCATAAAAAACTCCAAATCATAACGTCATACAGCATGAGACCAGAAATGTTGAACAGAGTCCACAAGTGCCTATATCTGGGTTTTGAGACATAAAACACTATATAGAATGTCATATAAATGCCCTTACAGAAAATAAAAGAACTCCCTGCAACAAATATTTGAAAAGATGCAGAAGAACTGTTATTCCTTTTGAACTTGCTGAGCAACGACAGAATAATTAATTAAGCCAGTAACTGTGGTCTTCTTTTCTTCAGGGAAGAAGGGAATTGTTTGAAGAACTGAGAAGAGTTTGGATTTTACTTTTTCCCTCTCTCTAAACTCAGCAGCTAGATTGCTTTCAAAAGACCAGAGGAAAAAGGTGAATAGATTGTTATTTGAAAGTGAGATGTTGCCCACCCTAAATTCCCAGAGTTGACATTTCTGGCACTGGCCATAGGAGCATTGGCCAAATCATTCCTTCCAAGCAGAGCCCAGTTTTGCCTTGGCAGAAGCAACATATGGCAATGGGTGTCTTTGAGATACAAAGCTTCTTCAAGCACCACTGAAGTGCTGCCATTGCCCCTCTCCTTTTAAGGGGGTGTTAGCATATGCTCTCCTGACTAACTGATTAGCACTACTGAGAGCTAAATAGCAGAAGGACAACCCACAGGATCAGTTTTTACCATTCTCTGTGTCTTTAGACTGGCATATCCCACAGAGGAAGGCAAAAACTAAGTGGCCTCTCACATGAAGGATGCAAAAAGTATCTCTCCTCTCTCCTAAAATGATGCTGTATTTTATCTCTCAAGATGCAATCTTGGATAAGTTAGTACTTGTTGTATCTAATCCATATGTTTTCTGGGCAAAATATATACTGACTAGGGACAATGATTTGTTTTTTTGGTTGCTGTAAAATAGTGTGGAGTGTTACACATTCATTCTACATGAGAAAGACAGGATTATAGCTTCATACTCCCTTTTCCTTATAAGAAAAAAAAGTAGTTGTGCCTTCCTTATGCAACTAGAAGTAAATTGAGTGTAACAACATCATTGTAAAATAATGTGCTTTATAAGGTCCTGAATATGGTGCAACTTTTGTGTTTTGTTTCTAATTGTTTGCTCAATACAAAAGGATAATTCATTAGGCCAATTCACCAAATAATCTCAAAGTGACATGAATTCCTTTGCAGAGTGAATGTCTGTAGCAAGTAATCCATGGAAAACAGATAGGCATCTCTTGTCATTTTGGAGCTCTAATCCACTGCCCGGAGCATGAAAATGCTCAGGATAACAAGTGTGGGAATGACAAAAATCAATATTATTTTTTTAATTTTATTTTCTTAACGATGCTGCTGATCAATAGAATTGCTGAATCTGGCAGATACAATGCCAAGGGATTAATGAATTAAGCTCAGGAAGCAAAAGAATTTGTTAAAGAGGAGAGGGGAAAAGCCCCTTCTTTTCCACTGGTGTGTGAATATTAAGCAATGAAAGCTGCAATGACAGAATTTTAGCCCTCGCCTTACCACAGCACCAAGCCTTGTTCTGCAAGAGTCTCTACGTTTTAATTAGAACCATACTGACACCCGCATTTTCAACTATGAACTTCAGTTTGAAAGTTAAGACTATTTCCTAAATGCTGGTTGAGCAGCTAAGTCTGAAGACAGAAAAAGGACTCTGCTCTGTGAAATTCAGTGTGGAGTGGTCACCATCGGTGGGACTAGATAACTGGTTTTTAACCCTTAGGAAATAGTGGTAAAAAGAAAAGATCTCACTGAAATACCATAGACTCTGTCACCATAAAGCACCCACAGACTCTTTATTCTGTACAAGTACAAAATAAAGCAGGGTCATCACACTTCTCTGATGATGCTAAAGTTTTGTAAAGGTCGACTGCCAGCATTTCTGTCAATATTTCATTAGGAATGTAATACGGGGTGCATATCTGTGTAAGACATTACATTCCAAAATGCACATTAAATCGATATTCAGCACAGCATGGAAAATTTAATAAACCATCACTCACTAGAAGGGGGCTGTTCAGACGTGTGGGAGGGGAGAGCTTAAGTTTGCTTACATGTTTGTATTTACAGCTCCTTAACATTTAAATACCTCTGGGGATTTTGTGTGTCCTTTTGTTTAAACAAACAAACAAAAATCATTACCTAGTTCCATAGCATAAAAATATAAGATTAAAATAATCACACAGCCCTGGAAATTGGAAGGTTTGAAAGGCTTTTAACTTACAAGAACACTTCAGAGAATACTCTGGTGTAATTTATAAGCCCCTCCAGACCTGTACATGTCTTGAACTCATTGTTGAAGTGGGCTTTACTAGGAATTTCTCTCGCTGAATTGGAGTAGTGAAGGAGGTGGGGAGGGCAGGAGGGTTACAGCAACCTTCCTTAACAAGGCTTTAAAAGCTTCAGTGGTAAAGTTATGCTGATGGAAGACTTTGTTACTTGTTTTTAACCGGGAGCAACCCGAAGAGGATTACGTTATGGGCAGGAGATCTTATTTATGTGGGCAGCAACATCGTTGTGTCGTGTCGTTGTTGTTTTTAAAGGGGGACGTACATCTTTTAATTAGAACCGTAAAATGAAATTAACCCCCCCCCCCAAAAAAAAAAAAAAAAAAAAGAACCACCCGAACCTGGAGATTGACACCAAACAGCTCGTGAAACGTATAGCTCCGTGCCTTTCCCGGGCTGGGTGGAGGTTTCTGTTCTCCCCTCTCATCCTGCCGCGATGTCTTTCGTTTTTCCTTTCCCCCTCCTTTCTCTCTGCATGTGCGGTGTGACAGCGGGGGGAAGGGGGGGTCGAGCTTCCCTGCGCTCCCATTGTCAGCTGCTCTCCCGAGCGCGGCTTGAGCCGGTGTCCCCGGTGTGGCTCCACGTGAGCGGGGAGCGCGGGGCCGCCGCCGCGCCCGCCCCTACCACCAGGGACCCGCCCGCCGCGCGGGGCAAAGGGGCGCCCGCCCGCCCCGGCCCCTGCCCCCGGCCCGCGCCGCCGCCCGCCGCCGCCGCCGCTCGCATCATGCCGCCCCCCCGCCCGCACGCCACTCGCGCCCGGGGGCTGCCTCCTTTTCCGGCCCGCGGCGTGTGCGTGAGAGGGGCTTGAAGTTGCCCCGGCGGCGGCGGCGGCGAGGCGGGGGGCCGGGGCGGCTGGCGGCGGCGGCGGGGCGCGGCGGGGCGCGGAGCCCACCCCCATCACCTGTTACCTCCGCTCCCCAGGTTGCCTGAAGTTCCCCGGCGGCACCCGGCAGGACGGGGAGCGTCGCGGCTCCGGCTTGCAGGGATCCTACAGTGGCTGCTGCAGCATGGGCTGGCTCAGGGGGATTGCCTTGCTTTCCTTGGGAGTATTACTAGCAGGAAGAGTGAACTGCCAGCATGTGAAGAATAACGTGCCAAGGCTCAAATTATCCTATAAAGGTAAGTCTGTTGTTCTCTCTCTTATTCCCGGCTTGCTTCAAAACCTCCCCTGCTTTGCCCCGTCGCTGCCTCCCCTCCCCACCTTCCTCCTTGGTTTTCCTCATCTTCCAAAAAGGGGAAACTGGCATTAGGAGGAATTTCTAAGGAAAAGACTTAAAAAGCCCCTCCGTGCTACGGGCGGTACCACGCAGTTTAAACACAGACAAAGAAGAGTTAGTTGTATTTGCAGACAAGGACTCCGGATCGTGCTGATCCGTGGAGGATTTTATTTTCAGTCTTGTGCTATTTCACCGGACTTTACTCTTTAAAATGATGAGACGTGCTTGGCCACCTAGCTAATCTCTCCCGTGCTGGACATGTAGCGCAGCCCCGATACTGGGTCTCCTTCAAACAGCGTGGAATAGATGAGGATTTATATTTTCCCTTTTTTAGGCATGAAGTGGTTAATTTTCGAGTCATGAATATTCAGTTCGTACAAATCCGACAATCAGATGCCTAACATAAGCAGTAGATGGTGGGTTTGCCAAGAAACTATAAACTGAAAAGAACAGATCAGTCCAGAAAAGAAGGAAAGGACTATTATGCACTAGAAAATGCTGCCTATGGATGTTTAACGCAGTGCAATTTGTTTGAACTGGGATTGTTTTCGGTGTAGTCTCATGTATTTCATTAGAGATCACAGGGAAGGCGTAACTAAAGAGAGAGCTGTGAGATTACGTTTACGTTTGAAATTGTGTAATGCCACTCACGCTGCAATTGTCAGTAATTAACTTTTGTATAACACTGCCAGTATTAAAGGAGGACTCTGTGGTAGGCAGACTCTGTTATATCTGCATAGTTCTTCTCAAAGTACATTTGCAGAAGGATTCACCAAATCCGGAGACTTGTAACTGGGGAAGAAGTTTAAAATATACGAGCTGTAGAGTGTTATTTCTAAAAGGGAGATGTAGACATCCATGTATATCTCTATATACGTGTCTCACTGAAGAGCTACCTGCCTTCTCACAAGTCTCAGATTATTGAAGGTTGAGAGAAGGCGCTGCAGTTACGGTTCTGAAGGAAGGGAGGAAAAGTAACACACTGCTTTTACCATGGAAAAAGAGGGAACATGTGTGTGCATGCCTGGTCATAGATGTCAATCTCATCTTACAGTACAATACTAATACATATCTTGCCAGTAGAAATACATTTTCCAGTTTTTTTTCACCTTTCTTGTGCTGCAGTTGAGAGGGAGGAAAGTCCTCTCTGATACGATGTCAGGCGTCATCTTCACACTCCAAAGGAAAAAGAAAGATATTAAACACCTGCAAAACTTGGATGCACTGTGTGAAATAAATGTGTGTGCAGGGTTTTATTGAAGAACACTTCTATGCATGTTTGTGTGTGTTTAAACTTGAAAAGATATGTATGGAAAGAACACTTTAAGCTGTTCAGGATCTGTTGAGTTTTCATAAGAAAAGGCATTAGTATTTAACACAAAATTGATTATTTTGAATGATGGATTCTGAAAAAATCTTCTACCATTACTCCATGTCATGTCAAAAACTCATTAAAACCTTCTTAATTGCTTCCAAACTTTTACAATCATACTGAAACTCAGATGAGTCTATAGAAGCATAAATGCTATAAAAATATCCAGTAAAGAGGTATAACGGCTAATTAATTATTGCTTTTTTTTTTTTCACCCTCTTAAAGTTTATTGATGGCTCAAGTCTGCTACCCCTGTTCATACTGACTGAATTCACAGAAACTAATTTGAAACTGAATGATAGTGATTTTCTCTTTTTCTTTGTTTTTTTTTTTTTTTTCTCCCCATTTTCTTTTTTCACCCCCTGGTACTATATCCCTATACAACTTAGCAACACTTTGCTGCTCTGCTGATTGGTTGTTTTCCAGCTCTGCTCTTTTTTTGGAGAAAAGGTCTCATTTTAATTTTTTTTTAATATATCAGACATCAATTTTAATATACAGTCACTTCTATATGAGCAAAACAGGAAACTGAAAGGAACATTGATGCTGTTTTTGTAATTGACAGATCATCGTGAGAAGAAAACAAGTTCAAATGTTGAGCAGCCCTGTTTCCTATCTGGCAAAGTAAATGCATGGTTAATTCAAAGCAAGTTAAAAGTCTGAACACTTACAGGAGTTCACACCCTGGCCTTTGATTCACGTACTTGACTTAAAACATGTGTAACCCTAAAAATCAGATCAGACTGCTCACATGCTTAATGTTAAGTACCAGTGTAAATGCCTGGCCAGGTCAAGAGGAGCGTGTTGCCCGTGCTGACACATTGATCTCTAAGTGTGGGGATACCATTATTCATGAAGGAAGGCTAAGCCTTATCAGCTGGTCCTATTCCAGACAGATTTTGCTTCCAGCAGAGTATTTTATGCACAAATCAATGTGAACACCTTAAGTAGGAACAGACTTAAAAGCTGTAGGTATTAAAAATATGTCTTTCAGGCCCTGACTGAATACCTAACTAATGCTAATGTCTATCTCTCAGGGTATACCTCACTGCTGTGTGACTATGTGATATTACGTGATTCATCTCTAGTCAAACTGCTTGCACTTAGGAAAAGAAGCTCCCCAGTTACTTACCCATTCTGCCTCTCCATAAAGAGCTGTGGTTGTGTAAAATAAACTTATGATATAAAAAAAAAAATTACACAAGGTAAAAAGAATGACCCAGGTGACTTCTCTTTTGAGTGACTGTCATTGTACTTTCTTTTAACAGCGTGCTTGTTTTTTGCCTAAACAAATACCTTGGAGCTAATTGTTGGTGCTTTATTTCAAAAGAAAAGCAAGGATGTATTTTACATTCTTGTTTTTCTCAACTAATTAGATGTCAAACATGGTTAAAAAGCTCAGGCATTTCCTTGGAAAGTTAGCAAAATGAGTCATGAAGGGTTAAATCCCTGCCAACCTTGATTTCCTATGGTCACTTGTTTTCAAAGGTCCAGTATTAGCTGTCCCATTTCCCAGGTTGCTGGACAGAAGTTTTGATGAACTCTTATTTTTGTTTCCGCTTAACTTCTTGTCACACAATCTTGCAGTAGATTAGAAGCATCCTATGGGGCATGTTGTGGATAGGAAGAGGAAGTGTATAAATGCATATATTAAGGCCATATCTGTGGTCTGAAAAGGTTCTTTCTGTTTATTGTAAAACAGAATTCTGGTTATTTGGTTTATATCACCTTGATTTCAGTGGCATATTAAAGGAAGAAGATTTGAGGAGAGCGCTTGAGAAATCCTTGTCCAGCCGGAATCTGTGGTGAAACTCCTGTTCAGTAGCATCAGGGTTTTGCTCCATTTCAAAGTTTCCAAGCATTTTCATCTTGATTCATGGATTGCAAAGGTTTTGCACAGATAATGTTTATATCCTTATTTCAGTCAAAGGGAATGAATATGATTAAAGGCCTGATCCAAAGTTCATTGAAGTCAGTAAGTTCTGGATGTGGTAAAACCAGCTATAAATCTGAAAGCTCAGTTAAGCCCTTCGACCTCTGAGCTCTTCTTTTTGCATCCTTCAAAGATGTTGTGTCCTTATGGTAAAGTAACAAGGAACGTCATTGTTGATATGTCAAAAGTAAAGGAATCTTTCCTTGAAGAATATAAGGGTTTTGTTGTTGATCTTAGTTTGTTTATTTGGGGATATTTTGTGTTTTGCTTTTTTTTATCTCATTGGCTTCAATTTCAGTGTCAGTTTTAAGTCTCTATAGTGTGTCACTAGGTCACAGATTCTGTTCAGAAAACTCTTGAGCACAAAGTTCTTGGAAAGATGGTGATCAAGTTCAGTTTGTCAAGTTTAAAACAATAAATATAGTCTTAGCTCCAGATGGATTTCTTATATTGTTTATTGTTTCCTATTTTCTTTTGCTGTCCTCTGCATGATGGTAATGGCACATAGATAGAACCAGCTACAGTAACCTTTCAATATAAACATATAAGTCTAAAGAAAGAAAGAGTTTCCATTAACGATTCTTTGATTTACAGATTTTTTCTAAGGCAACCCCGATTTTTGTCTCCACAGGAGTAAATCTTGTAAACCCAACTTTCTCAAACCCATCTGTCGCATCCTATTTCTCTATTGAAAATTATTAAATGCTGTAAGTATGTTTTGTAAGAGTACATGTGTGGTTCTCTTTTGTTATTGTTGCTCAATTGGATACATATTACTTGAGAATAAGTAACTGGAAAAGCATTGCACACAGATTTATCTCTCTTGCTCTCTGGCTCCAATTCAAGCCATATTAAAAATAAGTGTCCTGTTTAAAGTTGCAGTGATAGTGAGAACTTCTCCATCCTTGATGTGCAGTTGATTTACGTTTTATATTATGAATTTTGATCCAAATGAAAACCTGGTCCTAGTGAAAGTAATGGTAAAACTTTTGTCATTTTCAATCTGGCCAACATGCCGTGACACGGGAGGAATGACACCACACTGAATTACCTGTATGTACACTCATGTAAATATGATGCCTGGCTTGTAGTTTATTGACCCAGTCTGGTTGTAGTTGACGATCTGCCAGTGGGTTTAATTGTGGTTTTTCCTTTCCATCAAACTCTATAACTCACAATTCAATACTTCCGCAAATATTGGGCAAACAGGACGAAGTGGGAGAAGTAAATTAGGAGAGAAATATTGGCAAAGGTGCCTGTCTCTCTTGAGTTGGGACCAGTATTAGCGTTTGTCTCAGATTTCAAGGTATCTGTTTGAAAAACCTTTTGCTTAAACTCCATTGTAAGTCTACCGTATGAAGGAAAAGCCTCTCCAATAAGCCTGAAAAGGAGAGAAGGGCAGCCCAGACTTAGGAAGAAGACTGTTAAGGAAGGCAAACTGGTGATGTTTGCAGTCTAGGCATGGGTTTGTAACACACTGCAGCTCCTACCATTCCTGATGGCATTTCTGCACGGCTCCAGCACTCTCAAACCTCACTGTTCAGTCCGTGCAGGAGGCAATGAAGATGTTTGATACAGCCATAGCCTCTTCACCCTTTTGCACCCAACTGATGAGTCCTCCAGAGAAGATCTGTTTGTTGGTCTTTATAATACTGGTTGAGTGGGGTCTTCATGAGACTTGAGAATTGTCGGGGGGAGGGTAGGACTACCCTGCCTGGCCCACAGCCTGACAGGAGGGAGAAGCTGATGGACGAAGTGCTTAAGCTCAGATCTTGCCTATATAGGGAAATTTTCAGCTAGCTAATTAGGGCCTGAAACAGACAGTGTAATTGGAATAAGGAGAGTGAAAACCTAGCCCAACATTCTCATTTTGTGTTTCCAACTATCCCATTTAATTCCAATGGAAAAAGCAGTTTTTGGCTTACAGAGCCTCCCTTTTCTGAGAAGCTGGAGTTCTCTATAATTATTTGCGCTGTATGGTTTGCAAATGCCTAAATTATTTATTTATGGAAGGTGCCATATTGACAGCAAGGGAAACTCTTTTGCTGTGGACAAGGTGTGCAGCACTTACTGTTTGTTACAGCATCTTTAATACTCTAACCTAGTGAGGAATTTAGACATCCATAGTTACACTGAGCTCAGTGGAGCTACTGTGAAGTCTGCCTTAAACTTTACTTCTGTGCATGAAGTTTTTTGATCCGGACTGACGTACCTATCTGTTTATGGTTTATTCAGGTGTGTATTTATTCTATAAGGCATAGCAAAACAATATTTAAATAAGAAACTCAATCTTTGCAGGTCGCTACAATGTAAATGGGTTATTTATGATAATCTCTCTGGTGTGTGCCTCTGTATGTATAGAAAGCATTTACATGGAGTTCCACCAGAGAAGAAACCACTAAATTATGTGTATTTTTAACTCTTTCTTTTTGCTTGGAAGTGTTTTTCACTTTTGATTTAATGTATTGCTGTGCTCTGATCCTTTTAATCTGGTTTTGGTTTACCTT
Organism: Psittacula echo; assembly: GCF_963264785.1. Classification (NCBI taxonomy): domain Eukaryota; kingdom Metazoa; phylum Chordata; class Aves; order Psittaciformes; family Psittacidae; genus Psittacula; species Psittacula echo. Next base: position 131,561,673 of record NC_137735.1, read on the forward strand.
TCATCAATTTTGCATACAGCATTTAATGCCCACAGCTGCTATTAGACGGACATCTTTATTATTTACTTCCTCTGGCCTACAGCCTTTTTTTCTCGTGTGCATACCTGGAACACTGCAATGGAAGCACAAGCAGTACAGAGTTACTCCAGTATTTTGAACATTTTCCACATCAGCTGGAGCCTGACTTGACCCTAGTTCAATTTGAAGCAAAACCACATCTTCACCTGAGGCAGTGCGTGAGTGACTGAGAAGAAAACAAATCCTTCTAAGTGGTGTCAATGGCTGTGACATTTTCCAGTTGTTTGAAAGCTAAAAAGGGTAAAATTGTCTTAAGGCTCCCACATGCTTATTTTTAAGCAAATGTGTGGGGTGGACCCTGGCAGCTCTATGTCAAAGTTTTAAATGGAAGTCCTGTAGCTTGTCCTGGTGCTCTTGTTAATTAAAGTTAAATGTGAAAGTTGCTGCTGGTGCTGGTGGGCAATTCAGCGAATTCCTTCCCTTGCAGGATTAAAGCTCCTTTCAGGAATGTCTGCAAGTTCACGGTCCTCCCACATACAGCCTTCATATAGGTTAGCTGCTCTCTTCCAGCAACAGCTGTGGATGGTGATTATAACTGTGGGGATAGTACATTTACTTGACTTTTCCTGTTTTTTTGCAAGTAGGATAGCGCCCCAATGCACAAGAGAAAAAAGGATGGCCACAGCTGTTGAGAGCATCAGAAATCTTAAAGAGTGCTGTAGCCTTTTCTCCTGCACCACAGGAGGTTCTCTGTACTGTCTTTCTCTTTGACTGACATAGTCAGCTACATTAGGCTCTTTTCACTGTCTGTGCAAGGAGAGGTGCTCCAGAGAGCTAATCTTGGGTTAGGCAGACTGAATGAGACTTTAAGGGTGCTCATCGCTTTTTAGTGACTGAAAGGAATTAAGCTTCTTGTTCATTCATTTAGTTTTGTTTTTTTCTGGGAAGGTATCAAAAGAAGGTACCAATTAAATGCTATGGAAAAAATTAGGCTGTATTCTGATCCAAAGCATCCTAATTTAAGAAACAGTTTCACTTAAATGAGTATTTAAAGTTGTATAAAAATCCAGCTGATTAAATTTACGTATGCTGTCAGTATCTATGACCTTGAAGTCACCTGTGACTATCTAAATTTGCTTTAAACTTTCAGTTATAGCAAAAATATGCAGTATGACTATATTCTTCATATTCTTAAAACAATTACCTATCTATCTTACATCTCACATTTCTCATGACTCTTCTCCTTAATAAGCTCATCCCAAATCCAGTGACACATGCTGGAAATGGCTGTCTGAGGCTGCAGAGCTTTACTAATTTAATAGCTTAATCATTCAGAGCTTTCAATAAGCTGTCCTCTCACAAGCTCTGTTACTTTCTGAATGTTTCTATACTTTAAAAGAAGAACGTATTCAAGACTGAGTTTCATGTAGCATGGTTTGCAAATAAAAATACATATGTATATGTGCAACTCAAAGGAGAGGTGCCTTGACCCTGATTCTCCCCTTTTTCAGCCGAACTATTTCAATATTGAGAGCAGAATGAAACCTAATTTAGATTCATGTCTAAAAAATCTAAATAGACTTACAGTTTGGGGGATTCTTTTCTCACTTTGGGGATTACGGTTTGCCCTTGAGCGAGACAAATCTATAGCAACCCCTGAAATGCGTGAGCACTTGTCTACTTTGTATCACATCTCGTTTTCAACCTTCACTATTTTATAACCAAAACCAGTAAAGTCACAAGTACTTGCTATTCTTCTAATGTTTTAAAGTTGTTTGATATTTGTTGGGCTGCCTGCTTATCTCTCCAGCTGGATGTTGCAGAAGCTTTAGAAATGAGCAGTCAAATAATATTCTCATCTTTTAAAAATACTTTCATGCAAAGTTGGATCTTGCAGGGAACAATCTGAGGAATGAAGTAGTTATTTGCTTTCAACTAACTTGTGGAAGGAGGAAAAAGAAAGCTCTCCTTTACCCTCCACTCTAATGAAGCAAAGCTCATGTTGGTTCTGACAGCCCCTCTTGGCTCCTTTTGAAATTCCAGCCTTGTGTGAGAAAAGGACACAAAAAAGCTCTGTGAGATAATTTAAAGGATTTAAAGCTGCCTTTGAAGGGGGAGGGGTTGGTGGCCTTTTCTAGAGGCAACAGATGATAAATACAGCTCACAAGCATCCAAAAGAGCTGCAGAGAGTGCAGGGTACAGCTTTCATCACCAGCTGACACTGGAATGGCAATAGCTTTCCTTTGCTAGACACAGATCTCACTCCTGGCCAAGGCACAAAGTAAGATCTCTTAGAATGAAGTCGAGGTTTCAGGGTGTTAATATTACTTTTTTTTCCTTCATGGATTTCCCATGCTACTTTTGCATGAATGTATAGTCTGAAATGGTTCTGACGCCTGATGAAGCTCTTTTTCTCAAAACACAATAAGGATCATATCAGCGATGATGAGTGTTGCTTTGTTGTATCTGTAGGCCAACTTGGTCTCATCTCCATCATGCTAGGTACTACATAAGGTCTTCATTCTGCTAGGCCCATGTGATGAATGACAGTTCCTGTTGAGTGATCAGAGGGACAACAGAAATGATATCTGGGTGTCTGAGAAAGAAAACCTTATCTTCCAGATGGCTTTTTTTCCCTCATATTCCCTGCTACTATAGCAGATGAATGGCTGTATCGAAACTTCTTGCCCTGATGGCCTTGCAGACAACAATATAAATGTGTTCCTGAGCTACCTGCAAATTGCAGAGTTAGGAAATCGCTTTATTTTTAAATTGCATCTCTTCCAATATGTATCAAAAGTCCATCCACAAAGACAAAGTGAATATTTAGATATACAGGAGGTTATGATAACATCTTCAAAGAGTTCTAGTTGGCACTTCTCTGAAACATCCTAAACATCAGCAAAGAGTATTTGCAGAATGGTGGCTGTGCAGTTACCAGTGTGGGAGGACCCCATCCATACTGCTGCTCTAAATATGTATCCTCATCTTTTGTACTCTAGCCATAAAAACTGACCTCTAGCAAGTAGGCAAGATTTAATTTCAAGTGAAGAGATTCAGGAATCTGTTAAATTTGTAAGAAAGTTCCTCATAGCTCTTTTTAAATGAGTGTTATGAAATAATAATAAATTGTATAGTGAAAATTTTGTATTTTCTCTGCAGCCTGGAGTATTGAGATCAAGATTAACATAAATTTCTAATTCTATTTTTTTTTTAGATTTTGTTTCCCATCTGTGATGGAACTGTAATCCACTGGGAATTCTACTTCCTTTTCTGGCATCCTTTTACAATTTTGTGTCTTTTATCATTCTTTTAATCCCCAGTGGAACTCACACTCTTTACTGGACAACAGTCATGCAAATTAGGAAAGTTTTGTTACCCTCTCCTACAAACAGAAGTTGGAGGTTAACAGAAACCCAGCACCACAGCTGATGATGTACAGGAAGTCTGTACTGTAATGGGAATCAAAGAAAGTACCATAAATGTGAAATCCTGTTAATTCGTTGGTTCTTCTGTGTCAGCTTCTTCACCTGTAAAGTGGTATTAAGTGATCTCATGAGGAATTGCTGGAGGCCAGAGACTTGCCATGCTTATTCAGAGCTGCATCCTACTCTCAGAATAATCCCATTAATGTGTATATTCACAGTTCAGTCAGAGCTTATTTTTGATCAACATACAAAGGCCTTACAGGTACTTTAAAGTGATTATAATAATTATATTCACAGCTGTGTATGCCTGTGACATGAAACACATGCCTATTACCCAGAAAGCATATCTAATTTAATTCCATTTGTATATTCCAAGGGATTCTATACCCTTTACAATGTTTTTTGGAGTATCCACCTCTATTTCACACTAAATACACTGTGAAGGTGATTATAAATGTCTCTGGAAAAGAAAAACCTTTGTTCTTCTTGTTTAGTTTTAAGTTCTTTGTTCCTTGTTTAGTCTTTTCAATACTGCCTACCAAAGGTATTTGAGTACTTGCAAGATCCTGCCTTATTTCTCTGAGTTTAAGATAAGGTTCTCTTTATTTCTAAACATAGCTGATAATCACATTTTAAAATTCAGAAGGAGTTAAAAAACGTGTTTGGTTTGTTGTTTTTTGTTTTTTTTTTTTTTTTTTTTTTTTTTTTTTTCTTGTGCTTAGCAGGCAAAACTAAAACCCTCACTTTGAGCATTTCCTCCTCCCCTTTGCACTCAGCCTGAACATACCTTATCAGGTCACTGGTGTTTAATACTCTGCCCCTATAAGTGTACATTTTCCTTCTCAACAGATTCTGGAAACAAAACTTGTGTTTCTTTTTGCAGACAGCCCTTTTTCTGACTTTCTCTACCCAAAATCTGCCCAGCCTTCTCCAGGGTGAGGGCAGCCTTTCTTAGACACTTAGGGAAATATTCAGTAATCAGTTCAGTCAGTTGTAATTGCCTATCATTTGTGACTCACTCACTGGAAAACTGTTGCTTGACAGCCCTAGTTCAAACCTAATAATGAGGATTAACTGCTATAATAAATTTAGAAGTGGAATTCTGCATCTCTTAAGATTCACATCCTCATTCCTAAAATAAGTAAGAAAGCACCTGTTCCCTTTATCAGGCTGGCCCTTGTGAAAGTAAAATTGGCTGTTTCATGTATTCCACATACCTCAAATGCAGCATTTAAATATTACCTTCAGTGAATTAACTCCAGGAATTTTTTCTTTGCTTTTATACTTCCTCGTGCCATTTACATGATGTAATCGTTGTTTTGAATAACATTCTTTTTCATAATAAAGCACTGGATTTCATGCTATTAATTAAGAGCAAATACAAGATTTTGTGTAATTTTTGGTATACCTTTGATTTTCAGGCACAAGTTTGTAGTTTGACTTGTTAGACTACAGTGTCTTATTTGACCACATGCTACATATCTTTCTGGTAGTTTTGCTGGTGATAGAAGGGCTAAGTCCAGTTCTTGAGGCTGGCAAGCAGATCAACAGAGACTAATGTAAAAGGTCCCTTTTACTCGAGTAAAGAAGCTTTTTAATTCGTCTTCAAAGACAGCAGTATCAAGTGTCATGTGTATTATCATTCTATATTAGAAATTTTAAGCTATCATCAATTATTCTGGTGTAAACCAAGTGTAACTTCATTAAATGACTGTGACTGCAGTGATTCATGTTTAGACCGCTGATGTTGCTAATTGACATTGCACCAAAGGGACTGAGGACAAGACTGAGCAATGCAACTTCTATTTTTTTAACACAATTTCCATAGCTGAGACCATATACAGCCTTTTAAGGTCATTTCTCATAACTGCCACTCTCTTAAAAACAAATTCTATCGGCATATAGAAATATGGCAAACACAGAATTTTGTTTCAGTGGAGGTTCACCCCCATTACTATGCACAGAAAATATTTTACCTTATGCCAGACATATGGAAGTGATCAATGTATGTAAATTACATGAGAAGAGGTGAAATACAGCTTTTTAGATTAAGAAATGTCTCTTGTTTCTGGTTGTAAGTCACTGAAACCACACCAGAAAATGAAAGTTTAGGTCTTAAGACAAGTTTTCCTTTAAAGTAACAACTGGTGAGAGGCTAGAATAGCAATGATTTTTGATAATCACCATGAAAGCATAATATTGTCCTGAGCTGAACTACTCAGGTCTCTCGGACACCAGGGTTTGAGATGCAATTGCTTGCATGTGTGAGGCCAGACCGTGAACCTGTTCCATGCAAAGGTGAACTGTTCTGGAACTCAGTGTGCTCAGTAGTACAAGTCAAGTGTCCTCAAACATGGGGTTTAACAGGCAGGGCCAGCTTAAGTGTCTGCTATTCATTTTCCTCCCCTGATGTCATGGTGTGCCCATGGTGCAATGATTTGAACCTACTCTAAAATTCAGGGGATTTGAGGAGCTGAGTTATTTTCTAGGGTTCTGAATGACCAAGGCAGGAAAAAGAGCAAGCTTAAGTCAGCTCTGCCTTTCAAATTGTTTGTAAAACTATAGTACCCCAGCTGGTTTCTAAGAAATCAATACTTATTTTGTGACCAAAACGCATTCACTGTGATCCCAACATTTTCCATTGCAAGAAATTTGGATTTTTATTTTTTTTTTCCCCATATTCAGTATTGCAGAGTAAGAAACTAATCTAGAGTCTGGCAGGGCTTTAGTCTAAGGCATTGTCATATCTTTCATTCTGAGTTGAAAAACGATCAGATCACTGGGTTTCATAAATGTGTGGAAAGCTGTAGAAGCTGCTATTTGCATGTGAATGGGCAGCTGAGGTAGGAAGAGAGATATGTAAATAATTCTCTAGCTAACTCCTGGCAAAGATCATTGCATTTCAAAGTGCTGTGAAAAGCAGCACCGTAAAACTTTAACCTATTCACAGGTATGAAAACTCCCATGCCTTAAATAGATCTGCTGTAATAATGACCACTTGGGGAAAAATGAATCTTAAAAAGCAATATCAGGTCTCCCACTACAATACATTTTCTATTTCTTTTAATATTTCAGCTAAAAAAGCTTATTCCCCTCCCCCAGAGGAGGGGGAAAGAAAAAAAGGCAAAGAAAAAAAAAGAATACAGGATCTAAACAGTAAGCAGACGTAGACCTTCAATGAAAGTCTGGCAGACAAGTGTGATAGGAGTGGAAGAAATTTAAAGGATTTGAGTATTATTCTGCATTATGTCAGTATCTGACCCAGGAGGCACCCAAAATAGTCATTACTTTAATCTTCCTTACAAACTGCTCAGCATTTCACTATTCTGCTCTGCTGTTGTACTTCAGTACGTGCTCAACTAGGTAGAATGGATGAATGTTTTAGTTTAAAACTAAATGTATCCTTGAAAAGGTACAGCATCATGCATCCCAAAAGGCAAAAAAGTGAAAGTAAACAATAGAAAAATGAAGACCAAAGAATAAAATAAAAATCTTAATAGGCTTTGAGCCAGACAATTTTCTACATTTTTTATTGTGCCTCATCTCTGCTTAGATAGAATTGGCATGTGTATATATGGAGAAAGATTTACTAAGCCATTTATGCCTGAAGCAGCTCCAGAAAGTATGATTAGGCAGGCGCAAGGACCAGAAAATTTTTCCAAAGTGAAGTTCACCTTCAAAGGTGATGTGAATTATGTACTTACCCCTTAATCATGAAATAACGTGGGACTATTGCTGTAGTTTACCCCTGTAATTTCCCCCAGTAATGTTTTGTAGCTTCCTTGTACTTACCTCAAAATACCATGATGTATTTCATTCTAACTTCATAATTTGGTAAATAGCTTTTATCACTCCTGTAACCGTTTAGAGCACACATTTTCTTCCTCAAAAAGCTTGTGCATGCTAATTTGATCTGGTTACATGGTGCTGAAAGTAACTCACAAAGTTAAATGCAATTTCATTCACTGATTTTATAGAGGACAATTACTTAAATGCTCTGGGATTTGCTCAGTCACACTAATATTACTGTAATGAAATGTGATTTGTCTTGTTATTTACCAGGAGATTAAAAATGTAAAAAAAGAACTGATCTTACAAACTCCTACTCACATGAGCAGTCCCATTAATTTCAATATACATGGCACTCGTGGCGTGAAGTGCCCTTTTGGGAGGTTATACAAGTTCTTCCTCACTTATGAAATAATAAACCAACAGAACCAGGCAATTGTAAGGATCACTGAGATTTTTGAGCTCTGCCCAGTTAATGGGAAGAAACGAGGAAAAAAAACTTCTTCAAAATATTGTTCTCTTCCCAAATGAAAGTTTTCATTCAGTAACTGGCCCTCTTGATCTTGCTTATCCCAGTGCTCCACTGTGCTCTACACATCGTGTCTGTGTTTCATTGCATCCTCATGTCCAGTAGGCTACAATGTCAACTGAAGTCACTACAAAAGACCCTCACTCAGTGTGGCAGATCTTTGAGTCCTTTTAAGTGCATGCATCAATATAAAATTTGATCAGATATTTTTAAATGCCCAAGCAAGTTTAAACTGAGTTTTCAAGCAAAGGAATGTCGTATCTTATCCAAGCCCTCTCCCATTTTCCCTGTTAACAGGTCTTTCCATTAAAACCTTCTGTGCAGAAGTCTGTCTGTGTGAATGTAACACAGAGCACACATAGACACAAATCAGCCTTGAAGCAGTTCCTCTGATTCAAGCACAGTAACTTTAGATAACTAATACTGCAATGTTGGAATAGAATTTCAGTAACTGTTCCCATATCTTTCAAAAAGGGGCACAGCATTGTGGAAACTTTTATCCCCTACTGGAGTGTAACTTATTAACTGTAGCCACAGCTCCAGGCACTTTGAGTGAAAGCTGCTACTGCCCGCTTCTCAGATGAGTTCATTGGAGAGGGCCCAGGAGATCTCCCCACAGCAGGAGGCTCCAGAGCTGCTTTCCTGCCACTCCAGATAGCTGCTAACACTAGCAGGAGAGTAAGGAATCCCTGCTCCTTTTCAAACATCAGTCTGACAAAGTGGGACAGCGAGCAGGGGGCCATGTGCTCCCTCGCCCCAGACAACTTGTCAATGAGCTCTCAGTGGTCTTTGCAAAACAGCAAGAGGAATCTCAAATTGCAGCCAGTCAGATGTAGCCACTTGTGGAGACACTTCTATTACCCTAAAATTTATTATGGCCTGTGTCACATGTTAAGAAAATGCAGAATGTCCCAAATGCAGTAGAGGGTGGTGGGACAATAAATTTTTTCACATTTTATGATAGGTGTACATTTAAAGAAGGAAGCAAAAAAAATGTTTTCTATTAAAAATAGGAGCGGAAACCATTTGTGGCATAAAATCTGATAGGAAACACATTTGCGCTACTTCTGATTATGGTGCAGTTGGCTGTGAAAAACTTCAGTAGGCTGTAAAGGGCATCGATTTAATTAATTTGAGCTGTTACTTAAACTATGGTAGCAATCAGAGAACAAGCCACAGAGTAACTCATGAGTAAACAAGTCTATGATGCCTTGGAACAGAGGCATCCTAACACTTCCCTAGTGCTGGCCAAAGATGGTCTTGAAAGGTAGAAATTGTATTGTGTAGAATCATAGAATAGTTAGGGTTGGAAAGGACCTTGAGATCATCCAGTTCCAACCCCCCTGCCATGGGCAGGGACACCCCACACTAAACCATGTCACCCAAGGCCTCATCCAACCTGGCCTTGAACACCGCCAAGGATGGAGCATTCACAACCTCCCTGGGCAACCCATTCCAGTGCCTCACCACCCTCACAGTAAAGAATTTCTTCCTTATATCCAATCTAAACTTCCCCTGCTTAAGTTTGAACCCGTTACCCCTTGTCCTGTCACTACAGTCCCTGATGAAGAGTCCGTCCCCAGCATCCTTGTAGGCCCCCTTCAGATACTGGAAGGCTGCTATGAAGTCTCCACGCAGCCTTCTCTTCTCCAGGCTGAACAGCCCCAACTTTCTCAGCCTGTCTTCATACAGGAGGTGCTCCAGTCCCCTGATCATCCTCGTGGCCCTCCTCTGGACTTGCTCCAACAGTTCCATGTCCTTTTTATGATGAGGACACCAGAACTGCACACAATACTCCAAGTGAGGTCTCAATGTATATATTGACATATATACAACAGATTTATATATAAAGCAGGCCACTTACTGTAAGAAAGTCTCTGAGCCTGCTCAAGGGATAAGTAACGGACACAGAGACATCAGACATCTATACAAAATTGCCAGCCAGTAGTAGGATACCTAGAGTGTAAATGCAACAGAGGAAGCTCCTTCCCTTGCTTTGTCCTGCTGAGATCAGAAGCGGTCTCCCACTAACTAGCCTTCCAGAGGGTTTTTTTGAGTCTACCTAAGCTCAGCCTGTCCCTCTGTGAAATCAACCTGAGGGAAGAAACTTACCAAACTCTCTGAATTCTGAAAGTACCCTTAGGTGCATGCATGCATTTACCTACATAATGTATACAAATATGAAGCTATTTGCACACCCATACTTGGACCAGATCTGTAAGCAATGCAAAATTACACCACACCCTGCTGCAAGTTATTTTTAGCTGTTCCTCAATGTAAATGTCTAATTCAAAATTAAGTTTCAAAATAATGAATGACGTGTTTTGTGTTGCAGTGAGTATAAACGTTTGCATTGCGTAGTGGGTAATTTAAGCATGAAAGGTCTTGCATTCCTAAATCTGTTACAGAATGTGGGTGGGAGGTGAACCTTTTCTCCTTTGCTCATACCAGGAAACAAAGAATGAATGAATATTTGTCATGATGTTTCGTCAAGACAGTGTTACCATTAATTGAAGGTACACATGTATGTTGTGGAGAGAATGACAGCTTGCTTGCTGTAAAAATTTCTGAAAACCGGGACATTGGCTTTTAGTATTTGCACAGGGTGTTAGCAATGTTGATGTTGAATCTACCCAAACAGGAGCCTTCTGCAGTAGTCAGTCAAGTAGGCCAGATATGGAGGAGAACAAATGCTATTAAAAAACCCCCCAAAAAAACAACAACAAAAAAACCCTCAACAAAAATCCAAAACCCAACCGAAACTAAAAAAACCCACACCAAAAACCTGGTACAATTTTCTTCAGCTCTGACATAAGGACCTATGTCTCCTCCTGCCCTCATGTTCTTTCTTTAACTGCCCATGGCTGGTCTTCAGTAGTCACTGCATTAGACTGGCTTCTGGTTCTAGCTGGATCTTACTGGTTTTATGTTCCATCTCCAAGATCAGCCTGGAGATGTCTCCATCAGTGTCAGGATTCATGCTCAGTCCTGCCCCTGGGACAAGGTGATTCCCATGTATACCTCCTAAGGAACTGTTATAAGAAAGAAATAAGAAATAAGGAAGAAGAAATAATAAGAAATGAAGGGTTGGGGTTTTCTTTAGCAGTGTCCCTGTGTCTTGAACTGGAAATGGAATGGAATTGTATCCTTACGTGCATGTAAAAAAATCCGAAACAGTGCAAAACAAAACCCCCCAACAACAGTAAAAACCCCAAGCAGAGCTATTTCTAATAAAAACATTACTCATACTAGTATCATAGCCCTGTATTTACATTTATTGGCATATATGCAAACTTATAAAGCTGTGTGGATGTTTGCCATATGCAAATCCATCCACCCATAAATCAGTGTACAGACTGGAGACTGCACAGCTGAAGTGACTGTAATGGTAAATGAAACCTTTCACCACCGGGTCAAATGCAGTTCAGCGTATGTGGTAGATGAAAAAGAACTATCATACAGGAATTGATCTGTGGCATGTGTGAAATGAGTGACTGACCAGTTCACTCTGTTTACCACCAGAATTGGCACCCCAGGTTTAAGCTGGCAAATAAGTCAGAGCTGAGCTGTGATCGCAAAGAACTGAAGAAACCTGGCTGATAAACATTCTCTTTGAGTCATGCATAAACAAAGAATTTGCCTTATGGGACTGTCTGGTAGTATATTACAAGGATTAAGTGGGCATTTTCCAGCAAAATGAATTGTCAATGAAAAAGGAAGTTTCCATTTAATCAAAATTTTCCACCAATTCTGTCCAAATGAAAACATTATTTTGGACTGTTGTGCTGATATCAGGCACATAATATAGTATTCATCTGACACTAACCTCTGTGTGTTCAGGGTAATGACAAGGTTTATAAGAGCTTTGTGTGTTTTTTGCTGCTTGCTTCCTCATTCTTTCCTACACAGGACCATATTAAAATGTGTGAGAGTATTCAGAAATTAGCATAAAGCTTATATGATAACAGGCAGCATGAAACATATAGCCCAGTCTGAAATTCTGGACAACAGGTCTGCATCAGGGTTGAGGCAAGTTTATCCTTTGTATAAGACACAGTTCACTGTCAGAGGACAGCATTTTCAGTCTTCTTGATTTGAGGATATGACTTGACCGTGTCTGGGCTGTGGAGTATATGCACTGTTTTTCCCCATTAAAGCCTAAGAAAGGTGGACACCCAGACCAGAACAGACATAGATAAAATTGATCAAAAGCAAAAGTTGTGCATTCCTTTTTTTTTTTTTTTTTGAAGTTGTCACTCTATGAAAAGTTCAGCATTTTGCCTGTTTGTCTTAATTTGAAAACAGATGTTGGAATACTGTAACTTCCCTGGAGACAAAAAAATTCCTTGCTTTTCTCAGCTTTACTTTCCTGCTATGAAACTGTGTTGTGCCAGAAAAACAGTGTTTCTTAAAGCTCCTATGTGATTTGTGAAGCTCCAAACCATCTTGACGCATACAACTATGTGCTAATGTCAAAACATAGTCCTCAACATTTACTGCAGCAAAACCAACATTACAAATTGATGTCTGATTCTTTAATATAATTTAATACACTATTTTAAATAATAATATTGTTGTAGGTTATTGTTTGCTTAACAGAAGTTTTGCTCTACTTTTAAAGAATAAAGCCTTTAAGACATTGAGAAGTTCAGATATGTGTTTGCCTTCATGTTTCAAGGACGTTAGTAATGTCAGGAAGATCAGTCTTGTGGCTAAAGCTCGGAACTGACAGATGATCTTCAAGTCCAAGATCTTACACAAACTTTCTGTGTGACATCAGATGATATCTCCGTGCCTCAGCTTCCAATCTGGAATTACTTTTTGTACACAGTTGTTTTATTTTCCGTTGACTTTGCGTGTTTTTTTAGAGGCAAGCACTATGTTTTTGCGCAATGAGATTCAATCTGGACTTTTCAGGACAAGCAGTACAACTGATAAATAACAGAGCGATTTAGTTCAAGGCTCAAACAAGCATCTGGGTACCAAGATAAAAGCCGCCTTCTTGCTTTCTTTTAAGAAAGCAATAAAACTGATAAATATATACTTAAAAAAATCTCTGAATAATTCCTTAACAGTATATCCAGCCTAATTTCACAAACCCAAGAAGTTTAGTTGCTTGAAAGATACTTTTCTGACTGCATTACTTCTGCAACTGAGAAGTGACTGGTTTTAGAAGCCTACTTCTTATAGAGGAAGGGAAAAAAGATATTTTTAGTTGAAGAGATTGCTTTGATAATTTCCTCTTGGTCTTAAAGATTCTTTAAATGATTATTCCGCTACAAGTAAAATCTAAAAGCTGAAAATTTTTGCTTCCAGAATTTCTCCCTTACATGTCGTCTTCATGTTATGCAGTACTCTAGATATAAAGGCTGCAAAATTATTCAAGTTTGTTACATGCATTCATTTCAATATGAAAAGACATGTTTGCCTGACATTGCTGTTGAGGAGAAGAGGTTTGATTTTCCTTCTGCTTGGTGCTGAAACTCTTGGTGCATACTCCTCTTTCTCTTTTCCTTTTTTTCTTTAATTTTTAATCTGTGGTTTCAGGTATAGTTTATTATGTCAGTTGACTGGAACAGTATAGATTATCAGGGGAATTCCAGGTGTCACACAAGAAGAATGACTGTTTTCCAAAACAAGCTGTGCAGTCCCCTAGGCTCTGGCATAGATGAATATATGAGTGTTACTAGGCATAGAAAACATTTCTCAAAAGTTAATCCTGTGTTGTGTTTGAATGTTAAGGAAACCATCTACTTGTTCTGAGGAGTTTAACCTTTCTTCAGGAGGTAAGTCGGAAACAATGGTCCTTATTTACGAAAGGTTTCCTTTATTTTCCATGTGGAATACAAAACCAGAATTTCTCCTTTGCTGGAGTTGCTTCTTCCCTGACGTAAGTACGCATTGCCATTGGTGATTCATTCAAATACTGATTGTTACAATAATGATAAGTGACAAGTTATGTGTTATTTTGAAATAACACACATTATGGTTCACATCATGTCTTCAGAGACCCAAGCAATGTGTTATTTCACATTGACAAATGCTCCAAAGTGTTTGTGCTTATGAATAAAATACTGTCCATGTAACTCGACTTTCAAGTGCGCATTGTGCAACATTAGGATGTGGGCATCACCACAGCCATCTTAAACCTCTGTCACCTTCCTCTTGGATTCCTACTCTCCCTTATTGTTCACTTGTTTAAAGCTTTCGGAAAGACATCAGTGGACTTTGATCAGTCCTTTAAACCGGTTGTGCCTGCTTGTTACTGCTTTAGTCGGTATGAGACTCTGGATGTAGTTCAAGTCCTTGGTATTGCTCTATGGAGGCCCAATTTGAAGCCTGTTAAATTCAATAAGAATCTTCCTGTTGATTTCCATGCCCTACAACCCAGACCACAGTCTTTGGTTATAGCTGATGTTACAACACTAGTTCTTTCCGAGCTCAACCCCAAGATCTGGCCTTACCTGAGGGGACAGGCCAAAGCGCAGCATTATTTGCTTGCCTGGGATTTCTGACAAAATCTTTCTAGTGGTACGTCAACAGGGCTAGGTCTTGCTATGCAAGCTAGAAAGTGCTTTAACATATGGGAATGATGTGAGGGCCAATTTTTGCACAGGTGCTTGCCAGCTAAATGCAACCCTTGGTTTGGTCCCTTGAAACCTAGCTATTAAATGTGCATGATAACTGAGAGTTAAGAATGGAAACAAAAAGCAGGGTAGGACTTGGTGTTACACAGACTTCCTCAGGCCTTGAGCAAGCTATATTTTGTCTGTCTTTGGACTGCTCGGGGTGCTGCATTCTTCTGGGGCAGATAAATGTACAGTCCAGGCATGCCCAACGGAGCCAATTCCATTAGGCTGATAGTGATTGTTCTCACTGAAGAAATATCCAGGACTGTGTTTTCTTGCAAAATCCAGAAAAAATGTGAATCAAGTCATCAGCACATCTTTTCCAGTTCCAGTGAAATTTACCTCCTACATAATGTTTCCAATATAGAAAGTATTTCAAGAGGAAAATCTCACATGGATTAATGTTTATTGGTTGCCAAGGCGATAGTTTGGAGACTTCTCTAGCACAAAACAGATAATATTATAAGCAGAAATAGATTAGTACAAGGAGAAAATTTATTGACTTCAGAGAAGACAATGTTCTGAGTGTTTGTTACACCTTTTAGAGATTAAATTTTGCTTTGGTGATTTTTCCACTCATTGCCATACTTTTGTACTGTTATTTGTATGATGGGAGAAATTAAATCTCCACAGGAAGACTGTATGCCACTGTGCAGTGTAAAACAGTGTTTCTGTATGGAAAACCTGATAGTCCATTTAACAAGGCAGCCCTAAGGTGGGCAGGGATCTGAGACACCGTAGGATAAGTGGTCTTGCCAAGGTCATGCTTTATCCAATATGCAATTATCCAAGTTTTGAATGGGGAAAACCAAAATAAACAGACTATTAATTGATTTTATTATTGAGGAGTAAAAATAAGGAGCTTTAGCAGATGCTACTGAGATTGACAGCTGGGAAAAAAAAAAAAAAACAGTCCAGATATAAAGAAGGAAAATAAAAACTGAGAATTTCTGTATTTATTTCTTTTCAGCAAGTAATCTCTTTAAATTATCAGGATGTTAGGCTTTTACAAACCAAACATGACTGTGGGTCTAAGCAAAAGAAAGCATTTAAAACGTGATTCACTCAGAATCATTTCAAGCCTAGCAACAGATTACAGGGGCATTTTGGACACGAGGAAGAGCTGAATCCTGCACAGGTCTGTACCAGAGTACATCTGCACCAGGTTTTCCTCCCTTTTTATGTTCTCCCTACCACTGTCATGGTATGTCATGTGTTATGGAGAAAGGTATGAAGTAACCATGTTCTTTTAGAGCTGAACATCCCCAACTCTTTGTCAGTTATTACTAGGTTTTGTTCTCTGCCATCTTACAACTGCAGCTTTTTTTACAGTTCTTCTAAGCAAAACCAAGACAAAGTGATAATGAATTTTTAGATTCTTTGATTGACTGATTTCAAATTACATTCAGTTTTATCTATACCCTTTGATATTTCTAAAGCAGCTCTGAACCTTCATTTTTCAAAGGTAGTCAGTCAGCAGAAGTGTTGGATGTTTGACACCTTTGAAAGTAGTCTTTTAAGAGAGACAAACCAAACCAAAATAGTATTGCTCATTCATCCTTTAAAAATCATGTGTTTTTCTCAGCTCTGCCCCATATGGTAAATTTTTTCAATCAATCATGTCCATAATTTATAGATCACTTTTAGTCAAATGTCAGGGTAGTTTTGGAACTTTCTCATGTATATATGCACATGCACATGTATATTCTAGTATATATATTATAAAGTAAGATACAAATATTGCATTATATTATAGTGTCTCCTGGATACTAAAGAGAGATTGAAGGAAACAAACAGATAGATAAATAAATAAATCTTTAAACTTTTGCCAGACATTTCAGCCAAACTTTTCAGACTTGGAAACATTTCCCAACTTGTAGAGAAAAACCATTAGGTTTCTTTAACTTAGCGTAATGGTTTTCACTATAGAATCATAGAATCATAGAATAGAATAATAGAATAGTTAGGGCTGGAAAGGACCATAAGGTCTAGTTCCAAACCCCCTGCCATGGGCAGGGACACCCCACATAAACCATATCACCCAAGGCTTTGTCCAACCTGGCCTTGAACACCGCCAGGGATGGAGCATTCACAACTTCCCTGGGCAACCCATTCCAGTGCCTCGCCACCCTAACAGTAAAGAATTTCTTCCTTATATCCAACCTAAATTCCCCCTGTTTAAGTTTTAACCCGTTACCCCTTGTCCTGTCACTACAGTCGCTGATGAATATAATGCCCATCCCAAGCATCCCTATAGCCCCCCTTCATATACTGGAAGGCTGCTATGAGGTCTCCATGCAGCCTTCTCTTCTCCAGGCTGAACAGCCCCAACTTTCTCAGCCTTTCTTCATAGGGGAGGTGCTCCATTCCCCTTTGATGCAGCCCAGGATGCGGTTGGCTTTCTGGGCTGTGAGCGCACACTGCCAGCTCATGTTCATTTTCTCATTGACTAACACCCCCAAGTCCTTCTCTGCAGGGCTGCTCTGAGTCTCTTCTTTGCCCAACCTGTAGCTGTGCTTGGGATTGCTCCGACCCAGGTGTAGGACCTTGCACTTGGCATGGTTAAACTTCATAAGGTTGGCATCAGCCCACCTCACAAGCGTGTCATGGTTCCTCTGGATGGCATCCCTTCCCTCCGGCGTATCAACCGAACCACACAGCTTGGTGTCATCGGCAAACTTGCTGAAGGTGCACTCAATCCCACTGTCCATGTCACCGACAAAGATGTTGAACAAGACCGGTCCCAACACCAATCCCTGAGGGTCACCACTCGTTACTGGTCTCCAGACAGACATCGAGCCATTGACCGCAACTCTTTGCGTGCGGCCATCCAGCCGGTTCTTTATCCACCGAGTGGTCCACCTATCAAATTGATGTCTCTCCAATTTAGAGACAAGGATGTCATGCGGGACAGTGTCAAACGCTTTGCACAAGTCCAGGTAGATGACGTCAACTGCTTTGCCATTATCCATCAGTTCTGTAGCCCCATCATAGAAATCACCAAATTGGTCGGACAGGATTTCCCCTTAGTGAAGCCATGCTGGCTGTCACCAACCACCTCCTTGTTTTTCATGTGCCTTAGCATGCCTTCCAGGAGAATCTGCTCCAAGATTTTGCCAGGCACAGAGGTGAGACTGACTGGTCTGGAATTCGTCGGGTCATCCATTTTCCCCTTCTTGAAAATGGGGGTTATATTTCCCTTTTTCCAGTTGTTGGGAACTTCACCTGACTGCCATGGTTTTTTTCAAATATGATGGCCAGAGGCTTAGGAACTTTATTCGCCAGATCCTTCAGGACATGCGGATGGGTTTCATCAGGTCCCATGGACTTTTGTACATTCAGGTTCTTAAGATGGTCTTGAACCATATCCTCTCCTACAGTTGGCCTAGGGTCTTCATTCTCTGTCTCAAAGAGTTAGACCATATCAATTTTCTGGTATTTTCACTCCACTGGATCGGAGGACTGCCCGTCTCTCTTGCCATGAGATTCTGTTTGCATCTGAAGTAAGAATTTTCTGCCACATTATCTTGATTATTTACATGAGAGACTTTTGTGAGATCATCTTGCTCTCTTTATGAGAGAGATCTGGCAAGACTCTCCTGTTGTCCAACACTTTCCCAGGATGGTGCGCGGTATCCTGACAGAGTCTAACAGTGATGAGAGCAAACAGATTTTTATACCTAATTGTCACAGAACTCAGATATGGGATGCTTTATAACTCAATGACTGAAGGTTTTGCAAAGTTTATTCAGTGCAGAGGTTTCTTAATTGTTCGTGATGGTGGTCGCCTACTCCTTAAGCTGTAATTAAGTCAGACAAGCAGGTGTTTGTTTTCTCCTGCTGCTGCCGCCCTGCTAATTCTGCTAATGAATTCAGCACATTTTTTGTTAGAATGTGAGTGCCTGTTTCTATTTCCAGTGTAGATTTGGCTCAAGGTCATATTTGGTCAATCAGGAGACATGGGTCCAGTGACACCAAGTATGTACTGAAGTTAAAGGTGTTTGCACTGCATAACCCAAATATCACCTATTTAATTGTACTACTCTTCTTAGAGGAGCTTCCCAGTAGGGATGACTTATGGATTTGTTGCTATTTGCTTGTTTGCTGGACAAATTAGATGAGTATGAAGGTCACAGGGATTCCAGGATGGGCTGCCACAAGAAACTTGCATATTACAGGGAAAGCAGTTTGGTATCAGATCCACTCAAACCAGTGTTAAGCTTATAGAATGACAGAATCATAGAATGGTTTGAGATGGAAGGGACCTTAAAGCTCATCCAGTTCCAAACCTCTGTTGTGAGCAGGGACACCTTCCACTAGACCAGGTTGCTCCAAGCCCCATACAGCCTGGCCTTGAACACTGCCAGGGACGAGGCATTCACAGCTTCTCTGGGCAGCCTGTGCCAGGGCCTCACCACCTCACTGTAAAGAATTTCTTTCTAATACCTAATCTAAATATCCCTTCTTTCCATTTAAAGCCATTACCCCTTGTCTTAGCCCTACACACCCTTGCAAAAAGTCCCTCTCCAGCTTTCTTTTAGGCCCCCTTTAGATACTGAAGGCTGCTATAACATCTCCCTGGAGCCTTCTTAAGATCTTGAATATGTAGTGAACAGTGTTAGTCTGTCATGCTTTCTAGGAAACATATTCAGGTACGTTACGACATTCAGTAAGCCAAAGTTTACTATTCTCTGTGATCACAAAACTCCCAAGAAATGTATGGCATTCTGCCAGCTCCATTTGGTGCATCCACAAAATATGCTCAAAGATCAACTGTGAGCTTGCTGAGATGGATAATGCAGTTGTCAGTATGCTTTTGCCATAAAAATTGCTCAAGAATAAGGAGCTCTGTTTGCTGTAGGGCTCAGCTATAGAGAAAATAGCTGCTTAATGTCTGTTAATAGGCATACTAGGCCCGGAGTTTTGGAAATTATTCCAGTCATACAGGCAGTATCTGTTGGTAGGGTCTGATGAAGTAAGTGTTGACTAATGGTCAGGGATACAAATATCTATCAGTTGACATTGATCATCATATGCCTGCAGGGCATGAGGAAATGCAGCATGAAGCAGAATAGGGAACTGGTGCTCTGTAGTAAGAGACATGGGCCTAAAACGTGGATGTGAACATAGTTTCTCTAAATGGGTCTTAAAATTAGAAAAGTAATATTAAAATAGATAGTGTAAACCTTCAGAACATGCCCCCTTGCGTTAAAAATCCATAATAAAGTAAATCTAGACATTGAGACATATTTCTTCTCCTTTTCTCTACCAAAAGCAACTGCAAAAGGAGTGTCTGGGCTTGACAATGTGACTTTTCCACACACAGTAAGGCAAAAGTCTCTCAGAACAGGAGTGCAAGGATTCAGACCAGTTTTCAATGAGGGGAGCTTAGTCCCAGACTATAATTTGTACCTTCAAACCCAAATTTAACTTTCTCACTCTTCAACTGCTAAATGGACCCGGTGCTACCAAATCAGCTTTGGACCGTGTCTGGAGGCTGAAGGGTGAAAAGTATTGATATTATTAATAATGAATGATAACCGTGGGCATTACAGAGGATTTGTCTTCACTAACTTGGGACAGAGTTATAATACTCTTGAGGCAATTACATTAATATTAGACCTCTGTTCACCACAGAGTGCTGTGGTTTGGCGGAACGTTAAGTTACAGAAAGATGAGAGCATTGTGAGGCAAACTGATTTTCAATATCTAAAAAATAAAGCTCTCTAGCACATTTGGTGAAGTGCCTGTGACCCAAATGTTGATTAGATCATATTACAAAAAGGAAATGTTATTACTGGAGTCTAACAGCAAATTCCTGAAAAGTTATGCATCTCTCCTGAAATGAAAGGAATTGCAGTAGGACAAAGTTTGTCATTGTAATTTAGCTTCTGAAAATAGGGTTACTTGCACAGCAGTTGTTGGACACTCACTGACATGAACACATCTTACAGTTTTTTCTTAAATGCATTGATTTTTAACAGTAGCGGTTTATTCTTTAAGGATATAAACAAAACCAGGATATTGATTAGAGAGAAGACATTTTTTTATTTAAACTGATAAAGCTGGATAATGTAGTCAAGGCTTTGGCCATACAAACACTCCTTCAAATCTGCAATAAGGAATAAGGTCTATTAAGAAGGTTTTTGTATGGCTTGGTTTACAGTACTGTACATTTTAGAACATTGCTAGAACCTCTGGCTTACAGCTGAACACAGTGAAAAAGGCACCTTTGCCTCTCTTGTACATTGCTTGGATTTGTTTTAAATTCTTATTGGAGATTGTAATTAAAAACTCTTAATAACTAGGAAATAAACCAAAATAATCAGATACGAACTTCAACAACATGAACCTCTTATGCTGAGTGTGAGTGCCTGTTTAAAGGGATTTCTGTTCATCATTCTTTGTAATTCAGTGTGATATTGTATTCCATCACCAGCAGCCTAATTTATTTCTTTCACCATCTGTTCTTTTTTTTTGTCTTCTTACATGCAAAAAAAATCAATAGTGCTCAATGAGCAAAACGAAGCTGTTCTGTAATTCAACTAAACTGCTTTTATGCTGTTGGTGTTCAGAATGTATTGGCCTATTTCTTACACTGGTTTTGTTTAGCTAACCAACCTGTTTGTTTTCTAAGCCTGTAACATTTGAAACAGTAAATGCTGTGCGTGAGTTGCTAGTGCCAGCACTTTTGTAGCCTTTACTTTATGAGACTTATATCGGGCCAGTTGATTTTTAATTATAGGTAATAGCTAAAGCCTAATAATAAGTGTGGGTACCCTCGCCACAGATCTGTCCAGCTCATCCGTTGTACAGAGCAGGCTGAGCCACTTGCACAAACATAGACCAGTAGTCAAAGCACTTTCCATGCCAAGCCATATTAATCTAATGATATCTCAAAATGTCCTTGTGTGGTCCCTGAACTGCCAAAATAATTATGTAAGTTTTGTGAGCTCCTTGAAGTACAACTGTGCTCTCGTTAACACCTTCTGTCCCTGTGGAGATATAAATATATATGAGTCTTCAGAATACAAAGTTTTAGATCAGAAAGCTTAGCTGAATACATGACCAAATGAAAACTAACATCAGTAATGCAAAATCTCACTTGGGGGTCTGAAACTGAGAAATGGTATGTGCTTGTCCATCAAGCTGATGTCCATCCATCTGTGATAGGCTTACACAGAGGGCTTCATGCCACGTATTACAAAGAAATGATGGTAAATGAGTCCGTTTAGAAACCTCATATCGGAGCTTCAAAACTGATCACTTTTCTGTCCTGAATTGGAATAAGTTTGGCCATACGTAATTTACCCATTAAAATGCCATGTCCCACAGAGTACTCTAATATTTAGGTTGGGTTTGACATTAGATTTTTAAGACAGTGTACTTTATAATCTTAACTTCGTTGCTTCTTCTGGGTAACATGATATTACCAAATTTCACATCATGGTGTCATGAAGTCCATGCTTTCAGCTAACTAAACTAGTTGATCAGGCAAAAAATGATGTGGTGAAACTCTCATAGTTCTTACCAGATTAGACTTGTGCTCTTCTGTATAAGAAATAAAGGATAAGAAAATATATTTTACTATGGAAAAAGTAGCTAGCTGTACGGAATTCTTTTCCACATACACTTATAATTTAATACAATTCTTTCTTTCTACTAAATTCTATTACTAGAGTGCCAGGAATTATGCTGGATTTTGGGTTCATATCCCAACTGTACAATTCAGGATATGCTTCAGACCTGTTTATTCAAATAATTTTATTCAGACTGTGGCTAAAATAAACAGAGAAGCAATTCGAAGAAACTTGATGCAGGTTTTTCTGCAAGTCCAGTAGACATAATGATTAATATTTTCAGGAAGGCCTCATGATTAGACAAAATAATGGTATAGAGAAGAGCTTTCAGGAAAAAAAAAGAAAAAAAGATGGAAAAGAGCTCTTACTGAAAATTACTGGTAACCTAAACCACCTGCAAAAATACAGTATTTGCAATAATAACCCTTAAAGTTGAAACAGAAGTGAAAAGAATACAATTATTAAATTAAACTCAGAGGTAAAAGAAGTGTGCCTGCTGTTTTTCCTCTCTGATTTCAAACAAAGAACAATATTCATTAAGGATTCATTCAAACAGGTGTGATAAAAGTCAAAAAACTAGCAGGTAAAATGTATCATGGCTTCACACAGTCATCATTATAAGAGGTACCTCTGTCAGCTACCAATTCATCAGCACTGAAAGTGCTTGCCTTCTGCACCTAACAACATCCTCATGTTAACAGTGCTGTTCTCTCTTGAAGTCTCATTTATCTTCCTACACAGTTCATTGAAGTTTGAACCTGTCTGCTTGAAGTTGTGTCTGTGGTTGCCACTTTCTCTGTATCCACCCCCACAGTGTTCTTGTGCTTCTGAGATCTCTTTATTTCAACAGCAACAGCAGCAGCAGAAGTATTGGAGTTTTTGCTGGTAGATTTTGGTTTAGTTTCATCTGAGTTTCGAATTCTAACAAGTTGCAAAAATTTTCCCTGAGCTACAAGATCTCACTTTTAGTGGAAATGGGTAAGTTTTAGAGTGTCTCTTTCAGATGCATAACACATGGTACGCACGCATGGCCATTATCTTGGATATTTTTGCTAGCTTTAGAATCATAGAATCAACTAGGTTGGAAAAGACATTTGAGATCATCAAGTCCAACTATGACCCCAGGACTGCTAAGTCCGCCACTAAACCATATCACTGAGGGCCTCATCTACACAATTTTTGAACACTTCCAGGGATGATGATTCCACCACTGTCCTGGGCAGCCTGTTCCAATGCCTGAACACTCTCTCTGTGAAGAAAATTTTCCTAATATTCAATATAAACCTCCCTGGCACAGCTTGAGGCTGTTGCCTCTTGTCCTATTGCTTGTTACTTGGGAGATGAGACCAACCACCATCTCACTACAACCTCCTTTCAAGTAGTTGCAGAGGGCAGCAAGATTCCCCCTGAGCCTTCTCTTCTCCAGGATAAACAACCCCAGTTCCCTCAGCCATTTCTTATAGGACTTATTCTCCAGACCCTTCACCAGCTTTGTTGCCCTAGCTTACTAGTTCTGGTTTAGGTGTCTATGTTGCCGTGACAGAGAACCCTAATTCATCATTATTCTTGTGCCTTCTTACATGAGGAAAGAAATTTACCATGTAGACTGCTGTAGAAATAGTGGGATATATCAAAAAAGAAAGTTTGAATATCTATGTGAAAAATATGGTGACTGTTAAAAAAAGAACTGCATGAGAAACAGTTTATCAGAGATGCCCATATGATCCTAAGCCTTTGGTTATATCCGTATAGATGGTGACAGTGGGGAACATGTGTCAGTTATTATAGAATCACAGAGCAACTTAGGTTGGAAGGGGCTTCTCAAAGTCATCTTGGTTTACATCCAATCTCTGCCCCAAGTAGGGCTGACTAATTCAGGTTGCTCAAGGCTTTATCCAGGCAACTTCTGAATATCTTCAAGTTGGAAATTCTACAGCTTTTTTAGGCCTCTGTGACACTGTTTGACCACCTTCATGCTGAAGAAGTTAGGCCTGATTTCTAATCAAAATTTGCTGTGTTGCTCTTTTCTTATCATTGAGCACCTCAGGGAGAGCCTCCATCAGCCTCTTTCTGTAGCCTCCTGTTAGGTAGTTGAAGTCAGCGATAAGGTGTTTGTTGCCTTAGTAGGCATCTAGTGTGAGTATTTAGGGATCAGTACTGCAATATACTCTAGCAGAAAATAATCATAAAGTTTAAAGGAGATCAGCTAGCACAGAAAGTGCCAGCCCAGTTTGTGACTGGGATAAAATAATTTTCTATGTTCTGTATTGGTATACTGACTCCTGGATGAGACACAGAGTAAATTCCTTGACTTAAAAGTAGACAGCATTTAATTTTAATATAATTTTTAGATTTTTTTTTAATAAAAATGTAACTGGATTCCTTGTAAAACTTGAGGAATTCTAACTTTTTTCTAGTCCTCCTATGCTTTTATACCACCCAGTGTGTATTTTGATTCCATGCTTTTTTCTACTTTTGTGCTACTAAAATTATTTGGCATCTGATTGTTCCAAATGATTGGCTACATACATTCTGCCTCTGGTTCACATATACTGTATATATGAGATCCAATTATTCTGGCAGCTGCTGGGATGCATCTGGCTTCTGGGTTAACATCACCTCTTCCTGCACCCAAATTAGATGGAGTGAAACCAACATTCCCTCAGTTCCTTCAAGTTGTCATAGTTCATTTTGACCTCCCTGTGTACAGTGTGACTTTTGATACCAATAGCAGAGTGGATAATAAGGTTATTTGAGCTAGAATATTTTGTATGAGGAACTCAATTATTACAGTTTCCTCTTTTATTGCATTACTTAGTTAGGTAAAATTAAAATCAGGCAGGTTTGCTTCTCACTCTTGCTCTGAACTGTGGAGATGCTGAAGGAAGACAGCTGGTGTAGACAAACACTCCAGTAAGTCAAGAAATTGAGGAAGAACATCTGCAGGGGGTAGAAGAATATTTCATTTCAACAAGGCAGACATAGCAGCGTCATCTCTTCTTAGTCAAATGACTTGAGAATAATTTAAGAACATTACTATATGTTGTGCACTTTAGAAAAGTATGTGGGAGTAATTCAGAGGAATCTGAACAGGCTACTGAGTGTTCTACTGTCTCCATATGAGCGCTTATTAACTACAGGTTACTGGAATAGGCAAAAATATATAGCAAAATTTAGCTTCTGTGGCACATATCTTTAAATGTGGTAAGGAGGAGCTCAGGTGTGCCTTATTAGAGCTCTAAAAATATTACATTCTCAAAGCATTCCAAGATTTCTTGGCTTTATGAGACCACAGTTGGCACAGGTTATGTAGAGTCAGACTTTATTTCCTTCTGCTTTCATTTGATACCCTTTGTTCATGAACCGAGCTAAGAATGCTCATCTTTCCTGGAACCATAATACAATTTTGTTTTGGTAAAAGAACTTTTACTCTCTAGCAATTTGCTTTTTACATCATGTACTCATTGGAATTTCCTTTTTAGTAGGTAAAAGGATTACTTGAAGAGCTATGGAGATTCCTAGTTTCTGCTGTGATAATAATGTTGTTAGCCCATGCTCTATTCTGTTTGCCAAAAAAAAGTCACAGATTTAGATTTTGATCAGGTTATCTACTTCACATTGTTTTGCTACACCCATGGAACTTAGTCCCATGATTACATAGGGAAACCAAACAAAACATTATTATTATTATTATTATTATTAATATTAATATTAATATTATTGTTATTATTTAGTTTGATAGAATAAGACTTCTTGAGAGCTTCTCCAGATTGTTGCTGCAAATGAAGTCAAGTCAGTGCAATACTGATGAAGTACAGCATGGTTATGACTATCCTAGATAAAATAGCTGGGTTATAAGGCTTGGGGGTTTATGAGAAGCAGCTGACTCTCAAAAATTTTCAGGGCAACTATATAGGAACCAATCCTCTTTTCTTTTTTTGCCTAGTGCTGTACCTTATCAGATGCTGCAGGCTTTTAAAAAGTTTCTTACCAACCAGTTTTCCATGACGAGATCACTGTTTGCTCATCACCAGAACTAGCATCCATGGAGAATGACAGTAGAAGCATTTGTTAACCTTGAATAAATCTGTTTCTTCAGAATAGTATGACTGTTGCTATGAGCAGTGCTTCTTCCACTGCTGCAGCGTGTATCTGGAGTCTGAACTGTCAAAGGAATTTAAGACTGGTTGAGCCTGCTCTACGCTGTGTACCTCTGTGTGTGGGAGTCAGGAGAGGGTGAGATCATTCAGTGCACAGCGGAGCCTCTGCAAAGACTCCTGACTTACAGGGTCTGAACTCACAGTTGTGGGTCTAACACACACAGAGCAGAGTGAAACTGCCAGAATCAGCCCCTTCTCAGCTGTTCTTTTGTTAAGTAATTCTTCTTTTGCTATCTATCTCTAAGGTAACTGGAATCTTTGTGCTTTTTATCTTTCAGCACATCAAATGTATCAGATAATGGTTAAGTTAGAACAATAGGAGATGAGATGCTGTGTCAGCATGTGGGCTGCAAATGGAACAAAAGAGTTTTCTTAAATTCAGCATGTTCTGAAAATAAAGTTAGTGGCAATGTTCAGCCATGCAGTAACAGGCCATAAAAGGAGAATTAGTTACTCTTAATGCTGCAGTTCTTTTGTCTTTCTCTATCAACATTCCTTTGTTTCTTAAATAGCCATAACATATTACAATATTAGCACAGTATATTTATTTCTTTTTCATTTTGAACTCAGTGAGTACCTTCACTATTTCTTCCAGACTATTCTGCAAAATAGACTATGAAAGCATCAGTTGTATTTAAGTCTCACTGTGCTTTTTTATGGCTGTGGTGCGCTTGCTAGAGTGCTAGGTCTGGCAGCTAGAGTGAGTTTTAGAGAACATTGAAGTTAAAAGGACCAAAATTTGTTCAGTGTGCTGAGATTGTTACTTAATCACCACTAAGGTGGTGTTTACCTATTTTATTCTCCCTTTATCTGGTATTTACCACATTGTTTCATGAAATTTTTTACCCAGGGACCTTTAATGTGGCAAATAAAGGCAAACAGCAGTAATAACAATATGTGATGTGTTGTTTCTATCTGAACACTGAATTTAGATGAAAGAAAATAAGGACTGTTTTGTAAAAAATATCAATCCAGAGCCACTATTGCCTGCTCATGTTAGCATGATTTGTAAATGTTGTTACTTAAAAAGAGGTTGTGTTGAGGATATATGAGAGGAAAACAAATGCAAATGTGAAATGTAGATTAACATCTACATAGCATAGTTGCAATACACTTCTGCTGTTTGAGAATCTCGCCAAAATTGAATTCCTGTATCTGACATGCACATGCTACAATACATCATTTGAAATTTCAGTCCTCTCTCTTTCAGTGAAAGCTATGGATCCTTATTTGCCCAGTAATGCAGAAGCGATAGTATTGACATTCCACCTTATCCCTCAACTATTCTATAAGGGTCAGAATGTGCCGTATCTCCTGTTGCCCATTTGGTTGCTTTCTGCTCTTGCTTACAGTAAGGAAATTCTTACCCTCAGAAATACCTCAGGAAAAAATCAGCTTTAGGAGAGACTGAGGTTTGGGTTTTTGTCAGTTTTTAGTAACAGGATGGAAATGCCTGTAATGCTCTGTTGTGGTTTTTTTTTTTTTTTTTTTTTTTTTTTTTTGTTTGTTTTGTTTTGTTTTGTTTTGTTTTGTTTGTTTTTTTATCAAAGATAAATCATTCTACTTAATTAATAGGGAAAAAGAATATTGCAAGGAACTAATTCAACCTCCTGTTCAAATCAAGACTATATTCAGAATTAGGTCAGGCTTTTTTGTGTCTGATTCAGTCAAGTTTTGAAGATGTCCGAAGATGAAGACTTAACTTCTCAGTCAAGACTTCTTTATATGTCATTCACTATTTCCCTGCCTCAACATCTGCATGTTACCTCTTGTCCTTTCACTGTGCATCTATGGCAAGACAACAATTAGATCACCCCTTAGCCATCTATATTTTTTTCCACAGACAGTACTTGCTCAGGCACAATAAGTTCCAGTCTTGTGAAACTGTGTCAGCCTAAAATGGAACTCTGCATTGCAGTTCCTCACAGGTCAGCACAGCTTAAGGATTTTTTGCTTCTTGTCATGGAGATATTTGACAATTAGGATAGCACAAAGAAGCTTTAAAACATTTCTTTCCATTTTGAAACACTACTGTACTGCCCAAATAAATGACTGAGAAGAAGACATAAGTCCTATCATTTATTAGAGTGTGGTGAGATCTTTGCATGAAGGGTCAAGCACAGTGTCATTAGTATTAGTACCTGTGCAAATAATAATGTTTACTAGATTGCTGTCTAATATACCTGGAGAATAAATTATACTTACTTTCACAGAAAATGCTCATCTTCATATTTACACTCCATGGGTAGTCATAATACAGATAAACATTTCAATGAATCAAACTCTGAAGGGGAAGGATTGGACACAATTAAAGTATTAACGTTAGATAGTAACTGCTGTCATAGTTAAATGTTGGTTTATTTAAATATAGCCACCAAATTATAATGGCCTCTAATGCATGGGAATGAATTGTACTGTTGTTATGTTCCGTGAATACTTAGCTATATCCTTTATGTAAACATCCTACTCACAGTAATCCAGTAAGGACATAAGGTAGAGACTGTTTATTTTAAGAGGTAAACCACTCAGGATTATACAGGAATTAGGATGTGCATGTAGATATGGAGGGTTTCCGATGTGAAGAAACTACAGGTTGCCCATTTCACTCTGCTTTTACTCTACGGTAAAATGTGGAGTGTATTCACCTAATTATTAAACTATCTATATTTCAGATTTACAGAAACATTTTAGTGTATATGAACTAAATCAGAAGTTAAATTGTTGATTCTTAGTTGAACTTCAGTACTGTTGACTGTTGTTGACTTCAGTAGGAGATGAGTGTGTGCTAATTTTTAAAAATAGAAAAAGTCAGACACTTCATAATAAATACGTTATTATTTGAACACTAGTTAAATGTGTGTGGTACTTCCTGTGGTAAATCAATGGGTTTAGTTTCTCATAACCTGTGAAATTTTGGACTGAACATTTACATGCTGAGTGTCCTGCTTCTTCCTATTCGGATTTTTTTAGCCAGCACAGTTACTTCTGGATGTGAATCTGTAGCATAAAGCCTGGACTACCACTGCCACTGGGTCTGACTTCCAGAGAGGAATTATTTCAGACAGCTTGCTTATTCTTATTCCAGAGAGCTTGCTCTCCTCACACAACTGGAGGATCCAGCAGCCCATTTCATATTGGAACTGCAGCAGTCCCATGCAACCTTTGATTACACAGATTTTGCCTTATTTCTAGGGGACTTCTTCCCTTGATACACAGGATGGGGCTGAGTAAAGCAGCAAGATAAGATCAGAGATGCCTTTTGTGTGTAACACCGCAATTTATCGCAGAATCTAGTATGTGTGATGAGTGAGACAGGAGACAAAAAGATTAAGGTACTTGATTCTTTTCCTGGATAGCTAAACTATTATCTTGCTGCTCTATCATTCCTGTGCGCTGTGTGCTAGATGGTCACTGACTGTGAGTTCATAATTTTTCTGGCTGCCTAGGTACCTTCCCATTGGATCCAAGTGTGTATTTCTGCACTTGGCAGAGTGTGGGATTGTGCTCTGAAATAATCTATCTCATCATGCTAAATATTCTGAAAGACAGGGGCTTGTTGAGTCAAATCGAATCCCTATTTTAGGTTAATTTTGTTTTCTTTATTCCTGTGTCTACATAAATTAGGAATCATAATGGCTTCTCTTCCATTGAATCATGTTTCTGACTCTCATTTCTGCCATAGGAAAGATAAAAAGCAATTTAATAATTCTTTTTTCCAGACTAGCATTTGAAGGCTATGTACTAAAAAGCTCGAAAAGAAAGATAGATCTGATGTTTCATCCATTCTGCACACTGAACAAAGTAAAGATAACATGCAGACAATATAGATGTTAATCTAAGTTGTGACAGTTAACAAACACCTACAATTAAAACCTTGCCGTCAGTTTAATGTTTTTCTCAGAATTAAATGGGATTTGGTTCATTTAATTTAGGTTCTTAAATTTAGACAGACTTGATCTCTTTGTGGAGATCCTCGGGAGCACCTTGTGACATTCACTGATGTACATAACAATGATTTCAGGCAAACTGCTTCATGACATAACTAAAACTGAGGCCTAGATCAGATATCAAAGGTAGGTGTAGTGCATACCATCCATTATTTTAGTATTCTGAAACAAAGTTTTCCAGTAGCATGGAATATAGTAGGACATGCATATAACATGCATGAACCAACACCAAATCCCACTTCCCAAAACCTATTCTCTACTCACATGAGGTGGATTAAGGCAAAACAGAAACTCCTGCTGCTTATATTCTCCCTGCAGAGATCACTGCAAAGCATGTTGCATTGAACATTTAATCACAAGATAAGAAATGCATTTGGAGCACTGTGCATAGCAGCGTTAAGTAGTGACATCCATAGAGACCCTGTGTTTTAGCTGAAGTGCATGCCTTTTGGAAAATGCTTCTGAGATAAGGGTAAACGTTGTGGAGAAAGTTGCTGAACACACAGGTCCTGTAGGAATCGTACCCTTAATCCATTGGCTTGATTCGGTTTTCAGCACAATCAATAAAATCCCACTGCCTTTGCTTGGCTTTGGATTAGACATCGAGGGTCATGAACTGCAGTGGAGCAGATGCAAGCTTCCTCAGCTTGTGGACCTTTCTACCAGATTTCTGTTCAAACTTGTCAGCATCTGAATCTCATGAGTATTTCTGGCATATACAGCTGCAGAAACCAACACATACAGCAATTGTGTAAATTATTGTCTTAAATCTCAAAGCTTATACTTCTAAAAAGGGCAACAGTAACTTTCGTGTTAAGGAACTGGGTACTATGTCCATATATACCTCCAAGCGTGAAGACCTCTTTTGTGAGGTGTTTATGCACTCATTTAGTTGTCATACTATAGTTTAATTAAACAATATGCCACTTAAACTGCAGTCAGCCACTGGAGTCAGGGTATTTTTCCTCTGACCACTGTGAAGAGTTGGCTGTTCTAATTTCATTTGTTCAAATTAATGTGTTAACTCCCTCTGAGGAGGTAAGTAGTGTGTCACAGCTTGAGGCAGGACCTCTGCACACGAATCCTTTTAGTTCATAGCAGGGTTCAGCCATGCAAATGTTGACATTTTGAAATTGTTTCTCCAGTACATCAGATTAGTATTAGTGGCTACAAAAGGAAAACACATCTACCCTGATGCCTTTCATAATTAGACTAGCTAGAAATAAACCCAAATATTTGCCTTTATATTAGAAGCCATGTCAGCTCCTGATGGAATTACATTTCTTTAAGGAAAAAATAAACCAAAAGAAAGTATTCTACCTTGAATATTTATTCAGCAGAAAATATTAAAATAACTTCTGAAAACTTTGGAAAAAGTAGTGCACTGGTTGTACATGGATTGGTAATGCTCCATGGAGGCTCAGAATTCACTGATTTCTCACTGTCAGATATCCATTCTGTATGTATGTGTCAATAGGAAACCTTCTCATGATAAGGACAAGGAGTCATTTCCCCAGGTATTTCAGAAGTATGAATGTAGTCTGCAACAGAAGGTCACAGTGCTGCTTTGTGATGTCTTTCTTGGTTGTTACTTAGTCTTCAAACATTATAAACATGTAGCAAGTTTATTGTGATGTTAGTTTATTCCAGATCTAATCACAATCCTGTTTGATGATAAGGAGTTTTAGAGACACACTTAGTACACTTCACTTTAAGTTATAGCCACATCTGCTGTAAATTAATTTGGGTTTACTAAAAGCGATGGAGTTATACCAGTTTCTGTCAGCTGAGATCTGGCTCTTTAGAATTTATTTGGAACCACCCAGTGTTGCTTTAATTTGGAAACACTGAATCAGTGTCCTGTTCAATTCTAGGTGAATTGCAACTTCAAAATATTATTTTTAAAGCTTTTTTGGCAAACCTCTGGAGTATACAATTGACCACAATGTGTTAGTGTGAGACCATGAGGGAAAAACGTGAGCTCTCCTTTAACTTTCAGCAGAGGTTTTGTGTGAATGTTCCTCATCTGTCAGCAGTGACTCATGGTGTCTTGGATCAATGTGGGCATTTGGAAGCCTGTGTGGCAGTTGACATATGTATACACTTGAATATGGCACCCAAAGGAGCATTCTTTTGGAGGGAAATTAGCTGAGTAACCAGCAGAACTGTTGAGAATGAATAATATCATTGGGTCTGGAAGGGTAAGTGGAAAGTGCCCTGCCTTTTCCCACAAAACATTCCAGTTGTTAATGCGTTCTTTACATAAACCAAACTTATACTGAGTCTACACGACCTATGTTTGCAATTCATTAAGCGCATTGTGCAAGTGTGGCAATTCCATGCCAATGGACAATGTTTCCTGAATTCAGGTGAGAAATGGTCTTGTTTTAAGTCACTCAAAGTGCAAAGAAATGTAGTGTGAAACAATGAACTGAATTAAATTTCATGGTACATTTTGCAGAAATTGTTATGTGTTGGTAATTCTCATTTTGCATAATAAAGGAAAGAAGGCAGACCTTGCTTTGCATTTCAGTGTGCCTGGGCCATTTCGTTAATACCTTCAGTCTACAGGTTATCCTCTAAAGGCTTCTGTTCTGACAGGAACCCAAAGTAAACTGTCTTTGATCTCTGTCTCGGTAAAAAAAGTGCAGTTTTTGTGGCTTGACCAAAAAATGATACACTGATTCTCAGTGATATTCCATTTGAAGCCTCAGAAACATAGAACTTCAAGTATTTCTCTTCTCTGATGCAGAATTCCACTGGACTTTATTCCTGATGGTAATCACAGAGAGTAATGAGGCTGTAGTGTTCATGCACTGAATAAACTATCATTTATTTAAATTGATGAGACAGCTAGGATCAGTGGTGTGGACTAGATCTCCTTTGTGCTAGTGTAAAGAGAGAGGAAAAAACAAATACAAAATCTGAGAACCGGTGAATTTTTAGCATGGTAGACAGTCACATCAGCTTTCCTCGCCAGTTAATTTAATTGAAAAAATATTGCTTGGTTTTGTTACTTTTTGGAACAGTATTTTCACTTCCTCAGTTGTCATTTGTGTGCATCTCACCTCCCTCTTACTGATGTGCTGTGGAAGGTGGGAGGCGATGTGGCTGGATATGCAGCAGTTTGGCTGTTTCAGCTGATAGCATCCATGAGGAACCCGCTATGAGCTGGTTGATGTGTGACTGGCCAAGTGTGCTTGGAGTCAAAACATCCTTAAGTTACTTTCAATTATCTTTGAATACCCTTCTAAGGCTGCTCTGAATAGATCCTGATGCACCAGGTGATTCAGTGTTCAGACAAATCCAACTATATTTACACTGATATGTCTTTAAGCAAATGAACTTTTGCTCTGAGGTCAAGAACCACAAAGTTGTATCCAAATCTTGACATTCATTAAGCCTAGCCAGACAGCAGGTGCTACCTGAGTGCTGATAATCCACTCACTTTCCCTCTTCCATCTCTACTGGAAATTACTGATGGTTCTTTCTGGTGTTCACTTAAAAGGTCAAATATGGACAAGTTATTTCAAAACAGAAGGTATTTAGAAGGAGTTAGAGGTTGAAATGCTTTTACAAAAGATGGATTCAATCAGCATGAAGTGATGCCATTTGCAAATACTTCCACTCACCCAAGGAGGCCCCAAAGGCTTTGAGGAGGGAAGACAAAGTGGGGAGGAGGGTGGATCAGGGAATCCCCACTGACAGCCACAGAGCACAATCCAGGCGAAGAGGAAGTTGCAGCAGGTATTTTGCTGAATTACATTTTGTGTCTTGCGTATTCATTTTCCTTCTCAAGACCCAAGTCATGGCTGCACTTCCACCCATACCTGACTAGGTGAGAAATATGTTGTCTCCAGTCACACCTAAGAAAACACATAATATGGGGTTTCCATATTAGGGATTCTCCATGGTAGAAGTAAGTCAATCAGATAGTGATAGCTCCCCAGAGTACTTTCTAAGTCTCCTGAAATTTGAATTTCAGGAACTTGGGGAGCTAGAGGCTGCATCTCTGAATTTGATAGCCTCTTAAGGATTTCTTTTCCTTGATCTTATCACTTGGCCCCTCTAAACTATAAACGATTTTACCATTTACAACAGCCCATATCAGGAATTTCCACAGCTTAACTGTGTATTGTGTGAAGTGTATTAAGATGTTTTTGGGGAGATTGTAAAAGTAGTTAAAATGCTTCACACCGTAATTTCTTGGTTTTATCTTGGTTTTATTTACAGTGCAAAATTTGCTTGCATGTCTTGAAATTTTAAGTAGAAATGCTCTCCTCACAGCCCTTTTGGAGTATGCCCAGGATCCAGAAAACTAATGTAAAAATTGTATTTAAGGTTTATTTTCTATTTTGAATCTAGTGATTAATTAGAAATTCCTTGTTCACCTTTTGAATGTATAATAATTACAGAAACATTGAAGGTAGAAATAGTTTGGTTTGTGTAACCTGAAAGAAATTTGAAACTTTGGTTGATGAAGCAAAATTAACCATGAGAAAATTCACCTTGAATTGAAAAATGGTATTGGGGAATTTGCTGATGTTTGATTATTAATTATGTTTATGGTATTTGGATGGAAAGAAGGAACTGGAAATTCCTTTTTCATGTACAGAACCTAACCTAACAGATTGTAGGTATAACTGGAAACATTCGATAAATAATAATAACTAATTTGAAGTAATATTTAATGTAATGGATGCTAAATATTTTCCTCACATTACAGAACCACAGCAATCAGATTCTTTTATCCATGGTGTAATACCATTGATTTTTCATTAAGGTAAATTAAGAAAAAAACTTATCATCACTTACTCCATTTTGGCACTGAATTCTGTGCAAGGAAGGTCAGTGGTTAGAAGTCCCTCCTTTATTTTGCTTACAATTACAGTGTGTTAGCAGAGTTGTATGTATCTGTATGTGAGCTACACAGGCTGTTTAACTGCAGTCAGTGCTTTAAACCACTTGCTGAAATTCATCCAACCCCCCCCTTATGGATTAGAAGAAACAAGCTATCAGAAGAGAGAAGGATATAAAACTGAGAATGAATTTTACTCATCCATTCTATTAAAGTGAAAAGACAATTCCTCAAAGTGCTGGATATGTGATATCCCTAAACAAATTTAGCACCTTATATTTATTAATTCTTTTAAGTGAGCTCACTTCCTTTAGAAGTGATACATTGGTTTGGTTCCTGAAACTAAATTTTCTTTAAGACTTAGAAGTAATTTAATACTGTTTTCCCTGAAAAAGGAATACACTTGCGGGAGGAAAGGATTTTATTGTCTCAACTGCAACTCCACTACACACACTGACGGCACTGTTACTTTTGACTCTTAATTGTCCATGGTATGTGAATCATAAGGACTGGATTTTGGACTTTCAGGTTCAATTGTTAGGAATTTAGAGGAAAGAACAGTATTGTTAAGAGATGAATAACAAAAAAAATTAACTGACCTCACTAGGCCAACTTTTCAGAAAGAATTTTCTAAAGCATCATGGTATTTTAAGTAGTTTGTGGGTTAATGGAACACAAATATTTTGACAGGTTTTGACATTACCCAACAATTTTATATTCACTTGAGAAGTTTTTTTTTTGTTTTGTTTTGTTGTCAGAAATAATAGTTATTTGGAAGAACTGAATTTAAAAATAAATTAATCTAAAATCTCAATTCGTACTTGTGCAAAACCCAGCATGTAGATGTTCTGGCTTTGCATTTAGTATATCTGACTCTGATTCATTGTTGTGCTTATGACATAGTCATATCCCCTAAGCTAACTTCAAAGTAGCTTGCCTGCTTAGCATGATTTACCACCCTAGTCATTCAACATGGAGCTTCATCGAAGCACTGTTAGATGAGAAGCAAAATCAGTTTGTCTTTGCCGGCCTCTTGGCCACTGTTGTTAGACACTACAACTACATAAATGAGTTTCAGGCTAGCTCAGGTGTGTCTATACTGCAGCATGGTCAATATTTTGAGGAAGTAGGTGTGCCTATCAAGTACCAGTTCCTT
The DNA here is from genome assembly GCF_963264785.1 of Psittacula echo. Lineage (NCBI taxonomy): Eukaryota > Metazoa > Chordata > Aves > Psittaciformes > Psittacidae > Psittacula > Psittacula echo. Next base: position 131,597,767 of record NC_137735.1, read on the forward strand.
TCCTGGTTTGCTTTTGTTCTGGGAGAAAAGGTTCGTGAATAGGAAATCTGTATCCTGCTCTTTCGGGGAACAGAGAGTGAGTAAAAACTGTGCTTCATGCTGTGCGTAGACTCAACATGTTGATAGGCCATGGAGAGGATAGGACATGATAGTCTTCGCATCTCATCCCACTTGGTCAAATGAAATGCATTGTGTCCTGGGAAAACATCTATCTGTGCTGTTAGTCATTGAAAAGGTGTTCATGGCTTTGTGATATGGTATTTAATGAGACAAAGATGGTACTGTGTATAGATAAGGTAATCCTTGAAGTGCGACAACTACCCACAATTTCACTTTCTTGATAACCAGTACAGGTTCTGCTTGTTAAAGACTGTTTCCAGCAGTATCATACAAATAGCTGAGAACTGATTAACTGCTAACTAGATCTGATAATTCAGTAACTTAATGAATGGGATTTAGCTGCTTGTTTACCTGTGCTAGCTCAGATGGTGCCATTTTGAGCTAACCAAGCTTACTGAGAATAAATTACCCAGGGTAGAGGCTTAGTTAATAGGCCTACAGTGTTTCTACTATTTGAATTAGCAGGTTTAGAAATCATTGTCATTAGCTCAGTATTTTGCCATATTATTCTGTCACATTTTAGAAAACCTTGAGAATACAGATGTTGTCCTTAGCAGCTAGGAGTACAGCATTTATTGGTACAATACATCACTTCCATTAATTCTGAGCATTCCTTACACCTACAAAAATGGGAGGTAGGAAAGTTACCTACTCAGATCTTAAACCAGATAGATTTCCCCATAGATAACTACTTGGTAAAACCAGATCCTGGTCTCTTTTCACCATCATGTATTTCTGCCTGATTCATCTCACACATACAAAAATGCTATAGGTAATTTTTATCATCTGTGATTTTGTAACAATGTTGTGCTTAAATATCTGTGAAGTTTACAGTTAAATATGTTCCATAACGTTTCTCACAAAGCCAAATTCATAATATGAGATTAGAAATATAAGAAATCAGGCTTTACAAGTCTTTGTTTAGCTCAGAGTTTAACATTTCTCATGTTTTATAAGAAAACAGCAGAGCAGTAAGGATAATCTAGATTCTCTTTCTGAGACAGGACAAATAATGTAAATAATAAAGGGAAAACAGGTTGGCTTTAAAAATCCAAATGTTTTATATCTTTGAAATATCATGTGACCCCTTCAATTATTCAAATCAAGAACACTTTAAAGGCTGCCATGCGGCTAAATAGCGCTGACATTAATGAGCTAAAATCTTCTCTCAGTTTTACAGTATAAAAACCATATGCATCAGTATTTTGAAGTCAAAGGAATCCATGCTTATGCCGGTGCAACTGAAACAAAACATTGGTGCAGCATTCCTCCTTCCAAGTATCTGGTTTTAATCAAACTATACTCATGGCCTTCAAGTTTTCTTTGCTGCGGTGGAAGGTAGGCAGGAGTGTTTCATTTAAAATGCTTGGTTTACATCAGGAGTGCACTAAAAACTGTATATCTTGTCCTAGCTGCTTCTAATTGATAAATTATAATGAAAACGTAGTAACCTGAACTACATGTTCTCTCAGAAACACAAGTTTTACAGAAAACAAGAATAAAGTTCTGTTTTTCTAGTCCTACCAGCAAATTTCAGTGAAACCAGGTGATTGGCAACTGTTATGATAAGGTAGATGAAGAGGATGAAAGCTAGGACTGATGGAACAGCTGTGAGAGGCTCTGTTCCAATTGTATTTTGATTACTGATAAGATAACCTGCCCTTTTCTCCCAGTGATTTATCTCATTCAAATTACAATAACACTGAATTGCCATCAACAACAAATGCTGTGTAGTTTCAAGTTTATCTGGCTGATAATGTAGCAAAAATCCAAAGGGGCTGATTAGAAGAGTTTTCGTATTACATTTCTAAAAATGGATAAACTCCTTATTGCACTATGTGAGCTCATGCACTTTATAAACTTGTTTTGTGTTTCGTTTCAGAATAAACTGATCACTTTCTGATATTCCCAAGCAACGTAATTCTAAAATGAGGTGAAAACATAAGTTGGGGAGGGTTGGGGGGAGTGGTGGTGTTATAAATTTTATGTGTTTTTTTTTCCTTCTGGTCCTAATATGAAATCAAAGGCTAGTTGTTAAAAATAACTTGTAAATAATGTAACAGTTTGGATGGTACTAAAAGAGACAGATAGCCTGACCAGTTAAATATGTAACAAAACAAAGGTTTCTGTAGGTCTTTTAATTTCTTTTTTTTTTTTTTTCTTAGATGAAATCTTAAACAATGGATAAATTATGTCTTTTGGTTTAAGTAATTACTTTGTGCAAGTTTGAATTGTACCACTGACTCTTAGCAAGATTCTCAATTTTTGTTAGAGGAGGCAGCTGACCTATTCTCCTCACTAAGGGCTAGATCCTAAGGTCCCAGTGATATCTGAGGTGCAAAGGAAAGAAAGTAATTGAGATATCAAACAGTTAAATACTGAGTGGAAAAAAATATAAGAGAAGTTCTCCTTCAGGCCATTGGCCTTGTTTACTGAACATTAGACTTGGGATGGGGTCAAGTACATGATTTCAGACATCTGACAAGCACCCATCTCAGTTAGTTCCTGTCAACTTTTAGAATATATGAAAATACCCCACTGAAATATTTCACTGTGTGTATGGCAGCTGTTATCTCTTCTGGGTGGGGAATGGGCTCACAAAAAATCATATCCCTGGTTTTGCCAAATAAGCTCTACTGGCTATCACCTTGCAGGAAGCTCTCTTGATTTCTTGCCAGTCCCTGCCTTTCCAATAACTGACGGGGCAGAATTCCCCATCTACACTCAGAGCAATAAAATGGGGAAGCTGCAGGAGAGGTTGGAAGTTAAAATAGCCACTTCTTTCCTTGCACAGTAGGATTAGTATCTTGGAATTCAGCAAATAATCACTCAGAGAGTAATGACTAATTCATACCTGGGATTATTTACAGATATACATGCAGATATGCAGAAGAGGTACAGTATGCTTCTGTGTAAGCAACAAATGCATGTGCAAACCTGCGGCCACCTGATACTCTGTAGCCAAAGTAAAAGCCTGGCGAGAGAAGAAGGAAATGTTTTAGCATGACGTTGTGGGAGGCATTGCTCACAATTCAGCAAAATCCCTGTTTGATGGCATAATACACATTGACTCATCTTTTATCTACTGCTAGGAGATACGCAGTGAGATCTTATCGTTGCTGGCAAAGGAATGAAGGTCGAGAGTTTTGTGCAACCAGCAGCCTACTCATTTGATTCACAAGCGTGTTATGACGAGCAGAACTGCCTATGTAATCCAGTCACTCTGCGGAGTCACCAGGAATAGGACAGGGCCAGAACTGAATATTGGTGAGGAGACCTTTCCTCTGATTTCTCTAGAAATTGATATGGCCCTTTGATCCTTATCAACAAAAATAATCTTGGCCAGCACGTTACTGTGAAGTCTGTAGCAGGAACACAGGCAAGCTCACAAATTTTCTAACTTGTTACACAGACAAACTCCCTCCTGTTAAAAAGAGAATTTGCCTGGTAGTAGATAAGTAAAAAGACAAGATGGTTTTCTTTTGTTATGTTCTCCCCTTGACAAACTGAGCTGAAGGAACACAGACATAAAACAAGGTTTATAGTGGAATACCAACCATGGATAAAGCAAACCTCAGGATATGCCTGGCTGTATTCATCTTAGCTATAGCTGTGGTTTTCTGGCTTATTCTTTAGTGAAGAAAGTGTCATAAAAAGAAACCAAATCTACATTCCTTGTGCATGAGTATCTCTATGGATTTCACTGCAGGAATTTGGCCTTCTGTGTGTATACATACTATTAAGTTGCAATTCCATTAGCAAATCAAATAACCATGTAATAAAAGGAAGGCAAAAGTTAGGGACTGGTTTTCTTCATATTTGTCAGCTTGGTCTGTCAAAATGAATGTTCTGACACAAGTAAGACTGAATCAAGAAAGACCATACAGAGCCTACAGAAAGGCACATTGAAAAAGGTCAAATACTTCAAGCTTGGACACTGGGAAAGAAAGAAGAATAGCTGTAGCAAGCAGGTCAGTACTGTGAATTAAAGGTAGTTGAAATGAAGTGGTTAGTAAGATAATGTGGCCCCCAATCCTTGAAAAACTCAACCGCCAGCTGTTTTTAGTGATCATCACAAGTGAAAATTCATTATTATATGATGGGTGTTTTAGATATGGTGCATTTCAGACCATGAGGTTTGGTCACCTGAAACACTTAATAAATGTAGGGAGCAAGAACCTATAATAAAAGCAATGAAGCCTTTATTACCTTAAAATATCACCACCCACTCTAAATCTACCTCATACAGCATTTAACAGGCAAATACTATGGTCATAATGAGCAGTGGTTAGCTTTATAGAGTTCATTCATTCCTGTTCAAAACAACAGGCATGACTCCAGCTGAGAATGTGTTAGAAGGAAATAAGAAAATGCTCTCTGAGCAACTACTGAAGAAGTGGTACTTGGCTGCACCAGCTGCTGGAGAAAAGTCACCATCTTTGCAGTAAAAATAACTGGACAAAGCACAGAGGAAGTAAAATATTACTTGGAGTACAAGCAACCATTGCCTGTCTGCATAGGCCATGGATATGTCAATGTTTAATTAGAACAACAACAGAAAAATGGAATACAATTAGGGTATGCATAATAGACAGTATTAATTTCATTAACTTATTGAAGGCATTCATTGTTTTCCTCATCATTGCAATGCGATCCTTGCTGTAAATCTTGGTTTATGTTAGCACTTACCAGCCATATACCTTGCCAACATGACTGACTGATGCTTAACAGAATTGACAGATGTCATTACCCTTTGAGGAGTACGCCCTGTCACTGCTGTTTCTTTCATTCTCTTAGCAATAGTCACTGTTGGATACTGAAAAGACACTGGATGATAAACACGTTGAAACTAATGACTTTGAGGAAGTTAAATACTTAATTTTTATTGATTGTGAAAATGCTATTGCTTTGCTCTTCAGCAGCCCTTTCCAGAATGTCATATGAAGACATATTCATCACTGGAAGAATACATATAAGTTAGAATAAACAGCACAGGAACTGCTGAGATTATTTAAGTTTTCACTTCTTACTTATGATGTAACTCAATCCTAACTAAATTAGTAGTGAATGAGAATCATTAGCACCCAAATGACATTTTTCTCCTCAACTTGATTCCTGATAGGGAGAAACCTGACTTCATGTGATTTGAAATACACTGCTTGGAGTATGCTTAGGCCTCATCTTTTGGGAAATAGACCCTGGAAATCTGATCATCTGCTGGAAAAGTCAATAGTAGGACAGTACAACAAATACTGGATTAAAATCCAGGAGAAATGTCCTAATCTTAGAGAAGGCAATGGGATTTAGCTTTTAGTTTGGCTTTGATTTGCATATTCACAAAAAAATCACCACCAGTGTTACCTTTAACATTGCTGCATACTCTGAAAAGTCACAGAAAACTAAAAGAAAAAAATATATAAATATATATATAAATATGTATGTATTTCCCTGTACGCCTACACCTGGTTCTTTTAAGTTATACTGTGGTGACATATGAACAGTGAAGACAATGACGTAATTTACTCTTGGCCGTCATAAACCTTAGACTCCAGTGTTATGATCTGGCATTTTTCATGAGTATTAGAAAGAAAACATCAATCACCATCTGAGAAGTGAATGTTTAGAACTCAGGTTTGTTTTAAACCAAGTAGCTGTGTGCCTAACTGATCTTGTTTCTATTTATATCAGTTTTACATTTGTGTAACATTGACTTCAGCAGACAGTTGTCTTTATGCTTCAGTCACCAAGAGCAGAATCATACCTATGCGAGTTCAAACCATGAAAGCTGAAAAAATTATAAAGGTTTTTGACAGCTATAAGAAAAATTATGAGACACAGATGACAGCACAGCATTTCTAGACAAGGGAGTTTTAAGACAAGTTAAGCAATCAATCATCTGTATCACTCACTATTTAATGAGTCGACATTCAACATCTGAATCAGTCATTACAATGTAAAGAGAATTAGTAAAGTCTCTAACAAAATGCAAATAAGTGAACTAGAGGACAATACAGTCAAATTCTAGAAGTTGGCAGGAAGCCAGAAGAATTATTTTGACAAGACTGCTTGGGGTGATTTGATTTCTTCTTGTTACACTAGAGAAATGGAGATCTTCAGTCTTGAGCAGTACAAGTTTTTAAAAAACTAATCTGTAGTACATCTGTATTGCTATATTTAGCCAGAAAAACTGTAGAATAAGGAACATAATGCAATGCATGCCCTGGCACTCTGCTACACTGCTACACAAATTAACTCCTTCTAGTGCTAGTGGTAGTTTTGCAAGTAAGTGCAAAGAATACTGAGGCAAAGCTAGTCTGAATGGTGTGCAACTTTGGGTGTTATCTTTACCTTCCTTGAAATGTTGCCTACTAATTCTTGCTACTATAGAGTATCAGCCTGCTTCGAACGGCACCTGGTATAAGTGAATGTGAAAAGTAAGTTTGACATCTATGTGACTACTAAGCTACAGGTGCTGAAATTCTGGAAAATCATAGGTACCACTATTATGCAGCTACAACAAAGCCCTACCTGATGTCTTGCTTGTTCTGGTTAAAATGAAGATTAAAAAGGAAGGAAAATGAGTTTTAAAAGAAAATTAAGCAGAAATTTCTGTTGTAACAACAGTTTCAGCTTGATTTTTAGCAGCATAGAGGATGCAGTCTTACACTCACTTATCATTGGAGTAATGGTGGAAAAAGGGCCTGATCTTACTGAAAAGCAAAACGTAATAGCAGGTAGCTGCACTGCTAGGCAAATCCTGGGCATTTGGCAGCTGTTTTGAGAGGAGAAACAGTTGTCCTTGGTTTGCATATATGGCAGAGCTAAAACTAACATTAGGTGCTGGAAGGTATGGCCATGCCCTCTAGCCATCAGACTTTGGATCCTGATGTATTTGTTCCCTTTCTCATCTATCCACATGAGTTCTGTGTAAGAGCTACACTAGCATCAAGGAACTGTCCCTGCTCCTAAAACAACTTGTTTGCTTCTGTGTATCACAAGGTCAAGGCCTGAACCACATAGGATTTGTCATTGCAGGGAGAATTTCTTATCAATGACATTAGTGCAGATACACCTTGAAATGATAGAGATGGTTTGGCTTTGGTCCTGATATGAAAGTAGATAGACATGAATAAAGAAAGAATGTTTTCATAAAAGTTTATACTTAAGTATGGTCCATATTATCTTATGGGAAAATATTTTTAAACAGTTTCAAGAAAAATGCATATTTCTTTGTTAATGGTTGTGAATAGCTGAGAGGATTCTGTGGATCCTTTTGCTGAAATCCTGTTCTTGGCAAGTGCAAAGGTTCTGGGAAGAGTATGAGAGCTAGAAAATTATTCTTCAGTTTAAACAGAAGCAAACTTACCTTCTCTAGCTTAATTCTTATGATGGATAAATACAGAATTCCAAGCAAAGGGAATGTGTCAGTAAGCTGGTGAAGATAGCAAAACATGTAAGAATAGATTGCATGTGTTATTTTATCTCATTAACTAGTCATTCTTTTCCGCTTTCTCATCACTTACAGATCTATATGAAATTCTTTTGTATGCTAAAAGTAGGAGATTTTTGTGTTTAGAGGTGGTTTTTTTTCAGCTGGACATCCTCAGGTTTACCCATGTAAATCTCATTGATTGAACAAAATTGAATTTCATCCAACAGTTGATAAGTTCCATGGATAAAATTTTGCCACCTAAAACCTCTTTTAATTAATTTCACTGATATTTTGACCTTTGTTTTTGTAAACTGAAACTTAAAGTCGGTTTGGGTTTGGGTACTTGAAATAAAAACATTTGTGAGCTCAGGTACATAACTCTTACACTGGTTTCTATGCCATAAGTATAAATTCCTAAAAGGAAATATTTATAAGTCAAAATATAAGTGTATATTTTATTTGACCATGTTATCTATGAAAGTATTATATTTATTTTACAGAAATGTTGGAATCCAACAATATAATCAATTTCAATGGACTAGCTAATAGCTCCAGTTACCATACTTTCCTCTTGGATGAAGAGCGAAGTCGGCTGTATGTTGGAGCAAAGGATCACATACTTTCTTTCAACCTGGTTAACATCAAGGAATATCAAAAGGTATGTTCGCTCATGTTTTGTACAGTGCAACTATATACTTATAATGTTGCAGCATTGTTATTACTCTGACTACGTTGGGCCCTGTATGAATTATGGAGTAAGTGTTTGGATGTCAAGAATACTATTACAACACAAACATTTGCTGACTCTATGAAGATAGATTTATAGTAAGCCTATAACCTATAAGTGTATAAAATACAAAGCTTTTTTCAGACTATAGAAAAGTAAATGCTAAACGAATAATCCACCTATTTCCTAAACAAAACATTTTCATGTTTTCTGCTAAAAACCCCAAACAACTGTTATGACAGTTCACACACAAAAAAGGACTTATTACTGTGTATTTGTTTGCAGCTAAGAAGCAGCTGTTTGGGAGTCCAAGTGCTGATTTCTCTCCTTTAACCCAGCACTTTTAGGCACTCTGCTTCTGCTTCTTTCAAACCAAAATAGATTCAGTTTTAGTAAAAAAGGAAAAGGTCCATGAAAACTTGCCATTCTTGATGGAGAGTATAATTTTCCAGTAAAAGCTGGTGATGAATTAAAAGCTGGCAACAGTTCAATGATGTGCTGTTGTTGCAGGCTAAATAAATAATTTCATTTTCAATTGATTTTAGTAAGAGAAAATGTTGGGAACCTAAACAATGCTATGGAGGTTTGATCTGTTATATTAAGTATTTTGATGGCGCTTTTTAAAATCCAGAGAGTACCCTTTTATGAGAGATAAATTGCTTCAATACCCAGGGATTTTTTTTTCTTGGTGTTCCTGACCTTTTGCCTGTTTGACTATTAGCTTCCTAAGATGATAGCAATAAATACCTTGTGTTTTCTGTTCAGAGGGAAGACTGGCTATTCATTTGTATTCTCTAAGGAAAAAGGATAAAAGGAAAACTGGGTATTTTCTTTTCTATTCTCTTTAGAGCAGCTATAAAGGAAACTAGCTATTTATTTGAATTCTCTGAGGGATTGATAGCTTAATGTGCAAAACATCTGGAATAATTAAAGGAAAGAAGGTGTTTCAGTTGCAGAAAACAGCTCTGTAGGAGGAATTATATCTTACATACGTACATATTCAGATACCTTTAGAATACCATTTGAAATCATATACAAATATTACTATATTGAATAAAGAATTGCTGTTGGTAACATGCAACTGAGTGTTTCCAACAAACTGAGAACAGACTTGCAATTTAGTTTTAAGACTTAAGAACAGACAAAAGGCTTAAAGAATTTGGAGATCTGATTATTAAAGACAGGAGGGTCACAGAAGAAACTTCGATCAGTATTACAATGCAGCCAGTGCTGTGCTTGACCACAAGCCTCACCAGTTGTTGCTTCCATCATGTAAATAAGTACTGAGGTTCCTGTCTAAATGCAAATGGCAGCATAGGACTCCAAAGGAGCACAACTCAAAAAGCCAAACTTTCCAGTCTGTTAAAACCAGTTCAATTTAGCCAACTTTTAAACCAAATTAGAAGAAAATATTGTTCTGTAAGAATAAAGAAAAAGAACATCTAGCCATTCATTTTTATGGATTAAAATACTGGGTTTAGTAATACAGAAATCTGTGCCCAAAACTTGAACTGAGTTTGAACTGGTCCTTTTGGGAGATCTCAGAAGTTTGGTTAATGTCTTTCAACCTAGTAAATTTAAATTTTCACATGTCTCTGCACATTTTAAGCTGAGAATAGAAACAGGAAGTAGCAGGAATACTTTGAGAGAGAATGTGCTCATAAAATTTTCAGCCTTATTTTATAGACTTAAGATGTTCGATTGCTTGGATTGCTTGTTTGGATTTCATTAAGTTTTAAGAAAATTTTGAATTTAAAATGTGTTTGCAAACTGTATTTTCAAGTGCCATATCTAACCTCCTTAGACCTCTTATGTCATCCATGTTAATTCTTTTTGCTTTTTGAATGCTTTGACTTTTATAGTTTTAGCAAACTATATTGAACACCAGGGCTGTAATCCAGACTTATGGCCATTCATATTGCATTATCTGAGGCTCCCAAATGAATAGCCTGGCATTTTATGGGAAGATCATGTTTTATTCTATATGTAATTCCTAAAAGCTTTTTAAAAGAAACCACCATGAATAATTGACTGTGAGGGTCTCTGGATTTTCTCTGTATGAGGTGAGACCCATTTTCTGCTAAGCAAACACTCTATAGTAAGCATAGGGTCAGGTTTACTTGTGTTAGGGTAGCTCTATAGGAACAGCGTAAACATTTCTATTTTGATAGTGGGATACTTTTAAAATAGTATGGTTTCTTTTTTATTATTTAATTAACTAAACTTAGTAATAGAGTGAAATAGTAGACACACTGAAGAGGCAAAGACTTAATTTCTGGTGCTGTAACTAATGTGAGATCCCAAGCACATAGATTCGATTTATTGTTAGTGTCTGCAATTTTTTGCTTTCAGTCTCTGTTCTGTTACATCACGTTTAAAGCTACAAAAGAACACTCACTTCATGGAGAGTCAACACTCTTATTGTCTTTATTCAAGATTCACAGCTTAGATTCACAATACAGACTATATTTCTATTTCAAGATATTTTTATTGTGATTCATATTATCCCTGTTTTGTTCCTATTGCTTCATTTCTTTGTTGTCAAATTTCATGGAAGAAAAGGAAATAAAGAAAGAACGGGGAAAACAGAAACTGGGTAAAGACACTGTAGCATTTGGTCTGCAATTTGTGATTATTGAAGCATGAAATAACACAATGTGATTTTTGTTCTGTGTCTTTAGATTGTTTGGCCTGTATCTCATTCCCGAAGGGATGAGTGCAAGTGGGCTGGAAAAGATATTCTCGTAAGTACAAATCTTTTTAGCATTTTATTTTTCTTTTCTAAAACATTGTAAATATTTTATTATGTTTTATTGTGTTAACTTTTAAAGTATTTTTCCTCTCATGTAAGGTCACACATCTGATCATAACTCTAGTCTCGAGCTACCTCATCCTTCTTATTCAAAACAATGAAATTTTGTCTTCAAGAACAAGGGTTTAAATTTATTAATGGAAATGAAACAAATCAAATAGAATTAATCAAAAAAAAAAAAATCAACTAGAAAGAGGGAAGTAGAGATATCAGAAAGGAAGAGAAATATCAGAATAAGAAATATTAATCCTTGTGTACTTGTCTCCTGATTGTATTTTGACCTATTTTTGCCCTGCTAAAGATCCTAGTCCTACAGTAAGTTCCAAAAAATGCTTTCTCTTTGTGGCATCTCAGTAAGAGTTAGCATTTTTCACTGAGCTATTCCCTGCATGGAGTTTGTAGCAAGATTGAGGTCAAGGTGGTTTTAATGTTCTGCATCATTTTTGGTGCCTCAGGAAAGACTCTGTTACCCTACGCATAATTTTCTGTATATTTTCCCTCATTCCTGTGTACATCTTATTCCCTGTATTTATGAGGCAGGAAAGACATAGCCAGTAGCCCCCAAATAATAATACTTCCATACTGGTAATAACTGTCTTCTTTATAAGAATAATATGGAAAATGGGAAGACAGAGCTAAAGAAAGGGGAAAAAAAAAATAAAAAATACATACATGCAATAAACCAAACAAATACTTGCATAGCATAGCCAAATGGGAAATCATTGTGGTTGCCAAGGTATAACTGAGAGTGGAACTTGGCCCCATGTGTATATGCTATTGGCCTGATTTTCAGAGATGAATCTGTAAAATATTCATAATGCCAACCATATGCCTCTAGAGAGCTCCATCTGAATAATTTCCTAGGTCATAATAAAAATAGTTTCATCATCAGTCTTTACTGAGGCCGTAGAGGACAGTTGTCTTCATAAAAAGCCATTTGGGAACAGTAGAGGTGGATTAGGTGAAAGCTAAGAAATACGGGTTAAACTATATATGTAAAGGGGCAGCTGAAGTGCCAGATACTTGGGCTAGATTATTACATAGAAATAATGCATTTAAATTAATCCACCTTCATGTTCACAAATAATTTTCAGGAGTACTTCGCAAGGTGAGAACTAAAATATCTAATTCTTAAGTTTAGAAGAAAAAAAGATTAGTGTTAGATGTCTGAGCAAATTAACTAACATTACATCTTGATTTTTTACTAAGTATTATGATATTACGTTAAGCAGATTTTTTTATAGCTGGGGTTGCAACCTAGAAAATTAGTAAGAGATGCAGCACCTAAATTTAATGTATACTCTTCAAGTTTTTAATAATTACTTTTATAAATTCACAATAGCAAGAAAGAGTATGTATACATTGCATTAGGTCGATTCCAATCCATTCATTGTAGATAGAGATATTATACTGGAGTAAGCTGGCAAGTTTGGGTCCCCATCCTCTGACTGTGGTAAGCTTGAGAGGACTGTTTGTACTGTAACTATTTTATTCACCTTGATTCTCTTACTCCCTCTCATATCAGGACAGCTACGTCTGCTGATCACGATTAAAAGGTGAAGCCCACACCACACTCCGGTGCAGTGTGTGATGCTTGCACTTTACCTGCCTGCTATGATCATAGGCATTAGAAGCAGCACTCCCACAGGCTGGTGGAAAATAGATGGAACAGGAGCACAGAGCTCAGGACAAAGTGCAGCCCAACCTGAGAGTAACAGTAGCACAGCAAAAAACATTGCTAAAATCAGATAATTCGCTTTCATAAACATTTATATGGCTGTTGAGGATGGTTTTGCTTTCTTTTCTTTTAATTTTTAGAGTTCATCATAAGTGTAGATGTGAAAAAAAGAGAAAAGATAATGCACAGGTCATATGTAATGTGGGTCCAGTTTTGGTAGGCAACTGGAAAGATGGAATATATATTTTGGTGTATTCAGGTCATCACCTTTAAATATTTACAGCTACCTATTCTTGACATAAAACAATGCATTACAAACAAAGCATTTAATGTAACTGCTTTAACTGTAATTACGGAAAAGGATTACAAATCATTTAAGAAACATATTATTCCTCCTTTATTTATTCCTTAAAGCCATTGTCAGTACCTTGGGAGTGTGAAATATGAAGGCCATAAAAATAACTCAACAGACTGTCATTAGAGGGAACAAGAGGAAAAGAGGACAAATAAAGTGCCATATAAACCATGCTCGATTTAATATTGCTTTCAGCATGTAGCACTGCTAAGATATTAGATACTGTTCACTTGTGATGGTTCAGGACAGTCTGTACTTCTGCATTCAGGTCTTTTTAAACAACTTCTTTTTTTAATTATTGATCTCCAGGGGAAATCAGTGCTGAAAAGGCAAGTCCCCACTAATAGGCCAGGTGCACTGCAGCAGCTGCAGCACAAGCATAACCCCAGCTCTGCCCAGCTGCTAACCTAGGCTATGACCTCCAAGATTTCCTCTCATAATTATAAGAGGTAATTTACTGTCACCCCTTCAGAGGGATTCCTTATACTGACGCTGTCAGTCAGGCCATTGTAGGTGCAGCAGGTTTGTAGCTCAGGACAGTTCATGAGGGATTTGAGGAGAGTGGCCAGCTTGGGCTGTTCCCGCCCTCCTGATATCCCTTTCTTTGTTCCTTAAGCGGTCATTTTCATATCTGTTTCTTAAAGGGCTTAATATATGTTAATTAGTAAAGCTTTGCTCACTGTATAGGTAGATCAACCTTTTAAAGTATGTTTCAGATCGTTTCTTATATGGGTAAACTGAGAAGAGAGGCGAGAAGACTCTCCCGGCTATGCAATACTTACAGCAGGATTTCTCTGATAGAAGTGTACTGCTACGCTTTCCCACAAAATATAGATTTTTTTCCAATAAAATAATAATTACTGTCCCATGTAAGTACTTTAGTATTACAGTATATTTCCATTTCCTCAGTGTAAAGTATTATGAGCACCAAAATAACATAGTTCATAAAAAATTAAAGACTATAAATAACAAGTAAGATATTTTTCTTATGTAATTTTACTAAATGAGCAATTCTGTGAGGATTTCTTGTTATTCTGGACTTTAGTCTCTCATTTGATCTATTTTGGTTGCTCTAAGTCCTGTGAATATTTCTCATGATTCCTGACCAGACCTTGGAAATGATCAAAGACGACAAAGTCTCTACAGAATATTTTGCAGCTTTTGTACTGAACTTGCAGTACAGACATGATGCTAGTCATATCCCTCACTAGTGATCCTCAGTATTTTGATTTTAAGATCTCACAGGCACCTGGGACCCAGCAGAAACACATGGCAACCTCTGCATTACATATGGGTTAAATAATTCCACTTTGACATTCCTGGAGTGTTATAAACCAGCAAGGCAAAGCTTGGGTGACTTACAAAAGTTACCAGAAACACTAGTTAGTTTCGCAGGTAGGGATAGGGTAGGGAAAGCTTCTTGACTGAAAAGCCCATCTAGTCCTTAAACTATTAATTTACTCTTGTTTTAAAAGTTTTGACTGCCATTTATTTGATACATGTCTGCACTAGATTTGGCTGAGACACCATAGCAGTAGTTCACGTGGTGCACAATTAATCAAATAAATCCCTATTAAAGGTTATGATAGATTTTTACGACTTGAAAGCTTTAAAGATGTGTTTCTGAAGGGCACCTTAGGATGTTATTTTCAAGTGTGATTTGACTATCTGATTTATTTAGCCGCTGTTAAAGATCCCAGCTCAAATTCAGTTGTCAAAATGATCCTTTCTGGCCTTGACATGTATAAATCTTTAAAATTTCAGTGGGTACTTTAACAAAGTCACGTAGGACAAGCTACATGATGATAGATACACACTTTGCATGCTGTATGAAATTGGCTTCTCTCTGGATGTTTCTGGTGAGAAATAAATGTTGATATATGGATACAGAAGGTACCAAGTGTTTTAACTTGGTACCAGCAAGCTTCTACATATGCTATGACATGTACAAGTGGGTCCATACAGAGAGTTAAACTACACTTTTGCGTCATTTCCCTTAACAGCTGAAGTGTATCAGCACAATTGTGTGTGTGTATTATAATTTTGTGTATTATAATTTATAGGAAATAGACATCTACTTAGGCTATTTAATTGCCATTAAATTTTACGTAGTTATTAACTCTTACCTAAACTCAACTATGATCGACTCTTTTTGTACTTGATAGTTCTCTTGGTGGTCATTTGGTATCGCTTTGGGTCAGAAATCTATACCCAGTTAAAAAGAAACAGGACTCTACACTACACATGATATAGCTGTATTCTGTATATGCTTCTTTGCATTTAATTATTGGCACTTAATTATTGAGTTTATGGTTCGTGCAGGTAGAATCACATGGCTGTAATTTAATACACCATCTCATTTGTTATGATAATACTTAACTTAAGCCAAAATGTTTATATGCCATCTCAGTTTATGCTTCCTTTAAAGTTTTCCAGCCCCTCCCTACAGCATAGGAAGATTAGCAATCGTACAGGCTTATAAATCCATCAGTGCACAATGATTTTATTTGGAAATAAAGAAAAAATAAGAACCAGAAGAAGTGATGTGTAACTTAGCAAGTGTCCCTTAGCCATATCTGGTGATACTTTGGCAAAACAAAGTTGGCAATAAATGCGCACTATTCCCTTTAACTCAGTTTATTGCTCTTGTTGCCATAGGGAATACAGAGGATCATGGAGGCAGGAAGTAAAAGTAATTCTTTTCATCTGTTTATGTAAACAAAGATCTGAAGAGGGAATCTGAAAATTAAATATACAGTGCTGGCTAGATCTAGAAAGCTTGCTTCTAAATTCATCTGACAGCCACAATTTTTCCTGTCAAATTACTTCTGGCTCTTTTGGGTGTGCCAAAGAGAAGTTTGTCACTTTCCTATAGGGTTCTTCCTTTGGAGGACATCTACAGGCAGATTTCCAGCTTTTCTATCACCAAGCCTCACCATCATCCCCATTTCTTTTCTGGCTCCCTGTCTCCAGCATAGCACTGAAACCCTTTAACAGAGCCTTAAGACCCAGGACCCCTTCCAGCCTGGAGAAAGGGAAAGGTGAATGTCCCCTGGGAGTAGGAAGGTCTAGTAGGAGAAGTCAGAAAAAGTCCAAAGCAATGGACTTCTAGTGAGTTTAGGGACAGAATTTACTCTCAGTATTACTTACTACAAGAAGAAATGTGACTTTTGAGCCATTTTGTAATACAAATAGTGCCACTGCGCATCCCTTTCAACTCTTACCAGCTGTTCCAGTTAGTATGCTCGTTTTATCAGCTTGAGGGCTGCTCAGTCCTTAATCTTGTCCAAGATATTTAATGTGGGCATGATTTCTTGCTAAAGCATTCCTTACCATTTCGGAGATGAGAGAGTGAGACATTCTGTAAGTAAGTAGTGTGCTGCTTTAATATTGCTGCTGCATAAAACTGTTTTGCATAGACTACAAACAAAAGAGAAAGACCGATGGGGGAAAAGATAAGACAAACTTACAACCCCTTCACTCAGAGGTGAACTGAGCCTGGTAAAAAGAATCATACTACACTGGAGTCCTTTAAAGTCCCATGGAGCTCACTAGCAGAATTTACCCCTCTGGGAAATTCTGGTTGTGCCAGCTCCATTTCTTGGATGGACCCCCAAAACACATGCACCAGCATAAAGCCTCATTTATAGCTTTTAGTTCAGATGTTGATCCTACAGCTTGTGTTCATTTAGGCATTTGCATATATTTCTTTATGTGAACTGACCAAGGCAAATCAGTTACTCTAAGGTAATAACTTGTGTACTTTTTCAGAGGAAGAATTAAGTTGGCTGTTGTTCAGATTTTCATATTTTACCCACTTATGTACCATGGGAAGTCATTTAAATCTTTCAGTATGGGGAAAAAAATGATACAGATCAAGGAGAAAGCAAATTTTCTAATTTTGGGCTTATTTTTCTGCTTATAGGTGTGACTATAGAAATTTGCTTCTGAAGGAAACTTAATATTCAGCAGATTTAATGCAGTCTTGCAGAAATGTTTTCTTTCAGACTCAGACTTAACAAAGGGGAAGTAAAGGAGAAATGAAGGAAAAATCATTCCCAAAATTATGGGTTTAATTTTCTATCAATAGAAGTTCCTCATAGCCCTACTTTGGCCTTGGCAAAGTCTGAGAATTACTTTTATTTAAGGCTGAATTACCAGCTATTGCTATTTCAAAATGATGTTGGGTAATTCCCTGTTATGATTTATTGCATCCCAAGATGGACAGAGTAAATTTATTCTTTGTACATTCCTTTCCAGAGAAACACATTAACTGGATGACTAGTAAAAATGATCAATATGTTTAGTCACTATTTTCTTTCAGGGCTTCAGTCCTGCTTCACATTCTTTCTGTTTATAGTGGGGTTTTTTTTTGTTTGTTGTGGGGTTTTGTTTGCTTGTTTTTTGTTTGGTTTAATTTTTGGTATTTTCTGTTGTTTAATAAAAGGAAAGCTAGTTTAAAAATTATAGATAGGTCTGCTCTGAAAGATCATGTATCACCATTCCTCAGTACTCAAGATGTGGTCACTATGTCACTATTAAATTAGTCAACAGCTAATTATTTTCTGTACTTCTGTTACTTACATTCACCAAAACCAAGTCTACTAAATTCCTCCCTGGTATGCACAAAGCTAAAGTGTTGTCTTTTTTCGTTTTGTAATAAGTAAGAGAACTAAAGAGAAAGTTCTTAAAATAACCTAGGAGATAATATGCAATTATTTCCTATGTTGAAGCTAATCTTTTGTTCAGTTTTTACATCTTCATGTCAACAGAATATCTTTAAAAGAACCTTTTCAGTGTAGAGAAAGTTTAGTATTTTGAAGATGGTGGAACAAGAAAAGTAAGAACAGTAAATAAAGGGGGAATCTGAATCTTTCTTGCCTTTTGTTTGTTTGCTTTTCATTTTCTGAGTGATGTGATCTGTGTTGGATCAAATAATCTATAGATTTCTTTTTCTCTTAGGTGATTCTTTCCCAATTAACATCTCCCAAAACATTAGGTTGCTCTCTCTATATATGTATCATAAATATAAAAACAAACCAACCCTCCCCAGCAAAACGAAACAAACAAAACCCCAAGTCAACCCCACAAAACCAACCTAATGAAACTGCTCAGCAAACTATCATTTCAACAATTGCACTTTGGTGCCAAATTTTTACTGAGTGGGAATTTTAAGGTTCTGTCACTTAAGGTTTCTCTGTTCAGCATCTCTCTGTGGTGTCAAAATAGTTTAATGTCCACACACAAATTTCTGGGTTCCCACAGTAAGGCACATGTAACTTCATAGTCTAGCTTACAGAGTGTATTTATTTACAGGCACACATACTGCTAAGCAACTGTCCCTTCTAGATGCAACAGTCTTTTGGTTCCTTTCAGCACTTCATGCTTTTACATTCACTTTTGACAGAGAAGTTCCGAGTATATTTATCTTAGGTGGCTGTGAGTAGAAGTCGTTACAGGATATGCCTATAATATGCTGAATAAAGGCAAACTGGCTGATGCAGAGTCTAAGTGCTTTATGTGCCTATAACAGGCTTGACAGCCTGTTTGTCTGAAATACTCCACCCAATTAGCAGGTGTTGATCCTATTCGGAAAGGCAGGGTGTAATCTCATTTCTCCAGGAGACAAGTGATTACCCCACCCAGATAGAAGAGATAGATGAGAGAGACTTTGTAGATCTAGACTGTGGTTGCAACTTAAATTGCTGCTGGGCTTGGTGAGACTGCTTGAGCTGAAACTGAATAGTATTGTTCATTTCTTTGCTAATAAACCATGCCCAAAATGTGGAACAGGTTTACTCTACAGAGCAAATTCAATTTTATTTTAAAGTTAAGGTCAGAAAAGAACTGGCTTCTGCTTGACCACAAGGATTCCCGGTGTTTTGAGTTATTTGTGAAATACTCTCTGTTTCTTAAATAAATTCTGTGATATAGGAAGTGCATACTACTGAAAACCATAGCAATTCAAAATAGAGGATGCTTGCTAACACTCGTGGAAAGTTTTAATGTGCAATGATCATGATGTGGATGCAAAATCCTGAAAACCCACTTGTTTGCTGGGCTGTATTCATAGAAGACTTTGTTTTGTCTTGTTAACTATGCATTAGCCAGATGTACAAAAATATGACATGGTCATTAAATCAGGTATTTAGTGCTGCAGCCTTTTCTTGGCATCCCTTTAGCTGTTCACAGCTCCAGAACAATTACCATCTGCATCTGCTGAATGAAGATTTAAGGACTGGAAATATGTCTTGTAATTTGAACATACTTGAATGCGGAAAAGAACTAGAGAAATTCTACTTCCTAAGATGGCTAGGTCAGATGGTTAGTGCTAACGGCAAAGATTTGAACACCTAATGTGTTTAGTCTATGCAGTCAAGGGAGGCATCTTTAAAGCGTGACTTTTAATGACTTCTAATGACTTCTGACTTAATACTGTTTTGAGGAGAGATCCTAGGGAGTATCCCACCTGGCTTAGCTACCTCCATGTTTAGCCTTAGTGGTAAAGTCTGGGCCAAATGACCAAGTACCAGTAGTAACAATTCGATTTGCAAATAAGTAGGTAGACAGCCAGGGAGATGTTTTGTGTTTCACCCCCGGTAACACAAAGGAAGAACCGGAGGAGCTTTCCGTCTGCTGTGCAAGTGTGCTGACAATACAACTGTTTGCTAATATGGCACGCAGTTTTGTGGCTTGAAGGAATCAGGATATATCTGCTTTTTTTCAGTGGCTTTTTTTTTTTTTTTTAATCATGTGCTTTCTTAGTTGGCTTATTTTTTCTTGTCTTGATGATTTAATGGCTTAAATTCATGCACTTATTCTGCAACTTAAGTAAATTATACATTTTAAATATTCTCATGAACTCTTGTCATATCAAAAAATCAGACAGATAACAGGCATAATTTAATTGGAAAGATAACTGGAATACAGTAAGCTGTACTAGGCAACAAAAATGTCTTCTCAACCATCATTGGCACCTTCAATCTGAAATTTCTCAGGGCACATCATGACAACAGAGGAAAATCTAGATGTGGAATTAATCAATGGTTCTTTTGCAGTGTTGACAGTGATTAACATGCCTAAGAATAGTGTCATTCCTGACATTTCCAGATGGGTCAAGTCCTCCAAGTCATGATCCAATATAAAGTCTCCAGATCATGATACAATATAAGGGCCACTGAATCTAGGGTTCTGTCAGCTTTTTCAAAGCTCTGAGTTGGGAACACAAGTACATTCAGAAGTCAGTTTACAAAATAACATAGATTTATAAAAAAGACTAAGTATTTTGTTTACCTAGACATATTCAAGGTTTATACTTGATTTATGTGTGTGTGTGATGCAATACACACAGCTTATTTGGCTTGACTAATGGGAATGTAATCCCCAAGAACTAAGTTAATAGAAATTGCTTTCTGTAACACAGACCTCAATACTTCAGCTGCTCAACTTCACTCAGCACTGCAGACTGGCTCTTTTTCAGAGGACAGGACTATAAAACATTGATCCTGATAATTGCAAGGTACAATAATGACAAAACAGGGTTGGAAATGATGTTATCGATCCAAACTACAAGGGGCACACAGTAATAAATCATTGTCTGCAAATATTTTCATGCCAGCTGTCCTCCCCTGCTCTAACATCATGCACCTGACTATACAGGTTCAGCTGGAAGGTTATCTCATCAGGTACAGGTGCCAGGCATGATTTCCCCACCCATTAGTAGTAGAGGCTGTACAAAGCTTCTACTACTCAAGGACTTTCCTGTTACTGCCAGTGCAGGACTTGGCACAACAGCTTTGCAGCAGTGTTACCAACTAGCTTACTCCAATAAATTAGAATTGTAATATAAAATTGCATTTTAACGGGACTGGAATAATTTCCTTTGATCCCTGCCTGTCCTGGGCCTGTTTATGCAGACTGTGCTCTTTGAACGTATTTTTTAAGTGTTACTGTAATACCAAAGAAGGAAATGGTAATAATCTTTAAATAATGTGCATTTTACAAAAGCTTGCACACAGACGGCAAGAGCTGTGAAACCATATGCCATGTAGAGCTCACCCTCAAGAGGACTTCCTTGCACGTGCTTACTGACATGCTAAAGTGTTTGCTGGATCTAGCTGAGAATCGATCATCTGTGTACATGACAATCACACATATATTTATTGCACTAACAATCCAGAAATATTTTCCTTGAAACAATGCAGCTGCATGTTGAAAAGATACCTTGCCAGTACAGCCTGAACTGACTGCAGCTGGCAGTAGCCCACTAGCAAAGGAGAGAAGTTTAAAAGCTCCCTGATAAGTCCGGAGCATCTTTCAGCGGTGTGATAAATGTGAATGACAGCAGTAATGTCGGGGGTTACTTATTCTCCATGGATATCCCTGACCTTGTCATTTGAGAACTCAATTAATTGGACAGAAGAAGAAAAAATCCAAGGTAAATATATTAATTAAACTCATTCATGGGACTTTATATGGAAAATGTCCATTTTGATTTGAAAGACAAAACACATATTTATTTTGTTTGTCCAGCTGTTAGACGATAGCTTTAAATCCCCTTGTCCATCCAGTTTAGACAAAAGCTTGTGATATTTTAATCACTTGGCTATGTGGGAAGGCTGAAATAAAGGAAGAATGTATTACAGGGTCTGATCCTTATCTGGATTAAATCAGCAGAAAACTGTTGAAGCTAATGATACTGTAGTGGATTATTTAACGTTCTACTTATGGCCCTGCATAATCTGGCCATTTGCATTTGCTGTGATAGCTGAGAAGCAGGATGATTATAAATGTTGGTTAAAAAAAAAAAAAAAAGAAACCAATTTCTTAATTTAAGGAGAAAAATCTGGATATTAGTTGGTCATAGGGACTTACCCTTGAACTTCCATTTAAAAAGATGTCATTAAAAACTCTTTGCTGCAACAGTAATCCAGACTGAAGATTGTAAATTCCAGGTTTCTGGAAGAGAGATAATTACTGGAAACTCATAAACTCCACCTAAATTCTCTTTTAATTTTCATACGCGGAGCAGATGTTTTGACAGATGGATGGACTTTATTTTTGTAACTGTCCGGGAAAAGTCTGCATAACACAGCCAAATCAGTGCCACATATCTGTAGTGTTTGTTTTTCAATCTTTCTGCATTTGGCTCCTATGCTTTTAGTTGCAGACATTTTCTTTCCAGTCTATTTTTTCAGGCTAATCTCTCTGTATAAGCCCTTCTATCAATTTGATATATAAATATTAGAAAACTCTTAAAAATAAGTGTGTATGTTTGGTTAGTAAATCAGACATATTGATCTTCATAGAGTGGGTGACCTTCTGGAAAACCTCATTAATGCTTTATCTTCTCTTCAAGACATGCCCTTTGCCCTCATACACAGCATATAATATTTGGAATTGAAATTTGGAGTTAAGATCTCTGTCCAGACACACTGGACCTCTTAACTCACACTCTGAATGTGTATGACAGTCTAATTTCTCAACTTGTTCTACCAACAGGAGTTCAGTACAAGAGAATTTGCAGTGGAGTTGGTGCTTTGGCTGCATTACCACAGATGGAAATGGGTTCAGCTGCTTTTATTTCAATAAACTGTCAGCTGAGAGACTGAACCTTGTAACCTCTTCAGTCAAGTTTAGAAGAAGCATAAACATCTATAAAGTACCTGAAGTTAAAACTTTATTCTCACTTAGGAATGCTTAGTAAACTTCTGGGGCACTGTTCCCTCCATGTGATTAAATGACCGTTTAACTCCTGGATGCAAAGTAGAATGACTTCAGTTGAATGTCCTTGCACCCTCAAGTGCCAGAGTAACCCCAGGAAAGCCTGCAGTGCCTGCTTGGGCTTTGGTGAGAGATGCAGTTCATATTCCTTCAAAATGGATTGCACCCCACTCTTGGGGTTAGTGCTTCAGGACCGCACAGAGCAGAGCCAGGACAGGGCATGAAGCATTTATTTGGCCATGCTTTGAAGGATGTTGGCAATCATGCCATAACAGGACAGCTTGCAGAAGCAGATGCAGCAGTTATGCTGTAAAAACATAAAAAGGTAGCTATCTAAAGAAGTTTCTTCTGTCAGGACAGAGAGAGAAAGACCTTGCAGGCTATGCTAAAAGGTCTCAAGCATGATGTAGAATCTCATCTGCTTGGATTTTAAGAGAGAGGTACTTCTGTATAAAGCCAAAGGGAGAACCTACAGTTCTTGGGGAAACCTTATACCATTTACTGAAATATAAATGAAGATGAATCCTCTCCAGGGGTAGGCAAGATAAATGAATTGGGGTTTTGAGGACTGCAGTCACTCCCACATGATATACCTAATTTTCTTTATGAATATCTACTTCAATCATTGTGTACCATGTGCAATCACTTATGCTTTCTGCTGTATGTATGTATATGTAAACTGAAGGTTTAGGTCATAAACCGGTGTTTATGCAGACAAGAAAAGTTTCTAATATTAAGTAAGCTGTCCATTATAATAAACAGGATTATTGGGTGGAAGAATTTATAGTAATTCACTATGGTGATTTCAGTGCTCCTCTTCTTTAAGATTTATTTTCATAACCTATCCAAGTAATAATTTCCTGCTGATGGAGAACTTTGCAAACCTTGCATTCATTTTCATTCACATTATTAGGCTAAGTGTATTTTAAACTCCCACACAACCTTGTTTTCACATATGAAAAAAAAAAAAATTCCACTTGGAAAGTAATTTTTAAAAGTCTAATTTTCTTCCTTCAGCTGTTTTACTTGACAAAGAACAATATCCAAAGGATATAGATATATCCAGAATATGTTCCTTTTAAACAACATCCCTTTCCTGGGGATAGTGTAAATGAATACAAAGGCACTGGGGGGGGGGGGGGTGTGCACTCACATGCAGACAGAGTGTTTAAATTCCCTGACAATTTGTTCCTTACAGTGTCTGGCTCTGGGTTATTTCCTCTTCCTCCAGTGGATATTTTCTCCCATCTGCTGCTGTATTTTACCAAGATACTACATTTCTTTTGTTGTCTGTGTCTCCTTTCCAGTGCCTCACATTCTGAGATCATGTAGTGAAATGCCTTGTCTGCTGGCACAGACTTTTAGTACTAACAATATAGCGCCAGCCTGGGGGTCTGGCAAGGGGAGATGCTGCTGCCAAGTGGGACAAGCCCAGTTGGAGACACCCAAGTCATTCCAGGCCTCCAGCCAAAGGGGTCAGGGAGTTACTTTGTAGTCAAGTTGAGGCAGCTACCAGTGTCAGGACCGGCAGAGCTGTCTGCCAGGTTTCACAACTGGTGGGGCCTGAATGCCATTGTAGGAGCCTTGATGTGAGGGCAAGAATGGGGAAACTGAGACTGAACATGGGAGTCAGTCACCCAAGTCTCATGTAGTATCAGACCCAAATTGCATTCATTGCACACTCACTTTCCTTGATCAGGATATCTTCTTCCCCATACATGTGTGCTGAGATTTACTCTAAGCAAATCATTCAAACTGTTCAAATGATTCAAAATTGGGATATTAGAGATTTATGGGAAGCTTTTTTGCCCCAGGCCTGCATATACCAGTAAAACCTAATATTCACCATCACTAAGCAAGCCCTTGCTAAGTTCAGAGTATCAAATGCACAGGTACAAAGTTTCCACACATGACACATGTACCTGTGCTGCTGTACTTGAGACTAGATGATCTTTTGAGGTCCCTTCCAATTCCTAATATTCTGTGATTCTGTGATTCTGTGAATTAGACAAGGGGAGGAATCTGGTTACTCTGCCATTGAAATCAATGCGCCTGTTGCTATTGTTCCAGGGAGAATAGCACTGTCTCCCAGGAAGGGCAGAAACTTCACTTTGAACTTCCTGAGTTGACAGGGGCTTAAATCAGAACTGTAGCTTTACTTTGATGTCATTTATTGTGGTTTAATGCCCCTCTTTATTTATTTTTTTACAACCATGTAAAATATATAAAGAAACCTAATCTGTTTGGGAGGTGTATGAGAATTTACTGAATAGGCCTTAATGGTTCCTTTATGCAGTTGTAAACCACAGAGAAGCTATAAGAGCAGTCTGAACTGGACTAGGAACTTTAAATGTTATATAAATTTATTTACCATAGTCAAGGGTTTATTGCTGTAGGTATTTACCTTCTTCATTGTATTCCTCAGACATCTACGGTAAAAACCATGGTGTACCAGGAATTAAGGAGAGCTTAAAAGCCGAGATGAATAAGCCAAATCTGCTTTTGGAAATATATTATAAATCCAGAGTAACTTTACTGATATTAATGCATTCACACTATAATCAATACTGAACACTTGAAACACAAATATGGCAATGATAGTGTTAATCCCATCCAACACCACCACCCCCTCCCCCCCGAATAATTCAGGGAATAATTCAGTGAAGCTGATGATTTTCTTAATTTCCATCTACAGATATCAAATAAGATTTTGCCCCTTTACTAAGTCAGGTTTTCCATCTCACCTTTAAAATATTAGCTGTCTAATACCTTCTTGCTCTATATTATAGATAAGCAGCTGAACATTATTTAGTGAGTGCATGTAGAGTCACAGGTGGTGTGTTACTGTAAATCAGAAGAACTCCTCTGAAAGAACAGTCTGTTCTGATTCACACTGGCAGTGAATCTAGCCCATGTACTCATGCATTTTGCAAAGATACATGTCCACTGACTTCTAACATTCACATTCTTCAGGCAAGGCAATTTTTGGAAGCTTTAATAAAGTGAAGTAGTAGCCCACAAAGACATTTTGAAATCATGATATATCATACCAGATAAAACGAAGCACAGTCCTACCAAAACAGTGGTGTGATTAAATTTGACCAGATACAACTCTTGAGAAAACTCTGAATTATTTAATAAGGCACAAATCTCTGATCAGTTTTAAATTATGTAGAGTCAAAAATCAGGTGCTCCATCTGAAACACATAATATCAGAATTTAGGAATCTGTTTCAATTTTATTAATTTTTAATATTACATGGATTTGTAGTATTTGCCCATTTTTACTCTTGCAGGCATTGAATTATTAACACACTTTCATGGTTTTTCCATATTTCTTTTATTAAAAGGAACAAAGGACAAGAGCATTAGGAAAAATATCAAAGCATACATTGCAATTTTGATGATTTATGCCAGGTATTTGCTTAGTACTCTACCAGTGTGACAGTGGAAAGTAGTCTGTGGATACGTATAATAAATGTATGTTCATATTTATACATGTGTGGGAGGAAGAATACATATGCACCAGAAATTGTGTGTGTTTTTATTAAGAAAGGCCAGAATGCAAAGAATTAAGAGAGACCTCTAGTAACATCCATCTCTATTTCCTTCAGTTTCCTGTTGGATTATAACTTATCCGTATGTTTTCTCTTCTGTCTCGGTTGGAAAGTTAACTTAAGTTATCAGCAGTAAGCCAAGGATGTAGTGAGATTCTATACGCTTATCTCTGGGTGCTCTTTTTAATGCATTGCCATTATCTGTTATGGAAATAAACAGTAAAATTGGAAGAGCAATGCCATTTTAGTACAGTCCTTTGTGTAAGGCAGGGACTCAGTATTCTATCTGTGTAAGTTCACTGCTTTTCCTGGTGATGGCCTAAGGCATGTCTCAAACTGTATTTTCCTGGCAGAGCCATTATTTTCTGTTTGAGAGTATCTGGTTTAATTAGGAAGCAAGTTGCAGAGACGGATGATGCCAGCCAATGAGATTTCTGTGAAGGTTGTGGCCCAGGTGGTATCTTCATGGGTCCTGGTCCACATGAAGAAGTACAGCTGAGCACTGTACCAAAAAAAGTCATCAAATATGCATAGAAAAGTTTCCTTAAAACATTAAATTGATTGGAAATCTTTATTTTATTTTAATGTTCTTATTTTTCTGCTATTTGAAATCCAATATTTCTAATTGTGTCAGTAGACTGATTCACAGGCACTGACATATTTCTTTCACCGTTATACCTGGTTGAAATAATAATGTGAAATAAGTGGAAAAAGTTGACATCTTGACTATCAGGTTAGACATTTCTATTTTAATAACATTAGACATTAATAATGACATTTTTGTTAACAGATAACATAATGTTTGTACTAGGGGCTGTTAGTGTTGCTATTAAGTTTTTAGTTTATGAGAACTAGAATTACTCATAATGGATAATTTAGGTAGAAAATGTTAAATCCAAGTCTTGCAAAGCTCACGTTCTAGGGGCTGTCAATAATTGCATTAATGTTTAGCATATGTATTCATCTTTGTAAGATTAGCCCCTAAACACAGACAATAGGGGTGAGGCAGCATTCATGTTATTGTTAGAAATGCTGTATCAATGATTCGTTTTTCATCAGCTCCTTCCATCTGGCACATCTTTCTTCTAATTGTTACTTAATTGAATACAAGCAAACAGTTGGTCCATTTGTCTTCATTATTTTATTCTGACACATTTCTATAAATGGGTTTTGTCTTACAAACACGGCAATAGCATAAATTACAAAGATAAAGCATGCCTGAAACAAAAATTAGGAGATTTTTTGTGTAATCTTTTCTTCAGGGGTGGATGGCTTATTTAATGGAAACCAAAGATTTTTAAATGAGAACCTAAATCACACTATTTATTAAATGCTTAGCAATAAATAAGTTTATAAACAGAATGAAATGATCACACTGTTAAAATCTGTTCATTCAGCCATATATCCCTAGCACAGAAGAGCTCTCATTAGTCATAATCACTGAATTAACTCTGTGGATACATTTTTTTCCCCCCTTTTCTTTACAGAGAGAATGTGCTAATTTCATCAAGGTGCTTAAGGCTTACAACCAAACCCACTTGTACGCTTGCGGAACAGGGGCTTTTCATCCAGTCTGCACCTACATTGAAGTTGGAAGCCATCCTGAGGTAAACTATCTTAAACCAATATTTTTCTTTTTCCTGTTTTTAATCTTTATTGGTGTTTAGCCATGTTCTCTTCCTGCCAAAATGCACTCTTACTGGTTTCTCTGGCTCGGTGAGTGGATCTGATAAGACCTACTCCTGAATCAGGTGCTGACGTGCTGATTGATAAATCACAGGAGAATCTGTACTTTTCTCTCGTACACAGCATCTTTTCCCCCAGGGTCTTAAATAAATATGAGTAAGCCCATTCTACCTGGTTCAAGAAGTTAAAAGTACTAGTTGGTTTTCTTTTAGTCAAAACAGATATCAGCTAAGAGGAGTGGTTCAGCCTGTGTGTTTATTCTGGGCCCAACTCTGCCCTTTAGTTTCCTACCAGCAGTACAGTCTGACACTGTGGCAACTTTCTCCCAGCTGGGAATTAAAATAGTGTCACACATTCATAAATCCCACTTCTCAGATTTGTCCTAACACACTGACAGTTTTTTGTATGTGACCTAGGTTTTCTTTCCTTACTTTTTAGTGAAAAATATATCACTTTTCTTCTCTCTTTGCTCCATTTCTTTTTATATCAATCTGTAGCTTGCTGATTCTTGCTTAGTGTTGCAGAAATCTTGCAGTAGCTCTTGACTGTTTTGTCAGTGATTGCCAGAACTAAATAGATAAGGGTGGTCTTCCCTGGTGAAAAACAGTATCACTCACAGAAAGCAGTTTTCCTAGTTTTCCTGGCTGCAGATTTGACTAGAATGCCTCTGTGCTCCATTTCAATACTTTTTCTCTCCAGAAAAGCCAATGTTTTATTTCCCTGTAAAGATCAGTATGTAATATAAATTCGCCCACTTTACTTTGTTTTCAGTCAGGCTTACCTGAGTATTGCTTGATGAACTGTTTCAGTTTAGGAACTTAACTCTTGATGTGTTTTCAGCACATCTAATTTATGGATGTGTTTTACTGGTGAATACACACTTGTGTTACTTGTAGCTTCTGTGATCTTTACAGAACAGCTCTTTCAAGCTACCTTATGGTTTTGCAATTCAGGTTTGCAGATTTCCCTGAAAATAAAGACATCATTGTTAAATGATTGAGTACTCAGTTGTTTAAAAATCAAGATTTCTTCTTGTAAGAAAATTAACAGACCTTTTGAGTGTTGACTTCATAGTCTGGGAAGCATTTTTCCCTATAAAAATGTCTTTTGATATTTGAAACATGAGTCTTTAAAATGTTCTAAGCATAAGGTTTTGAAGGAATAAAGGAGCTGCGAAGTAGAAAGGGGTTTTTTTTCATATTCTTTAATGCTTTACTCCAGAATGCATTCTTGGCAATTAGTGATTGTCTCTTGACCACACACAGTATGTCATTGCTTACTGCATTAAACAGATTCTCTGCTTCCTGAGATCCATTTGGGAATTGGTAGACATATTAATTAACTCTAGTTCCGTAAGATGTGTGTCAATCAATTCTTGGCTATCTGCCAAGTGAATCTATCTGCAGAGATATAGCTGGTATGAGGTCATTTACTTCTACATTTGGCTGTTTTATGACTGTACCATAAAACTAACACACACTTTATCAAGGATTTATAGAAAGGATGATCAGAGATGAGAGGCCAGATCCAGCCTTGGTTTAACATTCTGGATTTTGAAAGTCTTGAGTCAATGATGTGTTTGGCCCTGAAGCTGAAAAAGGATGTTTGGTTTAGCTTCTTTTTAGCAGCCCCTAAGTGTAAACATAATCTGCATTGTTGCTGTTTTTTTGGTCACCTATGAAGTAAGTTTGTAAGTCCCCCTTTGCCTGAATCATTCTCCTGACCCTTGGTTTCAAGGTTTCGCAAACCAGGGAAGTCAGGAGCATGTTTGTCTGACCTGCCTCAGATATTGTTAGCTTTTGACTTCCTTTTCCTACTTAAGCCATGAGTAAAATCATCTCCACCTGCCCTTCCAGTGGCACAAGTTTTGTGTATCCTTTGGACAGCCTTGCAGGAGGGGTCACTGCCTTCTCTGCCCAGGTCTGCCCATGCAGAGTGAAAGTGGGTTAGGCTTTGACAAATCTGACAGTCAGCCTGCGTTCTGTCCCTAGCAAAGATGAAAAATCAGATGAATAAATGAATTTATTAGGTTTGCAATGAAAAATAATCTGGCCTGTCTCTGTGTCTCAGCTAGAGCCTGCTGCTTCCTTTCCCATACCACCTAGGCAGGAATTCCAAATTTGCATATCTTCCCAGAGCTGGGGAAGAGGAGGGTGCTTGATTGACAGTGGCTATTAGAGACACCTCGAGTAAGGGGGGTACAATATTAACCCCTGAACCCCTGCATGCTGCATCTGTGAGAGCCAGATGGCTTATGTTGTCACGTCAGACAGCAGCACTGGACATGTCAAAGGGCCATTGCTTCTGTATCATGTATAGTTTATACCTCCTTAGCATACTAAAAAAGGTATAAAACGTAAGCAAAGGCAAGATGTTGATTTTGAGTTAAAAAATTGCCATCTAAAACATTCCGTGAAGATTCATTTTCTGCCACAACACTTGTGGAAAATTAACTGACTTTACCATCTGCTTATTTATTTTTCAAGCACTTAGAGAGGTAAATGTGAACTGATTAGGGGAATAGTCGGGGAACGTACCTACTGTCTAATAAGATTGCTTGTTTATCTGATCTCTGAATATAATCCACCTGCCTGAGTCTGATGGAGGAGAGGAAATTAGTGTGTGCCAAACTGAAGAGGATGGAGAAGCAAAGTTTAGAGAGAAGAGTGGCAAGCGATAGAGGAGACATTAGAAGCAATTGAAAAGCTCCAGGAGGCTGGAATATGGTACAATTTTATGATTGGGGAGAGGAAATAAATTACTTTGTGTGATAGTCATAAAGTAATGGGAATATGAATTGTTATATCTGTTGAATATTTCTTCGATATGAAGCAGTGTATCTCAGCCCCATTCTGTGCTTGAAGAAAACCATTTCTAGTGATGAAACTAGGCAGGTCTAATTGAGTTTGATGAAGTACAGTATCAGAAATAATAATAAAAAGGTAAAAGGATATGAACAGCATGCTGTGCATCTGATTAAAAATGATCTGCGCAAATGTATACAACCTAATATGTTGTGAATTACACAGCGATCTAAGGAGTAAAGCAGACTAATCTTTGCTTAAATCCATTCCAGATGTGCAAGTGAATAACCAGAGTATTTTGAGAGAAGAATAAAGTTAATGTTTGAATAGACTTTCAGCACGTAAGCCATGAGTAAGGAGAACTGAACATATTAAAGAAAGAATGTAGCATGTGTATACACAGAAAATACCTAATGAGAGCCTATTTTAAAGCTTAAGATCATCCACTGGTTATATTTGTACTTTCACTGAATGGGATAAATGGGCTCATATGCAAATGTCTATGTTGTATGTGCCTGTGTTTAGGTGAGATGACCTAACACAGACACCTACACCAACTTCAGGGATCCAGGGTTAGGCAACATGTGGCATTCTGTCCACATAACGCAATATAACACAAGAAACCAATTACCAGACAAAACTAGAAAGTAATTAGTAAAGCTATGTTCTGCTCCCACTGACTTCTGGGGAAACAAGATTGGATGTGTAGGAATGTTGTACTTAACGGTTGCAAAATTACACAAGTCAGATCTGTGCTTGAAAGAAACAAATCCAACTGAAGGGAAACGCAGAGGTGCATTAAAGCCACTAGAAGAATCACAACAGGATGCAGAATGCACCTGCCTGTGCATGCCTGAGCAGGGGGATGGAGCCCTGCTCCCTTTCCCCAGGGCTTCCTTTGAGGTAGTTTGTGTAAACCAGCAGGGAACAGTCCTGTTTAGGAAAGAACAGGATTTTCCATTTACTTAACCCTTACACACAGGTGGAGGTAAAGAGAATGCCCTGTAGAACCTTTTTTTTTTTTTAATGCTCAGGCAGGCATTGAAAGAGCTGTACAAAATTGTTTGCCGGATCCTCAGCAGGAATACATTAGGGTTTCTTCAACAGGGGTAAATCAATAGATGCTGTCTGAACAACTAACCCAGCTTCTTTTACTGTCTCTTAATTCCAAATTTCTTGTCATTTTCCAACAGATTAAACCTCGTTTTTAACTGCATGAACTTAAAAGATCTGGGATCACTTTACTTGCAGGTTATTTCTCATTCTTAATCACTAAAGAAGCTCTAAATTTGGTTCAGATTTATGGTGTACATAAAACATTAAGTTATTGCATATGAAGTTATACAATGCTACCACCTGTAACATATTTGCTTTTTCCGGACTCTGTGTATTTTAAAAATCTTTGGTTCAACTCATAAAATTTTGCTGAATTATACTTTCCACTTTTTTTTTTTATTATTATTATTTCTTCTGTACTTCACATTAGAAGAGGTCTAAAGTGCATTTTCTAAGTAATGGACATCCTGTTCTGGTACATGTATGCATTTGTCTTTTTTGTCTGTCTGCATATATTATATGTAAGTAAATAGTGGTGGAAAACGAGCGTTTTCCTAAGAGAATGACTTTGAAGGTACACAGTACTTGAAAGACCAGTGTTACTGCTGGTAGAAAATATGTTGTATTTCATTATCTAATATAAAATTCAGGGTGAAAGATTTACTTCAGTAGTAGCAGATGTGGCATAAATTGGCCTAACTTCATTGAAGACAGCAGAGCTTTGTCAGTTTACATCAGTTAAGATTCTGACCTGTGGTTTTTAAGTGAAACATTTGAGCAAATGATTTTTTAAGTTAAGAATCACCTCAGGCTAATTTTTTTTCTATCTGATTCATTATACCTTTATATAGCATTTATATGCCAACCAAATATATACAGAAAATATGAAGGAAAAGGGTACTGTCAAAGGATTATTCTCATGTTTGTGATATAACAACTGTGTGATAGAATTATTATTTGTGACATACTATTTCTAAGCATCCCTATAATCAAAGAGAAATGACAGTAAAGGAAGATCTAGTTTACAGAGTGTAACAGCCTATGTTAGTTCAGAGATGCTTTAACTTTTCAAACCCCTATATATCCTGTTACCATAGTACATGAAAATAGAACTGAAGAGCCAGGTCTCTAGCTTATGTACAGTGTATGTGTGTTTTAGAGCACTTCTTTCAATTTCGTGGGGAGTTTTGCATGAGAAAAAAGGAAACATCTCTCAGGTGTTTAAAGGCTGATATACTTCACCTTGTTTCATAAAAAGCAGGATAATGATTTTTTTCTACACTGGGAAATCCCAGGTATTGGAACTTTTTGCTGTACTGATGTTCCTGTCTGTGGAGAATGGCAGGTGACAGAGTAGTCAGTGTTAGGCACACATTTTTGCAGGCATCTCACAGAGTCAGTGGCCAAAATAACAAAATAAAGGAGTGTGGTGGGTCAAGACCTTCACCTTCCATGAAGGAGAGGCCTCTAGGTCTGCAGACCACAGAATCACAGAATGATTTGGGTTGGAAAGGACTTAAAGATTAAAGATCATCTAGTTCCAACCGCCTGCCATGTGCAGGGACTACTCACACTAGACCATGTCATCCAAGGCTCTGTCCAGCCTGGCCTGAAACACTGCCAGGGATGGAGCATTCACAACTTCCCTGGGCAACCCATTCCAGTGCCTCACCACCCTCACAGTAAGGAACTTCTGTATATCTAACCTGAACTTCCCCTGTTTAAGTTTAAACCCATTACCCCTTATCCTGTCACTACAGTCTCTAATGAAGAGTCCCTCCCCAGCATTCTTATAGGCCCCCTTCAGATACTGGAAGGCTGCTATGAGGTCTCCATGCAGCTTTCTCTTCTGCAGGCTGAACAGCCCCAACTTTCTCAGCCTATCTTCATATGGGAGGTGCTCCAGTCCCCTGATCATCCTCGTGGCCCTCCTCTGGACTTGTTCCAACAGTTCCATGTCCTTTTAATGTTGAGGACACCAGAAATGCACACAATACTCCAAGTGAGGTCTCACAAGAGCAGAGGGGCAGGATCACCTCCTTCTACCTGCTGGTCACGCTTCTCTTGATGCAGCCCAGGATGCGGTTGGCTTTCTGGGCTGTGAGCGCACACTGCTGGCTCGTGTTCATTTTCTCATCGACCAACACCCCCAAGTCCTTCTCTTCAGGGCTGCTCTGAATCTCTTCTTTGCCCAACCTGTAGCTGTGCCTGGGATTGCTCCGACCCAGGTGCAGGACCTTGCACGTGGCTTGGTTGAACTTCATAAGGTTGGCATGGGCCAACCTCACAAGTGTGTCAAGGTCCCTCCTTGCCTCCAGCGTATCAACTGAACCACACAGCTTGGTGTCATCGGCAAACTTGCTGAAGGCGCACTCAATCCCACTGTCCATGTCACCGACAAAGATGTTGGACAAGACCAGTCCCAACACCGATCCCTGAGGGACACCACTTGTTCCTGGTCTCTGGCTGGACATTGAGCCATTGACTACAACTCTTTGCGTGTGGCCATCCCTCCAGTTCTTTATCCACCGAGTGGTTCACCCATCAAATTGATGTCTCTCCAATTTAGAGACAAGGATGTCATGCAGTACAGTGTCGAACGCTTTGCACAAGTCCAGGTAGATGACGTCAACTGCTTTGCCATTATCCATCAGTTCTGCAGCCCCATCATAGAAGGCCACCAAACAGGATTTCCCCTCAGTGAAGCCATGCTGGCTGTCACGAAGCACCTTGTTGTTTTTCATGTGCCTTAGCATGCTTTCCAGGAGAATCTGCTCCAAGATTTTGCCAGGCATGGAGGTGAGACTGGTCTGGAATTCCCCGGGTCATCCATTTTCCCCTTCTTGAAAATGGGGGTTATATTTCCCTTTTTCCAGTTGTTGGGAACTTCACCTGACTGCCATGATTTTTCAAATATGATGGTCAGTGGCTTAACAACTTAATTCGCCAGCTCCTTCAGGGACTGCCGATGGATTTCATCAGGTCCCATGGACTTGTGCACATTCAAGTTCCTAAAATAATCTCAAACCTGATCTTCTACTACACTTCACTTCTGCTGTTCCACATGACATCGATTTCCAGTCCCTTAGGCTACCTTATGTGAAAACTCTTTGCTTAAAATCAGGCTTTTCACACGTATAATTTACTTCCACTTGTTAAATAGAATATATCATGGGATAGCTATAACCTTCCTAATATTTTGGAAGTCTATAGTTTTATATACAGTTACGTGTAGCTATATATAGCATATAATTCTTTCTCCAACCCGTAATTCACTATGGCATTGGTTCAGAAGGGATATGCTACAGCAACTTTCCAACGACCTGAAGACAATATTTACAAAAGGAATACAAGGAAGGGGCACAGAACATGGCAGTCTTTTGTCAGAAGACAACCTAAGCAAGCCAGTTGTTCTGGTAAGGTATGATGACTATTTCTGTAAAGAAACCAGGATGTATCATTGAAAGCTCTACACGTTTTTAAACATGGTCATGGAGAAGCAAATATTTCTGACAGACCGAGTGCTATATCCCAAATGTCACCTCTTGCTATGCAGCATTATCTTGTGATAAAATTACAGAAGTAGAAGGTCACCATAAAGAGGTAATTTGATTCTCATTTAAAAGGCTTTTTGAAAAACTCCATGACCCCCTTTGTAAACAAATATTAATCAGGTTCACAGTTAAATGCAGTTATTTACGAAGGCCTGTCTTTGAATACACTGCAGATCTCCTTTGACTTTAGCTGTATTTTGAACATTAGGTTTGCTAAAAGAGAAGTTAAACCAGGAAAACTCAGATTTTTCAAAACTTCATCATGTCATCAAGAAGCAAAATATAATTCCAATCAAAATTTATTTCTAGAGTAGATCTTTTAAAGTAAGACTATTAAGCTTTATGTGATAATTTAGCTGTCGGAATAGTTGAATTTATGAGATAAATTCTCTCAACTGAATAAAATGGTAGCAATGGCTGACATCTTTCCTACCCATCACTGTTGAGAAAGTCTACACAGCTGCTATGAATATTTCATCCTCAGCAAAGAGAAGCACTGAAGAGAAAATGTTGAGAGATATTTTTTTTTCCAAGTATCTTATTTTAACACAGTAAGAATAAATTTCCTAATACAAAATATATGCATATAAACTTTTGATGTAAACCACACAGTTAAAATTATAATAATTTAAATTTGCAGCTAGTGTTCGTTATCCTGACATATTCTATTAAGGAGTTCATGCCTTTATGACAACTGAGTATTTGACAACTAGCTGATCCATTTGATCTTCTATTCACCAATGCTAAAGGTATGTTTGTAAGAATAGGACGATTCCAAATCATATGCATGCAAAGTATCTGGCTCAATATCGTGAAATTCAGACACAGTACAAATATAAGTTTTGGGGTAAGTTATTTAGCAAAGGGGCCATGCTTTAATCATTGACAGGAAATGTGAACATCGTAGCTTTTCAGCTGTCATTTGGTGCATTCAGTCCTGCCCTTGCATATTTCGTAATTACACCTAAGCAATTTGGAATCTATTTATGTCTAAAGTGACAGAAAGTCAGTAATTATGTTTGAGGTTCACTCTGAGATTTACAAGTTGAACATTTACATGCAGGAAATGAGATCAAGTTGTAGACTATCATGAGACAAAACTGTGTGGTTGGCTATTTTCTTTCCTCACCTTTTTTCCTCAGTCTACAGACTTCAATGGTTTAGGCAAAATGGAAGCACGGTTCTTTAGTAAGTCATACAGTGGAGAGGTATGAGATATGATGAGAAGCAGAACAAAGACATGGAATTTACAAGCACATGGGGCTTTTGTTGTGCAGCAGAAACTACTAATGAAACCCATGTTGTTATCAAGTCTGATAAGTTAAGCTATTCAGCAACTAACTTTTGTTGTTTAGGACTTGATAAATATATCCAAATTGCTATGGTGGACCCCTAGGTTCATTCTTAGGTAATTAATTAAATAAATAAATGAACAAACAAACAAAATACTGAACTATTTTACTTTAACATTACTTTATAGATATATTTTAAAGAAAATGTAAATGAAAGTCACTCCACAGGTGATGTTCCAGTTGCTCTAGTTTGGTTTTATTGGAAAACTTCCCTGAGATGAGATACGACTCATGGGTATGGTCTGTAGAGAGCATCAGTGTTTCCATGGATATCTGTTCTGATCACTAGAGACATGCAATGACACAGCATGAAGCTTGATACTAGCAAGATCTTGCATATTCTCTTCCACTGTTGAAAAAACAACTCACAGGAAGTAACTGTTAACACAGATACTTTTTTTCAGATTTTCTTAGTGCAAAGAGTCCAGTATGAATGAGAGTGTCAAATTTGAACCCCCTGCAGCCTAATGAGAGGAATCTGTGTGCTAGTGTGCTTCCACTGAGATAAGTGAGAAGACCATTGTTCCCTCACTATTACATGGCTTTCTCCTTCTGTGGCTGAGAAATGTTGGTTGATTACAGTGGAAAACTGTATACAGTATGCCACAGATGAATGACTTCCATGAATAAGAAACTAAAGCCAGTCGACATATTCATTAGGTTCAAAGAAGTGAGGCTCAGAACTGTGGGAAAACTTTTCTTTATGGTGCTGGAGGGGAGGAAAAAAAAAAAGAGTGAGATAGAAGGAGACCTCCATGGAAGTAAATTCGCGGAGTGGAGCATGCACACGTGCACATGCAATAACCGTTGAGTGCATTTTCTCTTACACCACATGCAGCGTCTTGCTTTGTGAGTAAAACTGTGGGTAGCTTTGAATATGCTCAGATAGCAAGTGATTCATGTTAAAGACACTGAAGATCTGGGTTTATTTTCTTTTAAATGTGGATTGTTTTTCCTAGTACTGCTTGTCTTTAGTGGAGTTCTCTGTGATGTATACTGATGTAACTAAGTCTGAGGCTCACCGTTCATTTGTATCATCACAAAAAATATTAATTTCTAGCATCTTAGAGCAATGAATCATAGTTTTATGACTGCTTTAAGAAAATTAATTTTAGTAATGAATACCAGAGGAGCTGAAAATATACCCACTGTTTGTATTTGGATGATCACTATTTCTATCAGTTAAAGGATGATTGATGAATTATTTATTTCCACAATGTAAATATTCCTGCTGGCTCATTATTACCTTACTTTACCATGAGATGATACAGTTTTCCTAATTCATTGCAGACTTAGATTTACTTTTAAGAGGGATGGCAATCATATTAGGATGTTGATCCAATTTTCTGGGTGGGAATAGTATGTTTGTTCACCAGCAGAGCCCATAATGTTTCTAGTAGCACAGAAGTTCAGCATTTGCCTCTTATTAGAGTAACAATTGAAAACACTAACCTAACTTCACAGTCATGCAACATATGCAAAATTTCATCCACACACCTCCCAAAACAAAAGAGAAGTATGGCTGAGTCCTTTGATCTCTCAAACAACATGGGGGAGAAAAAAATAAAATAACAAACCACCATCTGTTGGGAAACCAATGTAATAAAAACAGTGGAAAGCCAGCTTACAGTATAGACTGACTTAATTGAGGAAATCGCTTATAAATAGAATTATTTCTCAATTTAAAGGCACAGGAGGAAGCAAAACTGAAAAGAGTTACCAAGCTCAGATTTGGATAGATCATCATCAAAGCAACATTATTTACTGTGGGATCCACATCACAAGGCTTCGGTTGACAGGGACTGACCTCGTGAGGAAGAATCACATTTTAAGCATGATTTCTACCACTGAAGGAAGTGACTGTATTGTGTTTGAACTCAGTGCAAACATCTTGTCAAATAGTCTTTAAACAACCAAGGTCACAACATAGCAGGTTTTAGCTGTGTGTGATGCTCCACATACAGGCCGCAGGGCTGTGAAATGCATAACAGCAAACTAACCAGACATGAAGCCCTAACCAAGAGCCTATTGACATCAACTAACTTCACTGGTCTTTGTCTAAAATTTTATGAGAGCTGATGTGTTGTGAAGTTCCTTTCAGGCCTCATTTTTAAAGGCTTAGGACTTGCAAGTCACATGCATGTCTGAAAACACTGCCTATTTCCATGCT
The DNA here is from genome assembly GCF_963264785.1 of Psittacula echo. Taxonomy (NCBI): domain Eukaryota; kingdom Metazoa; phylum Chordata; class Aves; order Psittaciformes; family Psittacidae; genus Psittacula; species Psittacula echo. The sequence continues at coordinate 131,636,792 of NC_137735.1, forward strand.
TTCGGACTAACCTAATATTTATAGCCTCTGCGTGTTCACATTGTGCGAGATCAATTGTACACCAGCATGGTGACTGGCCTGAAGTTAGTCCCAGGAAGGGGCTCAGGGAGGCTGAGCACAGCCATGGTGCAGGCTGCTCAGCAAGGATGGAGAGGTTCATGCCTGAGCTCCTTAAAATCTCCTCCTGATGTTGCTTCTGATGTTGCCATAATTCCCAGAAAAGGGGCATTTCCCCAAAGGAAAGATGAGAACACTCGCGGATTTAAAAACAATCTTTCAAACAGATTCAGGAAAAAGTCACTTTCCACAATGGGAGGCCTCCCTGGTGTTCTTCCAAGCTCCTCATGCATCTTTTTCTTTCATCAACAGCTGCGTTTGGCATGACAAAACTGGCTTCTCCACAATGATTAAATCTTATTTCTCCTTTGATAAAAAGCAGAACAACTGCAGGTGAAGCTGCTATTTCTGTGAGTAAACAGCAGTACAAAGGTATTTCCAGCATTTGCCTGGTGGAACAGGAAATAATTGCTCTCCTGCTATCTTGACCATCCCTATTTTTATGTACAGACTCATATTTATGTGGAAAACCTTTCATAATCGTTTCCAGATGCCTCCTTGCCTTTACATGGTTTTGAAATTGAGTTTCTCCTCTGCCCTGTGTTATGCGAAGAGTGTCTCAAATTTGTAGCCAGTTAAGTATCTCTAGTAATTAGTAGTTTGCTTCTTAAGGAGAGAATTTACTAAACTATGTAAGAACACGAGTAAGAATTAATCCCATATATGCCATATAGCTGCAAGAGAAAGGATCTCTGCAAAACGAGCAGATACAGTTTAACCATTGTGTCACTTTTAAACTTTGCCTAGTATCTTCACAAAGAATAAATAAAATTATTTTTGTCAGTATACAACCTTTCATCTTTTGCCATCACATGTTTTGATGGCATAAGATGACATAGATAGATTAACAATCAGGTATTTCAAGATCCTAAAAATCTTACAGGAAAGAAAATCCTGCATCCTTCTTTAAACAATACTTTTATGTGAATAGAGACCCAGTGCAGCCATGTATGCTTGAGTGCTGCAATAGTACCTGTCAATGGGAAGAAAATCCAGCTTTCGGAATGGGCCATGGCTTAGACAGCAATTCTATTTTGTGCACAGAAGGAACATGGGACTATGCATCAAATTATCTAAAAATAGCAGATATAAAAGCCAGAGCATAGGCATAAATTATTATCTTCCTTATATATTAGTCCGCATATCTTTTGCCATGAAGAGTTAATTAATCTACTGCTGAAAGACTGAGAAATTAAGAATAGTACTGAAACAGACAGTGTTTTAAATATTTGTGCTTATCCCATATGCCTACTGCCTGTGAGATGCTGGAAATCAGACTAAGTGATCACGTCAACTCTTTCTGTCCCCAAAATCTAAGAACAAAGCCACTTTGAGTCAGCTAAGGGAAAAAAAATATTCTTCTGTTTATTCTCAGTTCCAGTTTCCGGAGTTTGTAACAACTTGCTTTCTGTTATGGTACTCACTAAGTCTGTTTGGAAATGTGCTGAGTCCTCTTTGAGTTTCTGAGCATACATCATACAGAATCTCTGCATCTTCCCTCAAATGCCATTCCTGTGAGGTGAATGTGCTGTGCCCTCCTGTTACTTCCTTCACCTGTCCCTCGTTTATGTAAGACAAATAATTTAGTGACTATGACCTGACTCAGATGAAATACATCTCTGACTAGTTCATGCTTCTGTGGACTTTGAGTAAATTAGTGATTTCCTAAGTAACTCGTTTCACTGAAAAAGGGTGACTAAGTTTCTACTTTTCTGGGGAACTCAAGGAAAGACAAGCTAAGACGTGTTTTTTTCTTTCTCTTCAGCTTCTGTATTATTTGCTGTAGACAATTCACATATGGTTATTTTTATTTATTCCCAGAAGGAAACTTTGTTTTCAAAAATGTGGTTTTTCTTTAGCTCAGTGAATCAGAAAAGAATGTGAGAAACACATTGGATGAAAAACCAGTCACCACTGGAAAACTTTGATAAAAAGAGGTATTGTGCAGAATGAATAAATGTATAATGATGAATTCATGCCTGTTAGAATTGGTGATGACTTGCTATGTCATCTAATCTATTTTAATTTGTGTACATTTGCAGTCATCTGCAAGTCTGGACTGTCTTCTCACCTGTAGTGATATAAATCACAACTAGTGATTCTTGCAGTGCAGCATTAATTTGCATTTTAATTATTTCATTTTCAAATATTGCATGGCTAATCATAGTTATATGCATTGTCTGCCACTAAGCAACTCTTTTCTATTTAGTGTGTTTATCAAACAGTTCCAGAAAAGCTGTCATATAACTTTTCTCTTGTATGACTGCATATATTTTAATTAAGAAATGCTACCTGATTTATGAAAATCTATGGATACCTCTGAGTTACAACATGGTCACACTCAGGGAGATACGTTAATGAGCGTTTGCGAGAACACAATACTCTCCATTAATGAAATATGATCCATAATGAATCTTGCATGGGAGTGCTAATAACTACCTTTGGGTTAAAGTGCTCAGATGTCACAGTATAACAATATCTGTCTTAGATGTGTATCATTACTGCAAAGTAATTAAAGGTTACTTAGCTGTTAAATGGTTACCTTGGAGGAATCCTTCAGTAATGTGGCTTCAGACGTGCCTTCACAATGAAATTAATTAAGCAAATTAAATATCAGCCTTGTAGTAATCTATTTTATGTACAGAATATCTGGCATATAAATGTATATGATTGGTGGCAGAAAGTTAAGGACTTGTAGATAGGCTCATTTGTTTTTAAACATAAAGCAATCTTGGTGGTTCTTGTATGTAAAATAATGCTTATTCTATTGAGTTAAAAAGAACAGTGACAAAATTGCTGAAGAGGAATGGAATGTCAAATTACCATGGTCGGGTTCCATGTGCTTTGTAAGTGCAAAGCTCAAGTAGCACCATTCAGGATGAGAGAAGTATTAAAATTCACTTGATCTTTTTCGCACCCGTGTGCTACATGGAGTTAAAAGCCTGGTAACCAGTGACTAGAGTTTTGCTATCAGCTCAGTCTGACTCATTAGAAGGGTGCTTTCAGGGATTACTAACTTACTGCCTTTTTCTGTATTTAATGGAAACCACAGCAGGAAAGTTGAGCAAGCAGCTTGATCTAGATATAAACATTTCTCACCACCCATTCAAGTGGGAATATGACATGGGCAACACCAGTGACAGAGCAGAGCACTACAGAAATGGGAGAAATTTACTTTTTCCCCATAATTTCCATGCTGGATTGAAATCTCATTTCATAGTTTTGATTTAAAAAATAATTTCCTAGCATTATGCAAACTGTCAGTGACAAACATGCAGTATATTCTGCTTTTTCCTTTGTTTAAACAGAAGTAATCCACTAGATAAATAGATCATTCAGCTGAGACCTTTTCATATGTAAGCAAGAAGGTGTAAAGTTCAAATCTCTGCTGTCCTCCTGGACCTTGGCTTCTCTTCAGGCAGTGAATTTATTCACATACTTTAAGTTTACCCTTATTTCAATGTTTTGCCTGATCATGCCTTTTGACAAAACAGAAAAAGAAGAAGAAAATCTGTCTCATGATACAGAAATCTTTTCTCACAACATGTCTAGGAAAGTATTGGCAGAAGTAAAGGGGAGATAAAGAATTCTTGATAGAAATCTGCCTTTTTCATGCTATGATACATGTTTTTATGCCAGTGAGATAATTAGCAGTGATGGCACCATCTTATCTGTGATATGCAAAGATGCTGTACATTTTGGTTGAGGATGACACTGATGTTATGGGTTCTTCTCCAGTCCTCAGGCTTCTGTGAGGCCAGGTGGTTTGGCCTTAATTGGTTTTGCTCTCTGCAATTCAGATTTCTTGAAAGATGAAGCTTCAGTCATTGTCATGTGAAAACGATCCCATGTCTCCAGGCCAAAAAATATCCCCAGACAAGCTAAACAGCAGTGATGGAGCTATCTGTGCACTGAATAATCTTTAGATGCCCTTCAAAGACCTTCTACACACAAAAGAACCAAGCCTACACAGTTATAACATGTAAGTGTAGAATTCTCAAAGACTTGGTCAGTTTTTCTGTGCTGCAGGTTCTCAGATAATACAGATTTTTACTTACTGGGCACAGTAAAAGCATATATACTGATTCATTCAGCCTGATTCCAGACCTGGAAACTACTTTTGAAGGGGTATTAGAAAAACAACCCCAGCAGTCTAAGAGACGAAGGCTGTCTTGCAATGAGTTGTTTTGCCCTGAGGTATGATATATTTTTTTCTAATTAAGGACCAGTAAACATGTAATCAGAAAACAAATGGCATTGATTACTTTTTCAAAGTAGTAACTCTAATCATTTCATCCCATGCATCCAGGTTTTTTAAAGTAAGGAGCCAACCCGAAACCTGAAAGCATTTTGCCAGTTACAAATCAACCTTATTCTCTGTAGCTAACATTTATTTACAGGCTTGCAAAGAGTTTCATAAGGGATATGAGTACACCTACAATACAAACCATGTGTCAGACAGCAGAAAACTGCAGGGAAATAGTGCTGTTGTTTTTTCCCTTTCCTCAATCCAAGTTTCATTTTGTGTTTGGCTAAGCATCAGTGGTCATGAAGGTGGTATATCAACAATAGTCATAGTGGCATATTCCATTTAATTATAGCTGGTTGAGGCACTTGACTTCATTTACTTTTTCTGAATAACAGTTTATTTTATGCTGTTTTAACAAACCTCTCTGTTTATGCATTTCGTCATCTTTTGTTATAAGAAACAGGGATCTGGTTCCATTACTTAACTGGAGGAGTAATGAAAGAGTAAGTCTTCATCCATCTACTGTTGCTATACCTAGGGTCTTTTCCTGGAATACTTACTGAAGAACAAATTCCTTGAAGTTGGTAGAGTTTAGTCTAGATGATCAAGTTCAATTCCTAACTAAAAAAAACGTGGAACATACCAAATTTTGGACATGGAAAGATTGGGCATCATTTCACACAGAACAAAGCCACAAAGATTCTTCCAACAAGTACAATATAAGTTTTTCAGATAGAAGTACAAGATTTATATATTTTTTAAAAGATTGGTGGGGATAAGTGAAACAGTAATGGGGAAAGTTGACCTTGTTTAACCTGAATCAAGAAAGGGAGCCAAAACAGGAAAGTCTGGACAAGGCAGTGGAGGTTTTGATTGTGAAAGAGATCTCTGCCTATAGGCAAAATTGTGAATGTATCACAAAAGTAGTGCAAATCCTTGCACAGGCATTCTCATTTCACTTAAAGTAGGCCTGGTCTAAACTCCTTGAAAGTAACTGAAAATAAGCTGCTTTTAAACTGAGCTCACTGTGTCGACATGGAGTGTGTGTGTTTACTGGAATCTCATTACATTCAAACGTAGTGATACAACTCTGCAGATTAGTGTTTGCACTCAAAGGGCTGTTTAGCCTTTCAGAGGATTTGCAGGAAAGCAAGCTGGAATACAAGCCCTTTCTGCTTGTCGTTTGTAGGTTTGTGAATTTGGCTTTTATTCTTTGTGCAAATGTGTTTTCATGTGGACATTGAAAAGCCATGACCCTCTGTAAAAAGGATTACCTTGAAGGCAGATAGTTAGACTACAGTGTAAAGGATGGTTAATACAGAAATGTTAAATCTCTCTGTAGAAAGATTGTAGCACAATAAATTTTTTAACTCAAGGTACTTTCCTGACATTGTAAAAACAGTCACATATCAGAACCACAAAATAAAAGTCTTAAAGAGAGAGCTTAAAGAAAATAAAGGAAAATGTCTGTTATTTTTTGCAGAAGGATGATATAGAAGCCCTTACAAAAATGTAATTTATTTTAGCTGACATTGCAGCAAGTAGTTTAGATAACACTTAATGACTTAGATATTATTTTTACAATCAGTATATTTCATGGAGTATTAAAGATAATAAATAAGGAAATACTTAAAACAGATAATAGAAGACTGTAAGAAAAGCTGGATATTTCAGTTCCTTATAAAAAGCCTGAGATCTTACTCATATGAAGCAATCACTTACCCTCATGAGCTACTTTAGCCATTTGAGTAAGAGGAATGAAATCCTGAACCAAAATTATTCCTTTGGTGGAAAAAAAAATAAAAGAACAGGGGTGTTTTTTCAAATTACAGCTACAACATCTTTCTTATTTGTTGTTCTGGGTAGTAAGCAATATGGTCAGAAATAAATCCATACTTAACCCTTCTAAAACTTCCCAAAGGGATAAAAGTAATATCCTTTGGGGTTAACTAGGATTTAAATTACAGCAAAAATTAAAACTGGAGCAAAAATCTTTTTTTTATTAGCAGCTTTCTAGTTTTCACTGGTCTTGACTCAGGAAAATACCACATTTGCAATAGTTTATGTGGATTTAAGAGCACATGATTACATATTGTGCCTTACCAGGGACCATACTTGAAAAAAAGCTTACGTGCTTTATTTAGTTTTGGAATTAAGATACCAGAAAAACAATTTTATCTAAGCCTGAAATTTAGCTATCCAAATTTGAATTTTCATATTGTCTTACCTGACTAGGGGAATCATAGTATCATAGAATGGTTGGGGTTGGAACTGGCTTAGTAACTTCAGTGTCATTTTCAATGAGAATTAAAGGGGTGTTTAAGAATCTAAATGCCATTAAAAGCAATTGTCTCCAAGTTTCTTTGAGGAAAATAAAAAGGGAAGGCTGTATAAAAGCAATAAAACCAAACTCCAAACTTTCTTGAGGCCTGAAATGGAAAAATGAAAAAATGAAATTAAATATTGTACCTCAGAATAAAAATTAGAAATGATAACAATAATAATAATAATAATAATAATAATAATAATAATAATAATAATCTGCAATAATTTCTAATTAATCCAATGGATCCAAGTGCTTCTAAGAATTCCTGAAAAATTCTTATTTCAAATAAGCATACCTTATTTCAAACTTTCTAAAGTTGGTCCGTTCCAAATGTACCACAGGCCAAATTCATTACTGACAAGACTGGTGCCTTTGGTGTCTATTAACTACACCATAGTATAAATGAGTGTTTATTCTTCTAACTTATGTTATGACTGGGTTTATCTTAAATAGAGGTTTATCTTTCAGTAGTCAAATAACCACAATGAGTAGTTCAAGCTTCCTAACCTGCTTTTTTGGGACTACTACTTCTACATCACTTGGACTCCTCCACGTTGACAAGACGGAAATGATTTTTTTTTTTTTAAATGATGTGAAGAACTTTAACAAAATTCAGCCAAAGACCTCCTAAAGAACAGAGGCAACATTATAGTGGAAGCGTGTCTTAAGCAGGGGAACAAAGGTTGTATGTGAAGGTTAGTGCCTGCTCTAAGGAGGATTTTAAATGTACTAGCCACCTGATAAGAGGTGAGATGAAGAAAGCTATAAGCATGAATAACTACCATTATCATAATGTAGATTCATGCTGAATTGAGCTGCAGTGGCTAAATTTTCAAATTAATTATTAAAAAAAAATTCAGGTTTTTTTTTCAAGGTATTTCAGTGAATGATTGGACACAAAGGGAAAGAATGTGGAAGCTGCGTATTTGTTTTTAAAGCTGCTTTTAAAGCCAAATCTCCAATGCACTCCAGACTTAGATTACAGCTTAATTTCAGAGGTAACAAATTATTTTCCCTGATTTAAATCACCTGAAACATAGTCAGCTGTTACAGTTATCCAGCGTTATCCTTGGTGTATGGAAAGAATTATGCATTTTCAGAAATAATTCTTGTCTTTCACACCTGTCATAGTATCTGGGATGTTCATGACCATGAAATAATAGAATAAACTGAGGCAGTCACTCAGAAGCAGTGTATTTCAGAAAAGTTTTTGGATATCAATTTACATTTCTCGGAACTAGAAAGAATAAAATTATACAAATTGAATCCAACAAGAGAACTCAGGAAGCAGTATGAAATTTCAGATACAATTTAATTGTACAAGAGTTAAGGCAAATTATTATCCAGCTTAAAACAATCCACACCAGCCTTCAGGAAAAAATAACCAAAACCTTAGGTATGCTGTTAAACTTATGTGATGTCAAGGTAGAGGCAGCAGAAAGAAGAAAGCATCTGGCCGTTGTAAGATTGAGCAAGTCTGGTCTATTTTACATCCTGTTATTGTGACTTCATTTTCTGTTGCAGCTTACACTTACGAATTTTCTACCAGGAATCTTCTACTGCCCTATAGCTGCTCTGAGTAGGTACATATCCTCATCATGGTACAATTTATAATAAATGAGTTATTAGTTGTTAGGAAGATTAACAGTGCAGAATTTAAAACCTATGACCAAAATTCATTGAAACAACTTAAAATAAAGTAACATTTAAGATAGAAAGAGGCTTCTGAATACCAAGAGACAGAATCCAGACAGCAGGAAAATGAGGTTAAGCCATTCTATCTGAAGCCATTTCACAAAAAGGAAAGGAAATGTGTGACATATGGTATCAAGTGAGGCACTTGAAGTTGAGTCTAAAAATGTTGAAAAAGGCAGCTGTAAGTTTGCATGATTAAAAAGGGAAAGGAAGGATAATATTATACAGAAAGAAACAAGGAAGAGTTATGAAGCCAGAGGTGGACTTGCTGGATGTTTGTTTGCTTTTCTTATCCAGTGGTTTCTCATGTTTTTATTCAATTTATCTTCAAATTCAACCTCCACCTCTGTCTTCCGTTCTGTTTCTCCCAGTGACATCAGTGCTGGCTTCTAACTCAAAAACTGGGTGGATCTTTGAACCTTGAAACCAAATCAAAGAACAATTTAGGGAAAGAGATAATTATGTATCAGCTCTTCTTCCCTCCAATATGTTCAAACAGATTAGATTATTTTAATAAGTGTTGGATGTGATGGGAATGTTTTGGAATAATATTGTCACTTGAATCTCCACTGACTGTATCTTAGTTATGAAAGTCAGTTAAAACCCTCAAACTTATCTGTCTATGAAATTTTATGGTATACATTATCTGATCTTTATTCTAAGTGACATATTTCTTTATAATTTTTGTTTCTATGATTGCTTTGTTTAGCTAATTAATGTTAAGTTGCTTTACAGCAGGAAATCTGTAAGAGGGATTGTTTGCATCCACTTCTAGCTCTCGTAAAACTCAAATTAAGAAAAAGCAAGTGGCTATTTGCATAAAGCAATTTGTCCATGCATTGGGAATCCAATGGATATATTCCTCGTGAATCACAGGAAGACTAAAGGCTAACTGGGCACAAAGGCTGATGCACTCTTCCCATCACAAGTGATCCTTACCAGTTTTACTTGGCACATTGTGCATAGGCTTGCATGTGCTGAGTAAGCTCAGTTGCCACTAGCTTTTCTAGGATTGGAGGCAGGACTATATGCTTTTGTTTATGGTGCTGGACAAGGCTCAGGAACTAGAACATTAGCTTTTTGCTTTGACATAGATTTCCTGGCTAAATTACCTAATTTCTCTCTGCCTCATTTCATAAGAACAGTCAAATCTGTTCAGACCAAAAGCTCATTTAGCCCAGTATCTCGGTTCTCACAGGCACCCATAATGGATGCCAGTGGAAGAGAATAAGGCGGCGAGCATGCAGCAGCGCTTACTGATAGAGTCTCCCAGGCTCCAACACTCGTTGTTCAGGGATTTCCTGAGCCAGTAGTGGAATCTCTGTGTTTAATGCTTTTCAATGACTTGGTTTTGATAAATTAGTACTGACATTTCTTGCGCTCATATATCTTTTAAGTATCCACAATATCCCATGCCCTACAAATTGTAACATGTGAGGAACATCCCTTTATTTTGTTTCAAGCTTTCTACTTGCCAGTTCCTTCTTTTAGAACAAACTGAGAACAGCCTTCTTTCCTTCATATCTCTTCCAGTGTGCTGTGTGCTTTCTCAGTTAGAAGACTGTAACTTCATGCAGTACTGAAAATGCAGGAGTGCCGTGCTTTTATAGAGGCATAAAGATGCTGTTGGTTTTGTTCTTTATTTCTTTCCTTGAAACTGCTAACAATAAATCTGCTTTTTTGACAGTTATTGGGCATTGACCTTCTTCATAAAAAATAAAATAGTTCTTTTTAAAAAGCTATTGTGACTTTAGAATCTTAATCTATAAAATGAGTTCCTGTACTAGTGTTTGCAGAATTGCTTTCTGTGGAAAGATACAGAAGAGAACAGTGAACACAGCTTTACACAAAGTTCCAGAGAATCCTTGAAATAAATATATAAGTTCTTTCAGTTTATTCTTGCTGCCTTGAGTCAGTAATATGAGATTTTATCTCTAGTATGGACAAATAAAGCATTTTCAGGCAGAAATGTAGTTTTAAAATTCCTGTTTCTTTAATCTATTCACAAAGTGATGCTTCTTTTGGTCTTTTGAGGCCTTAATTCAGAGGCCACTGAAAGATGAGAGTGCCATTGACTGCTTTGGAGCAGATGCTTAGTCATTGATATGAGAATAAAATGCCAATCCTGCAACTTGACTTCTCTGCTACCACTAACACCTCCTGAAACAGGAAGACAGCTGGGCTATTATGTTTCAGTTTCCATTTGTAAGTGTTAATTTTAATTCCTGCATACAAAAGAAAAGGAAAGGGGAAAGATACATTTCATTCCCACAGTTTTTCTGTGCATATCTAAATGTGCAGTATGGGACTAGCAGACCTTACTAGCCCTCCTGAGACTTCTCTTGCAAGGAAAATCCAGCATCACTGCAGATGTTTGGTCACTTTTCCTGCAAGTCCATACCTCAAGTTCTTCCCTTTCTGAGGGACTTACATTTTGGCAGGAACCAATTAGAGTTGACAGTGTTTCGAAAACTGTCTCCTGTTTCTCAGGGGCCTGTAATCAGTGTTCAAATCTAAGGCAAACATCTACAAAGAAACAATAAGCTCAGCAGAGTTCAGAAGGTGCTTCAAACAGCCCAAACACCTTCTCCTGTTGAAATGTTTACATCCAAAGTGACAGAAAGCTGAGCAGAATTATCTTGCAGATGATCTGAGAAGATTTTAATAAATAAATACAAAAGTGTGTGTTTTTTTCCCTACCAATTAGGATCAAATTTCTGGATCCAGGGCTAACTTACAGTAGGGAAATACTCCAATTGTAAAACAGACAAGATGGTTTAGAAGCAACTCGGTGACTTAAAAATTGCATGTATACTGTGGATGTTCAAATCCCACATGTATCCTTCTGATATTCATCCTGCTTGATAATATCCAAACCTGATTTTTTAATTGAGCTATGTCGTCTTTCAGTGGGGTTGCACAAGTGGTGCTGAGGACCTGAACTCAGCTTTTTGTCTAAATGTGCTTTTGTTTATGAATAACAAATTAAAACAAATTAAAAGAGTGATTTGGCATAGCAGGTGATATGATTAATATTTCAGGTCTTATTATGTTGTTTTTTGCATGCATATGTATGTGTGATTATACATTTCAAGGATTAACAGATAAGTGCAGTTAAACATTTAACATTTGTATGCATAAATGCAAACAAAGCTTGCATTTGAGTCAGATATTCTTAAACCAAGTAACGTGTATGGATTAAGAACACACATGGTTTTTCTTCTCAGTGTTTGTTGCCATTACTTTAATGATGACAAAAAGCAGAAGGGTGATGGTACAGATGCAAGCTTAGAAGTCATATATTCATCAGTTCAGACCTTTTAAATTGATGGTGATAGAGAACAACTGTTTTAATTCTTAGTCACTTGGAAGGATTTGCTGTGACCTTGAGTTAACATGTAAACATGGCAAGGGATATGAGAATGATTCCTCTGGCGTTCACTGAACTTGAAGGGAATCTTTCTTTAACTTCAGTGGGCTTCAGGTTGAAGCTTTGAGAGCAAGGCCTGAGAAGATACAAAGATCTCAGGGATCACACCACAATTGGAGTGGCATGTGCTCAGTTGCACTCTGTAGGGTTTACTGTTACAGCCCTTAACCCTCCTCTGAGCACAGACAGGTCCTGTCTAATCTGATTCACGACCGTGACAGCTCCACACTGTGACTGTGATCTGGTGGTGGGCGATGAAATGTAAAGTAATCTGAATGTCATCTTTCTTTCTCAGGAAAAGCTGAATATCTTAATAATTTGGATTCCATTAAAGTTGGCTACAGAAAATTATTCCAGAAATCAGCAGAACTTTAAGGACAACTGCTTCTTTCCTGTGAGATGTTTGTGTTTTTGTCAGTTTGTTTTAGTCAACTAAGTTGACCTATATTATACTGTACAATACTATACTGTACTGTACAATACTAAACTATACTGTACTGTACTACACTGCACTATAATCTTACTGGGTGAAACAGCCAAAATTTTGAGCCAAAGTTCTGTTAAAAAAAAAAAGAAGCATTTCTTCTTCAAAAATATGAACATCAGTAATTGAGTTATCTGGTTGGATGCTGATTAGCCCCTCTGACACTGTGCATTCCTATTTATGAGTGTACATATATAGACATATGAGCTGAGTGTAGTATGTATTCTTGCCAGTGTCTCTGACTCTCTGGGGACTCCTGGGTGCTAGAAAAGCAGGCAAGATAACGAATAAAGAAGCAAATTTTGATGCATTTTTTCAATCATCCTCAATCAAAACCACTTACAATCATCTGTTTCTGTGTCAGCAAAGTTTTTGTTGCACTGGGAAAAGAATATCAAACATTCTATGATTCTTGACTTTTTTAATAAAAAAACCCTAACCTGTATGAGAAATGCATTGCTCTTAAACACAGTTCCATGAGGAATAATTGCAGCTTGTCACAGAGAGAGGTTATAATTATGTCTACTCTTAGTTAGTCTCTATGTGCACAATAGAAGTTAGCTTTTCAAATGCGTTGTTCTCTAATGCAATACCAGTTATTAACATGTTGAGGATATTAGGTTTTGTTAATGAATAAAAATAAAATGAGGCTGCAGAAGGGCTGAGTGGTGTCAGACTGAAAGCAAGTGAAGGGAACAAAGAGGAAAGAGAAGTGCTTATTCCAGAGATTTCAGATCTAAGCTTTGCCTCAGGAAAAAACAAAATTGCCCAAAGGGTCAGGATTTCAGCTTCTGTATTCCAGACTTTGTTTATGTTTTGTTTTGGTTTTTTTAAACCTGAATATGTACCAAACACTGGGCTAGACCTGACACTTTACAGGCTTCCCTGAGTTGAAATGTTGCAGATATATTGCAGTATCTTAGAGGAAAACTCAGAGCTTAATAGTTTTTATAGTACTTGTTGTGGGTATAATTCTCTGTCCCTTCTTTGTTACTTGTACATATTCTCTGAAAGCATGGTCACTAGGTCTTATTTTAGGGAAAAAGTTCATACTATTTTTCTAGGCTAGAGTCAGAATTTGAAAGGCTTTAGTTAAGACGTGTGCTCATATTAGAGATTTCTCCATGCTAGGAATTAAAAAGCAGATAGGTTAAAAAGCAGTGCAGACGTATACCTTAATCTTCAGAAGTGGCTAATAGTTTCAAGTATCAGAAATTTAAATAGCCCAAGAAAGTATTTGATGAAAATCAGAGCCCTTGAATGAGTCTTAAATTGGGTGCCCAACTTTGGAGCATGCAAAATCACTTGGGAAATCACAAAACCTTGGCCATATGCTTATATGTTAACTCCACTTGACTAAGTCCTTTCTATATGTTGCTTCCTCAACTTGCAGTTGGTTTTGTGTTGTAAATAAGATACTCTTGACTCAGACTTGAAAGTTCCTCAGGAAAACTGGAGAACCTTTCTCTTGTTAAACAGCACCCTAATTATGAAAGCAATTTTACAAACAATCCCCTGGGGGGAAGCATTTTCATTCTCATCAGGAAGGCTCTTGAATAAAATAACACCTTTTCTAACTTCATTTATTTACAACAGGACACAAGACTGAGACTGGGTGAGATTTATTGCCATTACATCACTGATGCTCAGTAATTCATAAAACATTGGGTCTAGGAGTTAGCACTGCTGTTATTTCCTCTGATGCCTGACCTCACCACAGTCTAATAACATACAGGAAATCCAGAAGACAAAGGGGGAAAGCACTGGTCTTGAATGCTAAAAATAACCATTGAAACTAGCACAATCATGTAATAGAGTATGGCCAAATAATTTATTTAACATAATAGTAGAATCTGCTAAAGCAATTAGAATCTGTTCCAAATGTTTTTAATGGAAAGTATGTTGGGGGTAAGAACAAGAACACTTGAAGAATTGAGGCTTTTAGGTTACATAGTTCAGTTAAGTGTACTGGTTTTAGGTTTGTATATCTTATTGCTTACATATGCAGACCACTTAATGACTTGACTAGAACAGACAGTCATTGTATGGTGGTTATACTTCCAGAGGTCATCCTGTATAAGCTAGATGGTGATCTTAAGTGATGTATTACACTTGACAACCCAAAAAGTTACAATACAAAAGCATTCTAATTCTCAGTGTCTTCTGAGACTTGATCAATATCCTTGATGGTATCTAGTGTCTGGTATGGCATTGGGATGATATTTTTTGGTGTCTTTACTAATCAGCCAAGGTTAACGTGTCATTCATGTTAGCTGTGTGTTTGGCTTGTTTTGGGATGTAGGTTTTTGGGTTTGGATATTTGTTTAGTTGTTTGGTTTGTTGTTTTGTTGGGGTTTTTTTCTAATCACTCTATATTTGCAAGATTTCATAAAGTGTTAAATAGTATGATGACAATATAATGAAATAAATTTATATTTTTCATAGCTACTTATTTATTTCTCTTAAAATTGGAACAATATTTTATCCAAAAATATAAATTTAGGCAGTGCTTTAAAATTGGTAGAAAGAGGTACATGAAAAACAAAACCAAAAAACAAAACATACCATTGCATGAAAGTCAGGTATTTCTGATGTTTTTAGCTTGTGAAATATTGGAAAACAAGTTCACAAACATATACTTCTTTTTTTGAACAGCTGCTCAGTTTGAATGTGCCTGCCCTTCTTTTATTTACATATGTTGCAGAGTTATTTGAAAGAGATTATTCTTCATATAAATCCCAATATTAGTATGCAAACTAGTATGTTCAGGTGTGAACAAGTCTTCACTATTTGACACTGACACTTGGTTTGCCTTCCAATCAGAAGCAGAAGGACTTACAGATCACGGATTAGGAATAGCAGATTGAACCAGCTGTTCCTGAACAGTCCATTTGGCTGTGGTTACCATTTCATTAAACTCATTTAATTATAATTATGTAGATAAATAGATGAGTAGATAGATAGATAGATAGATATGAAACGTTTCCTTTTTTTGACAGGTATATGGTGACTTAAATATGAATTGATTTAATTTCAGAAGCAAGCAGAGAAATGTGGGACTTTCGATATTTGACTGAAAGAGACCGAGAGGCTGGATTGTCCAAATTCAACTTAGCCTAAGGAGACAAGTTCTCAAAACTTGTGCTTATCAGAACAGTCTACTGCATCTTAGGGCATCTTCTGAACATTGTAAACTAGGAAGAATTTTCAGTGGAAGTGACATATAAGAGCAAAAGGAGAAACAGAAATTGAGAGCTCTGTTCTGTTTTCATTAATCTACAGAACGAAACTGGATGTCATCTCAGTGTCTCTTTTATCTCAATGTCAAAAATAAGATTTCCAGGTACCAAAAATGTCAGCGATTACCTACAAATAAAGTGGCTCAGTAGAAACAGTATTTCTTCTGTCTGAAAAAGAGGACACAGATCAATGAAGAGACTTTCTGAGAGGTCTTGCAGTGACCAGGAAGCTGAGAAAACTGCCTGAAGGGCAGGCACAGAGAGGTGGGCAGATCTTAGGAGCTCATGGTCAGCTTTGTGGGTAAGTGTTCTTCAACAAAGTTCCTTCTCCACCCCCTTTGGCACAGCACTGCAGCCTAAGAGAATTTCAGGTCCAGGTCCTACAGAAGCTGGAGACCTTTCTTTAGGAACACCATTTTACTAAAGATCTGTCATTTACGATGATTTCCCACAGGGTTTTAAAACTGGTTTCCAATAATTCAATTCTGCTAAGCCTCAAGTTGGAAAAACAAAACATAATAAAGGTGTTACAGAGCCCAGTATCCCCCAAATGCATGCAGGGAAAAAACTATGGCAGATGGAGCCTGAAGACTAAAAGTCAGAAGCCCACTGTGTTAATTTCTTTTTTCTTCTTCTTCTTTTCTTTTTAATAATTAATGATTTAAAACAGTTGCATTATTGCTTCAATCACTTTTCACCTATTTCCCCAATGGTTAGCACTTGCCTCAACATTTACATTGGTTTAATATTTGTATTTTTTGCATAATTTCTCACATTATATTTATTTGCACTTGCTTTTTTTTTTTTTTTTTTAAATAAAGCATTCCATAGGGATGAATTTAATAAAAGTTTCTTATTAAAAGTTCCATAACAGCATGATTCCCAAACCTGAAACCAAAGTCCTCATATTTAACAGTTTTCATGACTCAATAGATTAAGTGTGAAATAGGAAATATAATAACAATAACAACATTGCTATATCCTGCACAGTTGTTCAACTTAAAATTATTCTTGAAAAGTAACACAATTCATAAATAAATCATTTCTCATAGAGTGAAATGTACTTAAAAGGTTCTGTGAAATATGCTTGATATCGTCATAAAATATATCCACAGAAGGTTGTATTGGGCAAAATAAAAATCAGAAATTCACTGGAACTATTAAATGGGAGGGGAGAAAAAAAAAAAAAGACAAATAGCCAGACACCCAAACCATCAGCATCTGTTTTCAAGGTCAGGTGTCTTTAATCAGCTGCCTCAGCAGTGTTCATTTCAGAAAGACTCTTAGCTCAGACCTAAATTCATATGAAGGTGCCTCTGCAGCCTGAAGAGAGATCTTGCCCTTGGGAACTGCAGTTCTGAGGTAGTCTGACTTGTCATTCAGAGGAACCTGTTGCTTTCTGCTGCCTATAACTAGGGCAGCAAATTTAGTCAGCCCAATTAATCCGTTCATGTAGAAAGGATAAAGCTAAACCTTAGCAAGTCTGAAAGTTTTTCTCTGAGTGGGAAGTGGGGCTTTTCTTTTTGTTCTTATCAACACTGAAAAATACAGAGAACACAATATTTCAATGCTAGCAACTTTGACTCAGTTAAGAGACACCACTATTGGCTTTAAAGTCCTCCAAATGAATGCTCCTTCCTAGTGTATTGTCATACTCCAGGCACTCCGGCAATATTTTGGGGTTATTTTTTCTGGGTTTTCGGGTGGTTGTTTTGTTTTGGTTCTTTTTGTTTGGTTTGTTAGGGTTTTGGTTTTTTTTTTCCTTTTGTCTATTTGTCTTTTAAAATGCTTCATTTAACACAACAAAGTCTGTGAAAACAGCAAGGGTAATGTTAACATCAAAGGATGTGATATTTCCTCAGAATCCTGGATGTTTCTGGACCATCCCACATTACTGTTCAGCAGCTTGTTGTGGCAAGTCAGCTAGCCCCTGGAAGATACGCTTCCAGGAGATATGTTTCTTCCTATTTATGGTTTGAGGGTTACTAGAGTAAGGATATAAGTTCCTTCAATTGCACTAGAGCAGCTGGGGAGCATCACTGCTGTCAAGCCCCTCTACATCTTCTGCGCCTTATAAATTAAACCGGTAATACCTTCTTAGTAGCTGTACACACTCCATCAACACAGCCTCTTCAGCTAATTTTCTTGCACTGCATTGATTCATTATTGACTGGCAGTGGTTTTGCTGCATTAGAGTCTGCAATTCTGAGATGGCTTCTGTGTGAGTGGCTGGAAAAGTTTCACAGAAACAAAATCACCCTGAAACTCAGCCAGTGCTGTCCATTCTGGTAGATTAGCATTCCCACTAACCACAGGTTTGCTCACAAGTTTTCTCACTAAACTGGGAAGCAAGATTGTTGGTTTGGTTTGGGTTGGGGTTTTTTGTGCCAAAACAACTACTGTATGCTTTTGTCATTCTTGTTTTGTTGAAACAGTTCTGTATGGGCTAGCTGCTGACAGAGGTACAAAAAATGGTTTTAAAAGTGTTCATACTGGGTATATATACATATAGATGTATATGGGTATACAGTTGATATATATGTGTTTATATATATAACATTTTGGTACAGTGGCTGACTGAAGCTATTCAATAGCAAGATACTTAATAAGTTCTGTCAAATAGCAATGTCTTGTCACCTCTCAATATCACGATACAGGGCATTTTTTCAGCTGTTTGAAAGTGAATCTCTGAGGCTGTGAAATGGCAGATCATCAGCCTAGAGAATGGGAATCACAGTAACTTTCATGTTCATTTCCAGGTCTGAACTGTAGTTCTTTCTGACAGAATCTTGTCATTTATCATGCTATGTGCTACAAGAAAAGCATGTGTTTTATGGAGCCAAAAGCATAATCTCCTACCACCCAAAGCATTTACTAGGTGAAACAATATATGCTGTACCATAAGCCGAGTCAGTTGTTTTTATTATGAGTTTGTGGCATTTCAAGATCTAAATAATCTAATTTTATTATGGATTTAGAGGAGCATCCATGACATACAAACCTAGAGTTTAATAACCCACACCAACTAAATAAAACAATCTACAGCAAGGTTTTTGGCAACAAGCATTCTTATAGAGGTTTGAAGTACATTCTAATGTCCCTTTGGGCCATCAGTGCAACTAAAGAAGGGGTTTGGATAATTGGACTCATTGGTGAGATACAAAGGCCTTTCTTGGAATATTTTTTTCTTTCTCTTTGCATTTCCAGAAAATTTCCTCCCTTCTGGCAAGCTTGCTTTAATATGAATTGCTATTTATGACTAAGGTATTTGCTGACTCACTTCAGTATCAGTCTTTGCATTCAATTAACTCCAAAACCCAAGAAGCAGCAACATTATAAACTGATCAGATTTTTTTCTGAGAACAAATAATGTGGATTCTTTCTAGCTAAAAGCTCTTGTCTGTACTGTACAAAAGAAGACTCACACAGTCAATAGTTCCCCTAAGTCTCCAACAGAGCCTTGGTCTTTGTTTTCTCCAAGCAGATTGATTTTGGTGCTGAGTCATTACCCAGGAGCTGTTCTCACTCTCACTACTGCCTTCACACAGGTTTTCAGCTGAAAGTTACGTGGACAGGACTTATAACACCAGGAACATAGCCTGAGTTTCCAGTTTGATGAGGAGGCTAAGTCTCTGAAAAACGATCATACACACCTTTTAGAAAAAAGAAGAGATGAAGTTTTACCCTCAAATATTGAATTTGACTTCTCAACTCATCTTTTGCTGTTATGGCATCTCAGGGCAGAATTTGGGTGCAAACACCACAGATCAGTTACAAGTACGATCAAGTACTTATCATTAGTCATATTGCTTCCTAGGCTTTTAAAATGGGGGTGGGAAAGTACGTAGAGAAGAGTTTATTCCTTTGTTGCCTGTACTTATTGTTCGTATGTAGATAGAAACAGTTTGATTTTAGTATCCAAAAAGCTATTTGGGCAAGTTGCCATATTGTGACAGGTTAGACTTCCTGTATTACGTTTATCAAAACTCCTTGGGGCTTCAGACTACCCATGATACATTGATTTGGCACTTAGCAGTGATGTATTTATTGTCATTATTACTTGCCCATACATTCAGAAACTGATAGTACATGTCTCTACATTGCATTTTAACTGAAATACAAAAACACTGTGGGATTTCCCTGTCATGCCTCTTTCTTTTAATGTTTTATTCCACAAACACAAAGAGAAGGGTAGATCATCTCTGATTTACACTGACCCAGTACTCCACTCTTTCTTACCTGCTACACACTGATATCAGTAGAGTTACAGTGACATAAACCAGAAGAGTACAGTCAAAAATCAGATCCTTCCTATACCAAATCACTTTCCACATCTGTTTCCTATTTGTCTTATAATGACACATGGGATTATCTTCAGAATATATTCTGCTTTAACTGTCATGCCACTGACTTTATAGCCTTATCAAATATCCATTGGTGTGCGGGTTGAGCAATTATCATCTACTAAGAAGGAATCCCAAGAAAATGTAGATTGATAATAACATTTTCCATAAATGGCTAGTAGCATTAATGCCATTTTCTATTATTGTAGTTAAGGTCAAACATTCTCCTCAATTTACTGCTTTTATTTATTGTGCAAGTTGTAGATATGGACCCTGCAGCAGAATTTCAAAAACTGTTTTCTTTTTCATTATTTATTCATTTCTGGTTAGAAGGAGCAAAGTCATAAAATTGGATAGAAGCAAGGAATGTGTCTGGACTATTAAGAAATAGAAAGAAAGATAAGAGGAAAGAAAGGAAGAAAATAGATATTACAGATACAGAATGACTGTATAAACATAATCAGGCAGGCTACATCTACAAGAATATACCTTAGGAGACTGAGCTTGAATTCTGGGATCAGACTTCACAAAGCTGCATCCAAACTTTTTATCTTACAGTGCAGTAGCCCCTCCAGATAGACAATCCTGCTATCCATTTTCCCTTCACCTTTTTCT
Source organism: Psittacula echo (assembly GCF_963264785.1). Lineage (NCBI taxonomy): Eukaryota > Metazoa > Chordata > Aves > Psittaciformes > Psittacidae > Psittacula > Psittacula echo. The sequence goes on from NC_137735.1 coordinate 131,657,290, forward strand.
CCAGTAAATGTAGTGAAATGTGAAGTTCTTCTGATGTTCCTTCGGAAATATGTAACATGCACACACAGTTATGTTCTTGCATGATGTAATTAAACAAGCCTGTAAGAAAAACTGTAGCCTGTGACTCGCAGAAACATCAACTCAATAAGTTTAAAATAATACCATTTGGAAGTATGTTTGGTCACTGGCCTAGCCCATGCCTGGATTCAGTATGGATGAGCAAGATGAGGAAGGCAGGATGCAGGGAGAGCACTGCTTCCAAATACTTACTTGAATTCACTGCTCCTGAGAAAAACATCAGTTATTTGTCTGAACAATCTTCTCACTAAATAAACATTACCAAAGCAATTGCTGAATAAAATTTGAGTTGTTGATACTGTTTTGCATCGTCCACAGCATTCTGGAGTGCAAAGTCTCAAGCACCGAGCACTTGAGCATTGCCCTTGAGACTGAAAGTATTGTGTGCAATTTTGAGACTTTTACTTGCGAGCACAAGAAAATGTAAGGCTCTGAGTTGACACTCTAGTTAAGCTTTATGAAGTTCTAGCCTAAGACTTAGTCTGGAGAAGTGAAGCTGAATGAGCTTAGGAATAGACTATAACTCCTTGAAGGGTAGTTAAGAAAAGACATACACTCTTTGTCGTCATTGCAGATGTTACAATAAGGACAAAATGTCACAAGTTGTTCCTTGGCTGTTTAGAAAAAGAAATGCTTCGCAAAGAGGCAATGGAAGCTGCCTGGAAAGGTTATATAGCTTCCATTACTGTAGGTTCTCATGAGTTGGCAAGACAAAATCAAAACTGACAATACCATATGCTGACAATAGTTTTTTTTTCAAGTCCTCCTGGACTTAATATCTAGAAAGCCCTTCCAGCCAACAGCTCTATGATTATGTCTTTTAGGAAAGGAATGATGAGAAAAGAAATGGGAGATTTCTCATCTGTGGGAAGAATTAAGAAATGTAGGGACTTGGGAATCGAGGTAAAGAACTGATATGTTATGAAACTAATAGGGAAAAGCATTGCAACATCTTAGTTGGTTTCTACTATCAATACAAATAATTTAGATATATGTTCTGAAACTTATTTCTTGTTTATCTTCTTAAAACAGATGAGTGATTTCTGCTATGCCAATAAGAAAAAAAGAAGCTGTATCAAACTCTATTTGCTGTTAAAGCTTGTTATTTTGTCCTGCAAATACTGGTTAAAGGAAGAAACACAGCATCCACCTCATAGAGAATTTTTTACTATAAGCAGCTGAGAACTGGGTACAAAGGCCTAAGTAACCAGAGAAATTGTTAGAGGGGTAGGAGCTGTACCAGCTTTGGAGCAACTTGACCTAATTAGGTGTTAATACAAGTTAACCGAAGTGCAGATGGGAATTGGAAATTTCTGGTTTCAGTGTGGCCTCCACAAGTTTTCTGTGAATGTAAGTCTACTGTGCAAAAAGCATCTATTCTTCTGGTTTTACCCTTAGTGCAAAATGTAAGATAAACACACTATTCAAATTGATTGGCAGATTTGGTCCCCCAGTTAAAATTAAAGTAATTAAATGTACTGAAAAGCCAATTGCTTTGGATTTACTTACCTTGATTTGACTTAGTGTTGGCTGAGGCCCTTTTTAATCTCAGTTTATATCCCTATATGCTTTGCCCTGAACTCGTATATTTTAAAAGTTTTGTTGCATAGTACTGAGGTCCCAACAAACTTCTCCTAATATAGTTAAAATTGAATTTGAGGATGTGTGAAACAGGCTCAGGTTAGGAAAGCAGACTTTAGCATTGTATTATGTGCTAATCTATACTTACAAGATCTTTCAGAAAAGTATAGTCAATGAAAAATGGGTTTTATCTTTTTTCAGACAAAAGTTTCAAATTCCAGCTTCTTCAGTTACTATTACTCAGAAGCATTCTCGGTGAAAGCAAAAGGAATTCAATTATACCATATAAATTATATGTGAAGTAGAATAGATGAGACACAAGCTGTGCATGTGTATTTGTGCTTTTGACTAGCCTTCAGCACAATACTGATTAGGAGGTGGGCAGTTTTGCCGAATCCTCACCTTGTGTAATTTTACTTCCCTGAAGCCACAAAACCCAGTATGAATCATATATACTTCACTCTGTTTAGTTCAACTTATTTTTAGTGTTCTACCATCAAATAATGTTGCTTTTTCTTTATTTCTACCCCACAGGACAACATTTTTAGAATGGAAGATTCCCATTTTGAAAATGGCCGAGGGAAAAGCCCTTATGATCCTAAACTGCTGACAGCTTCTCTTTTAGTAGGTAGGTGCCACAATATAAGTTCAATGAGATATGCATTCACTGTAAATAATTGCTAGTTTTCTGCTTTTTTTTTCTGTCCTTATCCTTGATAGGATTTTGCTTTATGCACTTTTTTTCCAGGCTGAAGTAATTCTGGTTTCACTTTTAATATAGTTGACCTAGGTGTCTTGAGAAACAAGGTGTGTGTAAACCAAGATTCAGTTATCACAAGAGCTGCTTTCTACCCCTCTAAGACCTTGATTCTGCTGTGTTTTTCCTCAGAACTTAGAGCTAAATGACTCTGGAGGTATTTTAATGGCCCAGTTTACAGGCTGGCCACACTGACAATTGTACCAATGTAGCTGAGAGCAAAGTCAGAGCAGGAATAAGTAATTTCTTACATCAGTTTTGCTGCCAAGGAAGGTCTGTCATCCAACTGTACCTGCATCTGAGCTGGAGATATACAAGCAGCTACATGTCTAGGCCTTAAAATGATGTTTCAGCTGAAAGAGATCCATCTGACAGTGAATACAATTAAACTCCTGGCGAACAAAGGGATTTCAATAAATTAGATATTTCTGAATTAGTAATACTTCATGGAATATGTAAGAATAGAGCACCTGGACTGTGTCAATCTAATTGACCTAATCCAGTTGATTGAATTTATCTAATTGATTTAACTTACTTAATTGATTTAATTTTGTTCATTGTTCTTCTTTTTCCTCAACAATAAAAGGCAAAAAGATGATTTATGAGAAGAAATTAAGTGAAACAAGTAGATTCTTCCTTCTGTAGTGACTCTTCCCAGGTGTAGCCACTTTATCCTTCACATGTAACTTTCTGGCATTTTATTACAACTTCAAATCAAGCAGGGCTTTTTCAGAAAATAGCAGATTCTCTTATCTCAGAAGTCTTTGGGAAATGAAACATAACCAGACACTTGGTTTCTTCAGGACTTTATCAGATTGCTAGTCTAGGGTATTGCTTACCAACTATACTTATTATATTTACATTGCATTTAAAAATTAAGCTATTCAAAATAGAAACAAAAGTTTAGTCCTAAGAGTGCCTCATTTCCTGGTCTTCGAAGGTGATGAGCTACCCTGGAGACATGTACTTTTTAACAGGAAAAACAGGAAAGACATCCACATCGTGCTCTAACTTGTGCCCAGTACAAACAAAAAGGATAAAAATGTGTGTGAAAAAGGCCAGTGTATAAATTTGTGCCTGGAGCGACTTGAATTTGTGGCAGAGCTACTCTCAAAGGAACAGCTTTACTATTTACTTTAATATACAATAAAGAAAGAGTATGATGACAAGCCAGTATTACATGGTGTACCTGGTATGCAACTGTACAAAGTCAATAGCGTCTGGTTTTTCACATTCCTTTTTTTTTTCCTTTTTTTTCACTCAGTCCGGCACAAATATGATTATCTTATTTCCTTTGGCTTAGATTTCATGTCTCTAAAACATCTTTGCTTTATTGAGTCCACTTCATATCACTATGATTTTCACTCCATGTATTTTTCATCCTAATAAACAGTAGACTGAGTGTGATATTTTGTTTTGAATCAGGCTTCAATTAGAACCATCAGTGTATTAGCAGTATAAAAAATGGTACAAATTCAACATTCAAAGCCAGTGACTAATTTCTGCTTCAGTGACTGACTTACACAAAAGTCAGGGTGAAGCTAAAATCAGCATTCTGCATCCTGAACACGAACACCCTTTCTTCTCTTCCTCCTTATAGCTGCTCCACAGTCATCTGGTGTTACTGATTGTAGTGTTGCATTTACTTCAATCCTGCAGAGGTTCTGGTGTTTCAGAAAGTGTACACCAGATTCACCACTGCTTCACAAAGACTTGCTCTTGTCTTTGCCAAAAAAGCATAAATTTTATTGTAAAATGAGGACCCAAGGCAAAGTAATTCCCTCTCCCCAAAATAGATGAGGCACAGAGAATGAACCAGCAAAGCAGTGACTGCATGGAGAAATTTGGTCCAACTACTCTCTGAAGTAGGCAGCACTGGTTTGAAGCAGTCAATAGGGCCATGAAGGTCAGAGGAGCTTCTTGACCACAAAGGCCTCACACCAGGAAGAATGTGGATGGACTGCTTCTTCCCACCTCCCAAGCTGAATGATATTTCAGATACTCCTGGCCCCTCGTGTGCCAGAAGCAGTCCTCGCAAGCAACCATGGCTTATTTTACGCTCAAGAAGGCAACGGTGTAAAACAATTACCCAGCACTCATTAAAATGAAATGTTATAATTAGTAACACAATATAAATATGAGGAAGTTAAAAGAAGGCTGAGAAGTAAGAGTAATTTATGTGGTTAAATACAGGAGGGAAAAATAACCTCTGTTCTTCATCAGAAACACTAAGCAGATTTTGCAAAGTGTGAAAGAAGACTATGTTCTTGACTCCATAACTAGAAGGTAATATTAAGTAAATGAAATGTGATTACCGAAGCTGGAATTTGGGCAAAGCACTAATTTGCAAAAAGTAACTTAAGATCTTTAATAGCCATTAGTGCTCAGGCTTCCTATTTTATATTTCAGCTGAAATAAACTCTTATAAGCATAAAATGGATCTTCAATTTTCCCACTCTCTTAAAAAAATAATTATCATTTTTTGGGAAAAAAAACCAAAACCAACAATTTATCATTATTAGATTATTCCAGTATTTTCCCAGTATACATTCCTTGTTCCATCCACCTGCAAAATTTTTCATTATTTTTAAAGAGTTATTCATTACTGCTGCTCTACTCTAAAGTAAATGCTAGCTAAGGAACATGATATAACTAGTTCCTAGTAATGTAAGGCCTCATTCAGCTATTCTTGTCTATGTGCTGCTAACTAAACAATCTCCACTTGAGCGGGCTTATGCATGAAAATGTTGAGACTAAGCAGTCCCTCAGCACCGCAAGCATGTATTCCAGGGCAGGAGGAAAATGAGAGGCAGCATGATTCTCATAGAATGTAATCACAGGAGAAAACATCACTGAAAATTATACTCTAAAGCAATAATATTGGGATAACTTTAAAAAAATAATCAGAGAAGGAGACAGCATTGTCCTCTTATGCTGACCCCTTGGGATTTTCAAAAGCTCTGATGATCCAGAATCCTTAAAGCTATTTATGTTCCTGTGTCTCACTAATTCACTAATATTTTTAAGTTACTTTTTTTTTCTTTTTTTTTTTTTTTTAATCATTTTATGTGCCTTAATACTCCCGAATACATATGAACATGATCTGAAACGCAGCGGCTTCTTACCAAGGAAGTAGAAATTAGCTACCAAGTGTACATGAGGTTCAGGGTTTTAGAGTTATTCCACTTTCTGGGAAGTTTTAGTTGCTGACTTTTAAAGGAGTGAAGTCAAACCAGACATACATAGTAGTTTTCAGACATAGTAGTTTTCAGACTATGTATGTCTGAAAACTTTAGTGAATAAACCTACTAACCAAGGACAACAGATTTCATTTGGGAACCCTTTTACCAGTAAAATGAATTGGGTCATTCAGAGCTTGGTTTTGCCTATATTCCCCATCCATTCAACTTTCATATTTCTTTCCAAAATGAAGCATACACTTCTCTACTCTCCATTTTTTAATCTTGTTTAAGAATGCAATCTTCTTTAAAAGCTGAATAGAAACAATCATCAAATAAATATATACTTCTTTTAACATCTTTTTATCTAACGAAGTTGGGGAGGTATTCACAGTTCCATGCTGCTTATGTACAGTATAGGGAAAAATGGTTCCTCTCCACAAAGCATTGCTATGGGTTTTAATTGCTGCCTCTTTATTTAGTAAAGTCAATATATGTATTTCTGTTTGCATCCATATGTTCCATCCATACCAACATGCTCCTTTAGGAGCACGCATTGGTCTAGGTGTACTGGATCTTGGAGGGGCTGTAGTAGAAAGCAGAGAAAGGTCATTTAATTTCCTACAGATCCTTCCCCCTTTGGAACATGCTGAAGCCTGTTATAGGCAAAACATTTACTTTATCGTTGCTGATGAAAGAACGTCAGCCACAAAAGCCTAGTAGCATGAAAAAGTTTTGGGTTGAACTGAAGATTTGTTACTTTTGGTAGTGTTTATATATTGAGTTAGAAGCTGAGGCACCAAAACCCCCTAAATACTGCAAGTATGTAATTTTGAGCTATATTTGTTTTAACTTTAATGATACAGTGTTAAATATAGAATTTTTTACTTTCCTGATTGACTTTTGGATCTGATGATAACTAGGAAGCAAAATATGGCTTATTGTTTTTTTTTTCTTTCCCCCTTTGATTTATATTGGTTTATCAGAACTCACTAGGGACTGTAAGACAAGAAAATGAAGATAAGGTTCAAGAAAGGTTAAGCATAGCATCAAAGCCTTTTTCACATGTAAAAAGGTTTTATGTTCTTTAAAATCTCAGCTTCATACCCTGTACATAATAATCACTATAATTAAGTGATTGTCTCCCCTTCAAAAAAAGTTGAAAATGACAGAGGAATGATAAATCGTTAATTAATGATATGCTGTTCTGTTTCACTTCTGATTACACCTCCTGCTGGGCACGACTGGTCTATTTGCTTCTAATCTCTGCTGTGAACATTCAATTCCATGCTTTTCCACTGTCACATTTTCACTCTTCGTGACTTTCATGACTACCATATGGTACAGAGCCACTGTAGATTCAACTGACAATTTCATGGTATCAGTGTTCTGGGAAAAAAAATGCCAGTGATATCCAATAGGCATGCTTGGATCTGGTTGCCCCACCATGAAAATACCTAAAATTGCCATGAAAATAATAAACTTGTTCCTAAAGTGTGTTTCAAAATGAGGCCATGGTAGAGTTCATCATGACCATGAAAAATTTATTACCTTAGCTGAAAGAGTTATTTTATCCTCAAACACGTTTCTTTTTTCCACAGGAGACCCATTTAAGATGGGTAGCTTGAAAACAGTAGTTGGAAGGAATAATACTTTTTAATTCCATGTTGTAAGTATAGGGTAGGGTATCTTATTTCAAATACAGGTGTAAAAGGGCACAGTCCTAAAAAATGCATTTTTCACATTTTGAATTCAGAGTAATTTTATGCACAAGCTCTACAAGAATGCCAGAAAGATGTGTGTTGTGCTTTGATCCCTGGTTGTTTTTCTGTGGGTTCAATTGCTATGTACTTATTTTCCTTACCAGGTGGCAGGTACTTAACTTTGTTCAGTCCTTTGAATTTAGACTGTCTCCACCATTATACTTCTAGCTGGCTGAGGAGAGCCACACTGGGACTCTTATATTATGAGTCTGATCTCCAGCTAGGCTATATATGTGCCATTTATGGGCAGAGTATCAGAGGGCAATTTTTAATTCACTTGTCCACTGTGATATGCGTGGGGTCAAAGTAGCAGGGAATGATCTCATTTATTCTCTCCCTTAGCTTTTGCCCTTTGACAGTATCACAGTTAAAAAGGTGGCCAAAGGAGAAAGGCATGTTCTGTCTTTCCTGTAGAAGATACTGATCTGCTTGCTTAGGTTAAAAAAAAAAAGAAAAAGGAAATAAGCAAAACCCCACCAAATGACAGTTTCTATATGAAAAATTGAAGGGACTTGAGGACTTTCTGAACCAAGAGTGAATGAGCTGGACTCTCCAATTCCCAACACAGTCACGAAAACCTAGTAGGAACCTCTGGAGGTCTCCAGTCTAAACTCCTGTTCAAAACAGGAGAACTTCACAGTTAGGTAGGTTTTTGGGGTGCTGCATGCTACTGTCTGCCAGGGACAGGTATATAGGCAGTCACTGTTCCAACCTAAGAATCCAAAGATATTTTTGAGAACTGCCTGTACTAACAGCTCATTAGAAAGGTTACAGTTAAGCTCTGCAGTGAGAAAGTGGGTCTAATAATGTATTTTCAATAACAACACATTGCATTATTGCTTTGTAATTTTCTCATTATCCCTGTTAGTGTAATATAAACATAGGACTGACAGCTTTCTCTGACTTGCCATGACTGGAAAATTAAGAAATGTTGCTTACAATTACATCCTCCCACAGATGGAGAGCTGTACTCTGGCACAGCGGCAGACTTCATGGGCAGGGACTTTGCCATTTTCCGTACTCTGGGGCATCATCATCCAATCAGAACAGAGCAGCATGACTCCCGGTGGCTAAATGGTATGTAAAATGTACATTTATCTGGTTACATTCATCTAGCCATTAAAGACTAGCACACATCTTCCTTCCAGCCACATCTGTGACATATACAACCCTCTTTTATTCAGAGCAGAATTTTGTCTTAAACCATTTAAATGAATCAAAAGTGATAAAAGTGATTTATAAAGAAGCCTTTTTTTTTTTTTTTTTTAATTACATTGAGATTTGTGGAGTGTGATTAAATTTAAAACATACAGAGGCACTATGGCTAATGCCGTCATGCTACAGGAGCAGATTGGTGTAGGGTGCAAGTTGGACAGAAGCTCAAGGCTTGTGCAGGCATCAGTCACACGTCAACACAAAGTAGCTACAGAGCCTTAGGCAGGACCGTGCCTTGCACAGGCTTTAAATTTTGACTAGATTGAGTCAAAAACACTGGCCACCAAAGTGAAGAAGAAAGAGAATCAATAGAGCTTCTTGAGCAGGTCAAAGTTGTCAATAGTTTGTAACAAGTGAAAGGGGTCCTGGGCATTCCAAACTATTGGGTTTCAAAATATTCAGTAGTTTACAAGGCAAAATAGGTTATGTTTTCCTATTGATATTACTAAAGAGGCCTGTAGTTCTTTGTTTGCGTGTATGGAGAGAGAGGGATAACGTCAAAGAAAATACGGTTTTGGCTTCATGTACCAAAATTCTTTAAGATGCATCTGTGTACTCTGTCCAAGTTCTACTGAAGTCAACATTCCAATTGCTTAAATGGAATTACACTTGGCTTTAGCTGTACAAGGATATGTGCACTTTGGAAATGAGATTTCATCATCTGAAATACTGACATTCAATTTAAGTAAGCCAGCAATACTAAATGTAGTTACTTCACGTTAATTTGGATTTTACTTTTTGAACAGTTATCTAGCCACTTTTCCTGTATATGCGGCTTGCATCTGCACTCCTGTTTTTGGTCTCATATACTTTCCACTCTTAGCCACATTATTTATGTCTGTGCCGACGTCCACATTTTCTTATTTGGTTTTGCAATTTAGTGCAGTGTTCCCACAATTTTTTAATGTAAAAGAGCAGAATATGTTTTAGCAACATGGTTTCTTATTAGCTACAGTCAGGAATTTCTAATATCATACTTGTTATAATATTACCTGTATATACAACTCTTAACAAAACCAATCTCTGACTCATTATTAAAACCACAAAGTTCTTTTGAAGGTTGGATTAACAACTGTCTATATGACATATGCATTGGTTATATGTATCAAATAAATGTGTATATGACAAATTGCATGAATCTTTATTTTAATAAGACAAGCTGTATAAATCTTCTGCAAGAACAGATTCAGGTATATCACATTTCAGTTTTACAGTCTGTGCTTGCACAGTAATCCAGAAATCTTGTTAATTGGCTTATTTTATTATAATAGAAAAGATTTCTGGACTTCAGGAGACAGGAAAGTGCAGGAGTCAGACATACCAGTCTATCTTGGTACCTGGTAGAGTAATAATATGTTGAAGATAACACAACACCCACTTTTGTTACGATAGTCATGATGTAAAGTCCAATCACGCAAGCAAAATCTGCTTTTGTGCAGTAGATGTGCACAATGACAGCTGAGTCAGGAGGATTTATGCAGTGGGAAAGCACAGCCATTGTCCAGAGCCCCTGTACTTCATCGCTGAAAATGTGTCATTCCTTTGTGGATTCGGTTATCAGTCTTTCAGCACTAAATGTGAGAACTGCTTTTCCCAAATAAGCACTAATGTTACATCTGACAGGCTTGCAGAAACCACAACTGCTTTGTGCTCCAGATGAAGAAGACACTTTCACATAATGAGCTGACGAACCTCAAGCTTTCTAGAACTTAAGTATTGTCCATAAAAGTAGAATGGCAGTATTTATCATAGCACAGGGTGAAAATGTTTTTCAGTTCTTAGTGTAGTTCTTACACTATATGCCTGTATGGTAAGTTTCATGGTAACTTAAAAAAAAAAAAATATGTAAGAATCAAACTGAGGCCTTTAGAAATTACTCTTGTCTATAATTTAATAGAGAATGATCCTTAAGTACGTCTTTTAAATCTCTCTATTGCAACTTAATAAGTTTACCTTCCTAATATGGAAAGGTTGTATTAAAGTCTGCACTATAATGTTCCTATTAAAGGATCTAAGCCATTACTGTAAATTTCCCAGTGATAAGATCCTGGCAGCCTTTCCACACAGTACTTTTAATTTCAGCATCTAACAGGGAAATCCAAAAATGATAATTGTTTCAGTTTGAAACTCTGCAGACATGACAGTCCTTCAATTTTATTTTGTTTTCTTTTGTCATTTGTCTCTTTTAAATATAATTATAAAAGAAAGAAGCTTTGTGTTTGGATGTATTTAAAATGGATATACTTCTAATGAAACAAGCTCTCACTGAAGGATGAGGTCTACTCTGCTCTCTTAAAGATCTGTATAAACTGGTTTTGAACAGTTAAGTTTGCAGACCTTTTTACAATTTTTATTAAAGAAAGACATAAATTGCTATGTAGTGGTGGGTTTGCTTTTCTTGTTGCTTTCTAAAGTGTTCTTAGCCTCAGGTTAAAAAACTCTATTCTAATGGACATAAACTGAAAGCTGGATAGAAACAGTAGTTCTGATCAAACTTAGAAAGAGAAATCCTCATCCCCATGGAGTTTAATAGCTAGGCGGTGAGACATCCAGCTGTAAGTCCTTGCTAATGTTTACTTCATACTAAGACTGAGGTCAGAGATGACAGGGTGCAGAAAACACAGCTGTTTGGTACCAAAAATGGAAAGGAGAAGACAGTTACACACGAAGAGCTTACAAACTTTTCCCGGAATTTAAATATCATTGTGAACTGGCTTAACAGAAGGACAACATTCTTCAAGAAAGTCTTTTGGAGTTAAGTATGAACACAGAGTTCCTATAAAAATCACACAGTCACTTTTTGGAGATGCTCCACATCCTGTAAGGAGTTAAATTTTGCTAGGAAGAGGGCTTTGAACTGTGCCCAACCCAAGGGAAGGTGCTGACCAGCAGCTCTTAAAGACTTAAGTCTTTTAAAGATATTAAATACTCACAGGCTTCTAAAGACATTTCATTTAGTATAAATAATTAAACAGTCACCATGCCAAATAAAGCAAGTGAGACTGATTCTATAGCGGTGTAGTTGGGGCATTCATCTAGAAGGTAGGGAACCATACATCAGTCACTGTTGCAGTGTATATTTAATTATTGATACAGAGTTGGCCAGATGTGACATGGAGGCATTTGCAAAAACATAGTAAAATGATTTGGCGCTCTGGGGTCATTTTGGGTACAAAAAGCTGCAGTTCAGTGCCCCAGACTGAATCGTGCACTTTGTTATAAGCCGTGTACATGCTCATGTTGGACGTTATTGGCTCCTCTGGTAAGTGCGTGGAATTTCTCTGCAGAAAAAGCTTTGACAGTTTTAGCTGGTCCCACTGAGGGTCAAGAATAGTTCTGAACTCTCAGAAAAAAAAATAATCCTGAAATAGAAAAAATATCTCCTGCCCAGCTTTACTATAAACAAGCAATGGCTTTGATGTTACACGTATATCTTCCAGAATCTTGCCCATAGGCAAAAAAACCGTTTCCCTTTAAATGTACCATTGCTTCTTATAGTTTAGAGCCATCAGAAGCTAGTGTTAGTTCAAGAAAGCGTAGATCAGGTCCTGCTTGTATGAGCTGCTTCAGCAATAAAAAAGATGAGTAGGAGGCCTGAGCAGGTCGGAACAGCTTACCTTGGTACCAGGGAGTTCCCTGGTGAACTAAACATAGTGTTTGCTGTACACCATCCATGGCAGCATTTATGCAAGGGCTGAGGGCATGACTGGAGGCAAGGAGGCAAAAATGGCAGTGCAGTGTACCAAAGCAAATGCTAAGCAATACAAAAGCAATGTACTGAAGGCAGCTTTCGAGCTGAAGGTTAGGGGAGTGGAAGGAAAGCTTGGAGCCACTCTCATGTTCCCTGACTTGAGTACAGGGGATCTGGCCTTAAATTGTTAGCATTTTGCAAAATGAATAACCATAAACATTTATTTTAAAAGCAAAACACAGTTGGGCTGCAGAAGATTTGAAAGGAAATGAAATCACAGAAAGCTGCATTAAGATAGTATTATGACTCTGGTCTGCACCACAGAAAAGTGAGGGCATACTGGCCTTGCTTGCCCTCTTTACTAGACCTGGGGTCAAAAGAGACTGTCAGTCTGGATTTCCACCCTTGGCTTGGAATTTCCTTGTTTTTTATGGGTTTAAAGCAGCTCTATGATATCATTTTAGCATACTTTCCATGGCTTAATTTTTAAAGTGAGGTAGTAGCTGCACTTAGTCCCCTGGAGTTATTGTCCTTGATAATCTTTACGGTTACATAAACAGTTGAGAGTTATAGAAGCTGAGCGACTGTTCAATAAAAAGGAAAATGCCCTCTTAAATTCCACTGGCTCCAAGGCAGGAAACATGGACTTGATACTCTCCTGGCATTCATACAGAGCTTTAGCGATCATTTTGTGTTGTTTCCGCTTATGGCAATTTGTAGGATGTCCCAGCGCTGGCAACATACACACGTAATTTTGAATATATATGTATTGCACAGTAGAAAAAAGTATGGCAAGAGAAAGACAAGACTGCAGCTACTTTATAAGATTTTTACCTTTCTAATAAAATGTATTGAATGTGTTCATTTGCTGCATCTCTGAATCTGTAGCTTGTCTTTGTACACCTACACTAAACTCTTTTCCCACTGATACCCCCCTCTTCTTTGTCCCTCTTCTTTGGCCATTTCCTTATCTCTGAATGCCTTCCTAGTTTCCCACTTTCCAGCTCGCCTTTTACTCATTCCCAATCCAAATATACAGAAGGTACTGAAATATATGCCACCAAAGGTAAGCAGATGGAAAATGACTGAACTGCCAGTATTGACAGGGCCCAGCCATCCATTCATAAAGTGCATCTAAGACATTTTTTGAGAAAGGAAATATAATAAATTTCCAGCAAAAAAAAAGCTATTTAAATAAAGAATATATATATAAAAAAGGGGTATGACCTGCATATGAATATAGGTAGGCTTCAAATTAGAAGTCTTAAACCATGGTGGGAATGAAATTAGAAAAAGCTGCCCAATAGAAATAAACAGTGAGTCAGCTTAGCTGGTTTTTGAGAGGAACTTAGATAACATCTATGTGTTGTGAGATAGCACACTTGTCTGACATCGCAAGGGACTACAAACAGTAAACTAAATAGTCTTTCTTCCAGATCTGCATTCCCATAAATTTACAAGGGCATATTTAAACAACCTTACCAGTGCAAACAGTGAAAGGTGTTCTCTGTGTGAGTGCGTGTGTGTGAGCGCGTGTGTGTGGTTTTTGTTGTTGTTCTTTTGGTGTTTTTTTCCTGGCAAGAACCTCTTGCATTTAAAATATGCATTTCTATATTTGAACCAAATTAGTCAACTGATATCTCCTATCATGCAGGCTGTAGTGTGGACCAAGTTCCGCACTTTCCCACCACTGCTTATACAGTCATGAACAACTCCAACCCTTACAGGAACAAAAACACATCCATATATGCAAGTCTCATTTCTCACTCAGTTTACCCTCCCACCTCCATTCCCATTATCTCTATTCTAAGAATAGTAATAAATAATTTCATAGTGATAAATTCCATGTGTGACAAATGCTAATGTCACCTAACACAGTGCTAGGAAGTACTCAGAAACTATAGTGACAGTGGCATAATAATGTGAACAGAATGGCATACAGACTCAATTTGCAAGTTTATTGGGTTTTTTTTCCTCCCTTAAGTCTGTAGATCCAAATTTGAGAGATTAAATATGAATTTTAAATTGCTCTTATTGCAATCTAACAAGTCTTTTCTCTACATGCTTTTGTATTACTTGACATTTATACTTTCATAATCTTGAAATGTCTACAACTCAGGAAGCCATAAGTCCAGCTGAATACTTGATCAGAAAATACTCATGCATTTGAACCGTTTGCCTCATCTGCTCCCTGTATCTTTATACAAACTAAGAGAAGCACTTGATTCAGAAATCAAAGACCAAGCAACAATTAGAGAATGTGTTTTACAGTTCCTCTAGACGTGGGGAAGATCACAAAGATGGTGGGTAAAGACAACCAGAAAAATTCTAATCTTCCATCCTTCTAGGAAATAGACCTCTCTCCTTCTCTCATGCTGTCTCCCTCACCTCTTCCCTCAGACTAGGATTAGGGGTTTTTTTTTCATTAACTTTTAGTGCTGTGGATAAGATTTTGTTGCTTTTTGGTATGAAATACTAGTAAAAGTAGCCAAAAGATAAGCTTTGAGGCTAGAGTGAAAAAAGTGAGTAGGAAATATGAAGTGGAAGAGGACATTCCTCTGTCTTGACTGCACATTTTTAAGACATCCTGATACTCTAGAGAATATGACCTGGGGCAAAAAGATTTACATCAATTAATATATCGGTCTGAGCTATAGCCACAATATGCTTGGGAAAGTTAGGATACAAATTAGTCCAGGAGCACCTGACTAAGGATATGTGTATATTACATGGTTAACCGTGGGCTCATTTATGGGCTTTCACTTGGTCAGCCTTATTATGCACACCAAAAACTAATAGCTGGCGGTGTAGATTAGAAGCCATGCTTAGTTCCAATTCATACCATAATTTTCTTTATAGAGCATGTAAGATCAAAAATAATGGGGAAGTTCAGTGCTTTGTGCATTGGTTCCAGTGGAGACCAGAGAAGTTTGTCTGCTGCACATAATACATTTTTTAGGAAAGAAGTTCATAGGTCTCAAAACAAGCACTGTGGAATGTGACCCCAGTCCCAAACACAGCAAAGCATAGTCTCTCTCTACAGACTTGGAAGTGATTGCCAGCTTGAGTAACTGTGCTCACTCATGTACACTGAATTGATCTATTGGTGATGTGCCTTAGAACTGCTAAATTTTAGGGGGTTTATTTCAGTGGTGAACATGGTATCAGGTCAACAACCCAGTAAATCCTGTTGAGCCTCATGTCAGAGTGAGACCTGAGAGTATAGCTCTTGCTATCACCTATGCTCTAACTTTGCTGGGGAGGAAACTGGGTGAAAGAGCCAGAACAAGCTCTGTCTAGATGGTAGATGTGGATAAATCAGTGCATCATTGCCTGTGGGGCAAATCTTGGATCAAATTTGATAACCCAGGTGAGTTGCTTTTTAAAGATATAGATTTAGATAAACCTATCTAAACCCTTCTGACACTGAATAGTAAACACCAGCAGTTGTCTGACTATCAGTAGTACCAGTGATATTCTGTGTTCTCTAGAAAGCTTTTCTTTCTTTTTTATTAATTTTTCTTAAATGAGGATTGTTTGTTTGTATGTGCTTAATTCAATGGGTAACTTGTAGAGCTGGCAATGGGCAGGTTTGTAAAGTAATGGTCTATTCACATAAAGAAGGTGACAAACTCAATATATAACTCAAGCAGTGGTACCTGTGATAATAATCTCTACTAGAAAGCTGTATACCTTCCAGTTAATATATGATTAAAAAGACCGTATCTATCTATACATTTATATAAAAATATATGCATATTACTTTTATTATTATGGTTATTATTATGCATGCAACAGTTCATAGGAAGCCTCTCCTCTTGCCCTGGAGATGAATTTCATTAGGGAAAAAAAGTAATTTTTGTAGCACAGGTGTAGTATTCAGGTTCTAAGATTGCACTTTGCTTTGGTTTTGGTGTAGACCCCATTTTACATTACATTACATGGGTTTCTTCGTAATTATTATTTTTACAAAGATCCAAATCAGTTTAAGGAGAAGTTCAGATTAGGTGCCAAGATGCCAAAGACAAAGCCTATGTGTTATAGGCCTTGCAAACTCAAGTAGGTTTCCCATGATCTCTGAGATCTCTATGAGGGCTCATCACAGCTATGATGCTTGGAAAACAGTGACTTTTAGCTCCAAAATTGTGCTTCCTTTCCTATTCACAAAAGTAACTAACCAGTTTTTCAAGAAAAGTTAAGCAGAAATCTGCTTGTAGGGAATCACACAGTGGAATACGAATTGATTTAAACAAAGCAGGAATGGGTCTGTTATAGCCTCCTTCATTGGGGTATGACATACTCTGATTTTTTTTTTTTATGTTCTTGTGTTGTTGGGTTTTGGTTTTTTTTTCTTCCTTCTCCTCTAGCCATCAATTTAATGAGTGTTGACCCTGTCAATACCAATTTCCTTTTCTCAGGCCACCATGTTCAGAGTTTGGTGGGCATTCAATAGAGATTTACTGTTGACTAGGTAATTTGAGTTCATGTGTGTGGTGAAAAATTAGTGAGGAGAATTATGCAGAAAAGTGGATGCCATGACAATGCATGTCACCATGGTGTGACCAGCTCTGCTGACATAGGTTTCAAAAGCTCTCCCCCTGTGAAAATGGGGCCTGTTTGCAAATTAATTAGTTTCTGGCAGCAGCTTGATTGTTGACCCAAAGTTTGTAGAGTGGAAAAACAATCAGATTAGTGTGTTCAATATAAAGGCCCAGTGCGGCACTCAAGTGCAGTTTGCCAAACTGTTGAAGCCGTGAATAGAGTGAAACAAATTCTTTTTTGAGAAGCCAAGGCAAAGGTTAAGTGTGATGTGACTAGAGCACGCTGGCCACGGGGCGGTGGAGGGAGAATTAGAGGTTTCAGCCACACAAAACCAGAGAGTGCTGAGACAGTTGCATTGAATTTAATGAAATTCACAGCTTCAGACGCAAAAGTGTTTGGCAATGTTTTAGTCTGTGTTAAAGGGAGAAATAAGATGGCTTTGTTTTAAGAAGTTTTCTTTGTACAGCCATGTGGGACACCAGGGACTGAACCTCTAAAGGGTATTAGAGACACTTCCTGAGCCTTCACGCTGTTTCTAAGCACCTGCAGTCTTTGAGGTTTGTACCAGTTCCTCCCCCTCTCCACCACACACTAACTCCCTTTATCCAAGCCTCCCATTCATCACGTCCAACATTTGGGCAGGTTTCTTCTTTTAAATAGTGCTGGTGCTGTGACTCATGAGCAAACATATCAGAAATCAACCCTTGGAAATAGACAGTCTAGCTAAAACTTGTTATTCGGGTAGTGAGATAAAAGTTAGACACTAAAAAATACCATAGGCCAGATCTTTAGCTGATAATAAATGAGAGTATCCCAGATACAGCCAGGAAAGATCTACTCACTTATTTCTACTCACTGCAGGACTTACTTCATTAATACACTTTATTTCTTCAGTGGCTGTTTTTAATACAAGTTTTTTATATTTTTTCTTTAATTATTATTTTCCTAGTATGACAAATAGAAAAAAAGAAAATGGCAACAAATGTGGAGGAGACCATGTTTGTGGCTAGTTGAGGTAGTCTTCTCTTGAACCACTGTTCCACTTAGTCCTGTTGGCCTGGATCACAGTATCTGACAGAAACAGAGGAACGGGAAGACAGAGCTGCTGAGCTGAAAATGTGAAGGCCTCCATCACCAAACAGCCACCACCCCATCAAATAACTGTTCAGCACACCCAGCAGAGTTAACGCTGTGAGGAGCGTTAAGTCTGCTCCTACCTCTTTCCCCTGGCTCCATAAAATTACAACTGTTAGTCGGCAACATATGCAAACTTTGTGATTTGTTCTTTGTAATGGGGCTGAACCTAACCCCCTTTACACTAACATTCCTGAACCGTGAATTGCTTGTCCCAAAAGGCATTCAGTGTTCCTTGCAATTAACACAACTGATTGCTCAAAGCCAGCACCTGATGTGGCACTTAGCCAGCTGGAAACCTAATTGGCTCCTTAACATCTACTTCAGAGTGGAGTTTGTGATGATGGAATTATTAGTTCAAAGTAAGCCAGGTATGTGAATACCTGGTCTATACGTTAAAATCTTAGCTGGCATCAGAGACAGTTGAATTAAGCTGCAGACTCAAAGGCTCCCTTTCTCTCTGTCCCGTAACTTCCCCTTCTCTTTGTTCATGAGATAGTGTAAAATTCATTGAATGCTTGTAAGGCTAAGTAATTGCTTTTGTTCTTTGGGTTACTTAATTACAAATCTCAGTAGATGACAGGTCCTCTGCACTAAAGGAAGACATCACATTTGCACAGTTACAGAATCCCAACACAAATGTGTGTGGCAAATCAGTGACTGCAGATTTATTCATGCCCTCTGGGACCTGCACTGCCTTTTCAGCTTAGCATGCAATATGATTTAAATTACAGCTTGTGCAGAGCTGTGCCTTGGGATTACACTCCATGTTTCCAACTGTTTATAGTTCAGTGAGCTTTAACCTCTGTGATTCTGAAAATTAAATAATGTCACGGCTGATACCAAACTGATGGCTGGTACTAGATTGCTAAATACTGTCTTGTATTAAAAGCCTATTTTTACTACGAAGTTGAAACCTCAATGTATTTAAAACATTGATAACACTTTCAGGTAGTGCAAGAGCACAATTCAAAAATAACATTATCAAAGAATTGCAAAGCTAATATTCTCCATTCTCATATAAGGTTCTCTAATATAAGCTCTATTCTCAAGGATATAGTCGATCTTCTGTATTTAGTAGAGTTATGGCTGTTGACTTTACTAGAGCTGGACTGGGCCTAATATAATACTTTGTGATTCAGTAGACGCACAGAGTGTGTAAAGAAATCTAGATACAGCATCTGTTGCATAAAAATTCAGATTTATTAAATTCCTTGCAGATTTTATAATTTCATTATTTCTGAAATACTATGATACATCAAATCTTACATCTTGAAGACCCTTTTGTGCTGTGACTTTAGTACATCTTAGTATTTCTGTAGCTTTTCAACAAAGGATAAGATAAAACATCTCATTATAAATCAGTATATTTAATATGGCATGTAATTTCCCAGCAGATTAGTTTTCATCCTTTGCAGATTTTAATTTACACAAAAGCTTCTAGTGATTTTTCTTCATTTACTTTTTCAACCCCATGTTTCCAGGAGAGATACCTTTCCATTCTCGCTTGAGTCACTTCACAGGGCTCCTCCCAAGGCGCCACCAGGTAACACCTACAAAACAAAAAGGTGAAACAATGTCACCATCAGCATCGCTTAGCCCATAGAGCCTTATTCATGACTATGGTGTAAAGGAGAGAGAACAGGATGAGAAATGACCAAATGGGAGAGACAAACGGATACTCTTTTTCACTTGTAAAGGTAGCATGTTTAACTAACAGAGAAAATAAACAAAGAAAGCCCATATACCTTATTCACAGAGTTGCAGTTATCAGATATGATACACAGACTCCTCCCTTCTCCTCTCCAAAAGGAAACCCTAACAAATGGTTCCTCATTTCATATCTTTACAAAGGATCTTGAACTTCCCATTTTGCTGCATTGCAATGTGCTGCTTCTTCCCCTTGATCTCTGGAGCACCCTGCATTACTTATCTCAGACTTCAGTGCCTTTTAGGTATCAAAGTGATGTCAAAAGTATCCCATCCCTCACTATTCCATTGGATTCCATGAACTTAGGTACATCTATCCTTGCTGAATAGCTGGCTGTTAGATTTAATGTTCTGAACAGGTGCTTTTACATACCATTAAGTAAAAAAGTTAGAGGAAACTTTATGGTAGCATTTGTTATGTATTATTTAAATGTGGTAACATTGCTTTTAAGAATCTCAATTTCTGTCTCAAAAGCAGTAGCATTGTCTGAAAGTTTCTATAACCAAAAGACTTTTGAGAGTAACCCACCAAAACTGAAGTGCCAGGTGATATGCCTTTCTTTAGCTCTTTCTCCTTCTGTTCTCATACCCATATCACTGGTGGATGTAGACTGAATGTTTCACGTGTTAGGAAAGTGAGTTGTCATGTAGTGTTATCAGGGAAAATTATCTCGTTAAAGGCACGGGTTAAACTTTGGCTCTTTGAGACCACTCTCTCTTGTACAACATCCAGCAGAATTTGATGTTTTGAGCACTTAGGGCTGCCACAGTTATGCTAAGTAAATGAAGAAAATAGTTCCCTTTCTGATTGACCTTTTAAAGTGATAGGCTGGCCTGTTTTGGTTTGGTTTGGTTTGTTGGATTCCTGGATTATGGAAAAGACTATTTTTAACATATGTTTATATATATAAATTTCATTTCCTGCTGGTGGGTTTGTAAAGATATCTGTCCAGGTAAGTGAAGCAAGATTTGTAGGAAGATTTTATTAGATTGTATTCTGTGATTCTGTGATTAGATGAGCTGGTATAAGAAGAAACCAGATAGCCTTTCAGGGTCAGAGCATTTTTTACAGATGATCATTCAGAAAAACAGAAGAAAAGTTATTTTAAAGACTGGATTGCATATTTTTCCCATTTATTCCACAGCTTTTATGAAATGGTTGAACGCATTCACTGATAATACATTATCTGTGAAAATGGCCATATATCTGAAGATCGGTGTTTATTGATTCTTTTAGTGCCATTTGAGCAAAATTCAATACATTTGTAAATAGTAAAAAGTGTTCCAGTGATGTCAGTGAGATTAATCATATTTCCTGAGCAATATAAAAACATTTGACACACTGTAAAATCTGACAGTCATGGGACACAGCTCTCTTCATTTACCTACCCCTGTGGTTTCTGTTTCCCATTCTCCTCCTCTAAAGGAACTTCCAGTAAAGGCAGAAAAAGCTCCATGAGAGGGAAATGTGCAAAACCCCCCTATGAAATATTTTACATGGATTAGTGAGTCATCAGCCTTTTTCACAAGATTGTGTGAATGGATTGTCATTACTAATACTCTGTTCTGCTCCATATTTGACATACTGTCAGCTTTAATTCTTTTATGTTTTTGCCAGTCCTGTCACTAGAAGGCATTCTTTACAAAGAAGTTCCAGTTTCCCATTTATTACAGGACCTATATTCTTTGCTACATTTCATTCTTTTATGACTTTTTAAATACTTTTGCCTAAACTTTCTGCCAGTTCCTCTCCATGATGTTTATGTATCACAAGCAAATTCCTCCCTCACTGCTTTTAAAAAATGCTAAAATAAGTCTGATTCATCGTTACTCCAAGAAGGTGTTCATTCTTAAACGTCACAGTAATTATTCTGAAATGCTGTCAATCAATAAAAAAGGAGGGTTTGCTTATGCAGAATTAAAGTACATAGCAATTAAATAGAGTTTGAGAAGAATAACCTTCTAACAGGGCAGCGCAAAAGGTGATGTTGCAAGCATTTTCTATCTGAAGCAACTGCATGGTTTTCATCACACCTGTGCTGTGAAATATTTTCTCTCCTTTTTTGTTTCACATCATTAATAAACTAGTACCTTCATTTGGGTACAAACCCTGTTAATACCTTATGTTGAATGAAGCAAAATTAAGTTGCATATTATGCTCACATGAATACTGAAAGAGGTTGCCATAACTGATACTATCACGCTGAAAACCTTGGGTTGTGCTCATGGTTTTTGCTTCTGCTTACAGATGCCTTACTGCATTTCATGTTGCTGTGCTGCACTGACAGATCAGTTAAAAGCAGTCATTCACCCAGCCCTTTCTTCAGTCTTTGCTGCCATCCTAATTCATCTTACTTTAATGGATTTTGTGTCAAGCTGCTTTACACTAGCTGTAAAAGTTAATTATAACAACAAAACCTTTTTCATAGTTTGACAAAATTACCTCAGTTTCATGGCCAAATCTAAAGGATTTAACTAAGAAATTAAATTGCAGGAGATTGGATAGGTTAGGAAATTGCTACAGTGTTTTCTGCTAGATCACTGCTTGGGAACAGGCTGGGGCTGATGATCATTTCCCGATGAATGAACATCTCTCGCTGAGATTTGAGATGTTGGCAGAGCCCTGTCCAGTTTTTCGACATGACATTGAGAGGAGATTGTTTTTACAACTACACAACCCCTTTCACACACTTCAAATTGAACTCGACAGTACAAAATTTAGTATTTTTCTTCCTGTTTTCAAAATAGATTATTTTTGACACAAAGGCCATATTTGTTCACATGGTAGGCAGAAAACGGTAATAGATGTGTGGACAAATGGTTCTGATGGAGAGAGTGTTGTACACCACATGAAGCTGAGAGAGAAATCTTAAGTATTTAGGTCTCAGGAGACATATGGAGACTGAAGACATACTTGTCAAGCCACTGTTCTTCAGTTTGGGGTTTCATGCTTTTGCCGGTCGTACTGCTGAAGGCTGTCCCACTTTCTCTTCAGAGAAATGTGTCTTCCTTATTAATCCCCAGCTATTCCTCACACTCTGCCAGGGATTTGTCTCCTGCAATGTGCTGTGTCAGGAGTTTGGCTGATGGTGTTTGCAGCAGCATTCACTCTCTGCCCTCATGGCACTTTCTTGTATCCTTGATTTCTAAGCTACAGAGAGGGAGAATATTCCACCAGAGACACAATCATGCATCTCTCAGCATTCTAGAAAGCCCAAGAAAATCATATTAGTGGAAAATAACAGGTTTGGTCTCTGAGTTTTGGGTCATCTACCACAAACTGCTTGGGCATCTCCAGGGACTTGTGCTCCACCTGTAAATCTTCAGAGCTTACAAAAGGCAGGCTCTGATGGCCAAAAGTGTGTAAGACCCTGAATCAGAAACATCCTTTGTCTTCAGTGCCTCCATGCTCTACTTCTTCCTCTAATGCATCGCTTCTTAACATAAAGACTATGATATTTAGTTTTTGTCACTCATCCAAAGCTCTGAAGATGTAGGTTACAGTCAAGACACAGGCTTTCCAGTGTTTTCATTTCCAAGTATCAATGTCAAAACTTCAGATAAATGACCCAAAGAGGGAGAAATAGGCTCTTAGCTGGAACTGTCATTAGCTTTTGCTGCAGATAGGTTAAGAAATGTAGAAAACTGAGATTAAAAGATTTCTAAACAGAGACAATATGCTGTAAACTTTACTTTCTGGTTTGTGAAGGACGCTAGTTTTCTCAGTTGCCCAATTATTCTCTCTGAGAGACAAGTAAATCAATTTAAAATTAATTGTGTTGATAGATACGCAACGCCTTAAAACAGTCAGCAATAGAAAAGAGGTGTTAATTTTGGTTGTTGTTCTGTAAAGAGATAATAATCACCTCTTTTAAATTAAATAGGGTGGATAGATCATAAGCATTGTTTTGTGAGAAATCTAATTTACATTGAGAATTAAGCTATAATTTTACTGAACTTTTCTTCACCATATAATTAGTCATTACAGGGAATCAAAACTATTGTTGTCTCTTTAGAACAAAGACTTCAGAAACTGATAATTGCATCAGAGATCAACATTTTTGTCCTTCTCCTTCCTGTGAGAGCTAAAATGTTCCTCACAAGAAATACTGAGACTTGCATACTTGAATACTCATACCTCCAAGGCAGAGGCCCAACTATAAATCAGCAGTTCGTTAAAAACAACCACCACTTAATTCAGATTTGAAACAACTTCTCACAATGCAACAACTTCTCACAATGAGAATGATCCATAGGTGACACTATGTCAGAACACTGAAAAGCCACAACAATTTTCATTGCTGTATCTGTAAATATAGCACTGTGATGAGGAGGAATTTACATTTGTAAAAGCATTGTGTGTCTTTTTTAATGTCTACCTTTTGCGTGTTCTGTTGTTGCTGCATCTGTGCATTGAAATTATTGAAGAGCAATATGTTGATATTATTTTTAATCCTTTCACCCTTGAAAATCTGTAATCTCTATGTCACAACAAAATCCAGAACAAGCCACCACTGAAACATAACAAGTAGATTCTGAAATGTTTCCTTAGTTCTGAAAAGTTTTGAATCAGAGTTTTGAACGTATGCAGTTGAAATTGCAAGGAGCCTTAGCTAAACCTTCAACTTGTTAGCCCATATTATAATCTGATTACATCACCAAAATTGCCTTTACTAGTCTTTGAAAAATTAAAAAGCACTCAAGATATGACTTCTAAGGAGAAACTGTCATAGCTAACACATTATTCTAAGATCATCGCTCCTCAGCATCTGTCTGCTTTGATTCAAAGATAAACCGCATGATAAATATCATCAGCCTATAAAACTCTTTCTGTTGAGAATTTCCATTGCAACGTCAATGAGTGACCATGGGGCTTCTTATCTTGCGATAGCTGCTCACATCTCAATCACGCATGGCCTATGTGCCACACTCCTCTGCCTATCTACGGTTTTGAAAACAGTGTCTTTACATCACATCCATGCTCTGTGGTCTGTCCCCGGTACTACTATCCATGTCAGCATCTGTTGGTAAGTTACCACTGAACCCTCATATTAGCTCCAGAATGGCCACAAGTTGCCCCTTGCGCAAAGAGCGTTCCCAGCTTGAGGATGTGGTCTGATGTCATCTGTGTTACTGAGGAGCTTCACTGCAAGTAGTGGATACATGAGTGCTCCACTATGCCTGAGTCATCAGCAACAAGAAAGATGTGAAAGCTGAAGAATTAAAATGAAGGGATTTTGCAAGAACACCACTGAAAGCTTTGGTGTTTTGTAAACTACATTTGAGTGTATAAAACCACAAACTACCTTCGCTGTCTCATCACCATATATTAAAAGCTTTGTCCTCTGCTGACCATTCTGAGTGTGCCCACGGCAGACAGCTCTGCTATGCACACTTGTGACCGGTGTTGCAAGTCCTCCTGTTTGTGGGTGATGGCAAATTCAGATATTCTGAGGACAGTGCTTGGCGCTCTGTGCTGGGTCTTGGTGGACAGGCACTGTGTGTAGTTAGGAAGTCCTGAGTAGCTGTCTATTTCTGTTGTTAAATTTTTTATTTCAGCTTCCCTATTCTTGTGCCTCTCCTCAGGGCCCCAGTAACCCTCCAGTACTTTTCATAAAATCATAGCAATCGCAGTTTTACTGAGCGTAAAATTTCCCTGGTTTCCTAGAATTTTCTTGATGTGAACTGATAAATTAGTCATTTTGATCGTAAATATACAATAATAGGGCATCCAGTTCAAACTCTTTACAAAACATTTCCTGAAAGAACTGCTCTTTTGCTTCTGTCAAGTGATGAAGAGATGACCCCAGCTTCTGTTCCTTCAGCTTACTCACTCTTGACAGCTAAAGGTAATTTCTGTGCCTCCAAGTTTATAGATCTTCATTGAAATGCTAATACAATTCAGTTAGAAATCCAATTTCTGTCTTCTATTGTTTCTTTCTATTGGGGTATGTGCATGTGGTTGTTGCTGCTAAAGGGGTAACATTTATAAAAGAGCCAATGCGGATCGATTTTCCTTAGCTTTTTCTCCACCTGAAGTGCTGAGACAAGCAAAACATGTTTCCATTACTTAACTAAGCTAACAATGGCATATAAATCATAGAGGCAGATGGACCAAGGTGTTGTTTTCATAAAGAGCCAGATTTCTCATGAAGGACAGTTCAATGGGCTGCTGCCAATGAAATCTCTGCAGAGCTGGTAATTGCAGGAGGGCACACAAAAAGTGGTGCTACAAAGGTGTCATGTGGGATCTGAGAAATAGCCCCACAGCCAAGTCTCCTGGAAAAAGGAGACTGAAAAAGGTGTGTGCTTTAATGATTTGCTTCTTGAGGGTGATTGTTTTAAATAAAAATCTAAGTTTTTATTTTTAGCTTGTTCACATTGGCTGCAAGATCAGAGAAGTGTTTCTAGCTGTAATTTTATTTTGATCATGTTTATGCTGTGGCTTTGTTTCTCCTTTGATCATGCTTAAACATGTTTCAGACATGTTTGTTTGATGTATGCTGTTTTTTTAAAGCACCCGTCCACATTGCCTGTTTGTGGGGTTTTTAAAAAGCAATGAATCATTGCAAAATATTTGCTGTCAAATTATTTCTTAAATCCATTTTCCCAAAACATTTTTTTTTTACTTTTAGCCAATGGAAGACTGCTTTTAAATAAGAAAGTGTTGAACTGTTGTAACAGCATTTCTGAGTGCTTCACAGCTGAAGGTAGAAACACCTATCTATCCATACCAGCTTCACTGCGCCAGCATTTACAGTTGTCAGTAGTGGGTTTGGATCAAGGTCCCACTTTCCATTTAGTAAAACTTGCTTGAAGTTCATTCCAGCACTTCTTTTGTGGCTATGTTGAATGTATGAAATAGGTCAGCCTTGACTGACTTACTTTAAACTTCCCATGGGGACCCCTTGATACTGAACCTGTTTAATTTTGCAGGATAAGGCAGGGCAGTCTCAATATTTGCACATACACGTTCATGGATGACATTGTTTCTTCTGCTGCATGGGTGAGCAATTAGGAGCATCAAGGAGAAGTCCCTCATCTGTGGACAACATCTCTCTTCCCTTCCACAAACAAGAGCAATAAGAAAATGCTACAAAGTCCATGGAGAGGGCTGTGTTGCGTGACTGCCGGCCATCTGGCTGATTGATTCATCATGACCCTAAACAGTTGTAAGCAAGGTCTGAAGCCCTGGAGTTAAATGCAAGTGTGCATCAAGCCTCGGGCAAATCAAACAGCTCCTCTGCTAATGAAACAATAAAGAACACACTACAGATCACTAGTTCACACCACCCACTTCTTAGCTTCATAACCTACAAACCACATTTCTCTCCCTCTCTCCACACATATAATTATGATGTTGCTTTTATGACCATTATATTAATTCCAAACATAAATGTATCTGTTCTTATATGCAACAGAACACATGTAGGCTGTTCTTCCTTCATTTGCTTCATTGCTTAAACATAGATCTGTTATATTGAAGAGGGGGGAAAAAAACTAGGTAACAAGAGTAAGGGCCCTATAACATGAAGACCCACGCTTTTATTGACTAAAACATATCGATTTAACCAGATGGTGGAAGAGCCTGAGATTTGCTCATGAAGCAACACCAGTGATATTCAGAAGAAACTGTTCCATAACATAGAGTAGATGTGTTCTAATATGAGGCTTTGTGACTGCTTTATTTTCAGGGACTCAGGTTTACTAATCACTAATTGAAATCTGAGTTCATCCCAAATAAGCATTGGTAAAAAATGTATTCAAAGCATATTCACATGTGTCCTGGCTGTGGTATTTGTTATATCTGCCTTCCTCACACCCGTGTCCTCTGCTACCACTCTGACAGGATTATTTGAAATAAGTATTACGAATTTCTTAAACATTTTTTTTCCATCATTCTTGCATCAGTCCTGCTTCAATACCAGACTGTCTTACTGTTCCTAGGTTCACCTCCAAAATTATGAGAGGGAGAGAAAAGAATAATAATATGCTAACCGAGGGCAAGTTTATATAACCCATACTATACCAGAAATATTATTGACTCAAAAGGGACTCCACACAGTATCATCATAGACCAATTTAAAGTTAGATTTTTGATGTCTGATAACACAGTGATTTATTTTAGAACTTGATACTTTGTGATTTACAAAACCCATTGCACTAGAAATTAATTATTCAACCATTTGGGAATGTATTTAGGTTTTGGTTAAATTTTTTTTTTCTACCCTTTTCAGTAAGTCCTTAATATGTAAACCCAGTGTATTCACACAAGAGGTTCTCCACACCCAGAACAGTGTCTACTAATGGGTACCCTCTTTCTCTGATGTATCCTTCCACAAGCTACAGTGCAATATTTTACAAGCTGTAGCACTGAATTTCATGTGATACCAGTTGCACCCAAAGCCCTGTAGATCACATATAAAATAATAGTTATTTACCATGATACAATATAATCTAAATACTATTTATCTTGGGTCACGCATCAGTGTAACTTGAAGGCATGCTAAAAAGAAAGGCAGCAAATTCAGTAGCTTAAGTTACTGAGGTTTGAGATGGAAAGCTTAAGCTGCTTACAGATGTTTGATGTTTTCAGATGTCTAAATGATTTATTTTAATAGACAACAGGTAGCAGACACAGTTCCACAGAAATCTGTTCTGTAATCTGTGTTGTTCAATGTGTTCATAAATAACCTGAAAAAGAGGTTGAGCAGAAGGATGAGAACATTTTTCACGCAATACTAAGTTATTCAGCATAGTGAAACAAAGGAAGACTGTGAAAAATTACAAAAGGATCTTATGCAACTGGATAGCTGAATAATCAAATGACAAATTAAATTATTCTTGATGAATGATGTAGTGATAAATTGAGGGAAAAACCATGAGGAAAACATGCCTATCTTCACGTATTAAATGATGGGCTGTGGGCTGAGCATTACCTATGAAAAGTGAGGTTCTGGGGTCATGGCACATAAAGTTCCATGAAAATTTCAGATTACTGCTTGGGAACTGTCAAATCCATATTAAATGTTTGGAATTAATAGAAAAAGAACAGAGAATTCAACAAAGTGCATTGCTATAGCCCTTGGATAAGAGCATAATTCATCCACATCTTGAGCACTGTGGGTATTTCCACTACAGGAAATAAGAGGCACCAAATGAAGTTAGTAAGATTGATGTTCAAAACACAAGATCAGAAGTTTTAGTTCATTAGATTGTGTATATGGGGAACAAATTCCAAAAGGACACTCTGAATGCTGGAAATATGTATGGGTTCAAGAAGAGTCTACACTGGTACTTGGATGAAAAATCTATTGAGAATTGCTAAGAACACAGAAAGCAACCAGCTACACTGAAAATAGTTGGGGAAAAGGAGATTATTCTGGGAAAGTGTTATTGTACTAACTATATTCTTTCTTTACCCCAAATAATTACTTCTGGGCAATGTTAAGTTTGTATATTGATCTAAATAAACCTTGGTCAAAGGCAGTATGGTCATTCTCATGTACTATATATATATATATACATACACACACAGAGACAGTACATGAGAATATATATATACACAAAGTACATGAGAATATATATATACACACACACACAAACTTATGCAGGACATACTCATATAATAGAAACATCTAAACATGCATGCATATATCAGGATATGTTGCTTATAAACACTGCCATCCTTAGTAAGGCAATGGGTTTCACAGGACAACTAGTGCAAACTGGCAAAACAAAGTACAGTTCATTATTTCCGTGACTATATAGCAATAAACATACACTGAAATGATGTTAATGCACAACACTAAAATAGCTTATAATTTCACATAAGAACAGGACTCTGAGTAGTCAAATATAGTTCACAGTTAATTATCCCAGCAGGACATAAAATGGTTATAAAGCATATTGGTAAATCTGTTGGATATGTCTTCTTTTTCTAAATATAGTGAAAGATACCAGCTGAAGTATCTCTGTAAGATACAGTCATGAGCATGATTCACCACTGGTATAAATCTGCTGTTACGATTTCTATAGACTTCTTTCCTAAAACTTCATTCCACCATTTTTTACGTAACTGATCAGTATGCCTGCATTTTATGTATTTTCATTTGTTGATGTATAGTCTTTATCACCAAATAATGTTGTCACTCTTAATTGTCAAGAAATAAAGGTTGTCTATGACAAGACAAAGTATTTCAACAATTTTAATAGAAAATCATAAATCATAGAATCATAGAATAGTTAGGGTTGGAAAGGACTTTTAGATCATCTAGTTCCAACCCCTCTGCCATGGGCAGGGACACCTCACACTAAACCATGTCATCCATGGTTTTGTCCAGCCTGGCCTTGAACACCACCAGGGATGGAGCATTCGCAACTTCCTTGGGCAACCCATTCCAGTGCCTCACCACCCTAACAGTAAAGAACTTCCTCCTTATAGCCAGTCTAAACTTCCCCTCTTTAAGTTTTAACCCGTTACCCCTCTTCCTGAAAACAGGGGAAAAATATTAAGGTTTGGGGTATCATAGTGTAGAAGTAGACAATATCAATCAAAACTATATTTTTTACATCTTTTTCTTTTTACAGTAGCATATTAATACTTTTCTAGATGCAAAATTCTTTATAGATTTATCATTATTGCTAAAGTTAGGAATATTATATTTGTCTCAATAATTCTCTCATTTTATGTGTAACCCATACAGAAAAGTCAAAACATACAAGGAAAAAAATGTCAGTGATAAAAACTTTGAATTAGGAATCCATGCTGTAATATTATACAACCATTTGTAAAGAGATTTCATTAATGGTTAATTGCTCCAATAACAAAGTTAAGATCTTTGTTCGTTAAATATCTGTAGAAAACACTTTTCTGCATTAAAGATGAGGAATGTAAATACCTGTCATGTTAATGGGTGACGATGTACCTAACATAGCTATATTTGCCATTTGATGCAAAGATTGATTCTTGGGAAGCAAAATCACAATTCGTTTATGTAAGGAAGGCAAGTGACTCAGTTCATGAAGTAATAACATGCACAATGGCATTGTCTTCTCAGATCCTAGATTTATTAGTGCTCATCTGATACCAGAGAGTGACAATCCAGAAGATGACAAAATCTATTTCTTCTTCCGTGAAAATGCAATTGATGGAGAGCACACTGGAAAAGCCACTCATGCCAGAATAGGGCAGATCTGCAAGGTAAAATGATGATTTCTTCATGTGAGATGGAAAACACTTGTAGGGCACTTTGCAAGTGATTTTAGTAACTCTGTTTTCTTGCCCATAAAGTATTCAGTATTGACATTGGCATTGGGCTAAAGCACAGATCATTCCAGATGAAAAATACTCAAAGGTATATTATTCACTATTTTTCTGTTTGGGGAAGTTTCACAAACTATGATTTTTTGTTTAAGAAGTCATAGGCATCTTCTGAGGCTTAGAATGTGTCTGCAAAAGAGAGAATCTTTTGCAGGAAATGTTATACTTCCAGGTAGGCAAAAAACATTTGAAGAATTTACTTTTTGAAGGAATGTTAATACCTTTTCATTCCCACATTAGTGAAAATCCTTAAAATAGAAGCAAAGGAAGATTTAACGAAACTGTTGTTTAAGGTAAATTTTAGAAATGGGCAACCATTCAGAAGACCCTTAATGACTGCAGACTGAATCACTCATCCACACAGATAAGCGTTCAGATATTTTTCTGACAGACTTCTGAAAAAATTTCTACAAATGAAATTATATTAATCAATGTTGTAGCTTTGTCAACTACGGTGTGTACAGTAAAATTTCATGTTAATCCATAAGCACAATTTCCATTTATCTCCTCAAAACTGGAGGTAGCTGATTGAAAAACAATTACCCGTAAGTATGGAGTCCTTGGGGCACTTCATTCATAAGTTTTGCAGCTATACAACTAATCCAACTGTTCTGGCATTTTGACCTACTTTGTTGACTGGCATTTCTACTTTTTTGCTACCAGTTAAGAATAATAAACCCCTTGAGCTTTACCAGGACCTGGAAGCCTGGTTGCTCTGAAGCAAAATATTCTTCGTGTATGTATTATAATATATAAAGAAGTTTAGGTTTACCGTTAATTTTTTTTTTTTTTTATTATGTGCTACTATGAAATACGTCACAGTACAATGTCGAATTGAAGTAATTCAGAATTAGTGTCTTTGACAACAAAATAATGTTTTTATATGTAGAAGGTAAATTCTCTGTTTTCTATAAGTAGCATCTTGTAGTTATTTACTGTATTTTCTCTGTACTCTGTAGATAGTTAAAACAAAGACTGTTACTAGATATTCATGCAAAATGCTTTTGTTATTAGAATGACTTTGGTGGACACAGAAGCCTTGTAAACAAATGGACAACTTTCCTCAAAGCACGTTTGATTTGTTCTGTGCCAGGACCCAATGGCATTGACACACACTTTGATGAATTACGTAAGTGGCAGAAATGGCTTTGAATACAGAAATGTTTTCAAGTATTATACATATGAATTGAACTTAGTTTTCCATCTCTTGTTATTGTTACAGAGGATGTGTTCCTAATGAACTCAAAAGACCCTAAAAATCCAATAGTCTATGGAGTGTTTACAACTTCCAGGTACAGAACATATCATTTTACTTGCATGGAAACTTGGGTGGCTGCCTGTTTTAAAGAGGTCTCTTTGTTAAAAATGTTTTTAAGAAACACACAATTTTCTTAACCTTTGAAATGAAAAGTCAGTGGCAGTAAGAAGTAATGACTTAGGTTTCTTATGAACAATGTACATCAAGACTCTGAAGCTAGTAATCACAAAGACTATCAGTTTCTCAGGCTATTCTTGCCATTGAATTGGCTTATTATAGTGAGGATCAGAATTTGTGGCCCTTTCCACACAGATCTAGAAAAGCACACAAGGATAAATATGCTTGCTTGGGGGCAGGGTAAAATAGAAAATCTGTGGTGTGAGAAATTGGCTACTCACAGAAATATTAGTAAAAAATATTGCTGAAATCTGGAAAGTTTAATGATCTTTCAGAAGTTCTGTTATTGAATCACATATAACTGTGACTTGAGTGTTTTGGTTTCATTATGCTTTCATCAAGAACAAAACTATACTTGTAGCTCTGTCCTGAGGAGGGTTGGCAGTAGTGGTAGCATTGCCACATTTATCTGTGAAGGACAAAAGTTTTAGTTTTTAAACAAAAAGAATGCTTCTAGTGATAACCAGGCATGGAAGAAAGAGATTTACAATTCCTTACTGTCTTCTGTAAGAAACTTCAAGATAAGAAACAACACTGAAGTTTGTGTGTGCTGCCCAAAAGACGGAAGAGACTGCTAAGACAAGTGAAAAAAATGTGGAGTGTAGGAAAGAACTGAATAGTCCCCTTGGGACAGCCCTGTTGAATTTTACTGAAATTGGGAGTTTGCCCTTCTGGGGACAATATGTTTTAAAGAATGGAATAGCAGCCATCTACTTTGGAAAATGTCTGAGAGATTGTATCAGTTATGCTGAACTTTCACAGGTGAGTTAGGATTCCTCTGAGAGCATGTCAAAGTTTTGATAACCAGCACATGCAATAAATTAGGAAGCAACAAGCTGCTATTCCCATATGTCTTCCACTTGATTAAACCAGCTGATAATTTAAAGAACCTGATTTGATTTCTTCTTCCCTTATTTTTAGTAATATCTTCAAGGGGTCAGCTGTGTGTATGTACAGCATGACTGATGTCAGGAGGGTATTTCTTGGTCCCTATGCCCACCGAGATGGTCCAAACTACCAGTGGGTTCCCTACCAAGGGCGAGTACCATATCCACGACCCGGAACTGTAAGTACCCTAAGAAATCCAGCAATCTCAAAAGGAAAAATATTACACGTTTTATGGTCCTTGAGCTGAGATCCATGAAAGAAACTGAAAAAGAGATTAAATGTGTAGGGTGGCAGAAGGGAAAGCCAACATTTTCTCCAGATCCAAAATGTATTGATTTTCTTGTTAAGTATGAAGCTGCAATAACGACTTCATTTGGATTTCAGTTTTGGCATTCATACTAACAACTTCAGCAGAAGTTTGTGCAATGGCTGGAGAATATTACTGAAAGTCATACGTTTAATAAATTACTCTGCATTATCCTTTCCTTGGAATTTGTCTTTGTTCCAAATATTGACTAAGCCATTCTTAGTGAGAATGAACAGAAAACAGAGCATCTGCCTGGCTGTTAAGAAACTTTCAATTGTTCTTGACGTTAAATCTAGTGCAGCAAGACAGACATTTCTGCAGTGGATGACAGAGTGACTACAGTAATATATAATTTCCACTGGCATTTTAGGAAATCTGTGCCTCTACCATTTTTCTGTTTCTGGTTTGTGAAAGACTAAAATATCAGTGTATCTAAGACATCCATATTTACAATTCCCAACTGATATCATCACATTTTGGAAATGTTTCACAGCCTCTGAAATTAGCAGTAGGCTAAGAAGATGGGATATCTATGAAAAAAGCATTAATTGTATACATTGCAGTAGCTCCTTAACTAGCATAAGTCAGCTTGGCCCATTTAAGTTTTGAAATAGGATTGCTGAAGATTAAATATATATATACACATGTATACATATAAAGATGTATATGTAAAAAATATATGTTTATAATTTTTTTTTTTAAAAACTCCATAAATATAAACCACAAAAAACCCCTAGGAATAATTTAGATCCCTTCTTCTAAAGCATCGGCTTTTCTACTTTAGTTGGTGTGTTTTGAAATTGTTCTTGCAACCTGATCTTTCAACTGATCTCCAACAGTTCGAGGATGTATATGCTCAGCCAAATGAGAATGATTTCTTAAGTAGAAGAAAATAATGTCTCCCTGGTGGCCAGATTCCCCAGCGCTCCTCACTCCCTCTGGCAACTGCTGAAGGGATTCCTGACTTTTTCCAGATTTAAAGTACAAGCTCTGCAGCATAAGAGAGGTTTCATTTCTCATTTGACGCTGAACTTCTTTTTTTTAATTACTATAGTTAATTCTGATATGTCAGAGGTTTATTTATAAGTTGTATTGTTTTACATCCCCATGGAAAATGTGAATGGGTAGAATTTTTTGTATTGTTTGCATAGCTAATATCATCTTCTTTTCAGTATGACAGACTGAATAAGTTAGTGTTTATTATTCTGTTTATTTATATTCCTCTTTGGTTCCAGTATTGATTGACCTTTCCAGACAAGAAGCAAATAATAGATACTATGTAAAACTACAGATAAAGAAGAATGTTACATATTTCTGTTATGGAAACAGACTGAGATAACTGACTGCTACGTAGTGGTTCTGTTACATTCATTCTTCAGCAGAGATTAGACACAACTCTGTTGTTGAAATTCTGAGTGCACAACTCAAATACTTGCCCTAGAGGATGGCAGCATAGCTCTGCCTGCTTCAGAACCTGTGGGTTATCTCAAGACTTGTCTGAGGGCCTTGAACTGAAATCCAAATAGAAGAAGTAATGAATGGGAATTTCCTGAGAATAGCAGAAAAGCTTGGACTCAAATCTAGTCGCTAAGTGGCTGAGTGACCTAAGCCAGCACATCTTTTGCCAAAGTAGGGAAATGCAGTTAAGTTACATGTACTTTTTTTCTTGCCACCCTCTCAGAATGGATTTTATGCTTATAATTTCACCATAACATACTAGGATCACAAACAAAGTGCAATTTCATTGTAACATTTCTCTTGCCTAAGTGCAAATGTGATCCCAAACTATACCATTTTACGTAGCCCTGCAGTCACATCATGTAGTGCAAGAGGCCGTGCCACTGTAAGTGATGTTAATTAAAAAGCAGCTGAGGTCATCAGGTTCTTCTAGCCCACCACCAGTGACTTTAATCCTGGTGTTCACCATTTTGAAAAAGATGAGTTTTTTCCTCACAGTTGCTAAAATCCTAACCAGTAGTATAAAACTGAATTTTAAAATGAGGGCTTTTTTCTAAAAATCTGGATGCATTTTCAATGGCTTTGAAATCCTGTTGAGAATAAAGTTAAAAAGTTTTTTAAGCTCGTTTAGATGTCAGACTTGTGGCTTCCTTTTCCAAGAAATGGGGAAAGGGAAGGGAAAACAAAACCTGAGCTTCTTACAGTGAATCAGTTCCAGATCGTACTGCAGTTAAGCAGTGCTGAATTATCTGAGGAATTTAATAGGTGAGGAGCCAGTAAACTTCTTGAGCATCTGGTGACTTGCCCAGTATGAGTAAAGAAAAAGGAAAGTTAATGGTTCTTTTGACAAGTCAGAAAACTTCGTACACAGTTCTACATCAGCTTCACATTTAGCAAAGGAGTTGCCAGGATTTTTGCTTTAAGATCTATGGGACTTGGGGTTTGTTTGTTTGGGTTGGGGTTTGGGTTTTTTTCAGTTGTTTTGGGGTTTTTTTGTTCTTGTTGCTGTTTGGTTGTGTGGGGGTTTTTTTAACCTTTTAACAATATTTGGGAGAGGAGAGAGGATTTCATCTGGAATTTGTATCTGACTTTGTGTGAATTCAGCTACAGAGCTCAGGGTTTCTCTGCTTCATGGCACCAAGAGTCTATCTTCAGTTATGAGCAAAGAACTTTCTGTTCCTACCAAATGGTAGCTATTGACTTAATGCTGGATTCCCTAATAGGCCAATGAGGGGATAGCATAGTTACCTCCTCCTGACTGATCAATACCCCTGACAGCATACTGGAGACAAAGAATTTGGAGTGGATGGATGTTAAATGCAAGAGTTCTTTGACTCTACTTGAATACAGAATCAAGCTTATTTCTCTGAACCTTTCCAGGATATTTGTATTTATGCCTATCTTTTGGCACCTGAAAACTTTTTATTTATTTCTTTGCTACCAATGGGATTGATGAGGTATATAAGCATGAGTTCTCATGCAGCACCTTGCCAGTTAGCTTGACCTAGACCCACTGATGCCAAAACCAGGCCTGTCATTAGCATCAAGGATGATGTCTTTGTTGTATTTCCTGGTTTTGTGATTGTAAAATAAGTAAACGTGGCAGCACTGTCCTCTTCAGGACCACTAGTCCAGTCTAGCCTAGTCTGCTCTTGTCTAATCTTGTCTTATTTCATCTTGTCTCATCTCATCTGACTTGGCCTGTTCTGTTCTGCTTTGCCCCGTTCCACTCCGTTCCACTCAGTTCTGCTCTGTTCTCTGACTTCACAACCTTCAGAGGTCCCTTCCAACCGTAATGATTCTGTGATTCTGTATGATTCACGTGAGTTGAGTGTCCTCTGCAAGCAATTTGGACTATTGTTGGGCTAAATCTCACCTACTGGTGGTGCCCATTTTACTCAATTGAAAAGAAAGGGAGTTTGATTTCATCTTACGCAGTTTCCTAAAGTGGGGTGGGATGAATCTGAGCCATAGCCTAGTCCAGGCAATGCCCTTTAAACTTTAGAAGTAAAGACACAAAGTTGCTATATTTTTTTTATTCTCAGAAAGGCAGGGGATCCAAGGAGTAATCTGGCTCTCAAAACTGGGATTCTAATTTAAACACATAGAATTATGACACTAATTCTAGTTTTATGATTTTTCTGTGTAAAATATATCTTGGTTAACCCTGTTGCAAGTAAAAGCCTTTGTCCTAATAAGCCAGAAAGTAAATATTCAAGCAATTGAAACACAGCTGAAATTCATTTACTGAAAATCGAAATGAGTATTCATTTAATCATTTTTTTTAATGCTTGTCCAGCTCCAGTTAACAATACTTAGTTCTTGTGTAGTGATTATTATACTTAAAACACTTTATATGCATTATTAATCATTATCTAATTAATCTGAGTAATTAGTATTGAACTCTAGTTAGAATATTAATCAAGATGTCAAGCAAACTTCAAATTAAAGTGTAAAATTTTAAACACAAGTTTTTAGACATACAAATGTTTGGCCAATGTTTATAAATAGCCTGTCTGCTTTTCTCATTGTAATATTTCTGTACAAAAGAGTAAGAACATAGAATAATAAAAGGCTGGAAAATGTTGTCACAATAAAGTAGATAACTAACTTGCTTTGCACTGAGTCTGCTCTACATGCAGTAATCAAATATTCTACTTCCCTCCCTTCCTCCCTTCCATACCATGTAATGGAAAAGAATGCGGGAATTTGCTTACTAACAAATATGCCAAAAAGAGAGAATTTACACTTTATATGTCCATGCTGGAAGCGTCCCTTTGCTGAGCATAACAACTACTCCTTTTGACAACATTGATTTTTTAATTTCATTTCTGATGAATTATTAATAATTTGGATCAAGGTGATAGCAAAGACAATTGATTTCTTCTGCTGAGCATCCTGCAAGGTCTGGATTCTTGGTTAATAAGATGTTGTCCCCTAGGTTTTTAACTTAATTGGAAGATACTGTATACATGGATATAAAGGGCAAATTATCTAGGTCATTTTAACACCAGCTGTTTATATTTCAGGTTCAAAAGCCATAACATATTGTCAACTGGGTTTCAGAGTTTTACATGTCTTCAATAGGTATATGAACAAATTAGATGTGTGGTACGCCAAGTTCTTTGCTGAGTATCTTTGGACTAGTGATTTAATGCCATTGTAGCTCATATTCTTCGTATGTTCAATGTTACTAACACACTACTAATACCTATGTTAAAGTAACTTCTAACTGTTCAAGAAACACCAGTTCTACAGAAGAGATGTGGGAAAATGGTGGTGATTAGCCACACTACTCAAGTCTCTGAGGGAAACGTGGTAGGTGAAAATGGAAGAATACTCTTCTGGCTACCAAAGCTGTGGTCTTACCTCCTTTTCCCTTTTCAGCCTCTATTGTTTGCTCACATTGGGAGAATATGAGCAAAATGTGAAGAGCAAAGGGACTTCTTACTGTATTACTTCATGGGGGCCAGGTTCATTCCACAGGGACATTGTGCATTGCACAACAGTGAGGAGGTATTTCAGTTCTTTAGCAAGACTCGTCTCACCTAATTATTCACATGGATAGTATCATCAGCAACATTTACAGTAGGCTTTCTTTAGAATCAGTGGAGACAAAGGATATAGATTTAGGGCGTGACTCATTTGATTTGATTTAACGTTAACAGGATCCATGAAACGTTGGACCAGATGACCCTTGAGGTCCCTTCCAACCCGATATTCCATGGTTCTATGTTATTGGGTCTACATGGATGACACAGGCTTGTTGAGACAAGCAGGAGTTTGAGAAGTCAGTAGAACAGGAAATTGTCCCAGCATTAAAGGATTTGATTCCTCAGATATTTATTGACTTCCAGTCAACTTCTGAAGACAATACTTTGAAATAAGATGGTGGCATAATTGATTAATTTTATGCTGTATGCATAACTAAATATTGAAATTGCATGTCTCATGTTGAATAATTTTAGATATTTCAGAATTTCTTCCTGTTGCCAGTTAAAGACTAATACTAATCAGTAAATTACTGAAAATTCTTTTGCACTGCATAGTAGTAAGAAAAAATAATGTATGAAGATAATTTACATTGTGTTAATCATAATTGATTTAAATCCAAAATGAAAAAAAATGATACTTTTATTGACAGAATAAACTTTTGCTGCCTGTCATGGCACATTTAGATGTCCTCTCATATTTAATTGTAAACTGCATTAGTTGGGATGTTTGTAATGAAATTGATTTCTAATATGTTTCTAGTGTTCGATAAATAAAATGAAAAATATTTCCTCTTTTATTTCCAGTGCCCCAGTAAAACATTTGGAGGCTTTGATTCCACCAAGGACCTTCCTGATGAAGTTATAACATTTGCAAGAAGTCATCCAGCCATGTACAACCCAGTATTCCCCATCAACAACCGTCCAATCATGATCAAAACAGATGTGGATTACCAGTTCACACAGATAGTAGTAGATCGAGTAGATGCAGAAGATGGCCAATATGATGTCATGTTCATTGGCACAGGTAAGAAGTCTTGAATCTATACTGTATGCTCCTCCAGGCTTTATGGAGACATAGAGCAAATAAAATTTCATACTCTGAAGGACAGAACACAGGCAGAATGTTGTATACCCATGAAAATTTGGGGTGAGAATTAAAACTGTGCATGTGGGGAGGTCTTTCTTATGTCCATTCACTGTTACAGGTTCAGGCTGCGGCCTGCATAGCTTAATTCTTTAGGAGCTTTGCCAACTGGATTAAGATCAAACCACTCTCTTTTCAGCTACTGTTATTAGGGAATTTTATTAGAAATATCTTGTCTCATTAATTATAATTTAGTATTAAAATGAGTCTTTTGAGGTACCCATTTTGAAGTGCAGCATAAGAAGTATTAACACGAATGAGGCAAGCAGCCAGGTATGGGAAATGTCT
This sequence comes from Psittacula echo, assembly GCF_963264785.1. Taxonomy (NCBI): domain Eukaryota; kingdom Metazoa; phylum Chordata; class Aves; order Psittaciformes; family Psittacidae; genus Psittacula; species Psittacula echo. Next base: position 131,697,277 of record NC_137735.1, read on the forward strand.
TGTGTGCCTTTCAGGTATTTCAGGTATTGCCTTAAGATGCCCAGTTCTTATGCCAGAAGAGCATTTTTCTTAAAATGAAGATACCTGGCACACACAAAATGTTTTAAGAAGCATTGATATTCAAATAGAAACATGACATCCTTTCCAAAGCATTTGCAGAATCACACAGATTGGGCATTTTATAAGAGTGGAAATATGCACTCAAAAAAGACGTTTTATTCCAGAAAGGTAATAATGAGAAATAATAGTGACCAGAAATCAGCTGGCATACCGTGGCTTCAGAATAGTTTTAGTGGCCGCAGTATATGCCGATTAGCAGCTGGTGGATCTGCTTCTTCACCTTTGAAGATTTTCCATTAGTTAGATGGTGTTTCAGTTACATTGAATAAAAGTACTTAAAACTTCTATTGAACCTAATTGCTAATAATTAGACATTGGCATCATGAAGTCAAAACAAATCAAACCAAAACCCCACTGTTTCTTTTCAGCTTTGGACCAAAAATATTTGTTTGGCTGTCTGTCTTATAATGCTCTAATTGTTTTTTTTACTTGCTTTAAGTACAGTTCTGGTACTCTAGACCTGGGGTCACATTTCCAAAGCAATAAATCTCAAGGAATCTTTCATGTTGATGCCTGAATTATGTTATGACTAAACTGAGAGCTGATGAACCTTTGTGTACCAAACACAGTGCATGCATAGCAATTCAGAACATTTACTGCAGGAAATGCAGCTCTGCAGAAAGCATTCCACCTCTTTAAAGCTGCGGACTGAGTTATTAGATACTGGTGTTACAATATGTTCTTCCATAAAATATTGAAAAGTAGTTTCATATGATTTTACGCAACATATATATTTTCCATCACACATTGTAGACTTCAGTGCCACCTACAATTGAGTGTTTTGTGCCTTTCAACAAGTCTTCTATGATCTGCTTCAGCCCAGAAGAAAAAAATAATGGCAATAATCTCCTTGTCTGCAATGTGAAGGAAAAAGCCCTTCAGCGTCCAGAGTATGATGCTGAACAAACATAAGGACCTGATTTCTTGAGCACAAGAGATGGCGTTTATCTTACCAAAGTTGGGCATTCAGTCTAAAATGCATTGGTTTCTGCGAGTGAATGAGATAAGTACTTCCAGAGAGAGATTCACTGTACTTTCTTCAAGACCTCTATTGGATTAAGGTGAATAGTTATGCAGAAGTTCCTGTCTGTTTTCAGACAGTACAGGAAGACTTGCTTAAACCTGGGCTATAGCTTTTAGATATCATTATGTATAGTGTTTCTCATCTAAGTTAGTAAGGCAAGCTGTCCCTATGAAAGAGCTTCAGTGATACCTAGCACTTACCCTTGAGCTGGAAATTTAGACACTCACTTAATTCCCGTAACCACTAATATTCAGGTGTGTGGTAACTGCTCTGGAACCCATCCAACATTGCTGATAGTTGTGCCCAGGAAATGTAAGAAAATTATTGAAAGATTATTACTTGCACTTGCCAAAGGAGATTTCAGCACCAAAACCCCGGCTTTGTAAGTGTATGTTATTATTTCTTGACATATTACTTTTGTCTATAGAAACGGTTCTTTTTGCAGCAGGAGATTTTACTCTCATGGAACAAGAATAGGCACTACAACACTTATGCTTGGAGCAGGAGCATAAATGATGCTCTGTGCTCCCCTGAGCTCACTATCTTTATTGCAGCTTTCAGAATGAGGAAGGGGCATCTTCCATGCATGGGAAAGGAAAAGTGGCAGAACAGAGGCCCTGCCTGCCTTCTGCCAGAAAGCTGCACTGAGCAGGCTTAACAAAGTCAAAGGAACCAGAAACAGAAACACAATCAGCATGTATTACATGTTCCCCAAGCAAAGAACAAGTGGGGGAGCAGATTAGTGACTCTAGTTACATTCCAGTTTCCTACTTGATGATCAGAACCTATGACAGAACCAGAATTAAGCTCTCTGGGGTATGACTAGATTTTTCTGTGCAGGTCTGTCCCATCAGATTAGATGTGTTTCTCTGTATTTTCTCATGCTTTTGCACCAATCTACATTATTTCCACATGCTGCTGAACTTCACTATGTTGAAGGAACACTTTTTTTTCTCCTTCCCATTGAATGACTGATGATAATTGAACACAACATAATTAATAGCCATGCAATGTGGTCACATTTTCCTTTCCTGTGGGTGAAACCCTTAACTGAGCAGTTTCTTTCCCACTGTGATTGTACCAGTGTGTTTCACAATGGAAATAAAATCATATCAGCATGCTTGAAATTGTATCAGGAAAAAAACAGGATTTAAGATATGCACTTAATGCATATCCTGAGTGTCTGAAGCTTGGGATCATTTGGCACAGTCAAGGTACATCTGTCAGTAAAGCAAATTAATAATGGTAATCTTATCTTACTGAGCAGAGCCTATTGATCCTAAAGGAGAAGCCCGATTCCATTTGTGTGAAATTGTTTGAAATACTACTCTCTAAAAATTGATCTAGAACTCAGATAAAGCCCCACTTTGGTACCTGTGGCCTGACCAGAGTCACTGTAGTGATTAACACAATGTATCTTTGACCTCAAAGGCTTTCTTGAGCATCAAGCAACTGTAATTGTTGCAGGATCCACTTCAAAGTCAGACCTTTTGTTGAAACAACACTATGTAGGGAGCTTAAGTCTGCTGAGGCTGTGATCAGGCTCCACAGTTTCCCTTGTGCTGTTTTATCAAAATCCCCCTTTATTTCAGGAATTTTCAATGCAATTGCTGCATTGTGACTGAGGGCATAGTCCAACAGAGAACACAGTCATGACACATTGCTACACTGTTCTATTTATTTGATAACAGTTCTCTTCTTTTACCCGTAGCATGCATTTTCCTCAAAACCGCAGTCATCAAATTGCCAGGATAATTAAGGAAATTACAAATAAAACTAATGTTAAATTATCTGTTGTTCTGAATTACTCTGTTGTAGAAATGTGGATTTTGTTTTTCATCTTGGTTTAAAGTTTATATTGCATTTGGTCTGTATTGGTCTCAATATTCGTTGAATTAAATATATTCAATTAGTAGCAGTAATCATAATGAAAACCACTTCCAAGAACACTTATCTAGTATAATTTACTAGTTGACTTTGTACATGTAACAGCCTAGATAGAAAGTTGTGTTTTTATTTTTTTTTTTTTTTAGAAAAAACTGGTTTTTCCTTTTAAAAAGAATCTATGAATTTGTGACTAATGAAAGAAAGCAGTGAGGTACATATTTCGTGGGAAAAAAAAAAATTACCTATTTCTAAACTTTCAAAAGTGTGTACTAGGAAACCAACATCTACTTAAAGAAGAGCAGATGGGAAAATGAAAAATCTCAGTTCTACATTATATTCTAGGATTTCTAGAGTATTTTAATCGGAATTCATGTAATTAAGTTGAAATACAAGAATTTTCTCATTAAATCAATGGCTTTTATGTTAGTCAAGTTATAAAAACATTTTCAACCTGTGGAATCTCTTTGCTCTAATTTTATACATATTTTCAATACAGAAGTGGTGTGTTGTCATCTTTTTAATTGGAAGTTTCAACTAACACACATATATATATATGCACAAAAAATGTTCTGATTTTGTGTAATCAGTGTTGTTTTGAGAATGTTTACGTTCATAGTTCTGTTATATTGAGAATTTTATTCATTTACAATGCCTTATATTTTCCTGCTGTAGAATGTGCAACTTGAAATGTCCTCAGGGACATAGTTGTTATTCCTATGATAGTTTTACATGGCACTACACTTGGCTGGCTAAAAGGAAAAGTCATATGCAGAGTGTTTTCACTGCAGAGAGTCTGGAGTGATGTGTACCAGCCTAGAAATGATTCCTTTTTTTTTTGTTTTGTTTTTGTTCCCTGAAAATTCTGTTCATGGAAACAAACAAATAAATCACAGATGCAGAAGCTGTAAAACAGAGATGGTTTTACGTCTCAACCATGTTCATAAAACCAAAGGCTGAAGCTCTGGAATTTCAAGCGTTGGCCTTGTTAGTGTTAAAGCCAATTGCAAACCTCCAAGAATGTAAATGGATATAGTATTAAAATGCTGGCACACATTTATTTCTAAACAGAAGATACAAGTTATATTGCTTTTTACCCCTCAGCAAAGACCATTATCTAACACAGAGAGAAATATAGATGCCTTAAGGGGCTTATACATCTTCGGCACTTTGTTTGACATGGGGAAGATCTCATGTACTTAAGAGATCTAACAGCTTCATCTGTCTAACAACATTTGTCCAGATGTTTCTGTATCCATACTGAGCCTTCTGACAGCATCCTCATGTGCATTTTAAGAATGACAAACATCATATTCAAAATGGACAATAAAACATGCCTGGGTAAATTTAGTGCATTTCCTTCCTTAGTTAAATGACTGAAACATCTGTCATTTTATACTGTCAGTTAAATGGTATTTCAGTCCTTTTCATTCTTTAATAACTATAGTAGTGTTTATCTTCTTTGCTGCATTTTTACAGTTGAAAGACTTCAATAAAATGGCCTGCTGAAATTCAGCTTTTTTCTAGGTTATTTTAAATAGCAGTTTGTATTTTGAACAATTGCTTGGAGATTCGCAGCTTCACAAGCTTGATACATGAAATAATTACATGCTGCAAGGAACTCTGGCTCCTCCGAAACTGAAGTATGCATCTTAAGCACCTGAAAACTTTTGGTTTCTTTTTTCTTCTTTTCTTTCCTTCTCAAGATGTTGGAACAGTTCTTAAAGTGGTTTCAATTCCTAAGGAGACTTGGCATGAATTAGAAGAAGTCTTGCTGGAAGAAATGACAGTCTTTCGGGTAAGTGCAGCTGAATTTCAAGTGTCAGGTTATAGATTTCTCTGTGGACAGCTGCAAAGTAAACTTCTTGCAGTCTAGCCAAGGCATAGCCTGGCATACTCCTCTAATTAGCTTGTCATTTAGAGACCCAGACACTAGTCAAAATAAACCTTGAAACTTCCAGTGCTAGCTGGAGTTTAATGATAAAAGAGACAGCATTCTGGGCTCGTTTTGTGATGTTAAAAGTAAATTCGTATCTCTGAATCTTACAGCTGTTACATGCTGTAGTTAAATATGTATCTGTTCAAGTCTGGGAATAATGCCTGTCTGTTTTCTCCCAGAGTTATGCAATACACAAATTTCGTGGTTGCATCAACTCAACACTATTCAGACTATGAGCATAATGTAACTAGGAATATAATTTAAGAAAAACAGTGATCTGCACATATTTCTTATGCCTAATAATCTGGGAAACTCAGGGTTTGTGTTTTCATGACTTTTGGGTTTCATTTTCATGGTTTGACACAAGACACCGTAATCTTTAGTGCCTTCTCGTGAAAATTAATCTCTTCCATTTTTCCTGTCTGAGCCACCTAAAAAATAAGGCATCCCATAGGCACTCCTGCAAATTGAGGCTGAGTAAACCTTTCAAACACTTTCCAGACAGAACCCAGGGATCTCTTGTGTTTTGTACACAACAACGAATCATTTACATTCCCCATGTTATTCTTTTTGTCAGTGCCATTTTATGGCACCACTTCACAGGCTCCAGGCTTTTGGGGGTTGGTACCTAGCTGGGAATATGAGGTTAATCTGACAGTGTGAAGACAATGCTTGCATGCTTGGAGAGTCCCATGTCGTGTGGTCTCACTCTGGATGTGCTGACAAGGACTATGCCTCCAGCCTGCCCCAGGGACCCTGCCACCATGTCCTCATCACACTCACTTGCCATTTCTTTACCTTTAGTTTCTGAACAGACACAACATATCTAAGCAGAGCTTGTATATCTTTTTATTATTATTTTCAATATTATTATTATGCTTTTCTTATGGGCAGTCTTGCCTAAACTGGCATCAGTCCCACATAGAAAACACTGGTTTGGGTGCAAGATGCCTCTGAAAAATAGGTATCTGTTTCTGCAATCCATTTGGGGGGGGGTTTGAGGACAGAAATGTAGGGGTTTTTTCTTCCTGATTGTTGCTGGGTTTAGGGCTTTTTGTTGTTATTTTTTTAACACAAAAATAAAGTAGAAACTATGAGGAGAAAATGAGACAAGTAATTTGTGGCTCCCAGCTTTTTTTCTTTCCTTATACATGCAAAAGTTATTACATTAATGCAAGGTAATTTGGCAATTGTTGGTAATGTATGAGTCTCTTCCCTAAATCAAGTAGAATTGCCAAGCTAAAGGAGATCAGAGAAATATAAAAGTGAAAGAAAGAAAATAAATGGAGTGAAAGTTTTATTTCAGAAAGGCTTTACAGAAGTAGCATGGTTAATGACAAATTCAAATCTGGTATTTTACTTTACATGTGTATTTATTCATTACACAAAAAGATTTTGGTGTTCTGATTTACTTGAATGCTCATTTATCTCCTTTGGCTTGTATTTAAGCCTTAAAGAGGGCATTAATGTACTTCAGTGGAATAAACAGCATTTGTGTGCATAAGATATGGATCTTTCAATAGGGAATTTGCAACAGATTTTACATGTACCTTTAGAAGATGTAAATTTTCTTTATTTACTAAAGTGTTTATGTGCAACATGAACAATGTGTTTTGATGCTTAAATTGCAATGTGCTGAATACAATACCTTTATAATTCCACAAAACAGTCTTCCGTATCTGTTACATCGATAACAAATACCTCTTTTAACCCCATTTGTGCCATATTTCTCTGAACAGCTGAGCAAACAAACTAATGAGTTCAATTTTCCTTCAAATGTTACACTTAATTGATGCTTTCTAATATAAGTTCTATTAACCCATTTGTAAAGTCCACATGCTTAACATCCACTGACTCATATCAAATTCTCTCAGGATAAGCAATTTGAAAGCTACACAAGTGTAAAAGATTAATAAGGACTTTATTAATGTACATAACCAAAAGCATGATGTGTGGGATCAATAGCAGATTTTTAGATGGAATAAAGTTCATTCAGTGTTGACGTGCACACTTTGTAACCGAATTATGCTGCTTTTACTCTCAGGATTAAAATCCATTCAAGCAGCTGGGACTAAAAGGTGTAACAGTCCTTTAATCAGATCTAAATATACTCATTTTGTTAAATATTTCCTACAGCTTCTCATATGAGAAAGTAGGTGTTGGTTTGACATCTGCTTGCTAAGATAATTAAGTGTAGACTTAGCTCGGAGAACAATAACTCTCCTAGTGACCCATTTAGTTGATTAAATAGTGGGTGTTCCAGGGTGCAAATAACCTCTTGCCTGTTTTGGTTTTGTGCTCTGCAAATACAAGTAACTTCTTGGTATGTGAATAGTGTGGTCCAGTCAATAGGATTATACCTGGGACAAAGGCTTGCTCTTATGAATAAAATTTTGTACAAGTGAGTTTTTCACCTTGATATGGTTAAAACATGTTGCTTATTTCATTTTTACCACTTTTAATATATAATCTATGTATTTTGTTACAGCCATTATTAATTTTATATTACCTGGCAGGTTCTTTAAATGTAGTTTTAATACAAAGTGTAGCAATTAATTTCAAGATGTGAAATTAGTAACAAAGTAATCACAATGAAACTGTAATAATCATGGAAAATGGTCTGTCCACAATCAACATAGCAATCACAGATGCACCTGGATATGTACATGCATTCTAATTCACTTACAGCTAGAAAATATTCCACTGCCAAAGACAACAAGAAACACTAAGGAGTGTTTAGTTTAATTTCAGAGTTTCTAGGTTAGGCAAATAGCATTCTAGCAGAATTTTTATGTTTATAAGGCTCATTTTATATTTTAACTCTTTTTTTTTTTTTTTTTTTTTTTCCCCTAGGAACCCACTGTTATTTCAGCAATGAAGATTTCCACAAAACAGGTACTATGTGCACAAACTTTAAATCACTTTTAAATATTTATTGGTCTCTGTCTTTTAGAGACAGTAACTTGGCAGTCAGTAGAGACATATTAATAACAGCAGCAGCATCACATCCCTTTACATAAACATCACTAGTTTCTCAGGAAAATGTGACATGCAGAGAAAGTCTAGTTCATGTTACTTACTGGTAAGGTGGAAAATAAACACAAACTAACCAGCTGTCTGAATGCTCTCAATTAAAAAAATAATAAAATTGACATTATGGAATGTTCTCATGACAGAAAAATTGTTCAGGAGTGGCCAGACTTGGCCTCTTATTTTAATGGGACTAATTCTGGTCTCTGCAGCAATAGTCTAGTACAAAATGCAGATAGTGGAAGCAAAGACTGGAAACGAGACGTTCTCCTGTCTTTCTGTCCGATGCCTGTTACATTCCTCTGGGTTCACCATTTGACTTTAACAAAGAGGGTAGATCTGATTTAGTCCGAATTTTCCACGGTCTTTCCATTCAGTGACGTGGTTAAGGTAGGGGTTCCTGACTCCAGAATTTATATTTCCTACTTTCTGTTGAGTGCAGTAGTGACTAACTTCTGAAAGAAATGTATCATAGCCTTCATTGTAGACTAGATCATAACAAAAATAAACTGGACTTCTTGATGGATGGGAGTTTTGTCAGATTTACAGTGAAGGTGCTTTCTGAGCAATTACAGGCAATTATTCTTAGACTTGTTTGTGAAGCAGCTGGTGAGTTACGTAGTCATGCAAAGAACATTGGGTTGCAGTCCAGGAGTGAAGTGGGTATTAGGGGCCTATCTTCCAGTTCTGCCTAGAATTAGGTAGAGGGTTCCAGCCACTGTCAATTCCTGTCTCAGAAGTCTTAGATTTAAAATTTAGTGTCAAGTTTAACACAATAAAGATTTGGTATCCTTTTTCATATTTGTGTTGATTTGGAGCCTGATTTGGTAAATACAAGCAACTTGTTCACACTCATTAATTTCATCATTAAAGTCATTGCCAGTAAAGAGGAGATTTGGTATTACTTTGAGGACTGGGGCACTAAAAATTGTGTATGTTATAAATAAGGTTTAGTTAATTCTTCTACCTCATGCTGTGCATTATTAAACAGAAGTTGAATTCTTTCTGTAACGGACAGAGCACAATATTATGTTTGAAATGCTGCATATTTAACTCAGAAACCACTGTATTTAGAAAAGTTGTCTGAAAACATTCATATATTTGACAGAAAACATTTTGTTTGGGGACACGTTTCTAACACAGTTTACCACCTAAAACAACAAAAATGGCAGGACAAAAACATGTACTGTTGAATACTGGGATATTTAAAAACAAACCTGTCAAGATGTATATATGTTCACATCATACCAAAATGCTCTGCTTTGGATTATTTTTATAAGTGCATTCCCTTAAAACAACCAGTCATATTTAATAATGGACTATGCATTTTCACACAGCTTCTTTAAAGCAGCTTTAGTAATTCAGGAGAGATGACAATTTTCCCTGTATCTTTTGAAAACAAATTTATACTGCTAAAATTGTCTAAAACTAAAAAAGAGCATAAAACACAAGATATTCAGGCAGAGTTATGCTCATGAAAATTCAACCAGCCTTAGGCCAAAAATGACAGAATCATGATACATTATGACAAGCTTTTGGCACTGTCTCTGTATGAAATAAGTATATGGCAACATGTTTCCATTTTATATTTCTGATTTTAAAATACTGTAGTTTTATGATGCAAACACTTTACTCATTGTGTTCTGATAAGTAGGGTTTTTTTCATGTAAACAGCATGATAATTCTATGCATTGTAGAAAGCAGGAGGATGAAATATAAACAGTAAAACCACCATGTCCTACTGAATAACTTTAAAGCAATCACTTCATTTGATTTTTTTCACTAACAATTCTTTAATGGTACCGGGAGTTTCTCCTCATTTTTGAATGCTCTACTATGCTGATTGTTCAAAGGTACCTATTTTGCCATTGTGCCAATATATGTTAGAAATGACTCTTCATCCTGAAGACCAAAATCTACAAATTCTTCAGGAGTGGGACTTAGCTTAAGTTTTAAATTATGTAAAACTCTGTGAGAATTTCACCTTTGAGTGAGAGTGACTTTGAGCAAGGAAATTTAGTCTTTATGTGCAAGAATAAGCCTCGATACAGTCTTTCTCAATTCTACTGTCTTTAACTCACAGGAATTATATTCCTTGTAATTATGTTCAGAGCCCTAGGCTTGTGTAACCTTATCACTTAAACAACTTATGCATGGTTAGCAATAGACACAGACCTTCAGAGAACAGCATCCCAGAGCCACTTTAACACCCTGCAGCTGCCTAAATTCACAGTTTTGCGCAAGTCAAGCTTGCCGGGAGCCCCTGGCTACCATTCAGTCCTGAGCCTGTCGAGTGAGGCTCCGTGATTTAAAAGTATGGAAGCAAGCAAGGGTCAGGCCTGGCTTTCAAAGTGACTTCTTTTTGAGCAAGCTCTTTTGTTTTTCCCAAGGTCAGGACTGTGATCCTGTTTTTCAAAAAGCTATTAGGTTTCTGGAAAGTCAGGGGGAAAAAAACTAAGAAATCCTTGGCTGGTACAGGCCAGATTCTTGATTGGTGAACTGCTAGGAAGAGGTTTTTTAAGTCCTCCATAAGATTCTCAAAGGCAAGGCAGAGACCTTCAGAAAAGCCTTAGTGACTACTTCTGCAGTATTTTTCACAAAGTACTGAATTTTATTCAGAGATGGCCGTTTCTGTCCATAGTGAGCATATAGAAAGGACCAGCTCAAAATGGAGTTGTCGCTTAAACAGCCCTCTGAACTATTCTGCAATTACTTTTCAAGACATAAAATTAAGTTAAACGGGATTTGAATCTCATGCACCCTAAAATTCCATTTAAAATTCTGATTTTTTTTCTTTTTAAGCAGTACATTTTTCATCTCTCTCCTTTTTTTCAATTGCAAATGGAAAATATTTATCTCTTTGACTTCTAGAGAAAGGCTTCATTTTGGGCAGCACCGTGGGGCAAACAGAAACCACTGGGTTGCTTAAAATGCTAGTCTCCTCTCCTACAGCTTTTCTGGAGTTCTGATACTTCTGCAAGACTTTTTAAAGGACAGCTTTCCCACACACGCACTCTGCTTTGATCTGATAATCAGCTGATTTATTAAATTAACAACCTCTTGGGAAAGACTCTTTGCACAACAGGCAGTTTGACTGTGTATGGCAAAGTAAGGTCATTGACGCAAATCATTCTGTTACTGTTTTCTGAATTTCATACTGCCTGGATTCATATATTATTAGTGTCCGGAATAATGATCACCAGCTGGAGTCTAAAACTGAGATCAGAAGAGCAACAAACAGGGCAGCAGCCTTCAGGCTGTGCAGCACCTGAAACTCATGCTGTAGTTCACTGACTGAACTTTATGAACTTATCTACGAGGAGCAGAGTCTTGAAGTAACCCTATTTTGGCCTCACAGTTTTTTTTTTCCTTGTGTGTTTCTGGTCATTCTTTAATTCTAAAGACATTTATTAGAAATCAGGGAGGCTCTTCTTGACAAAATTAAATTGGTTACAGAGTTATGTAGAAAACCCTTGCACAATTCTTCTTTATTTTCCCACGTGCTTTCTCTGGGTTGATTTTTATATTAGCTGCACCACACATTGCTACATGCCTATAGAGATATTAATGCCCCAATTACATAGGGCTCAGATCAATACCATCTGGACATTTAAGATGCTTAACTGAAGCTCTCATTTAACCTATGCTGCTTCCATAATCAGTAAAGAGAAAAGGCATCCCTTGAGAAATGGTTAGGTCACCTAAGATTTGAATTGCTGCTCATTTTTACTGCAGAACGTACCCCTAAGCTGGGAACTTGATTAAGTGATTTAAGTTAGAGAGAATCAGCTTATCATGTCTGCTGCCTGTCATCTGCTTCTCAAGGATACAATACTATCTGGAACTGGTATGTACAATCAAGGCTTTGTCTAGAGCTCTGTGTGGTCAGAGATTTTTGCCAAAGGAATGTGGGTTTACAACCCAGCTATGGCACTGTAATAGGTGGAAGCAGCTGCTTAGAAAGGACTTAGTTTTTAATTGACCAGTAAATTTTCCTTTGGGTAGTGTCTTTGTCATATTTTCCTTGAGAAAATACTGGTGTTTATGTAAATGCATGGGACATCTCTGTTAAATTCATATGTCTGTATAAATTGCAAACTTCTGTCTCTAAAAGAAGTAAACCCAACACCTTTTTTAAGTGTTTTTGGTTTTGCTGTCTCCTTCTATGCAGTGCTCATCATTTCTTGTAGGTAGGTGAGTTCAGCCAACTTCCATCCCTGAATTCCTTGGAAATAGTACTTCTGGATCATCGCAGTGCAGGAGATTAAGAATTTTGATAACATTTCTTGAAATCCTATTTTTCACACCATGTTTTGCAAGAAAGGAAAGCAAATACAAATATGTATTTTCCTGGTGGGACTGCTTGGACTGGGACCATAAAAAGAAATGTACTAATTACTCCACCATGGGTGCTGGGTGACAAAGTGTAAGCTTTTGGTAGCAGAGTGACAGTGTTTCCAAAACAGATGGATTATGCCATTTAATTTTTGTTTATTTATATTGTTTTCCCAATTGTTGCCTCTCAGAGGGAACTAAATATTTACTCACTATACTCACACTTGTTTTCTTTGTGAATTAGTGCCAAGCTGAAATATCTCTGTTTGGACTTCCATGTGGCATCAGTAGTTCAGTTTCCTTATATCCCTTTGAAAACCAGCTTCTCCAATGGACCATGTGAATTTGGTATCAGAGAGGAAATTGGGAGAAGATAATCTGTCGTGATGCCATACAAAGCTGTCGTTCATTTTGCATGTGTGTTTTTTTATTTACTTCATGGCTTCTCTCTGCATTTGAGCTGCATCTTCCTGTCACCACATTTTAATCAAAAAAAAATTAAGCCATTTCCTCTGGTTAAAGTTATGCTTCAATTAGAGTATTTGACCTATAGAAAAGAGTATAAAGCATCACAATTATCAGACATGCAAAGAAGTGCATGTGTGGCAGCATTTCGAAGCTGAAATGTGGAAGCATCAGTCTGACATAATTTACTTTAGTTTTCTCACACAAATCAAAGTCATATATAGGAAATCTATGTTAAAGTTGTTTTTATTTAAATTCAAAAGCATATTTTCCATTGTGTTCTGTCACTGATTGCAGTGCTTTTCTAAGGCAGGGATCTGAATACAAAAGGAAAAATTGAAGAGTACTTTACTCTTTGCTATTGTTTGGATAAGCTACTGAGAGCTTCATACAAAAATCAGCGTTTTTTCTATTTAGTATTTTTATCCTGTGGACAATTCTCTTCTCATTCTTTTAGTGTTTGTCAGGATCATGATCCTTTGTTGTAACTGTAATGGTCCTAACATCTAGTTTTTTTATGCTTTTCTAGGAAAAACCTGGTAATTTGCAATTCTTAATTTTTTATTTTATTTTTTTTTTTAACTTTTATAACAGCAACAACTCTACATTGGTTCAGCCACTGGAGTTTCACAGCTTCCTTTACACCGCTGTGATGTGTATGGAAAAGCATGTGCTGAGTGTTGCCTTGCGAGAGACCCTTACTGTGCCTGGGATGGTTCATCTTGCTCACGTTACTTCCCCACTGCTAAGAGGTAGGGACAGTTTCAGATGTCTGCATGGTTTGCTATTTGTTTTAACTGATGGTCTCAATATGACCAGAGGGCTTTGGAGATTTTTCACGGGATGGTTAACTGGAGCTCTTTCTTTTCCAAAGAAAACATAATTGTGGGAGTTACAAGCAATATGAAGTCTTGGTTGATTTAAAGAGAACACTACTACTTCTTGGGTTGGTTTAAAAAGCTGTTGTAAGAAAACATTCAGAAGAGAGTTGTCTCTGAAATGGATTCATGACTTCGTATTCAAGTAATAAACAGCAAAAAGAAAAAAAAAATTTTCTCTAACACTAGGACTGATTGCTCAAGTAAATTATCCTGCATTTTCATGAATTCTAATTCAAAGGAAATACTTACAAAGTGTTAGGACATGAGTGGAAGGTTATTTTTCTAGTGGTATGTGACATTATTGTTATTATTCAAAAGTATAACTTGTATATGTTGATGTGTGTCTAAGTGCTGCAAGATTAGAACAACAACTATTTTAGATTCACTCTGCACTCAGGCTTTGCAATGCAAAGTTTAAGGTAAGACTGCGTAAGTGAAAAATATAATTGTAGTAAAAAAATTAAAATCCTATTTGCTTGATTTGAAGATTTCAAATAATATTTTCTTTGCCTGCCCTTACCTCCAAAATTCTTTATCTCAGAGTATATAAGGTGATTACTGAAGGAGAAATTAGAAATAACTGAATAGATAGATACTCACTTGCAAATCAGAACAGACATTAATGTAATGTTGTGTTTACCATAATAAATTGGCTAAAATGATAAAAAAGTATTCACATAAAACTGAATATGCCAAACATCTTCCACTTATGAAGAAGCAAGGAATCCAAGGGTTTGTATGCATAAGGGTTTATATACATAAAATTAATGGTAGCAGATACTTAGTTGAGAATGTCAGGACTCCAAATTCCAGATGTGGATTGGTTGCTGTGGGAGATGAATTGTGGAAAAGGGTGGGAAGTAACATTTTTTGTCACAGACTTTTCAGATGGAGGGGATTAAAATTTCAAGGTTTGTATTACAATGTATCCTAAACAAATACTGTAGACAAAAGAAAAAGCTGCTTATGGAACATCAGGTTCTATTTTTGTACCAGGAGGCTGAGTTAATCTGAGACAAGCTTTTGAGAAATTCTTTAGAAAAGAATTAAAAAGGAGAAACTAAACCCATCTCAAAAGAAGAGCTGGTCAGATTTTCTCAGCTGCATGGGCTAAATTCAGATTTGTGGTGCGAGCATGGCAGTTTATCTGGAGAAGAGGAGAAAAGAAAGGAGAGGGAACAGTGAAGTTTTCAAGGACAGTCTAAGAGATTGATTTGATCTGAATGTTGTAAGGGTTAGAAGTCAATATGGTTAAGTACTGCCTCTGAGTCAAAGGAGACAGTAAGGTCAGGAATCACCAAATCCGTCTTCTCTGCTACTTCCCATCTAATCTTTACCTCCTAACTTCATCCCTTCTCAGCATTCACTAGCACCCATTCCTGCTCCCAGCCCATCTCAAGACCCATAGAGCACATCATCTTGCCATTCATCACTTACACTGACGGAAGAAATAGGGCTCTTTGTCTTTTCCTTATCTATCTTTGCAACCTGTTGAGCAGCAGAGGAGCTCAGCCTTGCCATCAAGGGTAAAGGGACTGGGCCCTCTTTTTACAGGGATTAAGGGGCACGGTTACTAGGGCTAAACCGACTTGCACAATTCCAGGAAAATCTTGGGGTGCAGAATTTACTCATCTTGAGGCCACTATGAAAAAAAAAGGCTGGGATCCTGACAGTGTTCAGAAAAAGTTTATGTCCCTCCTTAAAGCACCCCATTTTACCCTTGGCAACAGCAGAAAAAAGGTCTGTGTTACTAGGGGAGAGGATCCTCTGTTTACCTGATACCTGCTGTACCCACTGCCTCAAGGCAGGTTTGAATGCATCTATGACAAAATCGGCATTACTGGAAACAGCTTAAATGTCAACATTTTCCTAATAATGAATCCTTGTAATTTTAGGCTCCAGAAATATTGAGAAAGTTGAGTCCTGAGGCAATTGCACAGATGCTTTACTAATAGTTGGTTCTGGAGTTTTGCTTTTTATTTTTTCCCTTTCTTTTTTTAAAAAGGAGATTTTATGAGCTATGATTTTAATTTACTTTTCTTTCTTTGTGTATTTTACAAGCCTAAATGACAGTTCAGAGCTCCTGTAGTGTGACCACTTAATTTTACCCCATGCAGATGTGTTCTGGTTCATATTTCATAAATCACTGTGTTGATACAATGGTGAAATGTGCGACATTTTCCTGAGATTCTAACTAAACATCTCTTCCAAACTCCATTGACAGTAGTATGAGTCTTTCCACATCTTTTCTACAAATAATATTCTATAAATATGCTGTGTTTCAAAATTTAGGAAGGAGTAACAAAATTTTATGTTTTCTTATGTCTTGGGTCTATTTTATTCATTGGTAATGTGAAGATGATATGTGAAATTAGGATTAGTACATTTTTTAATCGTGCATCATTAATAGCAGATTCCTTTATTCTGAAGCATGCTAAGATATCCTAATTCATAATTTTAATGATGTTTTATTCAGAAAGATATCTTAAAATGCACATCCTGACTTTTTTTTGCCTTAAAAAAAACCCTGTTGCCATACTTAACATGACTGATTTCAGGTTTAACTTTTGAGTACTTTTCAGTGGACAAAAAGTACAGTTAAAATCTTTCAGCCAAGAGGAGTTTGCTGTGCAGTTGAGGGAACCTCTGAGAACTCTCAGTATGTGCTGTTGCTGGGCTGTTAGTGAGTCTGCAAATCGGGCTAGTGAACAGAAGAGAGATGATCTCTGTGCTGCAGAACAATGGCTTTTTAAAAATGTGGGTTGTTGTCACAGGGGAGTGACCAATAGTACTTTTTACAAGGCTACTTGACTTTTGCATATCCGTTGCTGCATACCATAATCTGAAATCACAGCATTGTTCAGCAGCCTAATCCTCTTTGTTCTCCTCTAATTTTGCAAGCCCTCAGGCTTTCTGCGATTTTTAAAGTGCTCACACTTGAAACACATCTTTGTTTGCCTTTTTTTTTTTTTTTTTTAATATGAAACACTTTGGCTCAGCTGAATTTTGTGTCACAGCTATTTAAATAAAAATAGGAGCAGACAGACAACAAAACATGCAAAGTAATATTGTATTAAAAGGCTTCCTTCCACTAATTACAACATTTTTTAGCATAGATCAATATGTTTTCCAAAAGAGCCAGTGAAAATCAAAGTGGAGAAATAATATACTATGTTAAATGGACATACAATAAAAACTAGAATCCAGATTCAAGCTACAAAAGGGAATAATTGACATTTCAAAATCTTCCTATCCAAGTGTTTTATTCTGTTTATTCTAGAGACAAAGCTACTTGCAAAAGTTTTAGAAAAGGTTTTATCAGGAAATTTTCAGTTCGATCTGTAGTGACTGAAATGATCTATGTATTTTAATTTAGATTTTGTGGAAAATACAGCACTTTGACATTTTTTTCAAAGCCATCCATCCTAACATTTCATTTGTCTAAAAGATGTCATGATACTTAAAGTATTCTGTGCTTGCAGAAAAGCTCTAGTTTCTTCATGATTGATGCATGATGCATTGATGCATGTTCAACTGTATCATTAATACTTTGATCCTTTGGTTCCTGAATCTGTGAATTAAGTAATGATTTTGTAATCAATATTGCCAACATAGTTAAAATAAACTTTGTAGGCTCAGTGCAAGACATATGTATTTGCCAGGTTCTGAAGAATTTACTTTCAATTGTAAAGGCTGATTCTACAAACCGTGATAATGCATTGAATATAGGAGGAACAACATGATTTCCTTGCTAGTGCTGTTTAGGTGCACTTGTCACCTATGTAATTTCATATACGTTCCATTTGTTGCTCTTTAGTCATGGCAAATGTGAATGCTGACCACTGAGGAGGTCACTAACAGTTTTCAACTATGATATTTACAGACGTACTAGACGACAAGACATCCGAAATGGGGACCCACTTACCCACTGCTCAGACCTGCAGCATCATGGTGAGTTATGGGTAGTACTAAAGTACAGTTATTTGTATGTAATTTACAGACTGTGCATGAATAAAGTAGGAAGCACACGAATGATCTGTGCAATTGTCTTGAACATCTGCAAAAAATGAATATAATACGTTATTATCCCTATTTAAATTGTTTACAATGGCCTGGATCAGACACTAAAGACTGAGTGGGAGGGTGGAGTGTGGTGTTTGTTTTCAGCATTTTAATTTTTTTCTGCTTTGCTCACCTGATAATAGCATACCATCAAGCTAGGCATATTATGTCAGAAAAGAGTCATATCTCCTTCAGAACAGCAAGAAGTATGTACACGTTGCTTCACATAGTTTGTATAGGATGATAATCAAACACATAATTAACTACCTTGGCTAAATATGGAATGGTCGTTGTTGTAGGAGCCACACTAGAAACCCTTAAGAGCAACTTATTCCTTGTAGGAGTCCTGTCCCATGTTCTTTCAGCAGGGGTTTTCTTTGACGTCTTCTAGTTTTGTTTTTTATTGACTATTTAATTTTCACAATGCATTGACCAGATCTCCCTTTCTTGATTGTTTGGCTAATAAACTTCTTACAGTTTCTAATTTGTTGCCAAACTCTTCAGAAGATCTTCACTTAGAAAGTGAAAAATGTCTATTTTGCTCTAAGTGAAAAGAACACTTAGGCAATGCTTCCCTCTGCTGGAAAAAAATGATTACTCACATTTGTGGTACATTTATAATAACAGTTAAACCTCTGGACATATTTCAGCAAAAATGAAGAAGAGGTGGCTGAAAAAATTGAGATTTTTCAAAATCCTTGTGTCCTTCTAATCCTTGTAATGGCAAGAATGGTATATATTCCAAAGTTGTACATTTGTGTCAGCTATAATTCACTACTACTAAGTTTCAGTAATAGTTTTTCTGTCTTCCTTTTAATCATTTGAAACTCACAGCCTAACGTTACTATAGCTTTTCTTTTTACTTCTTGATTGTCAAACTCAGGTCAAGCTACTCAAACGGGTAAAAGAATTGTAAAAGTGCATGAATAGACAATGATCAATATGTAGTCACCACATTTTGAGAACTCATGAATGTAAAACTAGATTTTAGATTTTAACTAGACAATGTGGACTAGTAGAAAGTTCACAAATTTCCAGTTGCATGATATCTAGTAATGCTTATACAGTGCACATGAGACCATGTATGCATTGGGGCTGAGAGGACATGTTCAACTCCCCAGTAGGAAAATTTCATCAGGCATTAAATGTGGATTTTATTACCAATAGAAGCATATTTTAGCTTTACCTTTTTAATATCTGGACATTTTACTCATGAGCTACCATGTGGCTAGGGTTTTTTTAATGGTCTCTTGGCCTTGCTAGCTGTGCTTTATACAACTGTAGGTCTGTTTTTTATCTTCATAGACAAGGAAAAAATTTCAAAACACTTGTTTTTTGTATCTTCCCGTATTTGGTAAACATATTTGTCTGAAAAGATATCTTCTATCCAAAGGAAAGAGACTAATCCAGCACAGTTACTTCATGACAACCATCATGAGAACTCAAGGTCAGGTAAAAGCTAAACACCCAATCACAAGGAACTTTAATACAGCGTTGTCAAAATGAAGAGAGTAATTATGAGACAAGGTATCACTGAAAATTTTACTTACCAGTGAAATAAAAACAGGGTGATTAGAAGAAACGGTAACTTTCCAGCATACTGAGGGAATGCAGTTCTAGGTCCTAGACTTTAAGGATGCACTGTCAAAATGCTTAAAGGAATGTTTTAAACTGTTCTTGAGTGAAATTTGCTCTAAATTAATCCTTAGTTGTAAATCTATAAAATTTTCCGTATTTACTTGTCATTTACACATGATCATATGCTGTACAGACAGCTGCATGACCCATAAACTTCCTATGCCAACTTATGCTTGAGTTTTTTTGTTTGTTATGACTAGTGATTTCCTGGACAACAGATGAAGAATTGGGTTTGTCTATAGCCAAAAAATAAGCTCCAGCAGTCATTTACTCTTGTCTACACATTTCTTTGCAGCAACTGCCAGTTGATTCTCCATGTAAACTAGGAAAAATGGGAAATAATAATGACCTCTTAATGTATATTTCACTTTTAAAGACATTGCAGGAACTTACTTCAATATCAGTCTGAAGCAGTAGTGCTTTTAATCACTTTTAGGTAGCTCTTTCAGTTGTCCTTTTATACAAATATATAAGTAGTATTAAATTACTACACACCAACGTTAGAGGGAGCTGAGGATCCTTAGCTGCATTGGTGTTAGGTCAGTCATCTTTATGTCAACTAAAGACCAATTCTTTTTTTAAGCATAACATATTAGTGCTATCAATAAATTGATCGAGTTTGGGTTTTTTTTAAGAATTTGCAAAAAAGAGGCACTTTTTTTTAGGTGATTTATCTTAGGGAAAGCTCAAAATAACTGAATTTAACTGTATAGTGACATTCATTCATCTGCAAAGCAATCTTCGTATAAGTATTTAGCCTTTCATACTTCTTCGGTTATGTCAGAAATTATGCATTTAAAGTGTATTTATCAGGGTAGTAAACTGATACTGCTGTTGGGTTCATTTGGGGAATTGCAACACTCAGACAGGATTTTGGGTTAAATTTCATAACCAACTTCATGACTTCTATAATTTTCTAATTCCTCCAGCTGCTCTTCTGAACTTCCCAGACTTTCATTCTTCTTTCTAGCCTCTTCAGTGTCTCCCTCAGTCCCAGAGCTGTGCTCTGCTCCTGTGATTATTCCATCACTCGGCTTACTTTCTTGCACTCCATGTGCTCAATATTGCATTAACTTTATAGACATTTCTGGACCTGCCTTCTGTTCCTTTAAGTCATGGAAACGAAATTTAAAGGATCTCCTAAATCCTTTCTCATTGCATGACTGTCACCCCTACTATCTCTTCTGAAGCTGTGAGAAAATTTAAAGGGGGCTTATGCCACTTCCCCTGGTGATCTCTAACACACTAAAATGCCATGGACCAGTTCCAAGAAAACACTCAGAAATTTGAAATAGCATCAGAACATCCACTTTCAAGGAAACTTCCATGAAAACTTGTGACTAGCTTCTTGGAAGGTACCTAAATATTCCTGCAGAAACTTCTATAGATACTTAATAATATGCTACCATTCATGGGCAGTAGGACCTTTGCTAAAGAAATGTCTATTTTTGTCCTTTCTACTGATATTTATGATCTAGAAGACTGTCTCCTTGGATCTAATGAGACGAGTGTTACATGTGCTATGCTCCTGTATAATTTACTTGGACTATGCTGTGCTCAGGAAAATACACTCAAGTGGTGTTTAAAGGTTTTAAAGCTGTTTAAAGCTTAAACAGGGGAAGTTTATATTGGATGTAAGGAGGAAGTTCTTTACTGTAAGGGTGGTGAAGCACTGGAATGGGTTGCCCAAGGAACTTGTGATTGCTCCATCCCTGGCAGTGTTCAAGGCCAGGTTGGACAGAGCCTTGGGTGACATTGTTTAGTTGAGTTGTCCCTGCCCATGCAGGGGGGCTGGAACTAGATGATCTTAAGGTCTTTTCTAACCCTAACTATTCTATGATTCTCTGGTGCTGGAAGCTACTTAATGAATAACCTGCTGGTTAAATCAGCTATTCAGGATGTGGGAGTAAAGGTCTCAAAGTCCACTTAGGCTTAGGAGGTTGACTTGATAGCTCTTCTTCCAATGCAAGTATTCAAACTATCAGATTGCTCTTGTTGAAGCTGAGCCATTCTGCAACCATGATTCATAGAGCCTGGGAGAGAGAACTTGAAAGAGAGCATGCATTCTAGGGTGAAATCCCTGTGTTTCCATCCTTTATTGTAGAAGCTTGTAAATCTCTTTTTCACACAACCACATCACTGGAGCAGTAACATATGTGTCCCAGTCTATAAAAGGGTATATTTCCTACTGACTGTCTTATGCTACATGTGTTCTCTGTTGTAGATCCCAGTTCAGATAGCAAACGGCTTCTTCTTGACTATGTGAGGATCTTTGCCTGCCTGCTCAGCCATGTGAATTTGCTTTCTGAATTAGAGTGCCTAACTTGAAACAGAAAAGTCAGGACATCAGTCAACCATTCACAGTATTGATTCTGGACCCATGATGAATTATCAACTAATAATTTCCATTTCCAGTCTTTATCTTATTACTTCTAGCTATATTCTGTTAACATCTTACATAAATTCGAGTTTTCGCTCTGTTTCACTGACACAGATTCACCTATGTTCCATCTCAGACCTTACCACTTGTATCCCCACTACATTCTCTTGCTGCTATGTTACCCTTCTCTTGCTTCTTTGCTTCCCAATTCACTCCTCCATTGCTCGCAGTCTTCCTGGCCCAAAGCTGCACTGACATTCTCCATAGGGATGTGGTTTCTGAGAGCTGTCATAAAAGTTGTTTCACTTAGCTGTTTATATAACACCCCACGTACTTGCTGGAAAGGTTCAGAATCCAGCAGAGGAAAGCAAGCTAACTCACTCCCTATTTTTGCATTCTTAATAGGCCATTTGATGTTTCCTTACTGAGAACCAGGCAAGCACCAGCTCCTCTTCTGTCTCCCATCCCTTCTCCGATCCTCTGTCAGGGCTGCAAGTCATTATGGAAAGACATGTGATTGTTCAACATAAAGCAGGAGCTCAATTTTGTTTTTACCTTTGGCTCTGTCATCTAGCAAACAGTCCGTGTTTGCTAAACAATGTGGCCAATACGATAAAGGCACAGTGAAAGCAAATAAAACTTGACAAAGGATTTCTTTGAAAGGATTTTAATCAGACATCACTTTGCAGTTAAAGCATATCAAAAGAAGTTCCTTAAAGATTGCCAGTGCTAAAGATCAAAAGTGGAAAATGGAAAGAATGACAACGGCAAAGAGACAGGAAACCCTGTGAGATCAACAAAATGTTAAATAGCTTACCAACCCCTTCCTCCCCGTTTACTCTGTAGGATTATTGTACTGTTGCCACTTAAGTCCATAACAGTATTTTAAAGAGCTAAGGTGGAGAGTTGAAACATGATGCCTTACAGTCTCTGTGGTATTGGAGAAGAATCAAATGCCGTAAAAGTCCTATAGCTATGTGATATTTCCAGCCAGTTGATGAATATCTTGAAATATTGTTGTTACAAAAGGAAGTAATTTATTTAACTTTCTTTTTCCCCTGCCATAATGTCTGGTTTACTAAGCTCATTAATTTCCATAAATTATATTGGTATGAGAGGAAATAATTAATTGAAGATCGTTTCCCCAAAAACATTTTTCCTGGTCATTAACAGCTTCAGCAAACTGCAGTGCTGTATAATCTAAACGCATTATACTACTTTTAAATAGCCTCATGTTATATTACTTTGCTCTAAAGTATTATGATCATAGAGCCCAGGAGGCATCATTGCAAACATTCTGCAACTACACTCTGAGTTTTCTTACTGCATACAGTTTGCTATTAAAAATTCTTGTCGTGTCCTGGATGTTTTCCTTAATGAATAATAATGAGGTTTACACAAAATTTCACAATGAAATTGAGATGTTAACAGCTGCTGGGATTTAGAATACAAAAATAATTAAAAAAATATAATTACCAAGGATCCTTACAAAGAGTTGATGTTGATGGAGATTTTCCAAATGGCATACTGATATGGGGAAGTTTTCCTGTTAAAGTTTCTATCTTTAAATACGTTAAGGAAGCCCAGTTTCTACACACACATTCACTTAGCAATACAGATTTATATTCCCTGGTAATTTTAATTTTTTTTTTTCTTTGCTTTACAGATAACCCAAGTGGTCAGACCCTGGAGGAAAAGATTATCTATGGAGTAGAGAACAGCAGCACTTTTCTTGAGTGCAGTCCAAAGTCTCAGCGTGCCGTAGTCTACTGGCAATTCCAGAAGCAAAATGATGACCGCAAAGAAGAGGTATTGTAGCAAAAATAAAGAGAAGCAACTAGTCGTCTTCACACATATCTTAAGAGAATAATCTTTTCTGGTGGGTAGGGAGATCAAGTTAGGAAATAAGACCTTTTTTGTTACATTAAAGTGTTTACAAATATACCCAAACAACTCTGAAGCTGTTTGTTGAGGCTTTTTTTTAAGCATGTACTAAATCCTCAGTTACATTAGCAGCTTTAGGTACTTCTGCTGTTTGCTTTGTTTGCATAAGTAGTAAATTATTTAGAATTTATTCTTAGCGGTGACAGCAGCAGACAGGTTTGTGCCTTTTCTGTCTGCAGCAACCTGAGCACGCAAAGAATGAAATTATAATCTAGATATTAATTAATACAGGAAAATATTAATTAATATTAATTAATTAATTCAGAAAAATATTTTGGACAGCTACTTGTTTGAATATTAAAATTTTGAGATTTAATCCTTATAGTTTCTTTGTAAATTCTCCACTTGTGCAGAAGCCGCTTCTATGCACAAGGCCCTTTGTAGTAAGGAACAATAGGAAGACAGAAAGCCTTTCCTACAAATATATCTAGGTTTAACTAAAAGATAATAGTAAACGTGGCTTCAGTAATACAGCCGAATGCATCCATGTTGACTCTGCTGATTACAGGCTTGAATCTTTTGTAATCTTAACAGCAAATCCATCTGACAGAGTTGATACAGATCTTCAGCAGCACTAGGGACTTAGGAGTAAATTCTTAATCCCTCAAACTCTTTGCAGTACATCAATAGTCTTTCCAGCGTATTTGAGACTTCCATAACTACAGGTGGCTGGCAAGGATTTTTCATTCATGTTGCTTTGGGGATTTTTGGCCATGTTTTACCAGCTGAAAGGAACAGTACTAAGGTACTAGCATGGTTAGAGGATAAAGTTGCACATCTGTGAAAGGTAACTATTGAAATTACCACTTTTTTCCAATACAGATAAAAGTGGATGATCGCATGATCCGGACAGAACAGGGCCTATTGCTACGAAGTCTTCAACAGAAAGATTCTGGTACCTATTTTTGTCATGCTGTGGAGCATGGCTTCATGCAAACTTTGCTCAAAGTGACCCTGGAAGTAATTGATACTGATCACCTGGAAGAGCTGCTCCATAAAGAAGAAGATGGTGATGCTTCCAAGACCAAGGATGCTACCAATAGCATGACCCCAGGTCAAAAGATCTGGTATAGAGACTTCATGCAGTTAATCAATCACCCCAATCTCAACACAATGGATGAGTTCTGTGAGCAGGTTTGGAAAAGAGACCGCAAACAACGCCGGCAAAGGCCTGCCAATGCGCAGGTGAATGCAAATAAGTGGAAGCACCTACAAGAGAATAAAAAAGGTAGGAACAGGAGGACCCATGAATTTGAGAGGGCACCACGGAGTGTCTGAGCTGCATTACCTCTAGGAACCTTATCCAAGTAGAAACTTGTATAGACAGATAACTGGAAAAAAAATGCAATATTCATGAACTTTTTCATGGCATTATGTGGATGTTTACAAGCGTGGAAAGTCCAAACAATTTCCACCAGGTTTAAATAAAATCCATTTCTAACTTTCCTACTCCGATTCTAAGACCAGAAAGACCAGAGTTTCAAGGATGATAACTCACCCGGACCTAACTTACTGCTCAGAAAGTTCTGCAAGTGTTCAGCAGGCAAGTTTTGCTTTCTCTTTTGCCTGAGATATAAACAAAATGCTGTATTTCATGCTGTCATCTTAAAGAAAAGAAAAACAAACCCCACCTTTCATCATCAGCACTACCATTTCTAGACTTATACATAAAACTGCATGAACTCATTAAGCTGATGAACGTCTAAACACATGATTGGACACAAGGATTTTGTTCTTGTTTTGTCTACCAGTTCTCCTGTTTATATGTACTAGAAGAGGAAAAACAATACTGAATGAAATTGTTTGTGGAAATCTGAACAGCATCAGCCATCCATCATCTGGAAGAACAAAAAAATGTGGAGTACACTGGCCTACTACTGATGACTTCTTTCAGCTTTGATCTAAAGATGTATTTTATTAAAACTATAATTTAAATGTACCATGAAAAATATGCAGCAAACATTAGCTCTTTTCTAAAATAGATTAGACTTTTTGTCTTAGAAATATTGTACTTCCTAATTACTGGTTTAGAGGAAAAAAAAAAAAAAAGACAACATCCAATTATGAGCTGCTTTACTCTTGTTTGGAAAATCTTCCAGGGGAGCTAGTCACAGTGTAGTTAACCTCCTCCCCTCTCAGTAATCTGTATGACATGTAACTTCAAAACAATTTTAAAACTAAGCTATTTTAACATGGAAGTCGCTGTATAGCATTTAAGTCTTCTGCATTCTTTTTTTTTTTTAAGTATGGTATTTGAAATTATTCAACTTGTAAAATAGCTTGCTATTAATTGAACCAATGAAAAAGAGAGCATTGATTTTCAGTTGTACATTTTTTTTTTACTAAAAGAAGCAAATAGCATTAAAATACCCTCCACTAATTATACTCTTGCTTTCTTGGTTCATAAATATTTGTGAATGCTAATATTTAAATATTGTGGCTCATAGACTGTCATATATACATGAGCAAAGCTCACATTCAGTTTAAGGAGTATTTTTTTCCCAGCTCAGTGGTAGAAATATGTCCACATTACTGTGCTCCATTCTTTATGTGGGCCAGATCACCCAAATGCTAAGAATCAGCACTAGGCCACATAAATAGTAGCCTCAAAGCCAGCTCTCTGTTTTAGATCTAAGGGACAGTTTCATCTGTGGGCAAAGTCTGCTGCAGTAGTAAACTGGTGAAGTTCAGCTAAAAGACTAGTTTATACCAACAGATAATTTGGTCCTGCACTTCTGTCTTATTCTATATACAGGAGAGCAGGAGGGTAAAACAGACAATGTACTTGCACCATAAATGTCAGCTTAGGGTTATAAGTAGTGGATATATTCACCTCAGCACAGATGTGCCTTTGGTCCCCAGTTCTATGGTGTCCAGTTCTTTTGAGATCATCTTTCTCCAGCCTCCCATATTTTATCTTGGTAGAGTCCATAAATGGCATAATTTCAAGTAATGTCATTGTGGGGAAAATTACTAGAACAAAGTCCTTAGTTTGCTAAAGGAGCTTTTATATAAAAGTGTGTCTGTATTGATGACTGATTGCTTTGTTGTTATTCAGTCCAGATTATTTAATTTATCAATCACTACACTATCAGTCTAATCAGATATAACACAACTGCTGTGACAGCTTCTCTCACAACACATCCCAGTCTCCTTGCCACTTACTAATTCAAGTATCCTTCTGATGAATCCTTGGCTTCTTGACTCCTTAGTGATTGGATTTTTATTAACAACTCAGTCACTTTAGTCCCTTTTGAATCTTTTGCAGGAGATGAACTTGCAAGGTTTTTTGTCGTTCAATTCTTTAGCAAAAACCCAAAAATCATTGAATAGACCAGGGCAAGTCTGTGAGGCCATGATTTAGGAAAGCACATGGGAATTTAGTTTTAAAGCAACTTTAAGTCTCTCTTATGTTTAACTTGACTCCTGTGAACTTTAATAAACTATTAAATTCCCATGCTTTCATGATGTGCTGAGTAGGGA
Source organism: Psittacula echo (assembly GCF_963264785.1). NCBI lineage: Eukaryota > Metazoa > Chordata > Aves > Psittaciformes > Psittacidae > Psittacula > Psittacula echo. Next base: position 131,724,462 of record NC_137735.1, read on the forward strand.
TGAATTAAAACAGTTCAGCTATGGGCTTTCCTGTCCAGAGTATTAATTTTACAGCTCACCTTATGATTAATTTCTAAGCATTGTTCTCAGTTCAATTATTTAATTGTAATCACAGAACACTCTTTAGCCTTTTGTGTAGATCTGTTGTGTACCATCAAGTCATTAGAATCGTCTTTGTTACAAAGGAAACAGTTTTAAAATGAACCTCAGAGAATTCAGTGGGAAAATACAGATGGATTTCAACAAACCCTAAATGCCTTTGTTTCCTTTTTTACATATTAATGGATTGCTGTCTAACTTTTTTTTTTTCTCTACCATGCTCATAGCAACTGGTTCTATAGCAACTTGCTGCAAAAAATCAAACTAAACCCAACCTATTCTACTACCCCTGAAGAAAAACCAGATTCAGTTAAGTCAGGATTCTATTATATGTTTCTCTATGCAGAGAAAGACAATCAGTGGGAACAAAATTACAGAAGTTGCAATGTTTTTATCATAACCTGGCAGTCTAGTTGGTCAATCAATATAATCAGATCTTACAAACTTCAGTTCTTACTGACATGAGTATTCTTGTTTATATCTTCATGTTTGCTTATATAAACAAGAGGGCAGAAGATCAAGCCAGAAGTGGAAATATTTTATTTTCAGGTTGATATATGGTCAAGTTAAAAGCAACATTTAATACTGATGTGAAATTAACTTTTTTCAAAGAACCTAAGTCTGAATGAATTCATGGTTAGACAGAAGCCCTGCAGCTTCAGTAAAATTCACACCCCCATTTGTGTTATTACTGTTTAAAGCAACATAAAGTGTGAAGATAAAGACAAAAATGATATTTCTGTAAATCGTCAGTGAAACCCTCTAAACCTCTGCTTTCAGACTTTAGAAATAAGTAAAAAGTTGTGTTTAAGCTGGAGAGAAATAAAGGATTTAATTTGTAACCAGAAAGATCTATTTTCGTTTGTTTTAAGATACACATTTGCAAGGAACAAATGTACTTTACATTATTCTTACTCATCTACACTTTGCACTTGCATGGATCACTGAAGATGGGATTTTGTTCAATGGCTCCTAGAAACTGTATGGTTATGTTAAACTGTAACATCAAACTGAGAAAATGTTCGTTGTTGCAGAACAGAGTTAAATCTTTATGACCCAATAAAGTCACTATGTAAAAAAATAAATTAAATGCATGTGAATGCGCATTTACTGATCCTTTTTATGTATTATTTAGTGAATATCAATGGTATGTGTTTAATAGTTCAGTTTTTGCTACCTACACATTAGCCAAAAGAGATGTAAATATTTTTGACTAGATAAAGAGGTACAGTGTAAAGTACTGTTATCTAGAGGTACTCCATTTCAGTGTGTTCAGCATAATACTAAAATGCAAGATTTTGGCACACAGGTGATAAGGTAGTTTATTTGCTATATCAGTGCTAAAGTTATGTGCTTATACTTTAAGCACATTACTTACTGGGTAGTAAATAATTCTACTTCTGTATTTATCACTTCAATTCAGATGGGAACTAGAAAACTGGAGTGAAAAAAGTGTAATGAAACTGCTGCTGTAAATTATTTCTTTTAGCATGTATTCGGTTGTTAAATAAACATTTCTCCCAAATATTTAAAGTTCGCTGTCTTGACTGTTTACATGGAAATGTGCCCTGTAACTTTCATGAGCATATGGAGTGCATTGTTGCCAATATAATGCTATCAATGTATATGAGCTCCATTTACTGGGCCAGAAGGGTTGCTATTTTTATTAATGGTGTTTATTGTTTCTTTTTGAAGACTACTAACTAATAATGCCCAAAATGAAAGCTACAAACTTATCTTCAGCCTATCTTTTGGCACAGCTGTGTGGGTTTATGAGGATAAAGCCACGCATACGCACCACACACATACTCTGCCCATTCACTGAACTGTAAATCAGCGAGTGTTAGCAAGGTGCTGTACCTGCAGGAACTTACTCTGTGTGATGCTAATAGCTTAGTACAGCCATCCTGCTTCCTTTTGGAAACTGACTTGCACAGACAACAAGTAGAATAAATCAGGTTCTGTCTGTGACTGAAATACTTTTGTATCCTTAGTTAAAATTAGCAGCTGCTTACAAGTGCTTAGGGGCTCTATCTAAAGGTAATATGCTATAGCACTAAGCATTGTGCAAACAGCTAATGAGACAAATGCCCTGGAAAGCAGGAAGTTTAAATATACCAGATTTGCTGTGGTATGGAATACCTCTTTGGCTAGTTTGTGTCAGGTGTCCTGTCCCTGCTTCCTCCCGGCTTCCCCTCCCCCTTGGCAGAGCATGAGACTCACAAAGTCCTTGGTAAGAATAAACATTCTGACCAGCAACTGAAAACATTGGTTTTATCAGTATTATCCCCAGGCCAAAAGTCAAAAACACAGCACTGCACCAGCTACTAAGAAGTAGAAAAAATGACTGCTACTGCTAAACCAGGACAAGTTACTACTGGCTTCTGAAAATGAAAATAAGCCCTCAGCAGCAACGAGGCAACTCAGTGGGGTGCAAAAGATGTCTGCAAATACAGAATGGAAATGGGAAGCCCTGAATCCACAGTGTTTTGGGGGTTTTATTTTTGTCTGTCCAGTACATGAATTATAAATACTCACAGAGGAAGACCCTTGTTTCTGGATGTAGTCAAGCTGTGCCCTTTGCTAGAACTCCCTGCAGAGCACAGCTAAACTGATTGTCCTTTGTTACTACTTTGCTGCATTGCCAGGAATGTACAATGCCTAGGAACAACCTTCAGTGACACTGAGTGAGAAGAAAGTAGAAACATTCAGTGTTTAATGCTTGTTTGTTCATACATATATACATATATATGCACACATGCATTTAAATGGCCAGCTTTCACAGAGATGAAATCCCCTTTTCCCTGAAGTATTTGGGGTTCTACATGTAATTCTAGTGCATCTCTGAAGAACACATTTGGCAGCCTCAGCTATAAATTGTTATAAATGTTTCCTTTGTGAAGACTGAAACACGCTATTCTGTTTCCTTACAGGTCACATTCACTGAGCTCCCCATCAAACATACATTTAATGTGAAGCAAAGTTATAATGTTTTTTTCCAAAGCCTGAAACAAAAGCACTATTCTCCCCATAACGCTCAGTAACAGGATACAAGTAGATCAGAGTATTAGTGAACCAGCCAGCTTCTTTGCTCCCCTTAAATACTCACGTGAAAGGTTGGAGGAGCTTCATAGAAAAACTAGAAACTGCAGAGAACAGGCCTTGTTTGGGACTTTTTGTCCTGGAATTTATCGAAGGTTGACATTTCTGAGAACTTAAGGATGATCTGAGCTAAATCTCAAAGCTCTAGTAAAGCAATTTCCATACAGAAAAAGTTTCACTTAGGTTAAAAAGCAACTTCCCTTTCTTTCATAGCACTTTTTTTACCCTTTTTTAGGAAAAGGGGGTCCTCTTCACTCAGTATTTAGCCAGAAAGGTCACTGTATAGTTTCTATAGCCATTGAAAGGCTAATGTCTTCTTCAACACACATGGGGAACCCTGTTTCTGATGACTAGCCTGCCCTGACCTTCTCTGTTTCCAGGTGCTCCAATGAAACTAGAATTCTTCCAAACTAGTCTATTCTTGCCACATCTGTTAGTACTAAACCTAAAAATGTCTGTTCTCATCAGTAGGGATAAAATCAGGCCTTGGTGAGCAATAAAAAACATTTTCATTGGTACAACACAAGAAGATGTCTGTCATGGAATCACGAGGGATGGCATCTCCCTGTGCTGGGGATCAGAGGTGTCAGGGGCTTCTGAGAGTGCCAGGGCATGGCCCATCAGCCAGGGCCTGTCCCCCAGCCACCGTGCCCTTGGGATGGGGACACAACATCAGCCTGCAGGTGAAGCCAGATTGACATAGCCCATGGGCAGGGCAGTGGCGACTGGAGATGGCATCCTACGGCCTCACTGATTACCCTAGGGGCTGAAATGGGGTCCTGGGCCATGGGCATGGTGGTGGGAGCCCCAGGGGTGCAAATGGACATAAGGGTCCCCAGCTTCACTCAGGCACTGACAGTGGCTCAATAAAAATCCTTGTAAGTCCCATTTATGCAGAGGCAAATGAAGATTCCTGTTTCTGCATGAGAAAAGGATAAAGAGACTCTGGTAATTCTGCAAGATCCAGTGCATTAAGTAAATATTAAATATGGTTTGACCTGAACTTCTCATTTCTTGCTATAGCTGAGGGCAGGAGAGGAAAAGAGCAGATGAAAGAAATGCAGATATTTCAGCTATCTTTTGCAATGGCCAGCCCCTTAGGCTCTTTAGTTTCACATATTTTTTTCTTGGTTTGTAGCACTATGTAAAAAAAATGCATTCCTATAATCTCTGCTTTCAGTGAACACCACTACATTGAACAGCTCAATAAACCAGAACAAACAGACAGACTATGCAAATTCCTCCTAAGGCAGCTTAACTTTCCTCTTCTGTTTGTTATTTTGTTATTATAGTAGGGACACTGGTGTTCTTTTCGTTAGGGCTTTGTCAGCACTTCTAATATAAAGCCCTATCTTACTTCTTCATAGTTTTGTCTAAGGTAATTCACTACAAGTTAAAGGTTTTAAATATCAGTTCTTAATCAAGAAATCATTTTACAGTAAGAGAAAATTGCTAAAAAGTGATGAATTCTATTTTGAAAATAAAGGAACAAACAAATTATAACTTTAACCATGTCAGGTTGTTGTTTTACTGACTGTGCTGCAATAAAATTAGGAGCTGAGTAAAGCTCAGTGGGTGTAATGAAAAGCTTCCCACTTCACTGAACTTTGTGTTTGTTTTTGAAACATCTGCAAGCTCATCAGAGGTCCTGAGTCAGACACCCACTTCACCACATTCTAGTATGATTATTAGTGACTTACATGTTGCTGTTCCACAGTAACTTCTGGAGTACAATGTTTTTTTGCTTTATGCCTGAGTCTCTTCATGTCAGTTGATTTGTAATTGCTGTTGTATGTAAAGATAATGTAGGTTCAGCTCTTGCCTCAGTTTAACAGCTCTCCGATATGCAGTACAAATGCAAAAGATTGCTTGTGCTGTTTTGAATACTATATAGTTAAGGAGAAGAGATCTTTTTTTGTTCTGTAATAACTGATATTTAGAAGATGCAACTGATCTAGTTCTGTTAGAGCACTGTGGAATTTTCCACTGTATTTCCCTTTAATAATCAACTACACACCACGCTTATAAACATGACAATGTTTCTAAAAATCAACATGTTGTATTTTTTTTCTTTAATGTTAACCAGCATACTTTAGCTAGATCCTCACCCAAATAAACAAAGCTGTGTGCTCTACCACCTTCTGTATTGACTGGAATCTATCAAACATTCAGGGTTCTGAAAGGTATGAATTTCAATCCTTTGGCTATTCTCTACGGCTCAAAAAGTTACTTATGAAAGCTAAACAGTTCGATGCCAGTGTAAAGCAATTGAATATAACAGGACTTCAAACTATGATAAATATTTCCCATATTATATGTCTCTATGATCTTCTCTAGCTGGAGGGGAAGAATAGTTGAATGTAGAGAATTAAACTATTTATAGTTAAGTTCACTGTTGCATGTCAAAATAGCAGACATAATGCAGCTGTAAAAATCTTCTTCAGACACTGAAGGCATGCTGAGCAAATAATGGTTCTTTGTCTTCCAGAAATTCTCCTGTTTGTCATTCACTGTGCTTCAACAATATGTTGGCAATTGTACATACTATTGCCTGATAGAAAAGTATTTCTGCAAATATTTGGAACTGTTGTTAATGCTAAAATCCTTCTTTGTAACTCTTGTATTTGGAAGAAGCTGAAACCTTAAATAAGGATCCAGGGATACTACCAGGAATGGTGCCCTCACAAATTGCAGTTTACATATAATCTTCATGTAAATCATTGTAAATCTTTCTATGGCCACTAAAAATATTAGCGATGAGCTGTGGACAGAAAAGAAGAGTACCAAAACATATGATCTAGATGTTTTTTATTGAGAAAACACGAACAAAAAGTTGTCTTACTAATCATAGGAAACAAGATCACAAAATGAAAGACTCTATTCAAGTCTCACTGTCTTCTGTAATTCTGTTTTGTTTCATTTTCAAATGTAGGTATTCAAAGTTAAATATATTATTTCCTATTTTGTCACTGGCATGAAAGCTCCTTCTGTTACAAGTATTGAACACTTGAGTTGCTTTCAAGCCAGTTGAAAATAACCGCCCCTAAGAGGAGAAATGTTTATAAAATGAACATGAGCCGGCTTCAGTGTGCGCTCACAGCTCAGAAAGCCAACCGTATCCTGGGCTGCATCAAAAGGAGTGTGACCAGCAGGTCGAAGGAGGTGATCCTGCCCTCTCCTCTGCTCTCGGGAGACCTCACTTGGAGTATTGTGTGCAGTTCTGGTGTCCTCAACATAAAAAGGACATGGAACTGTTGGAACAAGTCCAGAGGAGGGCCACGAGGATGATCAAGGGGTTGGGGCACCTCCCGTATGAAGACAGGCTGAGAAAGTTGGGGCTGTTCAGCCTGGGAAAGAGAAGGCTGCGTGGAGACCTCATAGCAGCCTTCCAGTATCTGAAGGGGGCCTACAAGGATGCTGGGGACGGACTCTTCATCAGGGACTGTAGTGACAGGACAAGGGGTAACGGGTTCAAACTTAAACAGGGGAAGTTTAGATTGGATCTAAGGAAGAAATTCTTTACTGAGAGGGTGGTGAGGCACTGGAATGGGTTGCCCAGGGAGGTTGTGAATGCTCCATCCTTGGCGGTGTTCAAAGCCAGGTTGGATGAGGGCTTGGATGACATGGTTTAGTGTGAGGTGTCCCTGCCCATGGCAGGGGGGTTGGAACTAGATATCTTAAGGTCCTTTCCAACCCTAAGTATTCTATGATTCTATGATTCTATGAAAAGCCATAAAATAGACTGTGTAACTGCTAAACATTAGCTCTTAGACTAATTTGGTCAGGTAGATTTATACTGTAGAACCAGCACATGTATCACAAGGAGGTATTAAAAAATACTTATTAATTTTCTCAAGGCAAGGCATTGTCCTAGTATTCCCTCCCACCCTTACACTGTCTTCCCATAGTGAAACTTAATTTAGCAGTTCAAAGGAACTGCATCCTTAATGTGTTATCCGGTATTCCAGCAACTCCTAGCAGGTAGATGATCCTGAATCAAGCCTGCCATATTTTACCTCTGTCACTTGCATTTTACTCTAGCACCGGAGATAAATCCAAAAGGATTTATCCAAGTCATCACAGTAGCATTAGAATGACAATGCTAAAAGAACTAAAAATACATTTTCATACATATTATGAAAATATTTCATATTTTATATTTTCATAATACATGTAAGAAGTGGTTACAATCATTGGTAACCTCTAAAGATCCAGTTTTCTATTTTAAGGGTGAATGGGTACGTGTGCATGTACTGAGCTCTTTCAGTTCATTTGAGTATTACAGACGTAATGGACTGTTAAAAATCAGGAAAAGTTCTTGGAAATTAATGAAATCTGCTTCCATCATAGCTCTTGGAAATTCCACTGTTATTCTTTAATGGGACAGGATAAAGCCAGCATTTGCATTTCCTGCCACTAGTCACTAAAAGCAATAGCTTGAGGCATTCAGGCAAGATCAAGCCCTGTATGGAAACCTGTTTTGGTAGTGACTGAGTGGAAAGGATGTAGAACCAATGTTGCATATCTGATTTTCTATTTGACTTTAAGGTATAACAGCAAGAAATGTTAATTCGATCTCACTATTTATTTTGCATAAAATCTACATTTCTTTTCTACCTCTCAAATTAATATGTCAGTCTGTTGTTACTCGGAAAGGTGAGTGACAACACTTTCAACACTAGTCAATGGCTTTCCAGATTTCTGCAGGAGATCTTGATGTTTGAAACAGACTTGCAGAAGAAAACTAAATAGAACTGTCAGTTTTTCATATAAACACCTCTGGGGGGTATAAGCTTCTAGTATTACTGAAAAGGATATTTTCACATCATAAAAATAGCTCAGCCTGAATTTTAAGCCATTTTGAGTCTGTGCTTTCTTTTTTACAGCATCTTTCCTGAAATGATGCTTTATAGGAATGGATTCATACTGACACTGGACTATGAAACTGATGTTTGTCATTCAGTCTCATGTTTCAGATGACAAGAAGTGCCAGCTGCCTCAGAGGAAGGTGTAAACTGTTCTTCATTCACCAGTAATGTGATAACCTGTTCACAGGGGAACTTTGTTCCTAGTGTTCGTTACTGAGAAGATATTTTACACTTTAAGTTTTCAAAGACAGTTTTCTCCCTTCTTTCTTGAGGAATGAGGGAAGTTAGGTTGTTTGGAAGCATTCAGGGTTGTTCATTCAATTAGAGGTAGATGTTATCAGGATAGAGCTGAAATAAATCACACCACATTTATTAGCTTGCAGGTTATTACCAAGGTAAATACTCCAAACCAAGATTTCCTCATGGTTGACTGGGCATCTTTCTGGATAATATGGTAAATTTCTGTATTACTTTTATGAAGTATATGTGTCTTTATCTGTTTCTTCCTGTGCTCATGATTTCTTAATGGTATAAATAAAACTGAATTTTGCTGACTCAAGGATTGTGGAGAGATCTAGTGAATCCTATCAGAAGAAACAAGAAGTAGAAAGAGGGCAAAACTTAAATAGAGATGGTAGGTTCTTTTCAGTGGTGTTCAGTAACAGGACAAGAGGCAATGGGAACAAACTAAAATGGAGGAGAGTCCACCTGAACATCAGGAAAGAGTTTTTTGCTGTGGAGATGACTGAGCACTGGCACAGCTTGCCCAGAGAGCCTCATCCCTTAGAGATATTCAAAAGCTCTCTGGACATGGTCCTGGGCAGCTGGCTGTAGGTGGCCTTAGTAGTGCTAGGTTAACAGTTGCATTCTATGATCTGAAAGGTTCTTTCCAACCTAAAGGATTCTATGATGATATGATTCTATGAATTCTAAACTGTAGTTAGATCTTACCCAAATTATTTTCCATCAGGGCTCAGATATCTGATCTGTGTTTGGTTCCTGTTTTAACATAGTTCAGTAATTGTTTTGCTTTGAAGTAAGTAACCTAATTCTTGCATATAAAACTTTAAGGTACACTCTATGTCTCCACATTGAGAAGTATTTTGCAGGTAAACAGACAGACTACTAAGTACAAACTTTCTTATGCATAGACATTTCATTTGGACAAAAGGATCCTTATATGTAAATAACAAAAAAAATCTGTATGAATATCAGCTAATGAAAAGTCCGTGGTCCCTATAGAGATTTTGTAAATATATGCAGCATTCTGTACTTGTTTCTACTTACTAGTGCATATTGTAAGATCATAAAAAGACTTATGAATTACAATGTTTAATGATACAATCCCCAAATGAGAAAATGACCTGTACCAAAAGCATGATTACAGACTAAAGCAAGAAAGAGCAGGTCAGTATAGCAGTCAGCTGGGAAAAAACACCAGACAATACTGATACTAGTAATTAGTTTAATAAGCAATTGCTTTAGCACAACAGCTACCCGACTATTGCTGAGTATTGTCATACAAAATGAGAAAAAATGCCAAAGGCATTTTTACCAAAGACTGTGAGAAAACCAATTGCACAGCTGAACTCTGTAGAACAATGAAAAAAAAAATTAAAAATAAATAAAAGAGTCTACTTCTTCTATCATTATCCATTTTATTTTTTTAAGCATCATGGGAAACCAATTATGATGACAGCTGTGATAAGCCTTTGTTAAAATTTGTACTGATTATCACTTGTTTCAGATTACCCATATGAGGAATAACTAGAAAGAATAATAAACTTGAATCTATATGCATAGTACAGCCTAGTGTCTTACTAATTCATTCTAACAGCTCTTTTAAAGGAACTGAACTCAGTGAATAATCAAATGACAATTATATTGATAAGAAACAATTTTGCTTCTAGAAATATGATTTGTATCCCATAGAAGGATTGGGATTATTTTGTGTTATTTATTATATTTATTGCTCTAACACCTAAGTAACTCTCAAAATACCTTCAGGACTTCACGCTTAGTGTACATACTTCTAGTGGGGGAGGTTGTAGTGGATCTCAGCGTATACATGTGAACATTTAGCACATCGCCCACAATCAGAATTCAGCATTGAAGTGAAATAACAGATGACTGAAAGAGGAAAGACATCTGTATATATTTGAAACTACAGTGATTACTTACCTTGGCATTTGTTCATAACTATTAGATTAAAAGTACCTCTTAGAAGTCAACTAATTTTTGAAACTAAATTGAATGATTATTTATTAGATCCTGATCAAACATTAACCTTTTTAATGTATTATAGAGACTGTCAAAATGCCTCCAATACTTAATTAAAAGGTATATACATTTTTCTGAATCTTCTTTTATGAATGGTCTTTCATTTAGTGGACTTCTTGGAATACTACAAGAAATGACGCACTTCTTTGTGGGAGTAATCAAATGAAAAATCATTTCCTAAACCACCTGGATTTTCTTTTGAAATCTTCTTAGTGAGTGTGTCTTATTTTGACCAGACAGTTTGAGGTTTAGAGTTATCACATCTTGGCAGAGTTCACAGAGCTGAATTTTTATTAATTATAAGCAATCATAACAAAATTTTTGGGCTTAAAATCAGACTGTAACTTGATCCATAAAGGCACTTAGATACCCCATATTGTCATGTCTTCATTAACAGATTCCTTTCTTCCTCATGATGCTTTCTTACCTCATGGTGCTTTCACTGCTCTACAGCTGAGAACCCAGGCTAAGGATAAACAATGTCTGGGTAATGTTGCCTGAGTGTCTCAATCAGAAAATGAACCCAGCTTTTCCAAGTCTGAAACCACAAGACTGTCCATTCTTTCTAAATAAATGCGCTTGCAATATGTATTTCCACATGCTTTGAGTTTGTACTATCCCAGAATCATTCACAAAATATATGACATCTACAAAATAACCTAAATTCCTTACCAAAATTTCTGCCTGATATGAAACTAGCTGCTTTCTGTTTGGAGTATAAGATAGCCTTTCAATCTTTTTTTCATATTCTCACTCATTTAAAAACATGTCTTGTTCCATAGCAGCAATTATATGTGGTATGAGCTCAAACCAGCTCTGTTTAAACTGCACAGTATCTTTGAAACATATGAAATATATTTGATCAGTTATCTGGGAATTATGATTTTTCCATATGGGTTAGTTTTCACATAAGGGAGTTTAGTGTTTCTATGGAGAATATAATATGCTCAGACAAATATAATAGGTAAAGAGTTGCAAACCACAGAGTAGGAGAAGCAGGTGTCCAGCTGGATTTTCGCATAGGAAGGTCTTGAAGGTCACTGATGGTGATGAGGTCTCAGAGATTCCCAAATCCTCATAAAGCTATTCCTTCCTTTCCCAATACACTAACTTCCTACTGCTTTTGATAATCCAGTGATTCAGGAAGTAAGGCCTGTTTTGTCGCTTTTGTTTCTCCGAAGCAGACTAAATGACAACAATTTTCTGAATTACCATTTATTAGGGCAGAACAAGAGTATTCACAAAGGTCATCACCCAGAAGAATATTTATCCATTGATGTATCGATATTTGTCTTCCTGCTGTCAGACTAAACTCTCTAGAGAACAAAAACATAGTGGTAGTAAAATTTACAGCCAGGTATGACTTTCCCCACTATCTTAAAATGGGAGCACAAACAATTTGATATCCTTGTTCAGCAGAGAATTGAGTGATGTCAGACCATTGTAAAGAGAGTACTTGATAGTCACTTCCTTCTGCTTTCCATTTCTCACAAAGTGATGATTTCCATTCAGATGAGTTGGTTGATCTTTGTCAGTTGTGTTTAACTCTCTCTTACCTTTCTTTCTGTTCATATGAGTCAGTTTTAGTTATGATTCACAAGAAAGATATGCTTGCTTTCCTCCACCTGGAGTTCTCTTTATAAATTATCCTTCACCTCCTGATGTCCTCAGCTCTCTTAAATTAAGGATGTTTCCACAAAAGTGAATGCAATCACTGCAGTGAATTGACTGAATAAGAAGATCCTGGAAACAAATAAAATTGTTTGATTATTTTACTACTGCTATTTCTTGTTCTTAATGCAGGAGACTTGGAATAACTTGTGAAGATTAATGAGTTCTAGACTTACTCTGTTAATTGTTCATTATAAATGTTACCAGTTTCTTGGTTCATAGGGCTAATATATTAAGAACGCTATACAGATCCACAATGGTTTTTAGATAGCCCGCTAACAGCATAGCCATTTGGTGGGCTTCGATGTTGTTAGATTTACTCTTTGGTAAATCTGCATCTGTTTTTTCACAGTAAGAATTGGCTGAGGGGAGGAACAGCAAATATATTTTCTCACATATAATCAGATAACCCACATCCCTCCAAACATATCGCTGTTTGAAAGTAAGATGAGCAGATAAACCACATATCCTATCAACTGGGATGTGAGAAATCACAGGCAGGGACACTGTTGGGGAAAAGGGAGCAGGTCCAGAATATAAGAAACAGCAAGATATTTACTGCAGTAAATATGTCATATATTATCTGAATATGCATGCAATTTGCACTATGTCTGTTGTTGAGAAGTTCCACTGTTAAGCAGCTTTAAATGGCTATGAATGAAAGTACAGCATCAGGTTAAAATATACTTTTAACCTCAAATCAGATGAAAGCTGAAGTGGAACAGATTGGCAACAGGATCCCTGTAAGTGTAGAAGTTTAAGATCCCTTCTAACCCAAATCGCTCTATGATTCTCTGTGCAGGAAGGTATTTTCTGTTTCACAAAATCTATTAATTTCCACATTTTTCACTTATGATAACAATAAATTACAGGTAAATTAGTTCACTTAGTAAAACAGTAGAAACTATAAGAAATTCTACTACATACAGAGTGGAGGTATAAGCCTTTGCCCAAACAATGACATATTAATAACATTTTATGTCCTTGACTCTGGTTTTCTTAAGGTTGTGTGTTTATGAGGAGGAATCAGGAAAAAAAAATCAAAGAAATAGAAAAGATAAAATAAAAAAAATCTTGTTTAAAGTAGATACTCAGAATGTGACTGACTAATGTTATGAGAAACACTAACTGATATGAGAAACACTAACTGATTTCAGTGCTGCCTGGAAATGAGTTGAATGTTTAAGCGAAATTGTTTTGGTTGTATGCTTGTTTCTAATTATTTGACTCCTGTTGAGGAAAATGAATCCTTGAACATTCTTTGTAAATAATAATTGCAATTTAAAAGCAAAAGAAAAGTAAAGAGAAAAAGAGAAAAGGAAAGAGAAAAAGAGTGTCATTCTACTTCAGACAGATTTTTCCTACAAACACAAAACTTCCACAGTGACTCAGATTTCTTGTACACCTTACTTTACACCTTATTCACCAAGCTGAATACTTGAAAGAAGTTGGTATGTGTTTTGGCCATGTCTCAGAGGATGGTTGTTGCTGTCTGGGGATGTATTTCAGATGTGGTAACTGTTTTTTAAGGAGTGTATTTTTGTACTTTACTAATGTAGATTTAGGCTCCAGGGTGTCTTGTGTTCAGATTACATTGATAAAGCAATAGAGGATTGTTTGTTCTCAGTCTCAGCTGTGCAAAAGTGTTCTAGTAACTTGTGGGGGATTTTATCTTCATCCGATTGTGTTTTCTATTGAGGCTACCTCCAGAGTAACAGAGGTGATAGCTGCATATTCTACAAGCAAATCCAAACCTCTCAAGAGGCAGACACCTTGTAGGGCTTGAAGTTTTGAACATGCTGCGTCTGCAGTACAGTACAATAGTTTACCATGTGCAAAACAAATGTTCAGGAACAAGAAAATCAATAAGTATCACAGAAATATGCAGTATGATTTAGATAAAGTATTCAGATCATGACATCTTAATACAATATGTGAAAAGGGAAATATTATTCACACTGTGGCTTTAGACATCTAATTTAAGCATCTAAATGATACCCTAGGCACTCTTTTCCACTCAGCAGAGCTCCTGGTCACCAGTTCACCCTTTCAGGCACCTCATCTGCTTAGTTCAGCTGAAATGGTGTGAATTCTTTACATTGTCTGAGGCCTTCACCTTGTGTAAGAACTGAGATATGGGACAAGGAACATGTTTTTAAAATTGCAGTGTCTCTTTCCCTGTGATAGATGCCTTGTTTTACAGACCCAAATGAGCGAGGAAGATGCTTGTGTACTCCATATACTCTATGGTGTGGAAACATTTTGCTAAAAACTATGCTTCTGTGGCAGGGGGTTGCTGTAAACTGGAACAGGCATGCATGCAGTAATTTCTTACCTAGACTGGAGCCTGCATGCCAGTTCATCCTTTAAAGCAGATTCTCCTTTGCTTGAAACAGCAGAGAATGATGGTTTTGGAGCAGAACTTTCTCAAGTAGTTCATAAATAACAGTGACAGTTTTGCATGGGATTTTCCATGAGAAAAATGGAAAATTTACCAGTTTCTAAGTGGTGCTTACTGGTTTTGTTATGTGAATATCAGCTCTGGAATTACCACCAGTACCAAAACATCTAATGGATTTCTTCTACATGTCACATGCAAACAAAGGTGGGTTAAAAGCTCATTTAGAAACAGCTTACTTGTTCCTTCAGTCAGAGATGGATGGGTAGACAGGGCAGCAGTCTCCTTATTAATCCTCAGTGATTAAGCAGGGCCCTTGCTCTGTTGTTAAAAAGGTTCTTCTGTTAAGCTCTAAATAGCAATGTCAGACCACACAGTGAAAAGCTGAAATCTTTACTGACCATGGATTTGTTCAAGTAGTTCACAGAGATGAGAAGGTTTCAGAATAGGCTCTATTTCCTTGAGACTGAACTGGCAAGCAGCAAAATGTCAACAGACAGCAGCATGATGTATCATGAACAGTGATAATACCTACAGGGTGACAGACACAACAGAGAAAACAACTGCTAGCTGACAGAACATCATGGAGGAAGGATTCCTTCAGCCTTGGCAGGGGCATGGCAGGAGAGAAGAAACTAGGAAGTGGAAACTCAATCTGCCACATGTCCAAGGCAGTAGAGATGAGATGTCTTCAGCTATAATCTTACTGACATGCTGAGAACTATACCAAGATCACATTAGTACTGGGGCACCTGGATTCTACAAAAGATTTGTGTTTGCACTATGTTGATCTACCTGCTCTGACCCACCCTTTACCTCTGTTTATTCATCTGAAGAAAAATGCCTCACAGAAGCATGAACAAATATAACTGTTGTACAATCAGATTATTATTGTTTCAGGACGTATCTGTCTGGAACAGAAAACTCAATCCCAAATTTAGCAAGGTACAATTTCATATTGATGTCAGCTGCCTTAGGGGTAGGACTGCAATAAGGTACAGGGCATCTTGGCAAAACTTTCTAGTTGTTTTAAGGAGAAAGTGGAATTGTACAGTGAACTTTTGGTCAGCTTTTCCCAACAAGTCTGGAGAACTTATTTCCACCTGGGGGAACTTGGTCCTACCAACTAATTTGGAGAACAGGAAAAAGGAAATTGCACACTGGCGGGGTTTATGCTAGACAATGGAGCAATCTTCTTATTGCTTAAACATGCAAGCTGCATACTTCTTATTCTACCACTCTTTTGTTATGGCACCCTCTCCCTCCCCAAAAAAGGTTGAATAAACATGAAAGATCAGTAGACACAATACGTTTCACCAACAGAGCACAGCTTTATAAGGTTTTGCTACATCTTGAAAAGATTAAGTGCACCTGCATGTGAGGAATCCCTGTTCCTCTGAATAATCAGGCAAAGGCACCTCCGTTACCAAGGCACAGGCAAAGGACACGGTTGGACTGCAGGTTTTACAACAAAGCTTGTTTAACCAAGCTGGATCCTTTAATTTGTAAGGAGCAAGGCTGCCATCCAGTGGCTTTTCTCTAGTACAAGATTGAATTAAACAACAACAGGATCGAGAAAATGTTTGTGTTCTCTTGCATTAAATGGGGATCTCTTTATTTGCTAATTTCTTTTTCTTATTTGTTTGTTTTAACTTTAATATAGATAACACAATAGCTCCAAACTACACTGAGAAAAGAAAGTGATTTTAAATCATCACTAGCTTTCCTTCTTGCTGACTTGGATTTTATATGTACAACTTGATAATCATTTGCCTACATGGAATCACAGATAAGCATAAAATAACAAAAAAAAAAAAAAAAAAAAAAAAAAAAAAGAAAAAGAAACAAACCCAAAACTAATAGCTGAATAATAATATTCTTTTAATGTACGCACCACATTTTAAAATGAAAGACACATTTATAAGCTGAATTCAAAGCTTGTGAGAATCATTTCATCCTTCAACAGGCTTGGAATCAGTCTGTGTTTGAATAAAAAGGAAATTTGAAGTTACGCAATCTGAAGGAAAATTATCATGCATATTACATGTCTTCATCTCTAGGGACCACCAGATCAACAGGTTGCATTAGAAGGAAATTTCCTGATGTTTATCCCCTTGAAGATCTCACTCAAATATAAATGTTTTTATCTACTGAAAAGCTGAAGCTAATGCTGGTAAATAAAGGCAGAAGGGTAATCTCCTCCTGAGGCAAATCATGCAAGTTTCTTTTGCCTCCATTTCCCTCTGTCTAAACCAGGGATAATGCTCATCTAGCTTGCAGGCAGGATGTGCAATTCAATACATTGTGAATTACAAAGGATTTTGAGCTCTTCAGAAACAAGAGAGTATTTCTGTACTTCTTGATACTGTTTATACAAGACATCAATCTATCAAAGGCTTGAAGCAGGCTGCATTGCCCAACTTCTTCCACTCTGCCTCTCCCCAGCTGGTAATTCTTAACAGCCTCCCTGGCTCCCAGGGCACCAGTGAAGATGGGGAACTGTCCTTTCTAGGTGTTATTATTAAGTTCAAGTACTCTTGTTTCAATAAACTCTCTAACAAGGATGAATCAACCTGTTTAGTTTAACCGAAAGAAAGCAAAGGCATACTTTCACCACAGCTCAATAGTTCTTTATGGGGAGACAGAATTCAGCTAAAGAAGAGCTCTGGTCTGCAGACTGGAAAGTTTTAGTAAGATTCAGTTCTTAAGATGAAATATGATAAATTCAGAAGCAAATGAGGACATGAATGACAACAGGAAGAATGCTTAAGAAGCAAGTTAGCTGGAGTTGTAGTGGATTCAGAATCAGGGCAGATGTTTAAACTAAATTTAGATATTTTTGTGGAAATCATTAATTTGGAACATGGATTTACTGGTAGAAATCAGGTAGCCTATTTTACCCCACAGATCAAGCTAGATTATCACAAGGATTTATCTGAATTTAGGATGTACTAATACATGGAGTTGTTCATAAAAACTGTTTCATTGTTAAAAATAATTGTTAGAAATTGTTAAAGTTGGTGAAAGGAAAGAAAAAAACTTGTGAAGTAAGTTAAAAAGGGAACACTATCTAGGAAACGGTTGCTCACTTTTACTGGAAAATACTAGAATATTCACATTCAAAATGTCTCACATGAGAAACATAAAAGTATTTCAATCCGTCATATATTTAGTAACACAATTAGGAATTATTTTTTTGGTGGAAAAAAATGTATTCCTAAAAATAATTTTGACTTTTTTCTTTTATATTTCCTTTAGAGACCATAGGTTGTTTTGCCTTATTCTTTGTCTTTATACAAAGCTACATAAAACACCTCCAGCATTTTCTGCTTATAGTAAGCAACACTCCTCTCTCATTTCCTATATCTTCTGTGCCAGTCCTTCAGATAGAATAATCAGATTAGAGAGAACACCAACTAAACTTAATGCAAATTTTTACTCCAGGGTATTGGGAGGATAGGAACTTTAAATGGGTTTTGGCCATTTTGAGTGAATTAACCTTGCTTCACTTTGGACATCCCGAAATCGGACTTTTAAATATGAGACAGTTAGCCCCTAAGGTTGTTCAACTCATTTGTCTTAGACATCTATGCTAAGATGCGCTAAATCACCCTTTGGAGGTGCCTATTTCTCTTCTTTGACTATGTGAAGAGCCTAGCAAGACTAGCTCAGTTTTAGATGTCTAACTTTAGATGCCTAAGTTTGACAAATGAATTCTGCCTTCTGTTTCCAGTATAATCTAAGCGAGGACCACCTAGGAAGAAGTCCCTTTCTTTAATCATGAGAAGATTCATGATTAATTTTAAAGATTTTAGTCTATTCTTACTCAAATCCATTCATGACCCTTACTAATGCTCTGCCTTTTTTTTTTTTTTTTTTTGACACAATACTGAACACAAAAACAGAGAAGAAAAGCATTTTTCCTCTTGTCAGTTACCAATATCAAAATCCAGTCTATTTTACTTGAGATGGTAATTCTACTGATTAACATGTTTGAGGTCATTCAAATAGAGGGCTCCTAAAGTCGTAGGGCAATTAAGTCAGAAGAATTAAGCAGTTGCATTTTTACGTGTCATCTCTCACATCTGAAGATTACTGCCAAAGACTTATCTAACAATTGCTGTACTATCAGAAATGAATAGCCCTGTTTTATAGATCAGACAGCAAGTACCTATGTAAGTTGTGAAATGCCAACACTGCTTTAATTCTGAAACATAGCTTACATCCTTGAACACAAAACCCTGTCTTATAACATGCTTAACATGCATATTTTTATTAATTATACAACATTTGTGTTATAGTTCCCTAAAATTAATATTATTTGAAATATGTCACCTTAAAGATTAGAAAGTTTATTCAGCAAATAACTCCACAGCCACTTCTCTATACTGATAACAAAAATAAAAACAAGAAGATTATATTAAAAAAGAAACCAACCCAAAAAGACAAACAAAACCCAAAACCACAATCACTCCTGATCTTTGCACTATAAGGAATGTACAGTAATGACAATAATGAATTCATTTGCCTTCTAATATTTTATTAAGAGTCAAGCATTTTTATATCTGTCTCTGCAGCTGGCCTCTGGAAACACATACACCTGATTAAGGACAAATGCCCTAAAGCAGAGCCTGGTTTAATAGTATGCAGAGTTTTAGCTGCCTTTAGCTTTTTAGGTTTGTGCAAAGAGAAAAACGGTTGATAAATGCAGCCACACTTAAATAAGGAATTTTTTTCACTGATTTTTACTTATTGCCCCATGACTTTTGTGCCTGATATGAGATGGTCTCACTTGGAAAATATTGCAGTGAGAAAGAATACCCTGTAGCCTTCAATAAATCTGCATTTGCTTTCATAGTCTTTTTTCCATTATGTTGTGTTTTAATAAGCTTTATTATAAGTTGGCACCAGTGAACCCTTGGTTGTTTACAAGTACAGAGCTACCACATCTTACCTGTCTAAACTCATACAACAGCCTCTGCCTATGCCCTGTGGCACGCCACAGCTAGGACTATACCTCACACATGTAGCACAACACCATAGCATTCATGATCTATCATCTTCCCTGGGTATGCCTTCTAACTGGGGTCATGAAGCAGAGGATGACCTGTGATATATCCTCCTATAGGTAGGAAGTACACAACTGGTAGCTGTCTATGTTCAAAAAAAGCCCACTAATAGGTGTCTGTCCCTTTTGCAGCCTGTAACTCTGCCTTTTTATCCACCATATGACTGAATATTGCTGGTTTTCACCCCTCGACATGACCCACTGCATGAAAGTTTGTACACTAGAAAATACGGTATTTGACACATCTTAGATCGTTGCTGGTCACACACTCGAAAAAATTACAGGTGTTGAACCTGGCCAGACCTGCAGGGTTAACCCAGTGAAGACCTCAAATACTAAATCTGAAAGCCCATTTAATTCTGTTGTAAATCTCAATATATAGTTGACATTTTCCTCAGAGGCTAGCTGGCAGGATGCTTCCTAGAAGAGACCTATGACCTATTGGTGAAAGAGCATGGAGACCTGAGAGGCAGCTCCTCTCTTATTGGATTTCCAAGGGTTTGGGTATTTATAAGATTGATGGTTCTGTAGTTTTCAGATGCCGTGTCTCTCCCAGTCTATAGGTACTCATATAGCCTTTTTGACACTAGAATGACCAGAATCCCCAGATGTCTCAGACGGAAATTCCACCCATCAAAAAAAGTTTATAGAAAAAAACATGTGGGGTAGCGCATGCGAAACAATCCAAATGTGTTTGAAATGTAAAGCTATTCCAATACATGTAAGTGACAATAAAAGAACTATTTATCTTTGAGTAAAAAGAGCAGCTGTGAAAACATTGGCGCTTCTCAACAGGGCTTCTTCCAGGTGAGCTCAAATATTATCCATAAGCATATCAGAACTGAACATTTATTTTTTGAGATTTACCAAGTAATTCCTGTGGTTATTATTTATTATTTTTAGACCTACTTGATTTCTTAGGTTATTTTTTAAAGACTGAAAAATTTAAACTTCTATTAATCTTAAAAGGAAAGCTCGTATTTGGGGTTTGTCTGTTTTTGTAAAATGTTATGCAAAATATCTTAAAAAGAAATACTATAAAACCACCATTAAACTATTTCTTTGAGCCTTCTTAAAAATCATCTTAAATGCAATCAAGTTCTAAATGTATGCAAAAGACAAGTTTTATAAAGATGGCATTACATCCAAGTCCTTTCCATTTAATAAAAAGCTCATTTTTGTGGATCAGGAGGTTTGAACAATTTTGCCCAATTCTGGTATCTTTTTTCACAGTATTGTTTAGGGATGCTGGCAGAAAACTGAACTGTACAAAAGGATATATCAGATTACAGTAAATTATCATCTTCTTAAAGAAAACAACCTATCCAATATTTAAAAGGAAAAAAATAAAAATAATTGGCAATCTGAATAGGCATGATAGAGAAGAGAAGAAGACAAGACAGAATCATTTACAACTAAAGCTTCAAAAGCAGTCCAGCCTGATTTTTTAGAACCTTTGAACACTCACAATTCTCACACACATGAAATACAAAAATGGATGCTCACAGTTATTAAAAATTAGTACTTAGGTGATTTTCCCAAACTTTCACAAAATGTATGACTAAGTTGAAACTTAAGTCAAGTCGTTCTGTATCCAGTTAAGTATCTTCAATTAAAAAAAAATAATTACTTTATAAAGATAACGATTTATCTTGTAGTTTAGCCTGATCCTGCTTTGTATACTGAGTAGTTATTGCTACTTTGGCTTAGGTACTTGAGTTTATCCTCTTTTATTACCATGTGGTGCCACATTAACTTTTCCTAATACTGAATAATGTTTATTCTTTTATTCTTATTTCAGAAATATCTTGTTGACATTAGACTTTGTCTCAGTGGCCTGAAGAGTTTTACTTTTCTTTCTCCCAGTTTTCTAACCATACTGTGAAGAAGAGATAGAAAGTAACTAAATGCCACCTGTCTTTTGAATGTCTCCAAAGCTTTTATCTGTTCATCCAGATGGCTCAATTTGCATTGACAGTTTTTTGTGGCCACTTCAATTAGCTTAAGCTGCCTCATGGTGCATCTAATTATTCTAGTATGCATTAAAAAAAGAAGCTTAAATTCAAAAGCAGATTTTAAATAAAATGCTGAAAGAAAAAAGAAACAAGAAAAAAAACCACACAGAAAAGCAAAACCCCCCAAGTCTCCCCAAAATGTTTAAGTATGTGGTGATGAATTTCCCTGTCCTGTAGCTTAGATAATGTTAGAAGACTTTTTATTTTTTTTTGTATATATAGATATATATATATTAAGCTTGCTGTGGTACAGAAAGGATCATTCGTCATACATTTTATTGTTTTTCTAGCAGTTGCTTTTTCTTCTTTCTGTTAGATTGCAGCACACTCTGAAAATTAATATTACATACAGGCCATTATTATGTAAATACGTATATGGAGAAAATTTTGATTTTGTGAAGCCTAATGTCAATAAGTTAATTAATTCTAGACCAATTTTTACTAATATAGAGGAGACTATTGTTCGACTGCAGTTATTCATATTGGCTTCTTGAAGTTTAAGGCAGACAAACGAAATTTTCAATCATGTTTCGAAGATCAACACAATTCCAAACAGTTTTATCAAATATATTTTCTATGGAAGGGGAAAACAGTCTTGTGTTTTCTTGTCTTAGAAAATAAATAAATGTATAAAATGTTTTGGATCAAATTGATTTGAAGACAATATTTAAGATGATTAATAAAAGTACATTTGGTGTGTCCTACATAATGAATTTGTTGTCAGCCTGACTGTGCCCTATTTACACTTACCAATATTGACTAATATGGCAACTGTTAAACTTTGTCAAACTTAAACCATGTCAAATCTACTGCATATGCGCAACTGATCTGTGTCTCGAGTCCATTATATTCTAGACACTTCAGATTTACCACACATGCCAATTAGCCAATTCTGTGAGCTATGTGGAGATTTCTTCTGCATGTCTCATCTATCAACTGCTAGAGATTCTTTCTCAAAATTTCATCTTACCATGCAAACTGCTAGACCTAGTGTGTTGCCTCCCTGGCAATATAACTTCAGTGCAACCTTCCATAGTCTTTCTACTTTGTTGTCCCATTTCGCCTACAGCTCTCTGCATTTATACGTTAAATATATGTACCTTAATTGTGGAAGTTCTACTTGAAGTTTTAATGAAGATATGCAATTGTTTTTTTGTATGCATAAGTGTCGTGGTTTAAGCCCAGGCCGTAAATTAGAACCACGCAGTCCACTTCCCCTCCCACCTTTCTTCCCCCCACTCCTGGAGGGACGGGGAAGAGTATCTAAAGAATGCAACTCCCACGGGTTGAGATAAGAACAGTTTAGTAACTAAGGTATAACACAAACCACTACTGCTACCACTAATAGTAATAATGATAAAGGAAATAACAAGGAAGAGAATACAACCGCTCACCAACCGGTACCTCGCCCCCACCCCGCAGTGCTCCAGCCCTTCCGGGCTCTCTCAATTCTACATCCTGGGCATGACGTGCTGTGGTATGGAATACCTCTTTGGCTAGTTTGGGTCAGGTGTCCTGTCCCTGCTTCCTCCCAGCTTCTCCTCCTCCCTGGCAGAGCATGAGACTCACAAAGTCCTTGGTCAGTCTAAACATCGGTGTTATCAGCTCTGTTCCCAGGCCGAAAGTCAAAAACACAGTGCTGCAACAGCTACTAAGAAGGAGGAAAAATGACTGCTACTGCTGAACCCAGGACAATAAGCAGTTAGAAAGGGAGAATAAAGAAATATAGATGTAGCAAAAAGAAAAGATAATAGTCTAGTTACTTCAACTTTAACCTGGTCCAAGAATTAAAAAAATAATAATCAAAATAGTGAGTCAGACACAACTCCAGTTCAAAGGAATAGTCTGATGCATTATTTGATTCTGCTAAAATTTTGTTCCACTGCCTTAATATACTTATTTGTATTTTTGTTTGGTTTTCATCAACCATGACTATGCTTGATTTTTACCCACATAAAGTGAAAGAATTTATAATAATGAACAGAAGCTGTTTAAAAAAAATAGAGGGTGGGCAAAAACAATACCTTATAAGAGTGAAGAGTAAATAGTGTCACTTGTATTTTTCAATTTGACCATTCCAAAGCACATTTTACATGCTTTCAGAAAGACTGAGTCATGTCTTATGTTGTGATGAATTTGACAAATCTTCCTGACCTCTAATTTCCAAGAGAAGGTGTCCTTTCCTTAGTGATGTCTATGTGACTATTGATGTATTAAGTCATTAATGTAGCTTTCTAAGTTATTGTATTCCTCCAAGCTACCAGTATAGAAATCAGATAAACATACTGAAAGAAATATAATTTTTCAGGAAAAGCCTAATGTGACTCTAATTACCTTAAATAATAAAATTGTGCGACTTTACCAGAGGTCTGTTTTAATGACCACATCTCCTTTTGGGTCTCAGTTTCAAAATCCTTTTGCCTTATTCTTCAAAGGGCTCCTCACAAAGTTTTTCTGTTTTATTTATTTATCTATTTATTTAGTTAGTTTTATTTATTAATTTGTATCTCTTCTGATTTGCAGAGTCTTTCAGTGTCGGATATATTTTCTATTGTCAAGTTATTTGTATGTAACACAGCCAAAATTAAGCACATGGCAACCTGTAAAAGAAGATTGATCTGGATTGAACATCAAGTTTTGGATTTATTGACAAGCCATGCATAGCCTTTCTATATAATGTGAACAAATCATAAGATCTTACTTTTTTTTTTTTTAATTTGGAAATGCAGATTATAATATAATTTTTACAAGCACAGGGAAGCGTAACATTCACATACAGAAATGCAGTGATTGCTGGGACAGCACAAATGCCCGTATTGCCACAGGTTTTATGATGTTTTATAATACCTGCTCTGTGCCAGTGCAGATTCAGATGCAGTCAGCGGATGTTTAGAGTAAATAAATAATAAATGTTAAAGCATTATACTGCAGTTCATATAAACAAATCCCTAATTAACATATCAGAAAAAGAAATATGTTCCCACAGATTAACAGGCAGAAGTGTGACAGTTTTAATCCACTTTTAACAGGTAAGCATTTAACACACAGGAAAAGCAAAGTAGTGCGATTATATTGAATTTACAAGGAAAATGGGCTAAACAAATTACTAGGTGTTCTGCTGCCATAGACTAAGAATACAGACAATTATACTCTCAATGCATGCTCAGAAACTTGTTGAGCAGTGTTGATTTGAATATGTGTCTGAGTCCTTTCTGCAACTATTTCATATCTCCTGTTGCCGATTGATTCTGACCAAGCAGTTTTCCTTTCTGTTGATTCGTTATGTGCAAAAGTATGTGTTAATTTTTCTGTGTTTTTTATGTTACATTTCTTAATCTTCAGACTTCTTTTCTTCATTCAAGGCTCATTCTGCCACTTTTCAAACTTTCTGTGCTTTTTAAGTGTGTTAGCCACAGCAACAGACTAAAGAAGGCCACCTCTTACGTAGCTAAATTGGAAAAGATCCCAGAATAAAGAAAATACTAAATAGAGCAGAAAAAAGTCAGCATATGGATGCTATCGATGCAGAAGGAAAATAGCCAACTGCACTGTAGAAATTCCCACTTGGAGGAGATACAAGAAAGCAGTGTTTGTTTAGCTCACACTCCTGCCAACACAAAGGACTAGTATGACCCATAAAGTAAACCCAGGAGGTGGAAGGATTGTCTCGTAAAGGGAAACACAAATATTGTGAATTCAGTTTTCATTGTGACCAAATGTACATGAACAATGTATTAAAAATTTAGACAAGACCTCTCAGTGCTACCATATGGAAGAGTACACAATCAGCCGAAGATCCAGCTTCTTCACAAGGTTATAAGGCATCTGCAGTGACAGATATCCTCAATGTAGAAAGAATTTCTGGAGTTAGAAGCTGGTAGGAAGGCAAAATTGTACCAATTTGGAGTGGAAAAAAGACCTGTAAACTTAAAAAACAATTAACTATCATTAACTCTCATCTGACTAACCATCATTAATCATATTTTAATAATACTGCTGCATTTGCATCTCTGTGGGGATCACATTGAGATCACATAGACTCCGTATCAAATTTATGAGTGAAATATATAATGATCTCTGCAAAATCACAGTAAATTGCATCTCTGAGATGTAGCAGTATGTCTTTATGACCTTCATGGAGGAATGAACGAGGTATAAACCCATGCAGATAGAAGACTGTACTCCAGCAAGCAAACTCAGACTTAAAAAAAATTGGTAAAGAAAATTGTCCAGAGAAAAATAAACAGAGCAGCCTGTGAAGCAGATAATTGAAGAAGGAAGACTTTGACTATAGTTAACACGTGTAAATTAATTTACAGTAGATTTAATTTATTATTATACTACTCAAAAAGCCTACTTCTGAGCAAAGTACTCTATTGAGTAAGAACATAGATTGCTGGATCTATGCAGGAGCTAATTCATCCTGAAAAAGTGTATTTGTTCTGAGACATCAGATTATGTAATTCAATGGCTTGTGTGTTCTCCATTTTATTCCTTCTCTTTCTTAAACAGAGCTAGGGTGAGGACGTTTTGATAACAAAAAACGTACAATAGAAGAAACATGGTAATCTGTGACTAGTGAACCCTAGGCCATACTGCAGATCCCCTCCCCTGTACTGAGTCTAAGTTATATGAGATCTTGAAGGGTCAGCTAAAGATAGAATTTTGGTCCTTTCCACATACTTTATCACTTTTAGCCCAAATACTGAATTTAGGAGCGTGCCTTCTGTTGCAGTATGGATTTTTTTTACAGCAGAGGATTTTTTGTTCCTTTCTTGAGAAAAAGAAGGGCATTAAAGGAACGTTTTGAGCTTGACTTTACATGTTATATTAACGGGGAATATACATACACATTCTAGCATCTTTTGTTCACAGCTTCATAACTAACTTGTGATGTTAAGTAACACTCAAATTCTGCTAGTGAATTAATATTTTAGCAGTATCTTCAAGAAATGTATCCCACCATTTTCTACATGAAGGTCAAATAAAAATGTCACTTCCTTAGCCACTGAAGGAGTAGAAACAGTTTGGGCAAATAGAGGAATACCATGGATCATAAAATAGTGGCAAGAAAAAATAATCTTATTTAGCTTTTAATGAAAAAAATTAAATGCAATAGAGTAAAATTCATCATATGGATTCTTGCCTTGATGACTGCATTCTGTCCTTTCATTTATTGTCATACTACAAAGCTCATCAGCTCTACTTCCCTACAGTGAAAAATAGCCATGGAGAGAGAAATCCCAAAATGACGCACAAGCACGCTGCGCCATGCTGCCTCGTGGTATCTTATAATGCACAAATCATTCCTGCTGAGCAAGGACAAGTCTGAAACCACTTATGTAATATAGCATATAGATAGTACGCTTCAGTCTTTAGTATTAAAGAGTTTAGCATTGAGGAATGATTTTATTAAAATTTGAGTAGACATCATTCAGTTTTCACAATCATTGTACACAAAAGCTGCAACTACATGAACCAGTGCATCCAAACAGCATATGGAATGAGTATTGAGTTATCTTGTTTGGCAAGAGTTGGATATAAGTAGTATATGAATAGACTTAAAATACCACAATGATTTATATTGTATTAATTCTGCCTGTCAAGTGCAGAACAGTTTTAAACCTATTTTATTAATAGTATTTCTGCTGCTACAACACAAGTTAGCAACTAGGACATGTCTGTATAAGGCTCTGTGCCTAAGAGAGCCCTCAAAATCCAAGTAGTTCAGGTAAATAATGGAGTTAGGACATTTTAATAAGTTACACAAATAGTAGTTACTATACATTCTTTCTTTGACGGTTGTTAGTGAACTGCATAAAATTGTAATTTAATTCCCTTTTCTTGATCTTTATGTTACTCCATTTAAATTCATCTTTTCCACAGTTTTAAATAAATCAAGTGTAGCAATATCAGTTCCATACAAACAATGTAAAAATTCAGTTTCTAAGAATTTTTTTTGTACTTGAAAATTAATTTCTGTTATTCTAGAAATAATAACTTCCTTTCCTGGAGATATGCTTAAATACCTACTTGAGTAGTCCTAAGTCTTTCTGAAATTGTGTAGGGAAATTCACTTTGGCTGCTTTGGCATTCTGATTTAAATAAATGCCAATCATTATTTGAGGAAGTTTATTTTACTCACTTCCTTTCTGTCAGCTGGAAGTCAAGAAAGCCAACAGTTCTTTGAAAGATGAGATTTAGAAGCTGTTAGAATTTAAATGGTTCTGGTTTCACATCCTTTTATTATTTCAGACAAGAATGTTAATGATTAGACATCCATATTAATGTTGTAATAATTGTACTATCTGAAATATGGTCAAATTTTCAACTGAAAACATTATTCCATTGCATAATGCAAAATATACTGATTGAAAAAATATTTTCTTTCAATTTCATATATTTCTAAACATGTCTGTAATTATAACATACTGTCCCAAATCTATTTTTATCAGACTAGTTAACAGGTTTAATTTGTTTGCCAAAACTGGAGTTCTGACAACTGTTTCCCATTTGGATTCAAATAACTTTTTCCAAAATAACTCTTTAGAGAGAAACATGAAGAAAATGGAAAACAAGTATATTTATGTGTATATATATATATTTTTAATAAAATCTTTTAGTATTTTGAAACCATTTCTGACTTTCTGAAAAGTTCTGTTTAATGACACAGTGGTGGCATTAGGTCTCTCTCTAACAAGACATTCAAACATAGGAAGATAAAATTTGTTATCTGTGATTGAAACTCAATGCATATGGATCACTGATCAAAGTATTACAAGGGTTTATTTGTCTGTCTTAATCCCATCCATAAGGTACTGGTCATATAAACAGTTCCTTGGAGCAATAATAAAAAACCATGGAAATTGCAGACGGGTTTTCTGTTTATGCCATTGGTGGGGTGTTTTGCTGTTGTTATTTGGAGTTTTTTTGACATCTTCAAACTGTACTTGTAAAAGCCAGCTAGTAAAAAAGAAGATACTTTTCCATGTCAGTGTTAAATATGATGTGGATGATTTGCGGTCTCAGACTGGAAGGCAGAGCATAGGCTGCTCTAGCTCCTGCTTTGCAGGGCCATGCAGAGAATCTACTGCTCATTCAGCCTCCAGCCACAGTAATCATTGATAATATTGGCTTTTCAGAGCAAATACTGATCAGGAAAGTCTTTCTGCACTCAGCAATCAAGGGAATACAAGCATCCTACCTCTTGTTTTTATCATTAAGGGAAGGAAGTTTTTCAACAGGACTCAGGGCACTCAACACCAGGCATGGGTATCAGGAAGATGAACACGCCTACATCTTATGACCAAATCTGGATGACATCGTGGCTTTCTAAGAGATGTTTTTGCCTTGTCTGCTAAGGCACTGCCAAACCCTCATATGCAACATTTAGTGTCCACCTTGCAAAAAACTAGCAGGGATAACAAAATCAATGAAAGATCAGAACAGGCTGTCATTGGTACAATCTGTCAGGGAAAGATGTTCAAGACATTTGGACATGAACAAGTAAAATGCTATTTAACTGTAGTTTAGCTCCCAGAGAAACATCAAACAAGAAGATGTGACTGAAGCAAAGATTCCTGGGTAGAACTAGGGAGGTGATATTACTTTAAATATTCTTATGGCTGAAGTTCAGTGAATGAAAAATTCAATGCAGTTTGCAATTTGTTGATATTATTGCATGGAGCCATAAAATAGTCTCACAGAGACACAAAACACTGATGGGGAATGAGTCTCACAGTTTTACATCAACTGAGTAGCTTGCCAAGCAAACTCATAGTAAATAGGCTGATACCACTAGAATCCGGGCTCTGAGGAGATGCAGAAGAAAAATTTTAGGTATCATAAAGAGCACTGACAAAGCTCAAAGAATCCTACAATATGCTGAAGAAATGAAGTGAAAGGCAATGTAGAGGTTTTATTCATTTTCAGAAATTGTAGTATTTCTGTTATTGTCAAAATGAGTTATTTGACAAATTACATGCTATTGATAAATTTGGCATAAGCAATAAATCCAGTTGCCATCCCTCTTCCAGTTTATGGTGTTAAGAATTCTGGTAATTCTAGTGGAATCTTCTGGGGATTGCAGAAGGGCAAAACCAGTTACCATGAGGTTTCTTTCAATAAGAAGTCTTACACTCCTGTCTCTTATTTCTGCATAATATCAATAAATATACAAAAAGGTTTTCCTTGAATTTTTGCAAAACCCTAAAAATGAATGTTTGCTTCTAAACAGCTGGATTACTTAGAAATCATACCTATGGCTATGTTTATGCCTTTTCAATGTCCCAAAGAGGCTAGTTGTAGCTCACAGTGCAGCAGACTCTGACTCAACAGTGCTGAGAGTGTGCTAACAGGAAAACTAATCATTGTAATGCTTTTCTTTTTTCTAGTGCTCTGAAGGACAAATTGGGAGTTTGGTGATTTGTTTTGATGGCTTTATTTGTTTTGGGGTTGTGGGTTTCTTTCTCTTTCTTTCTTTCTTTCTTTCTTTCTTTCTTTCTTTCTTTCTTTCTTTCTTTCTTTCTCTCTTTCTCTCTTTCTCTCTTTCTCTCTTTCTCTCTTTCTCTCTTTCTCTCTTTCTTTCTTTCTCTCTCTGTATTTCTTTCTTTCTCTCTCTGTATTTCTTTCTTTCTTTCTTTCTTTCTTTCTTTCTTTCTTTCTTTCTTTTTTCTTTCTTTTTTTTCTTTCCTTTTCCTTCTTTCTTTTTCTTCCTTTCTTTTCCTTCCTTCCTTCCTTCCTTCCTTCCTTCCTTCCTTCCTTCCTTCCTTCCTTCCTTCCTTCCTTCCTTCCTTCCTTCCTTCCTTCCTTCCTTCCTTCCTTCCTTCCTTCCTTCCTTCCTTCCTTCCTTCCTTCCTTCTTTCCCTTCCCTTCCCTTCCTTCCCTTCCTTCCCTCCATTCCCTCCATTCCCTCCCTTCCCTTCCTTCCCTTCCTTCCCTTCCTTCCCTTTTTCAAAATCTTGTTCTAGTTTAAATAAAAATATCCTATGGGCTGTGCTAGGCAGAAGGATATACTGTTAGAATAAATCCTTCTGGTCTGATAATCTATGTTTGTAGAAATAAAGTACAGCATTTAGTGCTGCACACATTTACCTCTTTCTCTTGACACTTACAAACCTTTGATCTATTAGTTCATCCATTAATGCAACAAAAAGGTATTAGTTTCTAAATATGTGCAGCTTGACTTTCTCTTTTATTATTCATTATAATTTCATTTTCCTTCCACCCAGTCAGCCTCTTTTCTTGATTCTAAGTGACTCCTGCTGTGCTGTAAAAATACTAACACAGAAAATATGTCATTTTGTGAGTAATATTTTGTAATCCATTGAATCCATGCTTTTTTACAGTTCAGCTACAGCTTCATATTAAATGAAACCTGCACTCTGAGGGATTCAGACAGAAGAATGACAGATCATTTCATTTCAGAAATTCTGTATTTAAAATTCTGGCTTAGGTGGTTGCTCACAGGTTGCATTTATCCGTGACTGAAAAAGAAGGAACAGTAGCAAATTTTAATTTACCTGTTTGCCAAAGACTTTGAGATCTCTTTTTCCTGGAAAATAGTAACCAGAAACTCATGTAGGATAAAGGTCAATTTGTGACCAATTGTTCAATAAGGAAAAAAAAAAGTAACTCAAAAGGTCAGCTTTCGTGCTTCACCTCAGTGGATGCACAGAAGTCCCTTAAGCAGCTATTCTTGGTATAATATATTCTGAAAATACCTTTTTTATGAGAAGAACAATGATCTCATATTTGTTATTCTGTGTCTTCCTTTTGATCAGTTTTAGACAGGCTAGAATCATATTTCTTATGCTATGGTAAGCAAATCTCTTAAGGGATAAATAGTGGACAAGTCTTAACTAAAATTTCTTGACAATGAGCACAAGGTGCATACCTTTTGTTTGAACCTTTGCAAATCACTTCTTAAATCTTTCTGTACCTCTCCTGAGTGTCAACAATATGGAGCACCAACATGTTGCACATACCTTGTACCAATTAAGTAAGCATTGCATGTGAACTAAACTGAGAATTGTTTTGTCTTTGTCATTCTACTGTTTCTTTCACAATTTTGTGACATCGTGGAATTCTCTGGACACCCCAAACAGTCTGGTCATCCTGTTATCTGCAGTAGTCAGACCCCTCACTCCCCTGTAATGCCAAGCAGCACAGTAGCAGGTATTGAGTTTTTCCTTTATGTTCATGCTTGCCAGGATTCTTTTCCTAGGATACCATCTACCTCAAAAAAAATTCTGATTATTTCAGGCAGTCTCTAAACATTTAGTTATAGCTGTCTTGAGGTGGTAACCAGACAGAAATGCAAATCCTATCTCTTACCATCATGGAGAATTCATAGTCAGCAAAGGTCTCGATCAACCAGGAGTCCTGTTAATGAATCAAAAACAGGAGACTGACGAAAACAGCCTTGCAGAACACTTTGCCATGGGAGGACTTGCTCAAACTACAGTCATTGCTGGTGAGAGTTAGGGTTGTGAGGCACCACAGGAACAGATGACAAATAGGGTGATGCAGTGAAGGTGCAGCAAAATTCAAGCTCCAATAAAATCCTACAGAAATTGAGTCTTGATTGAAAAATGTGCAACAGCAGCTGTCATCTCAAATCTTTAGGTGAACAGGATCTCACTGCCTGGAGATACTGCCCTGAACTCAAGAACTTCCTATAATGAAAGTACTTAACCACAGTCTAGGTGAGGATTTAACATTACTGGATTCAGACTTGTTGTCCAGTTATTTATTCTTTTAGGCCTACAAGGGCTCTTTTTCCTTCCTAGGCTCAGCCTGTAAGTAAGAACATTTCCTACTGAGTTCCTGTGTTTGAATATGTGCAGCATATGAGTATGTCACATTTTCTGTGATGGTGTTGTGCTTTATTGTACTTTGTCATGGAGATATATGGGAAATGGCTGGTTAGCACAAGGTGCACTAGAGTTATCATCTGATTCAACCAGATACTGCTTCAGAGCATCAGGCAACCATGCAACATATGTTGGGTACTGAATAGTCTAAGTGACTGGTCAATTGGGAAAGTAGACTTTTTCTGACCATTGGCAGATACATATATTTTGTCTAGTCCAGAAAGAAAAAAGAGAAACAGTCACATTTACCTGTTATTGTCTGACAAGTCACTGTAAGCAGCCATCACAGGATGCCTTAATTATGGCAGCAATATTTTTTTTTTTCTATAATTACACCTGTCCTCCTTTCATCTGTTCAGACTCATTGCAGGGCTTTTCCTTCTGTGGTTGGGTTTTTTGTTGCTGTTTTGGTTTTGGGTTTTCCCCCAGTTTAATCTAGCTGGAAAATTCTTTTTTTCAAGATTGTCTCTAAGCAACTGGGTATTGAAATAATCAGAGAAACAAGTTTGCATCACAAAGTTTAAGCACACAATGAAACCCAGCTTTGTCCTGAAACCACAGTGAAAAACAAACCAGCTTTGATCCAATAATATTTGTTTAGTTTGGATCCCGTTTGTCTTGGAGGGACAACTTTGATCTTCTCGTCTGTTAAAAACAAGGTAACAACAATTGAGACCAAAAGAAACAGGCAGAAATGTCAAAAAAAGACTTAGACATAGTCTGAGTGAGTCATGTGGAAGTATGGTCACACCACCCCAGCAGCCATCACCTTGCTTTTCTTATGGACCATCTAGAAACAGAGAAATCCAAACCATGACA
The DNA here is from genome assembly GCF_963264785.1 of Psittacula echo. Lineage (NCBI taxonomy): Eukaryota > Metazoa > Chordata > Aves > Psittaciformes > Psittacidae > Psittacula > Psittacula echo. The sequence continues at coordinate 131,757,656 of NC_137735.1, forward strand.
GATTACCAGAGCAGCAGGGCACATAACTAGCAAAATCATCTTTTCAGATATTCTTCACAAACATATCAGTACATATAATGCAAGTATAAAATGTGTAGCTATACTCATGCACAGCTACAATTTAATCCATAAGTAATATGTAGTCCATATATAATATTTATTATACATCTCTAGTGTTCATTAAAATGCGCTAAAATTTTTGCAAGTGGTTGTGACAGGGTCAACAACATGTTTCAGTTTAGTTGTAATAGAACCCGTAAGTATAGAAAAGGGTGAAGGATTTTTGAATAAGAAATCATTTAAGGGTGCTTTTGGTGCAGTTAATGTCCCCTTTCATTACCATTCTTTTCTGTTTCCTGATACTGATTTACATCTTTAGTGACCCTCATTTGGTACAAACCAGCTATTTCTTGCTGCAGCTGTTACTCTACAGGAACTGTGTGCACATCATAGATGTCGGATCGTTTTTCTGTTATCTATACACTGCAACTTAATGCCTGATAGGCAGAGGAGGATACTTAAGAAAGAGACTTCAGGACTCAAAGAAGTCTTTGGATTCCTGTCACTCCACATATCTGTCATGTTGATTTATCTGACACTTTATTTCAGATACAGTGATTTTTCTGCCTGAAGCCTTTCTTCATAAGGTAGCTCAGCTTGATAGCTCAGAAAACTCAGGCTGTTTGTACTAAAAAGGGCATAAGATGTTCTAACAAATCTTAGAGTCACAGCAGGAAATGGTGAACTTCAAAACTTTTAGCATTTGGCTTTGATTGAGGTAAGAATCAAAAAGCGTGGATAGAAAACTGAACCAGTCCGACGTCCTGAGTTAGTGATGTGAGGTTAGGAGTCTCCATTTTCAAGCTTTCTCAAAATATTTTTATCTCTTTCCTGTGTTCCTGGCAGAAAATTGCAAAAGAAAAAGTTCTATTCATGTAAGTGACAAGGCATCTGTGATTTCTTTGCTACAAAATATTATTGAGGCCAAAATATTACATGATTTAAAACGAGATTAGACATTTATATGCAAAGCAGAAAAATTCAAACCGATCATGCTAAAGATTGACCATAGTGTTCTGGAACATGCCAAAAATTTGTAAGAAAGGTCAGTCTTCATCATTAATGTCATAAAAAATCCCTTCAGAAAAAGTGATTTGCAAGAGTTGCCAAAGGAGCCACTAGATGATACCACTAGGTTATACAGTAAATATACTGTAAATAGCTCTACTGCAATATTTCTTCTGCTTTTTTTCTCCAAAGTTGTTTATAACGGTGATTGAGACTGTTTTCTACTACCTTATGTATGTACATTTCGCTAATTAATAGAGAAGAAAGGTTGGAAGAGAAGTAAAGAGTTGAGTAGGAAAGGACACATCAACTTGTGAGGACCTTAGCAGATGATCCATCATCAGAAATACAAGTGAAATTGCTCAGGACAGTTCCCTGGACAAATTACCTTGGGGAAAATATCAAATATGAAGCCATTTAGGAAAAAAAATCCATTTCAGTTAATGAGTATTTTTCAAATAACCTCCCCCTATTAGTCCTTTGTTTTCTCAGGGCATCCTACAAATGTGATCGATTTCTTTGCTGTCAAACAGTTTCTCCTTTATACCTCTAACATGGTATGTAATCTGTTGATCTAAATGAGTACATGACAACAGAAACAAAACTTCAGAAAATCATATGAAATTTAAATTGAAAATTTCAACATTTAGATGGCTTTTACTTGGTCGCTAGGAGATGGATTAGCAATTAAACTCATAAAATTCACATAAAAAGGGCAGAGGTAAACAAGAGAGATCAGAATAGTCAGGTTTGTTCTTCTCTAACAAGAGTCAGCAAAAAACCCAACTTTTTTGGTGTAAGATTAGAATCTACGTGGGGGCTTTTTGTTTTTTTTTTTTTTTTTGTGATAATTCGGACCTAAACCATCATTTAGACTCTGCCCTGTGCTGAGCTGGAGTTCAAGGTGAGACTGTTTCTTACTCCGTTTTCCACCTGAAGCTGCTGGAAGTGCTGCTGTTCTGCAGACAAACCCCTGTGTAGCACCTCTGTGAAAAGCTGCAAACAGAAAACTGGCCATTGGGCCTTTCTTTTCTTTCTTCCTCTAGAGGCATCACCAAAGTATGCATGTCTGTCCCTCATGATAGTATACAGACACTTTATGCTGCTTACCTAGAAGAAAGACAGTGCTTATGACAAATGGAAACACTCAGTTCTCTGGAGAAAGGGCTTGAGCTGGAAACTGTTTGTACATGCTGTAAAATGGCATCTGTAGACATGCCTGGATGCAAAAATGCCAGACATAAATGTCCATACACAGTATTCATTTACCTGATACACATTTTATTTCCATTTTCTTTCTTCTTTTTTGATTATTAGCTCCACAGTAAAAGTTCTGGTTGATTTAAACAAGTAATTGGATTAATTAAGGGAGACAAAGATTTGGGATGAATATCCAGAAAAACTCCTGAGAGCAAACTGAATGATCAGCAAAGTCTCCCAAGAGAAGCTGCAGAAACTCTGTTACTTGGGAATCTAAAATTAAAAGGTACTCCAGGGAACAGTTTTGGGAGAAAGGCTTGATAACTAGGGCTCTCCTACCATTAAGCTTGGAAAGACAGTCATTATCACCAGAAGTAGGAACACGGTTCATTGAAGTTTATAACGAAAGCTGAAACACTTACCTATGTGACATGAATGCTGATGAGACAGAAAATAATATTAACAGCACCAGACACTGAGGGAGTCTCAACTCTTCTTTCAAAGATGGGGAAAGAATGGTGCAGTGTGATGTTTTGTTCTTTTCACTGGCCCATGTGGTTCCTGTGTACCTCACGTACAGATTTGACCTGAGGGTTTAAGCAGTTACATTCCGTTCACCTTAGTGAGCACATGAGGCTGCATGTCCATATCGTTATATTTCCATGCTCCTTAAAAAGAAAAACATATTTTATATCAGGGATTTATAGTCAGCTCAGCAGGCAGAAAGACACATTGCAAAATAAAAATGGGTGGGGGGGAGGAAAGGCAGTTGTGAAAGCAACTCAGTAAGAGAAAATTGCAGAATGGTCACTTATATTTCTGAATTTAAAGGCCACACTGCTCTACCCTGCCATCCCCTCTTCAGATTTAGGCTTTCTCATCCAAGACAGCTGAAACTGGGGAGATTAATAACATTTGATGTCAGCCAACAAAGAGTGACAGGGTCCACTTCCAAGACAGAATTCCCTTGTGTTGTGTGCTTTAAAGCACTCTTCAATATTTCTGGACTAAGAAGGGCACTGGCTTATCTCAGGGTAATACATCCAGCGACAGCTTTTGGGAGACACACCATAAATCATTAAAGCTTTGGTCCATAAAGACATTTAAGAGCATCACTTCTGTAATTTCAAACACAAGCAAGTGGCTAACACTCTAAAGGATCAAAGACTAGTCTCTTTGTGCCTAATTCTATACAAAGAATTGGGATAGTAGTACCTCCCAGCCACAGGGTATAGATACATCAAGATTAAGAAGTTTCAGCACTGTGTCAATAGAGCCATAAAGTCCCTAAACTAGTTAGTCTGTGTAGTGCATGCTGACACTAACACACCAGAGAGTCTGGCCCAGGGACTTTAATTCTGCATTGCAAATTGTGATAACAGGTTCATTTAACTCAAGGAGAATTTAACTTAAGCACTGTCATGTACTTAGCTTACTACAGAAATATTAAGCAAGACTTAAAGGAGATTTAAAACAGAAAACATTTCATATTGTATGAATAATTTAAAACTTGAAAAATTATTAAAATGTCTTCAAGTAATGAGTTAGTCAAACCTGAATCCTGAAATTATTATAGCTATCTGTCACTACAATTTCTTCACTGTCCAGATGCTGTGTTTAAAGTACATAAAATCTGTTTGATTTTATCACAATTTCATTTTCCACCTTAATTGTATCAGGCAGGGTTAATCTGATACTTGGAAACTCCTATGAGCAGTAATTTTATGTAGGGGATATAATTAAGCCTAGGGGATGGTGTTTTAATTAGCTACATAAGATTTACTTGAGTTGGAAATTCTTAAACTGAGTAGTGCTGGTAGCGGTGTGACATTTGTGTTGTTATTAGCAAAGAAGGCCATGGTACTCATTTTGAAGCAAATTCTTGCTAATGTCTAAAGTAACCTGAAAATCTGTGCAATGCTGGTTCAATACTGGTGCCTAATAAGATGCAGTTACAAAAGGCTTTCCTAACTGGTGGCACTCACTTCAGTGAGTTCTCTCTTCAGGCAAGAGAGCAAAAGAAGGGACATTTGGTATGTGAGTGCTTAATTGTTAGCATTCCAAGTGACACTCTCCAAGGCAATGTCCAGACACAATTTAGGGTATAACTTGCACTAGGGACTGTTTGCAACAACCAGTATGGAAAAAGCTGCTCTGCTAGTTTTAGTTGAAGTGAATCAATCCATAGCCACAAAGATGTACAGAAAGATGTGCACAGGCCCAAAGAACAGTACTTGGCCCGTTTTCCTTACTACCATGAATTTATTTTCCAGCTCTGCTATCTGCCTCCTGTCTCCTCTTCGTTGAGCCTGGAGAAAGGGCTGACAGTAAGATCATATTGCTGAGTGAACACATCTCTTTCAAGGTCTTGGCAAAAAAGGAGAGAAAACTGGCAGCAGATACAGCCCTGACTTCATCGCCTTCATCTTTTCTGGTAGACAAAGAATGCAACCCCTTTCTGACAGCAGCACCGTGTAGATTTGCAGACATCCCTCCCTGCCATAGGTCCCCAAAATGTGCCTGCAGGACCTTGCTATACCACCTTGGTTAGTCACTCTTTGTTTTCCCAATGTCTCTCCAGTACTGCAGCAGCTGTTCCAGAGCTCCCAGGAGCCTAATGCAAGTGCACTCATCCCCCGTCACTCTTGTGAACTACTGACACCTACTCCCTTAAACAGCTCTTCAGCGAGAAGCAAGGCACCTGGAAGACATTAGACAATCATTTTTAATATCCTTCTGTTGAAAGAGCTGGAAAGACTGGTAGTTTGGGTTTATTTGGATAGAGTAAGGGAATTCTTGCACAGGTTTGCTAAAGGCTTTTTAAAAAAACCCGTAATTGTTTAACAGTTCTGCCTCAAGCTAATGTGAAATACTCCAAGCTATTAAACTTATCAGTGCACTTATCTGCTATTACCAGGTGTGTTTTTCAAGTGAAACTTAACAACAAAACGTTTGGAGACTACTCATTGAACTCTCAGTGACAGTCTTGACATGACCAGAAAAGCCACATTTCTGCTCCAGATGCTGAACTTTACATCTAGCAATACAAGGTGATATTTTTGAACTTATCCAAGTATTCTCTTCTTAGTAAACATCCTTCTGTGGATTGTAAAGCCTTGTTTGAAAATACTTTGTGCAATTATAAAAATCAAATTGAATCCAGAAGAATGTCAGAAACTCTGGGCTAAGAAAGAGAACTTTGCAGCCACATTAATTTCAGCTGCCATCATGGTAGATTTCAAAATATAAGAGTAATATTTGAAGGAGAGATTTCTAAGATCCAAGGATGTAATAAGGAAATTAGAGATTCAATAAGTACCACTATAATAATTTTTTGCGTAGATGCTAGGAGAACATAGGGTTTGTTGTACGTCATCTTTCAGAAAAAAGAGGTCTTGACTGAAATATCAAAAAAGAGCTCATGGGAAACATTTGCAGAGCCTTTTCCTTGATGACCTAGCTAAAGCAGCTTTGAATGATCACATTCTTCCTATGCAAATTACCCTGTAATTTCATTGGTTTATATTACTCTTAGTTTCCTTTCCTAAATATGCTGCATAATGCTCACGGCAGAGAGGAGATATCACATTCCCTATCCTTATACATATGGAGAGATACATAAAAAACTTGCAAAGCAATTTGTGGTTCTGTAAAGTGAAAAGTATGTAATAAAAATAAAGTATTTTGTTTTGATGTGATTCTTATAAAAGGTAACTTCCAGGAATGATGTCACTTTTTTAGCTGGAAGATCTTGGCTGACCTGGTAATGCCATTTCTGGAAATCCAAAAGTAAGTAAAACATACAGAATTACAAATAATTCGATGGATTTGTGATAAAGCAGATAGGGAATGCATAATTCCAGTTTATTTCCTGCCAAATGTTAAGTCATACCAATGCTGGGTGAAATACCGCAATGGATTATTAACTCATTGTTTCATAGGGGTTTTCTTGCACTTTATGTTTGCACAAATTACGTGTGTATCTTTGTGGTAGACTTACTTCTTGTGAAATGTGTTGCAATGATCACATCAGGCATTATTAGTGAATCCTGCAGCATCCAAACATTTCTAAGGTGGTTTTTCTGGTATATAAACACACAAAAATGTTTAGGAGCACAGTTCTGTGATATGTTTTTGTGCCCATATTGTATTTAAGTTCTACACCCTGAGCAGCACTCTTCAGTGTTCACACAATATACATTATAAATAATACTATTAAAGCAGCCGAGGTGTCTATATTACTGTCAGTGCCAGCGAGCACTGCTAGCTGCTTTTGTTGATACTACGAAAAACGCTCCACAGTGAATTATATGCAAGAATTTGGTAATGAAGTAATATTCTTCCTAGTTTCCACTAGTTTACTGAAGGTTTAAAGATGGTATCCCACTTCTTTGTTTACTAGGCTTTCATCAATGGATGACCTGGGGAATTTCAGATCAGTCAGTCTCACCTCCGTGCCTGGCAAAATCTTGGAGCAGATTCTCCTGGAAAGCATGCTAAGGCACATGAAAAACAAGGACGTGGCTGGTGACAGCCAGCATGGCTTCACTAAGGGGAAATCCTGCCTGACCAATTTGGTGGCCTTCTGTGATGGGGCTACGAAACTGATGGATAGTGGTAGAGCAGCTGACGTCATCTACCTCAACTTGTGCAAAGCCTTCGACACTGTCCCACATGACATCCTTGTCTCTAAATTGGAGAGACATCAATTTGATGGGTGGACCACTCAGTGGATAAAGAACTGGCTGGATGGCAGCATGCAGAGAGTTGTGGTCAATGGCTCGATATAAAGCTGGAGACCAGTAACGAGTGGTGTCCCTCAGGGATCGGTGTTGGGACCGGTCTTGTTCAACATCTTTGTCGGTGACATGGACAGTGGGATTGAGTGTGCCCTCAGCAAGTTTGCCGATGACACCAAGCTGTGTGGATTGGTTGATACGCTGGAGGGAAGGGATGCCATCCAAAGGGACCTTGACATGCTTGTGAGCTGGGCTGATGCCAATCTCATGAAGTTTAGTCATGCCAAGGGCAAGGTTCTACACCTGGGTTGGAGCAATCCCAAGCATGGCTACAGGTTGGGCAGAGAAGAGATTCAGAGCAGCCCTGCAGAGAAGGACTTGGGGGTGTTGGTCAATGAGAAAATAAACATGAGCCGGCAGTGTGAGCTCACAGCCCAGAAAGCCAACCGTATCCTGGGCTGCATCAAAAGGAACGTGACCAGCAGGTCGAAGGAGGTGATCCTGCCCCTCTCCTCTGCTCTCGGGAGACCTCACTTGGAGTATTGTGTGCAGTTCTGGTGTCCTCAACATAAAAAGGACATGGAACTGTTGGAACAAGTCCAGAGGAGGGCCACGAGGATGATCAGGGAAGTGGAGCACCTCCCCTATGAAGACAGGCTGAGAAAGTTGGGGCTGTTCAGCCTGGGAAAGAAAAGGCTGCGTGGAGACCTCATAGCAGCCTTCCAGTATCTGAAGGGGGCCTACAAGGATGCTGGGGAGGGACTCTTCATCAGGGACTGTAGTGACAGGACAAGGGGTAACGGGTTCAAACTTAAACAGGGGAAGTTTAGATTGGATCTAAGGAAGAAATTCTTTACTGTGAGGGTGGTGAGGCACTGGAATGGGTTGCCCAGGGAGGCTGTGAATGCTCCATCCTTGGCGGTGTTCAAGGCCAGGTTGGATGAGGGCTTGGGTGACATGGTTTAGTGTGAGGTGTCCCTGCCCATGGCAGGGGGGTTGGAACTAGATTATCTTAAGGTCCTTTCCAACCCTAACTATTCTATGAGTTTATGATTCTATATTATTTGTTCTAAATAAATAGAATGTTTATTTGTATAATATGTAGAAATATTTGTATAATATGTTTCAACTTTATGAGATGGATTTGTTTCACCATAAATTAGGAAGAGTAATGCAGATGCTAAGACTTTGAAGAGGTATCTGAGAGGTATTCTGCTGTAGCTTTAGGCCTTATTTTTATTAGAAAATGTTTTTCTCCTATTTCAAGAAGGTTTTGTTTTCTTCTTATTTGCTTTGGAAGTTTCATATTGTTCTGTTATACAGAAAGGATAATGGTTATTATTATTATTATTGTTGTTGTTGTTTTTATTCAAAATAACTTTATGAGAAATCCCCAGAATGAGAGAAATAACTGCAATAAGGTTGCTACTCATTCGGAATACTGAATGTCTGCTCTTGTAAAAGGCCTCTTTCTTCTAACAGGAATCTTCCTTGAAGAAATACCACCTAATCCATATCAAGCAAAGGGCCCTGAATATATTTCATATATCATTACTTACAATCAAAACCAGCAGTAAGAACAAGCAAAAAAAGTTATTTGCCTAGAAAGCAGGCCCTGGGATCTGTAAAAATCCCTTGTGTTTGCTGCAGAGCAGGAGTGACGGGTCAGGGTTGCCAAATAACCCTTCCTGAGAGCAGTGTCCTCCTTCTTCCATATGGTATGCAGCACAGCCATTCATATGGCTATACCATTGGGTGTAGATGTGTTTGAACTCTACACTGATGCTCCATGATGACAAGGCTGAAGCTGTTTCTGTTCAGAAGACTTCCTATTGCAATAAAAGATTCATGCTCTTAAAAGTCTAGCAGAAGAGGCAGCAACCTGTAGCAAAGTGATGATGGAGATCCTTGGCTTGGGTCTGCAGAGCCATAGTGAGTGGGGTGTGAGGCTGTGACTCTTGGTGCCATTTTGAAAGGGACAGGGCAATATAGGGAACATGCTGCTCCTAGCTCAGCATGATCCTTACACTCACCAAGCTGGGGTCACGTGGAAGGTGAAGCAGTAAGGTAGAATACAGCATCAAAAGTCAACTAGGAAAGAGTTACTGTCTACCTGTCTGGTGTATGACTCATGTCTGGAGCTAAAGCTGGCCTCTTTCTATGGGCTAAGAAAAACTCAAGAAAAGCTGTCTGGAAAAGAGTTGCATCATTTTGTTAGAACAATAAATTGTTTTCTAAGGAAACAATGCTGGATGTGGTACTGGTGTCTGAGGAAGTGTCCTTCCACCCAGCAGAGCCAGAAGCAAGCACAAATCATTGCAGATTCATGGAGGGCATAGAGGAGGTGGATTGAAAGAAGGGAGGGGAAGGGAGTTTTCTTTATGCAAAGGACAGATTTATATGTGATAATGACAGCAACATTTTGATAATGTCAGAACTCCAATCATAAATGAATAAGTCTGATCATGTATTTGTTCCTCATATGCCTCAATGTTCTGAGTAGTTAGTGTTAGCACAGTAAAACTCAGCACCTTCAGCACATTTATGGTTCTGAAATCTTGGAAGATTTCAGCAGAAGTGACCCATGTCTGTTTTCAACAGGGACCAAGAGAGCATATGTGCACAACAAAATGCCTTCAGGGGAATTAGTTTTGTACTTTAATCTCATCGGATCTTGTCTGATGCTTAGACTTTTCTTCCTTACAATGACCAGAAAAGTCCAGGAATTTAGCATTAAAATGTCCCTACCTTGATCAAGTTATGGATGTCTCTCCTTATTTTCCCTTCAGTCTTCCTTTGCACAAGTGTCTTAGTCTCCTTGCCTTTCTCTGCCTTTGTCTCAACCATTAAGTAGCATGGTTTGCCCAGCCTTTCAGAAAATCCTACCTAAGTGCCTGGCAGCTGCAGGTTCTTTGTTAGTGACCAGATGTTGCAGGGTATGGGGGCAGCTGTGGGTTTTGCTGGGCTGCTGTTCTCTGCATCATCAACATCAGCATCCTAAGACCAGATGGCACCCCTGCAGAAATCTCCTTTTGCTGGACCACCCTGACTTTTTGATTGAGCACCCGCTGTATCCTACCTCCTTTGAAAAGTTCACTGGGCTAACAAATGCACCTTGTGAACTGGATGGGGTTTTTATACTATCAGCTGGACAGCTTCAGTTTATACTACTACTTGTGTTACTTGGCCTGATATTTCCAGGGATTTTGGTAACATTACTATTATGAATTATGTTTCAGAAAGTGCTGAAAATTAGACTTCACAGTGAAAATTGCCCAAAAATTTAGAGTAACTTCAAAAAATCTTAGATATGAAGAACAGGATAGAAGAAAATGCTTCCAAAAGTCAGGGTATCACAGAGGCGAGAAATGAAACTAAATGAAGTTATTGCCTTAGTTAGGCAAACAAACAGAAGAACCAGAAAACCTCACGTGAGATTAGCTGATGTTAGTGGACACACCTCTCTTTGTGTGGATATAAATAGACAGATGGGGAGCCTTCTCATTGGAAAGGCCCAACACAGACAGATCTACATTGCTTGTGGAGTGGTAACAACACATGGGTTTAATTTTGCCACTAAAACTAATGTGCATCTATAATGTAATTTACCATATCAGTTCAGAGCTCAGTGAAGCAAGTTCCCCATGAAAAAAGAATCTTCATCTCTATTCCTTTTGTGTTTTATTTCCTTCACCCCCTACCCCTTCAGTGATCTTTATCTGCCTTGGGTTTCAACACCTCTATCAAGCAGCCTGCAGTGTTTCAGGTTTAATATCATTTTACTTTTCAAATATAACTAAGGAAGAGTGATGTGCTGGGATTAGCTCACCAGGCTTGTCTGATCTATGTGATTGTAGCTTTGCAAGTATCTACTCAATCAGCAGCAATGCTAAATGAGAGAAGTAGTGAGTTTTTCATTCTTCCAGACAGTTTTGCTGTAAAAAAGAGAAGCATTCTATTGCATGCAAACTTGTTCTGATACATGGAATCATAGAATCATAGAATGGTTTGGGTTAGAAAGGACCTTAAGATCATCTAGTTCCAACCCCCTACCATGAGCAGGGATGCCTCACACTAGACCATGTTGCCCAAGGCTCTGTCCAACCTGGCATTGAACACTGCCAGGGATGGAGCATTTACCACTTCTTTGGGCAACTTGTTCCAGTGCCTCACCACCCTCACAGTAAAGAACTTTTTTCCTTACATCTAACCTGAACTTCCTCTGTTTAAGTCTGAAACCATTGCTCCTCATCCTATTGCTTCTTTTACCTTCTAAACTCCACAAATGGGCAGACATGCAACAAAGAAAACATTATTTATTCAACTTGAGGAAACTGGCTGATTAGTTTGAAGGAAAGAACATGACTTGAGGATTTCCATAGAAAAGAACCAAATCCAAAATTCTTTTATTAAGAAAAGGTTTGAAAGCCTTCAGTTAATTTTTATTGAATGAATTATATTTATACTTTGCTATATGCAGGAACTCAAGTTTCAGACTGCCAAGAACACAGGACGGGGTCATGTGGTTATTGGCTGGTCTATGCTTCAGCACAACAAAGTAGTCATTGAAACATTTACTTTTGAAATGGTTCAGTGTATCCGCACTGACCAACACTGGTGAGAGTAAATGGCTCAGCCTGCCCACACATGCCACTCACAAAATTCCAGACACCGTTCCTTCCTTTCTATACTGTGCTTGGCATTTTCCAGGATACTACATTTTTTAATAGATTTTTAAGGTATAAAATCCAAAAGAGGGGTGATGTTCTGTGTCTCTTAGGGTTTATATTTGTAAAGAAATTCTGAAGCTTCTAAGCAAAAGTGTAAATAGTTTCAAAAGGCATTCAATATAGAACAATATATTCTTACTATTTTTTCTTCCCTGAGTTTGACAAGTGCTTAGACATTTTATTTATGATTTGACAGATGGAAGTTCAGTTCTCCGCTTTGCTGCAGAAATTTTTGTATGACCTTAGGCAAATCATTTAGCTGTGGTGAAAAATGAATATACAAACTATAAATATAAAACTAAAAGAGTATAAAGGCAACAAAATGAAGTGGGAATAATTATGTCAAAGGCTGTGATATATCTATCTCAAAAATATTGCGGTAGTTACTAATATATGTTATGTCATATTGAAGAATATAAGTGAAAATAAAGGTTAGCAATGGGAAGATATTTCAGTACTAATCTTTTTAAAAAAATTGCTTGTAATCAAATAAGTTGCATCTTTCAAGATTAAGTACATCCAAAACAACTGAGTTTTTAGGAAAGCTGCATTGTACTTGGTAGTTTGAATTGCTATCTTTGTTACCTGTTCTAACTGTTGTTGAAGGGTAGTCACTATGAAACCATACAGTGAACACTGGTTGACCTAGTATTGTTAATTCTTCTGTTTAATGCTGATCAAGAAGTGCTGCTGGGGCAGACTCAAGACACTGTAAGGCTCATTCCTTGAAATAATGGTGCCTGGACTACTTAGCACCACTGAAGATTTTGAATGTGTGTTAAACACTGGCATCTCCTGTATCTGGATTCCAAGGGTAGGATGTATCTCTCCAGATGTAGACATCTTCTTCTGAGTTAGTCCTGCTAAGCTGCTTTCTGGTTAATGAAAAGATATTGGCACTACCATTTCATGCTATAATAGTTTTCTACATCTTCTAGGACTTTTTATCTCTGTTGTCTTTAAGGGATAATACTAAGCTCCAACAAAAAGCCTACATTTTAGGTACCTAAAGTACAACTAATTAAATCCCATGCTTTCCTTTCTTACAGATCAGGAAAGGACAACTGGAGCCTATCCTCAAAAACAGTTTGTAACTCTCCTGCACAGAGTTAACAAAGGCCATAGAGTTTATGTACTTGCACTAGTGAAGTCTCATGTAAAAGACTTTCAGATGCTTTTACTGATGCTCTTGGGATATTCCAAGTGGCAGAAATCTTACTGGAGATCAACAGCAAAGAAGTGTCTTTAAAAGTGCTACTGGATGCTTTTTCTGTATCTCATTTCAACATTGCGTGATAAGTCAGTGTTGTAATACTTGTAGCATCTGTTTTATCTCAAGCTATCATAATAGTTTGTGACAATGGATTCACCTCATTAGGACTGAGAATATGTCTTCCAATTTCATTTGAAGCATCATGTATTTGAAATCACTGTTGTACTAGAGAAAAAAACCTACTAGGCAACTAGACTGGTCTCATGCAGTCTCTCTCTAACAGAATGTATCTGCAGGCTCCAGCTGAAGGACTGCCAAGGTAAGCAAGAAAATCAACTCCATCCAATCCTACAACCATCAGGAGATGTACAGGAATTTCTTCTAACACGCCAGGAGTCTTCCTTCTAGTCTTTATCCAGTTCTCTAACCAGCTGCAGCTATGTCAGCTGATCTATAAAATGAAATTTCATTTCATCACCCTTACTATTTGGTTTATTTTTACCAAAATAGGTTCAACAGTTTAAATAGTAGATCTTTGCTAGCCTTAAGGGTCCTTACTTTGTCTGAATTGAGCTAGCTCAGTTGGCAGTTCTGTGGAACAGATAAAGGGCTGAACTGATAAGCAGGTTGGAACAGGCTGAAAGGAGTATCTTTTCAGACACTGTGGGTGAAATTGAAAGAAGATAGGAGTAAGTTTTTACTAACTAGTAATTTCAGCAAAACTCTCTGCAACTCTTTCTGACTCATTTTCAGCCAGAGAGGGAAACCAGCGGTGATTCTGGCAACATAAACTCTCAGAAGGATCCCTCAGTGAAAAATGTCTTGCAGCTTAATTCTGTTCTCATTGGTAATAGTGTCAGACTGCTACAGGACTGCAGGGATGTGTTAGGGTGGGTTTTCGTTATGCAGATAGCTATTCCATTAACATGTTCAAAACATAACCTCCCCTTGTAAAGTGAAACCCTACTGAAGGGAATGTGACAGTTTTCTGTAGATTCCAAATAATAAAGGGTTTTCTCCATCTGTCTTCAGTGACTCCCTTGTTCTATGTGCATTTCCAGCCCTTTCTAGAAGTGTGAAGAAAGAGCCATTTTGGCTTATCATAAATTTAGCTAAAATAATCCCTTAAGGCTTTGAAAGACCTTTGAAAATCTGTACCAAAGCAGAAACATGAGAAGAAATCTGATTCTTGAAACGAGCACAAACAAGGAAATCTTGATTTTTAACAAAAACCTGTTCAGCAACATATTCTTGATAAGGAACTAAGTTTTGGGTGTTTCCATTGAACTTCAGTTAAATTCCTTCTTACTGCATTTAGTAACTTTTGGGACTGTGTTTGATTTTAAATAATGTGTTGAATATCTCTTGGTTAGTTCTGTAGGTGTTAAAGGAATACAAATAATGAAGGACAAGGGTAATTACCTGTCATCCCCTGGAAAGTTCTATGAAGCTCATTTTGTTGAAAAGAGCTGTAAATAAATCTCTAAGAATATCAGTTAGCATCCAGAATATGCTTGGGGACCGTGTCATACAAGTAACATTTTCCAAAAACTCTTCAGTGAGGTTCTAATAGCTGGTTTCTGTTTTACAGAACATTGCTCCTCTGTCTTCAAAATTAATTCAGCTTTCAGTAAGCCTGAGATTTTGCTCTTTTTCGTTTATTGTCATATTGAAACTGTACTTTGTTTCCAACAGTATAAGACACTGTCATTTAGAATCAGAACTGGATCAGCATTTCTTAACCTATCCATCTCTAAAATAAATCCCAGTTATAAAGTTTTATGTATGTATATAGCTGTGATATTATTTCTTGATCTCATGGGTAAAAAGCTTTCCACAGAGCCTCAACATAGCATGTAGCACAGAATCAATATCTGAAAGTCAAAAATATTGTCTGCAGATACTTAAATCATTTCAGTCTGGCTAGTAAGCCTATCAAGCACTTCTAGGTTGGCCTTGATCTGAATATTCTCAACTATGACTCACTTCAATATGGTTGAAGAGATAGATGCTGTCTGTCAGTGCAAGGTATTCCTTTCTCCCACATCTGAATTGTAGAAACATTTGGTCACCCACAAAGTGACTATTCACTGGTCTGAAAGTTGATTTTCTCCCTACATTGCTATAATAGCTGCTAAGCTATATGACAGTCCTGAAAAAGAAAATTATCCAGCTGGTCACATTTCAGTTGGAAATGTAGTCTCAACATTTTGTAGAGGATGCTGAATGTTTTGAAGGAAAATGTCTTGTTATTCTGGAAATTAAACTATTTTAAACTACTCTAGGCAATGTCAGTCTCCAAAAATGTTACTGTCAACATACAAAAAACAGGGTAATTTGTTCTGTACATAAATTCATGGCAGAGTTTCAGAGCAATTTATAGAGAAAATAAACATCCTCCCTTATATGCTATACTTCAGCAGTCTCTTGAATTCACAAAGAGTTTCTTCAAGTTTTTTGCCACATAACCTTCCGTAAAGTGTCTCTGAAAATGTGTCTTCTCTTATCTCATAACTCTATGGATAAATATAATCAATAGAATAACAGTTTTGTTTAACTGGGTTTTAACATTTGTTTTGACTCCCAACAGGTATATACTTTTTATTTATTTATTTATTATTAACACTAAAATAACTTGTTCTCCCAAAGCAGTATAAGCAATATGTTCCTATCAGTTCTTGCTGCTATTTTGTGTGTCAGTTGAGAAGATTTCACAGGAAAGTCTATTAATGACAATCTACAGAAAGCCCTGGCAGAAACCTGTGACATAAATATGTGTAAAGTCAGATCTAATTTCTACCAAAATCTTTGGGTTATTGTGTTAATGGCTGCAATAATCACATAACTTTTGTGTTTCATTCTTTCTAACGCTAGTTAAGCTTTTATCATACAACCTCAATGAAAAGTTATCTGTAATTTATATCACTGTTAATCAGAAACACTTTTGGTCATTGAATAAATGCTTCTGGCAGGAACTGGGTTCAGAATCTGCTTTGAAGAAGGGGTTTCACTAGATGATCTCTGAAGGAGCCTTCCAATCCCTTCCAAACTTCTGTGATTCTGTGAACAGTAAAAAGATCCATCAGATTTTATTGATTATTACAGCTGGAAATATAAAGAGAAATTCACAATTACCTGTACGTCTAATAGAGAAGGAATTTAAAAAAACACCCAACATCTTACTTTTGAAATTTAACAAATAACATCATGTTATAACAATCATGTTATTAATTGCTGAGGTGAGTAGCTCGAGGAAGGATGCCTTCAACACCAGAGCAGGGAGGAGATCAGTGTCCAGGATCCTCAACTCAGAGCAGCCAGAGCCACCAAGGGAGCCTCAGGTCCTCGTCAGGCCTTTCCCAGGAGCCGGCAGCTCAGCTGACAAGAGCAGGGACTCACAGGGGGCGGAGCCAGGAGGAGCGGCACCAGCCCTGACTGGGTGAAAACCTGCCCCGGGGAGCGCGGTGACCAGGAGGGGTCGAGGCAGTTTGCGCGGGATGGTGAGTACTCACTGTATGACCAGGGCCCGGTCTGGGAGCTCTGCTCTGGCTGCCCCGGCGGTGGCCAGCGTAGGCACCCAGACAGAGCTGATGAGAGGGGAGGCTGCAGTGCAATGCTCAGACTGTTAAGAGAGTGCCTGCACTGGTCTTGTGAGGGAACGGTGCCCAATGGGCAGGGCTGCACTCGGTGCTCCCTGGTGGAGGTCCTCCTGCAGCAGGTGGCTGAGCTGTGGGATGCTGTTAATAGGCTGCAAGATGTCAGGGAAGCTGAGAGGAAGCAGGAATGCCCAAACTGTGCAGGGGCCTCAAGCATCCCCTGCAGCTCATGGAGGAGAGGAGGAGGCTGTCAACCCGGGAAGCTGGGAAATAGTAACAACAAAAAACAACAAAAAAAAAAAAAAGGAGGAAGAGGACAATTAAAAGCAGGGGGCTTCCTCCTAAAGCTGTTGTCCCTACCCAGAACTGCTTTGCTGTCCTCCAGGGGGCTAAGAAGGAAGGGCACTTGCACCAGAAACAACCGGCTGGTGCACCAGTAAAAAAGATCACTACTGGTGCTGCCAGGAAAAAGAGGTGGGTCATAGTGATAGGGGACTCAACTTTGAAAGGGACAGAGGCACTCGTCTGTCATCCTGATCCAGTCTCGAGGGAGGTGCACTGCCTACCTGGGGCACGGATCAAGGATGTTGCAGGGAGGTTGCCTGCTCTAGTGAGTCCCACGGACTATTACCCACTTCTGGTGATCCATGTGGGTGCTAGTGATGTTGAAAGAAGTAGCCTGGAGAACATAAAGAAGGACTACAGAGCCCTGGGAGAGGTGGTTAGGGGCTCTGGAGCTCAGATTGTCTTTTCATCAATTCTCCAGGATACAGGGGAGGGCCTTAAAAAATCTATGAAGATTGGCCAAGTTAATAAATGGTTAAAAGGGTGGTGTCATAGTCCGGGGTTTGGGTGTCTTGAACATGGGGCCCAAGTTAGTAGGCCAAATCTACTGGGAGCTGGTGGAGCTGGTCTGGCAAAGAAGGGGAAGAGAGGTTTTGGTAGGAGGCTTGCCAGGCTGGTCAAGGTTTCTTTAAACTAGATGTGTTGGGGGTGGGGAGCATTGTTTCATCCCAACACACCCAGCCAGTTGCCAGCACCTATAATAACTGCTCAGAGTCATGCAGAGATATTCCTGCCGCTCCAGCCAATGAGCCGGCTTCATTTGGAGCTCAGCTCAGATGCCTCTAATACAAACACCCATAGCATGGGGAACAAACAAGAGGAATTAGAGATGTGTGCACGACTACGGGAGTATGATATAGTAGGCATCATAGAAACATGGTGGGATGGCTCCTACGACTGGAGTGTTGGAATGGAAGGTTACAGGCTCTTTAGAAAACACAGGCCTGGCAGGCGGGGAGAGGGAGTTGCTATTTATGTTAGGGATAGGCTGGAGAGTATGGAACTCTGTGTGGGGACGGGTGAGCAGTCGACGGAGAGTTTGTGGGTCAGGGTTAAAGGGAAAACAGCTATGGGGGACATTATTGTGGGGATCTGTTACAGACCGCCTGATCAAGAGGAATCTGTGGATGAAGTGCTCTATAGGCAGATAGGAACAGCTTCACGCTCATAGACCCTTTTTCTCATGGGGGACTTCAACCACCCTGATATCTGTTGGAGTGAAGATATGGCCAGAAAAAAGCAATCCAGGAGGTTCCTCGATTGTGTGGAAGACAACTTCCTTCTGCAAGTAATAGAGGAGCCAACAAGGAGAGGTGCCATGCTTGACCTCGTGCTCACCAACAGGGAACGGCTCGTTGGAAACGTGATGCTCCAGGGCAGCCTTGGTTGCAGAGATCATGAGATGGTTGAATTCAAGATCCTCGGGGCAGTGAGAAGAGCGTGCAGCAAGCTCACTGCCCTGGACTTCACGAGAGCAGACTTTGGCCTCTTCAGGAGCCTGCTTAGTAAGGTTCCATGGGATACAGCCCTAGAGGGCAGGGGGGCCCAAGACTCTTGGTTGTTATTCCAGGATCACCTGCTCCAAGCTCAGGAGTGCTGCATCCCAACTAGAAGGAAGTGCAGCAGGAGGGCCAGGAGACCTCCTTGGATGGATAAGGAGCTGTTCAGGAAAATTCAAAGCAAAAAGAGGCTTATAAGAGGTGGAAGCAAGGACAGGTGGCCTGGGAAGACTACAGAGATGTTGTCCAGGAAGCTAAAGACCAGGTTAGGAAAGCTAAGGCCCAGTTAGAACTGAACTTGGCTAGGGATGTTAAGGATAGCACGGAGGCATTCTATAGGTACGTAGCAAATAAAAGACAGATTAGGAACAACGTAGGCCCCCTCCGGCAGATATCAGGAGAACTGGCTACCATGGATTTGGAGAAGGCTGTGGTTCTTAATGACTTCTTTGCCTCGGTCTTCACTGGCAAAGGCTCTGACCGCACCACCCAAGTCTTGGAAGGCGGATGCAGGGACTGTGAGAATGAAGACCCGAGGCCCACTGTAGGAGAGGGTCTGGTTTGAGACCATCTTAAAAACCTAAACGTACACAAGTCCATGGGATCTGACGACATCCATTTGCGGGTCCTGAAGGAGCTGGTGAATGAAGGTGCTAAGCCACTGGCCATCGTATTTGAAAAATCATGGCAGTCAGGTGAAGTTCCCGATGACTGGAAAAAGAGAAATATAACCCCTATTTTTAAGAAGGGGAAAATGGATGACCCGGGGAATTCCAGACCAGTCAGTCTCACCTCTCTGCCTGGCAAAATCTTGGAGCAGATTCTCCTGGAAGGCATGCTAAGGCACATGAAAAACAAGGACGTGGCTGGTGACAGCCAGCATGGCTTCACTAAGGGGAAATCCTGCCTGACCAACTTGGTGGCCTTCTGTGATGGGGCTACGAAACTGATGGATAGTGGTAGAGCAGCTGACGTCATCTACCTCAACTTGTGCAAAGCCTTAGACACTGTCCCACACGACATCCTTGTCTCAAAATTGGAGAGACATCAATTTGATGGGTGGACCACTCAGTGGATAAAGAACTGGCTGGATGGCCACACACAAAGAGTTGTGGTCAATGGCTCGATATAAAGCTGGAGACCAGTAACGAGTGCTGTCCCTCAGGGATCGGTGTTGGGACCGGTCTCGTTCAATGTCTTTGTCGGTGAAATGGACAGTGGGATTGAGTGCGCCCTCAGCAAGTTTGCCGATGACACCAAGCTGTGTGGATTGGTTGATACGCTGGAGGGAAGGGATGCCATCCAAAGGGACCTTGACATGCTTGTGAGCTGGGCTGATGCCAACCTCATGAAGTTTAACCATGCCAAGTGCAAGGTTCTACACCTGGGTTGGAGCAATCCCAAGCACGGCTACAGGTTGGGCAGAGAAGAGATTCAGAGCAGCCCTGCAGAGAAGGACTTGGGGGTGTTGGTGGATGAGAAAATGAACATGAGCCGGCTTCAGTGTGCGCTCACAGCCCAGAAAAGCAACCGTATCTTGGGCTGCATGAAGAGGAGCGTGACCAGCAGGTCGAAGGAGGTGATCCTGCCCCTCTCCTCTGCTCTTGTGAGACCTCATTTGGAGTATTGTGTGCAGTTCTGGTGTCCTCAACCTAAAAAGGACATGGAACTGTTGGAACAAGTCCAGAGGAGGGCCACAAGGATGATCAGGGGACTGGAGCACCTCCCGTATGGAGACAGGCTGAGAAAGTTGGGGCTGTTCAGCCTGGAGAAGAGAAGGCTGAGTGGAGACCTCATAGCAGCCTTCCAGTATCTGAAGGGGGCCTACAAGGATGCTGGGGATGGGCTCTTCATCAGGGGCTGTAGTGACAGGACAAGGGGTAACGGGTTCAAACTTAAGCAGGGGAAGTTTAGATTGGATCTAAGGAAGAAATTCTTTACTGAGAGGGTGGTGAGGCACTGGAATGGGTTGCCCAGGGAAGTTGTGAATGCTCCATCCCTGGTGGTGTTCAAGGCCAGGTTGGATGAGGGCTTGGGTGACATGGTTTAGTGTGGGGTGTCCCTGCCCATGGCAGGGGGGTTGGAACTAGATGATCTTAAGGTCCTTTCCAACCCTAACTATTCTATGATTCTATGATTCTATGTTAAAAAATATACCTGAAACTTCTTTAAAGTTTTCTACTAATTTTTTTGCATTTTTGTTTAATTTAATTTAAATAAGAAACTAAGAATTAAGGGGAAAAAAAAACCCACCAAACCTATAGCTATGCCATTTTGTAATATAGGGCTGTTTTCAGTCCAACATTGCTTTCTTCTGGCAAAAAATCAATGTATTTATTGGTCATAGTAGTGATTTATTGAATCTTAAAATCTTGATTTATAAAGAATAATATTTTAAATCACTGACTTAAATTTCAAATCATCTTTGCAGTATTTCTTTTCTGCAGCAAGATAACTATCATTAGAACAAGTTCTGGAATGCCAAGATAATTTTATATATATATATATATGTATGTATGTATATATGTATATTTACACACATGTACTTTTTACTTTTTTTACCATTTCAGCATGCCTAATGCAGAAAGGAAGCACCTGTAATTTTAAAGAAAGAATACTTATCTTGCTGCTCTGTTTTCTCTTCCGTAGTAATATTTTCTATAATTTTAAAATTACATAAACTATTCTGTGGTACAGGACTGTGTTTACCAAAAATCATTATTTTATCAGAAAAAAACCATAGGCTTTCAATGACGTTTTAGTCCTGAAAATAAATAGGAGTGTGTAAAATCACTTGTTACATAAGATGGCTGAGTCTGAAACCATTGATACATTCAGAAAGGACATTATTATAAAGCACATTATGCAGTTCTGAGTAAACTACTCTTCTTACTGCAAAATAAAAATCAGTTATTCTGCACAGCGTTACAGTATCATATGAAGTCAAGGAGTGTTTTTCCTGCAACAAGTTTCGGGTTTTTTTGTTTGGTTGTTTGGTTGTTTTTTTAAATTTTTCATTAGTTTAAAAGATTATTACCTCATTTGCTATCAAATTACCTAAATAATAGGGGGCTGCTAAAAACAGTCCAATCAGACAATAATCTATGGTATTTTGTTCTGTCTCATAATCTGCTTCTCCCTTACAGATGAACGCAAAAGTGATTGGAACCAGAGCTGTATGAAACATTTAACATTTACATAAGCAGAAACTGATGTGTAAATGTTTTTACCATTATTCTGCTTACTGTCCCTTTGTGAACATTCACTAATTGTGAAAAGGCTTCTTTGAGTCACTTACTGAGCTAATGTATTTAAAGGATAAAGAGACTTGTGTTAACTCAAGTGGGTAATAAGGGCTGCTACCCTGGGATCCAGTCCAAGAGTAGATTGCAAAATTGCAAAGGTGCAATCATGCTCTGAGAGAAGTGAAGGAAACCTCTGTCATGTCAGGGGTCCATCAGGAGGATTAAATGGGATCTCCAGAAAAATTAATGAATGATTCACTTCTTGATTCATCAGGTTCAAACTCAGAAGGGAAAATACATTTGTTTGAGTTGGCCCCTTCCCAAGATGTTTCCCTGCGTTTTTAATCAAAACAGAAAATAAAATTGTTTTCGGTTCAACAAAACAAATTAGATAAGTACCCCAGCATACTGGGGAAGTAAATTTCTTTCTTCTTTTGTGAAGGTGTATGTCACTTTTGAGGAGTTTGCATTGTTATCATGTTATCATATTATCAAGGGTCTATGTGTCTCTGCTGGAGGAGGGAGTTGGACCAAGTGACCTCCAGAGGTCTCTTCCAACCTCAGCTGTTCTGTGACTCTTCTACTCTATGAACACTTATCTAAAAGTAGAGGAAAAACTGAAAGCTATCAGTAGAACTGAGCCACCTAAACAAAACCCTCTAATTTACCTATTCAAGGATTCTACTCTTGTTTCTCCTCTAAACTCTGTATCCAAATGATGGCCTCAACAGATGTCTTAGGCATGCTGTGAGATCTCAATAGCTTAGTTGCCAATCCTGAGTATCACTTGTGTTAACCTCACTTTTTATTTCCCTCAGTTCAGTCTGGGTCTAAATAACTATTCAAGATAAACAAGTACCACAAGAGAGATTGAGAAAAACCTGCTATTAAATAGTTGACAAAAATTATCACCAGTTATTGAATATATCTATTACTTTTACTATGTTCAAAAGTTAAAATCAATCCTGAATGAAGTAGTTTTTTGATGATAAACTCAGGAGTGGAAGGGTAGTTTAAAGTACCAAGTGGTCTTTCTCTCCACTCTGTGAAAGGATAGCTAGTTTGTATCCCGAATCCACCACTTATCTACATTAATTTTTGCTCTCCAACAATTTTACTTCCTATCTTTTTAAATCTTCCTTCAAATCGGAAGCACTCAAAGATACTGAAAAGTCATGTAATTATTTTCTTTTCTTACTTCTAGAGCAAAAGGATGACTGATATTTAATTGAAGTTGCTTAATAGGCTACAAGGGGATTTTCCACCTGGTATTATTTCTCATTGGCTGAGCATGATGTACAGCATATTTAAATCAGTAGAAGATGCATATTGACATCACAGGATTAAGTGTCACTAATGTGTAACTACTATTTTAAACCAACTAGTAAATGTACCAACTAGCAACTTTATCACAAAGGAGATTGCACTGTACAACACATTTTGTAGGGTTTCAAAACATAAAATATGAAATTTCTTCATAAATAATCTGTAATTGAAATTTCTGTGTTGATTTTGTATTTTTTTAATTCCATATCCAAATTTTATAGAAAACAAATAATCACAGTTTATATTGAGCAGGATTGACTCAGACAAGGCTATCATAAAAAAACAAATACATTGCTTAAACTGTCATTTATGTTAGTTTTTTTGCTAAATTCTTCTATGGGAATTTCTAGCTTTCAGTTTTCTTCTGCTCTTTGACTTGTTAGGACCAATCTCTGAGATCTACACAAGCATAATCTGAAGTGGTTTTGCTATTACACTACAGAGTTAGTCTGAAACTTAGTCATCTTGTCTGTTTCCTCCAGTGTACAAATACTTGATATTTCCACCATGCAAATTAATAGACCCATAGTAATCAAGTAGCATAACTCTTGTAGGTTAATCATGTGAAATTCTGGTTTACTTTCATAGAATCACAGAATCCCAAGGGTTGGAAGGGACCTAAAAAGATCATCTAGTCCAATCCCCCTGCAAGAGCTGGGTAACCTAGAGTACATCACACAGGAACTTGTCCAGCCGGGCCTTGAATATCTCCAGTGTAGGATATCCAAATAATATTTATTGATGACACATCCTGCCAGATACTGAAAAAAAACCCCTATACTTTCAACAACCTCTGATGTCAGTCAGGTGGCATTAGATGTATTAGTTCAGGTTATAATCATATTTGCTTCTTAAAGCAGTTACTGTATTAAATGGACTGCTGTTTTATTAGATACAAGTAATTGCTCAATAACACAAATGTCAGCATATATAACAGACTATGTAGTGTAGGCGATGTGTTAGAGCTCCTGTGTTAAATGATAAAGACAATCCTATGGTGGGAGCTTAACTAACAGTAGGGGTACATTAAATATTCCATAAATTCAGTAGAAAGAAGTACCTACCTTAACTGTTATTTAAGGTAAATTCATCTTCAGCTCCCAATCATACCCCTATAAATCCTTAGCATTTAAAAGTTGACTTCCTGTATTTGGTGTATTGCTCAATTTAGTTCAGCTGTCACTCGCTTCTTCAAACATTAATTAAAAATTATTCTTTATTTCCTTTCCCTTCCTTTTACTCAAGATGTTAACAGATATGTGCATTCATAAAAGCAATTACTTAGGCAAATAGTCTGGGGAAAAGAAGGAAATCTCATTAACTGATAGACTAAAAAAAAAAAAAGGAAACAAGAAAAAAAAAATCAACACTCTCCCCCCACCCCCTAATTCTAAAAAGCTACTTCCCGAAGTGGAAGAAACTGCTTTTACGTAAGGGAGGATTTGCTGCTAAAGGCTTTTCTTCCTCCGTCATTTCCTCTGCAAAGTGAAGATTATTTTACCATCAAAAGAAACACATAGTGTGAGATTTTTCTTTTTTGGCATTCTGAAATAGAGCTTTTACTACCTTCCTGAAAATCTTCCCTTACTTGGCTGCTTCTTTTTTCTTAGAGCTGTGAAAAGTTTCTCAATGGCATAGGGTTTATTTCCTGCAGTTTTTTGCTCTATATGTAGAAAAATAATAATGTAAAAATGCAGGAACTTTCATTATTTATCAAGAAATTTTCATAATTAGTATTTTTCTGGAGGTACTCTGGAGGAGAATCAAGGGGAAAGCACTCACAAGATTAAATTTTATTGTTCAACAATGCTTTGTCTTTTCTATATTTTAAATAATCCGTTTTTGAAAATATACTTCAATTGAGCTGTTTGGACTCATAATACTCCAGTGACCTGGTACCTACACTAGTTGGAATCATTGGAGGTTATGGCATTAAGTCATGCCAGGGAAGAATTAAGGATTAGATCCAAACCTAGGCTAAAGGCAGAGCTATACTGCACACTACCAGAGTTTTATGCATAGACTACCCTGCTGACTCTGGAAGTGGAAATAATGACATACCTTACTATGGTGCTGTACTCACATAGATGCAAGCATGCTGCTTTTGGGGTATGATTAACTCTTTAGAGTAATTTTCATTGCAAAACTATTTAAGTTACAGTGTGAAATAACCAGAGAATCTGAGCACTACCCTTATTATTTGATAGCACACAGAAGTAGCATGAGAAGGAATAAAAACATTTTGCAACTTGGTCCAACAAAAGCTTTACTAAGAGATATCTAATTAGACAACATTTAGAATGTACTCCTAAAATAGTATTGCATTTTTCATTGTTTCTTGATTTTTAATTGCCAGTACATCTCATCCACTCTAATAAAATTTCCACGAACAGTTTGTTCTGTAAGACCTACAGATTTGGTTGAATTTGGCCTAACCTGTGACGGAGTGAGATTCATCCTACCATCTTAGAATTCCACACATGGATATTATAACCCAAGGCTGACATTCCAGGATGTCTTAGTTAAAGGAAAGAAGTGGGGATCTCCAGGAAGGATTAAACTTTTATCCTATAAGAGACATGTAAAATTAGCCAGATATATTGCATTCTAGAGCTGCATTTTCTCTCTCTACCACCCTCTGGTCCTAAATTAAATTCTTGTCTACACAGATTCAGCTTGGAAGCATGTTCTGGCACTTCTAGGGTGCATTTTATATGATCTGTCTTAGATGTTTTCTTCAGAGTGAGATCAACCATGCCCTACAAGTACCTACTTCATTCCATTGACTATAAATAAGATCTAAATGACTCCTTCTGTAGGCAGAAACATTTGGCCAAATGATTCCCATACACTGTCTAATGTAGAGCACATAGCTGGAGGCAGAGTTAGATAATTTCAGAATAATGAATATCCCTGGTGGTTTATATACCCCCTCTGGGGCTATATATAACTAAGCATTTGTTGAAGTTGTTCTGATATATGTTGGCAGCCAAGCTGGCACTAAGATCAAGGAAGAGCAGAGAAACCCTAAACCACACTTTATATTTCTACTTCTGGCCAGTCCTGAGAACAGGTCACACTCATTGAATCCATACTTCATGAGATATTCATCTGAACTTCAATGAAGCTTTATCCAAACCCACATTATGTCACAGAATAAATTCAGCTATATGCCAGACCTAAATTTCATGGCATTCCAGTCTGCAGAACACAAGGATGATTTTGTGTAAGTTTAGCCAAGTTATATATGAAAGCCTAGACAATATAGACATAATATATAAGTTTGTGGTGCTTTGCAAGGTAAAGGGAAATTTTAGGGGAATCTGACTGTCTTTTCACAGAATCGCTTGTGAAGACTGTCAAAAAGCAGTCTAGACATTTGCTACTTATTTTCATAATTTAGTAACACTAAGCTGTTAAGAAAGCTTGAGACGCTAATGCAATGACTCTTAGTATTATTTTTACTTCTCATACCTCATTAACTTCATCCATATATCTTAAAGAAGCATAAAAGAGAGCAGTATCATCTTCTTATTAGGCAGATAGAAAACAGAAGGCATCAGAATATTTCCTAAGGATAACCAACAGACCACTGGAAAATTCAGAACTGCAGAACCTGTTTTTTAAGCTCTAGGCCAGGTTTCTTTACATGAAACAGCACCCTTTACATTGGAAATAATATAAAGTGTGCGCACATGCATTCAAGCATGTCTAAATCATCAGGATGTTGACATGACAACATTTAATTTTCCAGACTGAATTATATTCCATTTCCATTGCGTGATGTCTTAAAAGCCAGTGAATAATATGTTCTCAGGCAGTGAATTTGCTTTCAGTGACATGGAGACTGAATATATTCCCGTGTATCTGTCACAAAGGCAAACAGATCTCAATGCTGCTAGTTGGCCTACGTTGTTGATGCATTGTTCTAATCTGTGCTCAGTATAGTGCATGGCAGAAGCTGATGCTGTAGTCTACATCCTGAGTAATTTTTCCTTGATGTTACATGTGTAGGCACAGATACAAAATAACACAATGTCATGGCATAACTTCTCATTTTAGTAGGCAGTGTTCAAAAGCACATAGAGGATGAAAACCTAGCTAAAATAAAGTGCGTAGAAATGATTAGTTAATGAAGATATAAGTAGGGGGCCAGCTGAGAGCATGCTCTGTTACAAACAGGTAGAAAGATGATTACTCTCTGAAGAATAAAATTATTTGTATAAGAAATATAAGATATGAATCACATGGTAATAAACTCATAATAGTACCCAGTAAAGAAATAGAACTTAAATAAATGCGCTGCATTTATTGGGCCACAAAGCTCTAGACTTAACAGCTCAAAAGCTTTGTATTGCACTTTTAGAGACTGCTGAGCTATTTAAAGGAAGGCTTGGAAAAACAAATTTAAAGAGCATTTAAAAAATAACAGCTTGCCTATGTCAAACATGACTCCATGGAGACCTGGAAAGGCCAAGAACTAGTCTCTACAGAGAGGCCACCTTGCACTGTGGATGTTATACCTTGCCCGCACGCTCTGCACACAGTCCGGCCTGTGTCAGGACAACTCCACCGATTCTGCTGTAAGAGCAGTGTGTCCTGCTTTTGGCTGGAGGTGTAGTACTTCGTTACTTCCATGAGTCTTGTTTCAGATTTAGTAAAGCGATCAGGAGGTGTTAACTGTATTTCACTTACCTATGTAGTCTGAAGGAGCTCAAGTGGGAATAAACAGAGGATCGTCATTCTCTCATGCCTTCCACATTACCAAATTGTCATTAAAAAGTCGTTCTGTCTAAGCTAACTTAAGATACAACTACACTGTCTTTAAATCAGGTGTGCTTGCTTTCAAGGTTTGATTTGAAATTTTACAGCCAAGTGGTGGGATTATCTTGAAACATTCAGTCTGTACAGCTAAGGTTTGACAAGGGACATGCCTGGCTTTCCCTGAGTAGAGTTAACGTATAAACCAATACATGGACAGTGGAGTAATGAGGAATTTGTACTTGAACGTGAGGTGTAAATTCACAGCTAAAATAACATGATAGTAGAGAAATATCCTTACTTCTTCTTTATCAATTTTAGATTTATACATAGTATCATTACACAACTAGAATTTCAACATAATAAATTTGTTATATGGAATCCTTAGATACACGTTTCATCAGAGTTAAAATGTGCTTGTACTATAGAATCCAAAAGATATAAGAAATATATTTTATGACTTTGAATTGTAGAAACAATCCCTTTTGTCTAACCCAGAGGGTTTCCATTTGCATCAGCTTTAGAAAGACCTAAAATAGATAAACTGATGTGTAACCTTTCCTTTTCTCCCTCAATGTTGTCCTTAATTGCCCATTTATCTGTTTTTCCATTTTTTTTTTAGGATTGCCTCCTCTATACCGTGCTCTCCAAACACATCTGTAAAGGCCTCATCCTTTCTTCACTAAAGTTACCCCAGCCAATTCTGCTGTCAAACCTAATGTCACCAATTACTTCCTTTATTCAGCTGTGCCACCCACAAGTACCTGTGGAAAGCATGTGTAGTTTCTCGCTACTCGTGTGGTGAGGGACGGAAGCACTAGTTCCCTCCGAACTAGGGCTGAGACATAGAGCATTCACGGAATGCGGGTCATCAACGATTTATTGCGCAGTTAGAATTCCTTATATTTGCCGCTCAAGCACCTCCCCAGGGTCAGCTGGTTCCTGTCCCTCCTAGCAGCTTCCCGTCCATGCACCAATCCCTACATCTCCCCCGCCTCAAGACTAGAAAACTCAGGGTTTTAACAGCCATTCCAGATAAGCAACTTATAACTCTAATTAACTAAGTAAGAAAGGTTTGTGCCACTAAGTATTCACACACAGTGCATATTACACAATCAAACAAGAAGGAAACAAACATCCTAATACTAATAAACACAGAGCGTCAGCCTAAAGGGACCTAGACGCAGGTGTTTCCGGCCTGAGTGATGTTGTATTCAACAGCCGGCCACAAAGTTCGTAAGGCACGTCGTGACTGGATCCGTGAGTGAAGTCATCTGGACACACAAGGGCCAGGGATGTCATTTCACACCTCTTTCCATCACTCTCTCCCAGATATAGCCGAGCGCCAATCACCATCTGTGAAATATAGCTCAAATACAAACTTACAGACACAGCTACAAATACGGTAATAACCATTTTGCCGGTGCCCACCGTAGCCCAGTCTCCCCCTCCACACAGGCATAGCCTCGCCCGTGAGCACGTAGGGCAAATGGACCTATCTTACCCTTTTCTGGATCTTTCACCCGTACCTGTGGATACAGGGGTTTGTCTAGAGGTGGAGCTAAGTGCGAGCTCATGGGGGATTGTTCACTTGATCCACACGAGAATTGATTTAACTAGTCAGAGCAGAAAGTAAAAGTCAGCGCACACAGACTGCGGGAGTTCCTCTGGGTACGGTCTCCCCCGCCTCAAGACACATGAGGCGAGCTTTCAGAGTCTGGTGCGCGCGTTCGACGATAGCTTGGCCAGTGCTGTTATGAGGACAACCGGTCTTATGTTCAATGCCCCACTGTCGTAAAAATGAAGCCACCAGTTGACTTGAATATGCTGGGCCGTTGTCGGTCGTGATCTGGCTAGAGACTCCCAAAATCGCCATGACCTCACGCCAATGCAAAATGGCCGCTTTGGCGTCTTGCTTGAGTTGTGCCGTAGCCAAAATGACACTGCTACAGGTATCAACCGTGACATGTAAATAGCGCATAAAAACTGGAGCACAACAGTCAGGAAACTGGCAGACCTTGTGCAACACGGTCCGCACTATTGTTACCTTCAGTCAGGAGTCCAGGGATGTGCGAATGACTATTACAGTGATTTGGGCAAATTTCAGCAGCTCGCTCAGACAAAGCCTGAAAAAGGACTTGTGCACACTCCATCGTAGCCTCAATGGCTAATGGGGTCCGCAGACCACTGTCGTAGCACAGTAGCTACAGTATATGCTTCCAGAAATCGAACTGCTATTGGCTAGATGTAACCAATATAGATTGTGATTGGCTCCGAAGTGTAGTCAGTCCACACATTTTGAAGCAGGTAACAAGCTTGCTAAAATTATCCATTCGCTACCTTTCTCACATAACTTGCAGTTTCACCATCCCGCTCCCACATCTTGTTAGCCTTGAGCAAATGCCAAGTTCCTTATTCTACTGCACGTAACTGTCCTTTAGTAACCTAAGGCTAGGCCTTGCAGCCTGGGTAACTTGAGTTCAGGCCTTGCAACTTAACTCAGAGTTTGGCTAAGACCAAACAGCTGGGATTGCTCACATGTCCATTGTTCAGCTGTATTCTTCATAACCACCATCTCCTAAGGCTGACCTCTGGGTTGGTCACGAAACGTCCACCGTCCCTCAGCCACTCCACAATTCCCTCTTTTTGGCTTTGAGCAAACCAGACGGATGTTACATTTTTCTTAACCATAGATATCACACAACACAACATATAACTTGCTACTAATACAAATAAAACTAACACACATAATGTAGTTACTCCATCCATCATCTTTCGTTAGCCATTTAACCCTCTCTTTCAATTGTTGTACACTCTTATAAATTGATTCCAAATGATCTGACAAATTCATGCAGCACATTCCCTCAAATTCAGCACAACCATGCCCCTGTGCCAACAATAAAAAGTCGATTGCTGCCCTATTTGTAAGGTGGCATGACGAACACTATCAACACCAGTCAAGAGCCCACTTAGTGCAAGCATAGTAGCTTTTGTCAGTTCCTTCTTATCTTGCTGTGATTCCTTCAGCTTTTGTTGACCCTTGGTTCATGTCCGACTCCACGTAGGCACTTGCTGATCTGGGTACATGGCTGTTCTTTGCCAGAAAGTCATCCACATCTCCGCCTTTTTCTTTCTATACAAGCCAAACACGCTTTGTAGCACTCATAATCATTCGTTGGATACATTAAAAATACACAGCAACAAAATCAAAATCGTTAAAATGACAATAAACACCATTAGTCCACCTTTTACTAGAGCAACCAGCCAACCTGTCAGTCCCCATTCACCTAACAAATTGTTCAGCCAAAAGGCTTGCCCATCCTCATACACCATGTGTAAGATCTTAGCATGTTTCCATATTTCTTCAACACAGATCAGTCACAGGCTGCTGGGTCTGCCCTTTTTCTCCTGGATGTCTCTCTGATAACAGGGGAAGCCATCCCCTCACATCAAGGTCTGGCATGGCATGTGTCCCCACCACTCCACGCCTCCTGGGTTGCAGCCAACAGCGGAGCTAAAGGTTCTTCTTGGTGGCAAACACAGAGGCCAACCCAGTCTTGCTCTTGACTGTGGCAGCAGGCATTTGGTCAGCCTCAGTTCTTGTACCTCGTTGTCAATGCAGAGTTTCACCTGCTTCATCCAGTAACAAGTTGCTACTGTGGCAAAGCATACACAGATTTACATTACCAGATAACTATTACAGGTTACAACAGCATGTTGAAAATGCTGATGGCAGCAAGAAACTAGCCAAAGAATTTTCTTACCAGTGGAGTTCTTCCACCCTCTTAATTTGTTCCCTTACCTGGTTTATAACACTACCATCATATTAGAATCTTTCTAGCTTTTGCCTTAGCATTTTCTAGCAGCTGCTGCAAATTTGCATGCTCTAACATCTTTAACAAGTAACAAATGCACACAATACAAGGTATAGTTTCTCATTAGCAACTGGCTAGTAAATACAAGTGGGTTTTATACACAAAATCACAGCCTCTAATAACAGCTACGTTACAAGCACACATATTCAAGTTGTTACTTTTCAGTTGCCCTCAAGTGATGTCCTGTAATCATTTATTTTTCTCCTCTATCTCATTCTGCTCGAGGTATTCACTGTCAGCTCCTGTAGCTGAGGCATCGGGTTCCTCCACTTGTCTGTCCAGCTCATAGCAAGGCTTTGCAAACTTTGCAGGCAGCTGCCACAGACCTGTAGGTAGGAGAACACAAACATACCCCCTCTCCCACGCTATCAGCTCCTGAGAAGGAGGCCCGTTAAAGTGATTCAAAGGCATTCTGATGAGAAAGAAATGTGAAGCTACAGCTGCCTGCCTGCTTATCAGCAGCAGTAAATACCTGCCAGCAACGGCACTTTGCATTAACCCTTTCTTGTCCAAAATGTTAATCTGCTACCCATTAAAACTTTTACACAAACCCAACAACAAAAATATACAGAACACTGTCAGCCCTCAACACACACACACACACACGCATGGGATCCCACAAGCACACTCCATACAATTACAATATTTGAAACACAAAACCTAGACAATCATTATTCCCACTATACGGTCCCTCATACAGAACGTAGCATAAGGACCCTGTGAAGACAACCAAAAATCAGCTCCAAGCAGCATCATCACAGTGTGAGGTGGCAGGCTCAACTTCAGCGGGCGTCCCCGCAGAGGCTCTGCCCCCCCCACATCGCACGAGCCTTGGGCTTTTACACTGACCAAAATGCACACTCATTCCGATGCAGGTGGCCAGCCTACATGGGAAGAAGTGGTCAGCAATATCCATAAAAATTCTCCAAGGGCTAACAGAAACATGGATATACATGGATATATATTTGCCAACTTCTAGTACATGTGGATCACAGAGAGACTATCAAATGAGTTGTATATGGGGTTTCAAGTCCACAGCCTGCCACAGCACTCACACACCGTGTTCAAAAGGCTGTAAGGGTACCTTTTTTTTTTTTTTTTTTTTTTTTAGAACATCAAAACCAAACTGAACACTCCTGCCTGGTAGCCAAGGATAAAGACAATGTCGTTAGTATGGAGGATTCCCCCAGGGTAGGCTTTGAGGGTTGTTGTCGCTCGTTGTGGGGAACCCCCCTGTCCCCTGCCCTGTCGCACAAAGGGGAGTGTTGCCAGGGCTCACAAGACTCCACTTCCCGGTTTTTTGCTGTTGCCGCGGCCGCGGTTTCTGGCAGTCTCGCTGCAGCCCCGGCGCTGCCCGCTCGGCCGCGCGGCTCGGGGCCTCCGGCCGCGCCTCCCGGGGCACCTTCCTCCACAGCTCCCACGCTTGCACCCGCGGCTCCTCCACTCGCAGCGCCTCCGTGTCCCGCAGCTGCTCCTGCAACTCCTCTCCCGGAGACACCCCACGTCTCCCCTAGATCTTCTGCTTTCTTTTCCCCAGCCAAGACCGCTTCCAAAAGCTCTTGGCAGATCCGTCCCCATCGGGAGGTATCTAATACGTCCACGGGGGCCTCCACCGCCCCCCGGCCTCGCAACCATTGGATGCAGTGACCCGCTGGCTCCGAGTTTATCGCCTTCGGCAACCCAGCTTGCTGCACGAGGGCCTCCAGTACCTGTACCATGTGGCTCACATCCATCGCTATCACGTCGGGGTCACCACTTGTAGTTTCTCGCTACTCGTGTGGTGAAGGACGGAAGCACTAGTTCCCTCCGAACTAGGGCTGAGACATAGAGCATTCACGGAATGCGGGTCATCAACAATTTATTGCGCAGTTAGAATTCCTTATATTTGCCGCCCAAGCACCTCCCCAGGGTCAGCTGGTTCCTGTCCCTCCTAGCAGCTTCCCGTCCATGCACCAATCCCTGCAGCATGCATAATGGTATCAGTGTTTTTCCTGCTAGGTCTTCCACCCTTTCCTTACTATTTTCTATCCTTCTTGATTTATGGTAGTCTTCTATATCGCTAGGTTGAAGATTGTGTCATTTACAGTATTGCTGACCTCAGACACTTGAAAGGAATGTGTTAGCCCATGAATAATAATGAGCTTGGTTTTAAAAATACATATTTGCCTGATCATATTTATACATTTTATTTGCCTTCTGCAATTTTACATGAGACTTTACAGTTAATGTTTTAACCCTGGGGAATGAGGTGGTTGGGTTTTTTATATGGAAGCTGAGATTCTTATATACAAATAATACCCTATGAGCTGAAGGTGAGAGAAAATATCAGATAACTCAAAAGATGTGATTAAATTAAAATGCAGTATTTATTTGTGTTGGGAAGACATCACTTGAATACTAAAATTTTATTGCACCATTATTTATCTTCTAGAATCAGAGAGCTTAAAGCTCTCCTTTTGACTAAATTCTTTCTTTAGTGATCAAGAAATGATAGATCCATAAAAGCTGAACCTGGGGTGAAATTCTCCATCCTTTGAGGAGAGGAGCAAATGCCAGGACTACCGCCCTTTCAAAGTTATTCTGTACTTTGGCAATTAGAAATGTTCACAGCAGCTTAACAGTCTTTCAACCTCTTTTCTCTTCTTACCACAGCTGAAAGAACTTGAAGCTGGGTCTGCTGAGAGAAAGAAAGAGGATTCTTAGCTATGACTGAAAATTTTGTTGCATAAAACCCCTGTGATGCAGTTCTCTTAGGAAGGACCTGGACCTTAGACGTGATATGAAAATACTATTGTATCTAGTGAGAATGAGAGTAAATGGGAAAACAAGTATCTCACATGCTTAATTCCTGATGAACATAATACTAACTTGAAGCAAGTGTGTTTCATTAATGTGGTGTATCACCATTGTATAGAGAGGATTTAGTACTGTGAAATCTGGTGCTCTGATGCTAACACGAAGTTCAAATCTGCTTTCATGGTTTCCTTTTTAATCTGTATGGTGGGAGGAGAGAATCTAACACAGTGTGTTTCTGTAGGTGTCTAACTAAAAAGGGCAGCCTGGTAGATGTGGTTGTAAGCAAATACTAATTTCCCTCCACCCATCCAAATGATAATTGCAAATGTTTAAAATTTCAATTTGGATTTTTCTTTGAAGTTTGTCAAAATAATCTGAAGCTTTTCAAATACTTATACCTATGATTAATGCATGCAATAATACTTTCATTGAATTTAGTGGCAATATGCTATGCTTAGCATTAAATACCTGCATGGTTATGTTATTGATGGGTTATTATCTTATTAGGTACAAATGAATAAATATGAGAGGTCAAATCCATATGCGCAGATTTCAGTTCTTGGTCCAAAAAAACTTACAGGAAAATGAATGTGTCAGGTTTAATGTGATTGAATATGTTCCAAATTTTGTAAAATACATATAGGACCTTGTGTTTAGGACATTGTTGCATTTGTTGCATTATGCAGCAAATGTAACTGGAGGATATCAACGTGGTGCAAAGCTTTAGACTAAATATTTCTAAATAAAGGTAAAAATGTACAACTGGTGAAAGTCCTTAAATTCACCCCACCTATCAAGACAGGCAAAGAAAACATCTGTTTGAGCACTCTAGATGCAGCTCTGAGAACCTACATGCTATCCTGCATGAGGAACAGTGAAAAGATTCGCAGTAGTAGAAAGAACATCTTGATGTAATTTTCAGAGAAAAATGTCTAGCTGATATTTTAAAAGATGATATAACAAAATGATTAGATTGAGTGAAAGAAAGTTACTTCCAATATCTGGGAGTGGAATGCAATTGTGAGTCAACAGCAACAGTGGTCTTTTGAGATTTGACCAAAGGGGAGTACTTGAAAAACATAAAGATCAAAAGAGGTGGGTTAGGCTGTCGGAATCATGTAGATAAAATTCCAAATCTGGATGAGTGGCATCTGTTGCTTTTTGGCTTTCTTTCATTCCATCCGAAATACAGCTGCAAAGATTTTCTATCTTGTTCTTTCTGTATTTCCTTACATATTACCTTCTCTTCCTCACGTTCAAAACACTTTACAGGTTCACTGCTGCTTGCAACTCCTCCTCTCCTCTTCCTACTCTCTGCAGCCTGCCAGCTCTCCTTTTCTGGCAGGCCAAATTCAGTTCCTCTGCTGTTCTCAAACCCTTATTTGAAAAACCTTCATGGTGTTTTGATATGTCAGGGAACAAACTTTCTTCCCTTGATTTGAAGTATAGAAGGATAACTTCCATCTGTAATATCTGGCAGCCCACATCCACATAGGAAAGTAGAGGAGATAATGAGCTAGATTCCATGTAGGAAGGTATAAGGGGTCTTAGTACTTAACAAACCACCGCAGCTCAGGTATGGAGGCAACTACATGTGGAGTTAAAGAAAGCTGAGATGGTGTAGAGACACAATAATCAGGTTGTTTCAGTCTTGATGTTATTTAATTTGAACCATAGTTTTCTTTGAAGCCAGCATAAACCACTCTGATCAATATGAAGGTGACATATAGCAGCTTGTACAGATTAATAGATTACTCTTTCATAGCATTTTTCATCAGTGTACATGAAAGCCCTTTACAGGGAAGACAGCTGTTCCCACTTTGAAGGAGAGAAGAATGAAGTACAGATACCTGAGATACATTTTCAAGCACACGGCAGTCAGTAGCAGAGAGGTAGAAATAAATCCAGGTCCTCTGAATTCCATCTTTGAGGTCTATCCTCTACAGGCTGTGGCCAACTGCCTGTTGTATCCTACTTCCTAGCAAAGCTTTATAACTGTAGTAGGTAACAAGAGATCAAAATTCAGTGTTCAGACCATGAGGTCAGATTTCCCATCAGGTTAGAATATGTGTATGAACTGGACATAATGTTCAGGAAAGTCCCCTAAAGTAAAGGAAACAAAAGCTTTATTCTTATCCCCCCCCCCCCCCAAGTAATTGAATTCACATTTTTTGTTACATCTGGATAAGTAAATCCCCTAAATGGGTTCTTTCTTCTAAAACTGGAAAAAAAAAAATAAATTCAGAAATATTTCCTAATAAGATATTAAAAAACAAAATATCCTCCTTTTCAAGGAGGAAGAATCATTATTCCCAGTTAGTGGATCATGCTTTTTTCTTTTTAGTTCATCTGGCTGGGTTCAGTAGGAAAATAGTTCTGATTTGAACACTTTTGGAGTCATTAGGAAAAAAAAAATCTCTTTAGAAAATGAGAAAATCAGGTAATACTTAACTTGTGCATTAGTCTGTATTCATTTATGAATTCCAGTAACATGGACAGAAGACTGAAACCAAAGTACCTATTTTAGACAGTTATAAATAAACTGGAAATATACTCTTGCCAACAGAAAGAGCTCATAGGGCTCTTTATTTTTGGTGTGCCACTGAAGAGAAGTTCTTGCTTTTCACATATGCTTTACAATGAAACTATGTTCAGGCTATATAGTGCTATAAGGTCAATATATATATTTGGAAAAGAAAACTTGTGGAAGACGTATGAACAATTTCCTTTGTTTAATACAGAGGGTGGTGTTGGGATCTCCTAAGAGAATGTATTGGTGGTTTGATTCAGAAAATGAATAAAAACATGACCTTTTGAGAACCAAGGGTTAATCTAACAAAATAGCATTCACAGGAGATGTTATAACTACTCAGGAGCCCCACAGAACAGCCTGAGGCAATAACTCCCAAACAGTGAAGAGATTGGCCCAAGTAGGATAAAAGCTTTTTATTTTTGATAAAAAATACATTCCTAGCTGGAATACAGACATTAAGTCAAGGTTACATACGCTGTCAGCAAGTTGTATATAGGTTCTGTGCTTAGGTCCCCCAGGTTCTCAGGCACTCTGGGAGTAAAACCTAGGCATTCTGTGACCTTCAGGATTTTTATTAAACTTAAAAGAAGCAAAAATAGTTCAGCCTACCTTGTGGGTTTTGTTTTGATGTCAAAGACACAGTTATTCACTTGTTCTTGTTGAATGTTAGTTTGTAGAATATGCAATTTGTATCATAAGTCACAGAGCAGTGTACAAAGTCCCTATAAAAATTGATCAAATCAAAATATAAGTGCAACAGGTAAATTCAGTGGATTATACTTTTAATTAATGTTAATTAATTATATTTTAATTAATGTTTAACAATATAAAAGACATGATTCTGAAACATAATAGCTCTGCTTTTGGTAGTGTGATGGTACCAGCAAACAATCTTGTCCTCCTATGTTATCTAGCAGAGATTATGAATAAGGATAGTGTACAGTTTCTTCAGATACTTCTTAAAATTGTGATAGTATTTACTTATAAACAATTTATATATTTTTTTTTAGGGAGCTCAGAAGATTTCCTTTGTAGCTATAGATGATTTTGGGTTTTGTTTTTTCTTATACATGTTTTCTACAGAGGTAGATTCACTTACTGTAGAACCTTTAGTTATTAATGATTATTGCAGGATCTGCTTTATGCAGCCAGAACAGAAACTATACATCATATTGAGCTAAGCAGGTGGTTTTATAATTATTATATGATTTTTGTCCTGAAATTTTCTGGGTAATATCTTAAAACCTAAAAATTTCCTGTGCACTTCAGGTAAACCTGAAAATAAACCTTTTAGTAAACATTTTTAGGAAAATTTAGTAAATTTTAGAAATAAAATAAACCTAGAATTTTCTTTGTGTAGTACAAAAATTATAGGGATCACTTCTTTGGTATCTTATTACTAAGAAAGCCAGCAGTTTTCAGCCACTATTTTATTCACAATGGTGCATCCTATAGCCAGGCTGCTTCCATCCCTGCATGAGTTACCTCCAGCTGGAAGAGTTACTTCCATCTATGCTCCTGACTCTTTTTGCTCTTCTTCAGCTCTTGACTGGATACTTTCAAAAAGTGTCACTATAAACTGCGGAGTAAAAAAAGTGCATTGGCAAAATGATTAAACCTAAGTAGAGGAGCAGATGCTTGTCTGCAGTTCTTCATGGAATACTTTGATTATTCTTTCTATGTTATGCTTCCATCAGTGAAATCTTTACTTCCTGACAGATGTTGACAGGAAGTATCTAAACATAAATAAAACCTGAAAGTGTCTTCTGATATTTCTAGCTGTGTTATAAGCCTGATTTCCCAACTTTTCTCCTTTTCCTTTTCCTTTTTCCTTTCTTTTTCCTTTTCCCTTTCCTTTTCTTTTTTCTCTTTCTCCTTGTCCTTCTCTTTCTCTTTTCCCTTCTTTTCACTTCCCTTTTCCTTTTGCTTTATGTTTTGTCAAATCAAACAGCAGAGTGAGGTTCAAGAAATAAAGACATGCTAGAAAAAATAATTTGCTATGTTAACTTGAGCAAACTACTGCCCTTTTCCCCTCTCTAAAATAAGGATAATGATAAAGGATTTCTCTGTGCAATGCATTGGGATTTATAGATCAAGTGCAATAAGAAAATGTAATGCATGTATTATGAACTTATTTATTCAAGTGAATGTTGTTTAATGCTTGTAGTATGTCACAGAAGATATTGTGAATAGAAACTGGTGCCTTCTGCCAACATCATCCCTATAGGCATCCAGACTCAGCAAGCTGGTTGAAAAATACCAGTACCAAATATATGAAAGGTGTTGCATTGCACAGTTTTAAGATTAACAATTAGATTAACAGTTTGAAGATTAACAATTTTGGGTTTTTCTTTCAACAAGTACAAGAGCTTAACAATCCGATAGTACTAGTTTTAAGCATGTGTTCCATTGAAACTGCAAAGAATACACAGATAGCCTGACTAGAATAAGCATTGATTATTCATACTGACATACTGGAATAGATCAGAACTCTGGATGTAAGATGGAATCTTAATCCTTTTGCCATATGGTTTGGAAACCATATGACCCTTACAGTCAGATGTGGGTCTTAAGTGATCGTCATAGTTGTGCAGTATCCAGCATCCCCTGAAGCTCATTAATTAGCTTAGAGGTTAGAGAAATAACTGAACTGTTATTAGAACAACAGTCTTGAGAATTGCCCAAGTAATAGCAAAAAGAGAGATCTGGAAGGAATAAGAAAGAAGTGCCTTCTGAAAGAACTGGTAATGGGATCTAACAACTTGAGAACCATTAGAGAGAATCATGTTCTTTGCTAAGAAAACAAATGGGAACAGTTTATCACAATTTGGCAAGCGGTCATTAATTATACTGAAGGGACAGAAAATGTAGAATAGACTTTAAATTGTATGTGGCTTATACTGTGGTATCTTATGGATAAAATGTTTAAATAACTTTAGGAATTGAACTTAATGAAATAGGGGAAAAAAAGTGCTTTGTGCCCAAGGTAAACTTGATGTCACAGAACACTGGAGTCTCTGCTGACTTATCAAGCAAACTTGCAGAATAGAATTTAATAAGATTTTTTGATGTTTATTTTCTGAAAGGTGACTATTGGAGGATTTTGTATCT
Source organism: Psittacula echo (assembly GCF_963264785.1). Taxonomy (NCBI): domain Eukaryota; kingdom Metazoa; phylum Chordata; class Aves; order Psittaciformes; family Psittacidae; genus Psittacula; species Psittacula echo. Next base: position 131,797,693 of record NC_137735.1, read on the forward strand.
ATATTATTCAGCGCTCTCTACTTACTAATCTTTCTATTACATACAAATATAAAAGTGATTGTAGTAGCCTCACAAAATACTACACTCTCTTCAACAATGAATTGTGAATAGATATCATTCAGTGAAGCATCAAATATCAAAGATATTGCTTATAAGACAAAATTTATTTTAGCTTGCTTTTTTTCTTCACATTTGACTTGAAAATTTTTAGTTGGTAAAAAATATATTTCCACTAAGAAAGAATAATGATGAATTATAACTGACAGTTATCTTTACAACTGCTCCTGAAAGTAACATTTAGTTTTAATGACACTTTAATATGTTTCCAAAGATGAAGAAGAAAGCATGTTAAGTAAGAAAGCTTGAGGAGCAGGATAAATCCATGCTTTTTTAGTGAGTTATTCCAGATAGACCTTCTTGCAAGCCTGCAAACTAAGGTATCCACTTAACTGTGTTCTTATCTATGAAGGTAAACATTATCCTAAATGCTTGTAACATTACGACTTTACATAATAACTGCAAAAGCCTGCCAAACACTGTAGAAAAACAAACCATACAGCAGAAGACAATTTGAGGTAGGAATTCTTAAAACACACTCACAAAACATTCCATACATTCCATGGATTATGCATGGAATTTATCTAGTACACATGCAAAAGGTTCTACAGCTGAGTCACAAAAACTTATGCCTTTCCCACTCAAAGCCATACTGGTGCATTTGTAAGTAAAGTTTCCTTTTATATCATCAATGAATCATTACAATCTTTCCTTTCATTTTTTTTTATGTCTAGTGATTGTGTCTTTATGATTATTTCATAGTAATATGGATAATGAGGGCAGCTTTATACTACCTTTACATAATGATACAGGAATAGTGATACCAGCAGCTAACCTCCAGTATGTGCCATAGATATTATCACCTTATTACATTTTAATGAGGATTATTTCTGAACTTTTATTCCTGTTCAGATAGATTGGAGAAAAACAAAGGGATATGAAGGCCCCTGTAGTCCTCCCAGTAACATCACAAGTAACAGTGTGTTCAGATCTGACTGTGGGACATGAGAGAATCTTCTGGTATCACATCTTCTCTTCCTAATCATATTAAGGATATGCTTGTCTCCATTTTTGTTAGTGTTGAAATAAAAGTCTGCATAGCGGAAGCTTTGTACCTTCTAACCACTACATCCACTGAAACTCAGTTCTCATTGAATTAATCACTGTAATGACAAATAATTTAATCAGATATTTCGTAAGAAAATATCAAGCAAGATTTTTTTAAAAGTATCTTGATAGCCATCTTCATTTTTTAGTTATTTAGGGATAATGGAGTGTTCAGTTAGGTACCTATTTACTTTAATAGTTATGTAAATAGATTCTGGTTCCTAGCACAAATCAGGAAGACAAAACCAGGAGAAACAGTGAAAAAGAGATGATGTGACTCTCACAGGTGTTAGTGAATGACTGAATCAGTAACTACACAAAAATGCTTTTCTCTTGAAAAAACTGCCTTGTGATTTGTTTCATGGTTTTATTGCTTAAGTATCCCCCTCAGCAATGCCCACTAAGTTCATAGAGCTATGTATTTACCCCAATTTGTATTTATAAGCTGTATACTGGAATAGTAATTACACAATAAGATGGGTACCAGGAATAAGTAAACTGATTACGTCCCTCTGAATGTTACTAACTGTACAGTTATTTGTTCCAATTAAATGTGGGCATCTGAGACATTTAAATTAGAAGCAAATTTTCCTAAAGCTGTTTCTGCAATCAGCAGAGAGTTGCAAACCCTTTCCACAGCAATTTAGACTGAGCATCTGGCAGGTCGTTAAATTCATGTATTAGCCATACTACCTTCCCAATTCTCTTAGCATAGAAAGATTTGAACAGTCATTCCTGTGTTTGTGTTTTTGTGCCTTTCTTTGAAGGCTCACTGCTTTTGTTTAGAATCTGGTACATAAACTATGGGTTTCTTTCAGACTTGTGATCCCAACTTAGGCTTTGGAACCTCACTTGAAGTCAAGAACCTTGTAAGAACCTTAAAATATTTGTTCCAATATTTGGTATAATGAACATAATTTGGAAATGCTTGGGAAATCATGGTCACTTCCTTAACTGTCACAGAGTGACCTGTGACCATTTCATACTATATTTGAAGGTATGATTTTGATAAAAGCTGAGCTAAGAGTGTTACAGAATAAATTACTTTTAAGGGTAAAAAATATCCTCTTGTGTAATACGTGTTTCAGTATATTTGAATTTACAATTAAAAAAATCCTAAAGGTTTGAAATCTTAGCTGTTAATATCTGGAATAACTTCTAATTCAGTCAGCTAAATTTACCAGTAAAATGAAGTGTCACTGAAATTTTTTGAAATCTTTGAACTATATTAACTATTGCTTTAAACTATGTTAACTGTTACCTATATAAACCCAGTGAAGGGGCTTGTAGCATCACATTAGAGAATTTCTGCCACCTATCTTTATATAGACAGGAACAAGCCACATGTAACCACATAATTATTAGTTATGCAAATATGTACAACCTTGATCCAAGGAACAACATTTCCAATGTTTGTACAACAAATAAACATCTGGTCTCCAAACTTCCTGAAGTGGAGAAAACATCCCCCTGTAACACTTTGCTATTTTCTCAAAAATCCCCTGTAAATTTTGGTTCATTACCTTCACAAAACAGTTTAACCAATAGCTGCTGCAAGCTGAAGTGTGCATACACTTTAAAGGCAATTCACTGCTGGTGGCACTGAACAGCAATGCTTTTCCAATGGCAAAGGGCTATAGGGAAGATTGTGGCACTGGTGGACAGGCAAGACCAAAGACCTTCAATTAGCAGAATTGTATGCATCCTCGGCTCTGGGCATGCTGTGAAAAATTGTATAAACTTGGCATTGAAGACTTGGCACTGTACATTTGGCATTGAATGTATGCTGTCAAGTATGAAAGGTACAGGCATATGGTAGAACACTCAAATATCAGATGCTTCAGGGTATGGTAAGTAACTATGCAGAAATCATAGCAGATGTTCCTTCAGCATGTATGTGTATTTAGGTCCTATAGAAAGGCCTACAGCTTTAATGGCAACTACTAATCTTTAAGTCATGCAAGTTTCCATGAATTCTGCCTTACCTGTAGAGCTTTCTGTGCAATGCAGCCATTTCCTCAACATCTCAGGATAGTCTTGTCTGTTCTGCATAATTAGACAGATGCAGAAAAGGTCACAAAGCTGATCTAATTCTTTAACCATTTAAAATGACATGGCGAGGAAGGCACACAGCAATCTTGCTGTCCTGGACTTCAGGAGAGCAGACTTTGGCCTCTTCAGGAAACTGCTTGGTAGAGTATGATGGGATAAAGTCCTGGAGGCAAGAGGGACCCAAGAAAGCTGGATAACACTCAAGGATCACCTGCTCCAAGATCAGGAGAGATGCACCCTAACAAAGAGGAAGCCAGGCAAAAACATCAGGAAGCTTGCATGGATGAACAAGGAGCTCCTGGACAAATCAAAAGAAAAAGGAAGCCTACAGAGGGTAGAAGCAAGGACAAGTAGCCTGGGAGGAATACAGAGAAATTGTCTGAGCCACCAGGAATTCAGTTGGAAAGGTAAAGCCCCTGTAAGATTAAATCTGGCCAGGGATGCCAAGGACAGCAAGAAAAGATTCTATAAGCACGTCAGTGACAAAAGGAAGATGATGGAAAATGTGGGCCCTTTTCAGAAGGAAACGGGAGACCTGGTTACTCAGGACATGGAGAAAGCTGAAGTACGTAACAATTGTTTTTGCCCCAGTCTTCACTGACAAGGGCTCCAGCCACACTGCCCAAATCACAGAAGGCAAATGTGACGACTAGGAGAATGAATAACCAAACACTGGAGATCAGTTTTGAAACCATCTAAGGAACCTGAAGGTGCACAAGTCCATTGGACCTGATGAGATCCATCTGCAGGTCCTGAGGGAACTGGTGGATGAAGTGGCTAAGCCACTGTCCATCATATTTGGGAAGTCATGGTGGTCTGGTGAAGTTCGCGCTGACTGGAAAAGGGGAAAGATAACCCACATTTTTAAAAAGGGAAAAAAAGGAAGATCCAGGGAACCACAGACTGATCAGTTTCACCTCTGCGCCTGGCAAGGTCATGGAGCAGATCATCCTGGTAACTATACCAAGGTATGTGGAAAATAAGGAGGTAACTGGTGACAGCCAACATGGCTTCACTAAGGGCAAATCTTGCCTGAAATATTTGGTGGCTTTTCATGATGGGGATATCGCATTGGTGGATAAGGGAAGAGTGACTGACATCATATCCCTGGGCATGTGCAAACTGGTTGACACTGTCTCACACAACATCCTTATCTCCACACTGGAGGGATGTGGATTTGACAGATGGACCGCTTGGTGGATAAGAAATTGTCTGGATGGTTGCAATGGATGGTTTAAATGATATTGCTTAAAAATTTTAGCAAATATTTTCCAGTAAAATTTAGATACTGGATCTGGCCTCAGTCTATAAAAGGCAAAAATATCCTGAAGAGCCATAATGAAAAACTAGAAAACTGATTGTCCTACTGTGGTAAATTGGCAAAAGTTTTGATTTCACCTGAAACCATAACCAACACCTTGAAAATACAGGAATAAAATCTAAAGTGTAATGAAAAGATTGTTTTAGGAGAAAACTCTGTTCAATATGTCATATCTGAGTTCTGAGTTAATGCAAAGGTCAGAGCAATGCATTCCCATTTCGGTCACCCCTTTGACATTCATTAGTCCTCATTGTAATTTTTCCACAATTTATTGTCAAGATCTGTTTGGGATTCCTTGATCTTTCTCTACAAGGCCAACTTCATTGCTCCAGTATGAAGAGCTGTGAAGTGTAAGAAGTGTGATAACAAAACCTGACAAGTGATGAAAGAATAGTTATACTCTCCGACTAATTGATTCACACTAATATGCATTGTTTTTGAGAGGGGCTTTTTAATTTCCCCTGAAATTATTATTTGTAGGCTTCTGCTTTAAAAAGTTTTGCAATATTCATATAAATAACAGAATGAAGCCTGGAACTACAATGATGTACTTTCATTGTACCTCTTGACTACATTTCTTGATTTTTCCACTCCTAGATCTTTCCCGTAATTTAGCATTAGGCAGAGCTAGATATTTGAAGAGAACTATTGTTTCCTGTTTGAATCACTGATTTTTTTTGGTTTGTATTTTCTTTCTGTAGTTATTGAAATACATGGTTTCTTTCTTCCATTCAAATAGCCTTCAACAAGCTCCTCTCTGATACTGACACAGCACCTTGCAGCCAGAGGGCCCTCTGTACATTAGTTAGACAGCAAGGATTTTCTAATTCATCTTCCCTTTTCATCTCCCAGCTGCATGCTGTATTACTGTGATTCCCTTCCACAGAAACAGAGAATATTGTCTGCACTAGAACTAGCCTTTTATAAATCAACTTAAATAAAAGCTAGAACTTTTCATCCCTGAAATTTTGTCAAAGACAGAAGTACCAGAATCACTGTGCCACTTGTGTGCACTGGGTAGGAGTCTTGCTGTAAAGGAATTGAAATGATGAATTTTCTACCCATACTTCACCCGGTTCTTTATAGTTTTTTTTTTTTTTTCCTGAGGTAGACCACACACGATTCACAGCAAAATTTCCCTGTTGCATAACACTGTTTCATCTTTCAGTAGAAAGCCAAAGACTAAATGAAACTCCACTTTAAATTAAATACTTCTTAATAAACTACACCTTTGTGAATGATTTCTTCATGGGTCAGGACTTCGTACCTCTATAGTTTAATATTAGTCCAGAAGAAAACTGAGAGGAGTGCAGTGGTGTGATTTATGTAACAAGCAATAGAAAAAGAATGGAAGCTCAAGAATCCCCCTGATATAAACTCATATTGTATAAGTAATGCACTAATACTCCTAATAATTTTCAGCTAGTTACTTTCCTGACTCTGTTTTGGTCTTTGTAGGTAGAATTAATTCTCCAGGATCAGTTACTTAGGCACCTCTGGCACATTACAAACCCTAATAAAGGTATCCTTAAAACTGACCTTGAAGTTTAGATGTGAGTGCTAAGGGACAAAAAAAAGGTGATTTATACAGACTCAAGAAATTGGTGGCAGAGCTGCAAGCTGAATGAGGATATTACCACTTTTTCATTTTTCTCTATTTGACAGCTACAGGCGGCCAATTTTAATGTTACAAAAGTTAAGCAAAGCTGTTTAAACTGCTTATAAATCATTAATATTTTCATCAAAAGGTTTCACAAGGTCATTTTGAATGAACATTTAATTTAGTGTTGCTATCCATTATGCACCGCATAGTCTAATGTTGTGTCTTGTATGTACTACACCCTGTCACAATTCACAGCATCACAGGTGTGGCCAGTGTCCCTAAGAGTGTCAAAGCTGGTCTAGGTAATGGTGTCAGCCAGAGCATGGACTGTATGAAGCAAAGAAGGATGAAAATGTGTCTTCAGGAGGACACTGGGTATTGCTCTGTGCAGTACAAAGTCAGCATACAGATCTGCACTTCTCCTTTCCCAGTGAAAGGGAAATGTCTAATGGAAGGAATAAGGAGAGGTGGCTGAGCAGATATTGGTAATCTCCAGGTTTGCCAGTTGAGATGCTGGCAAACAGACTCTTTCTGTTCCACCTCACTTCTTTCCACCAAGGAATATAACTTCCATGTCTTCACTTGTCATACAATGACTTATAAGTGTTTCAGTTACAGTAACTTGCAATCATCAATAAAAGCTTAGCCTTAAAATGTAATTATCTTGACCTCTGTGCAATGTTCTCAAAGATCATTATTTTTATATTAGGTAAAGGGAAAAATGTGATTCTGAATTTTTTATAAGGAAGATTTTTCTCTCTTGAAACTGAAATAGTTTAAGAAGTACAAATACAGCAGATATACTGCTGACTTATTGAGTTAATCATATTTCAGACATACAATCCACATGTTATAAGTAGCATCCTCATCAGTATGTCTTTTGTAACTACTTTTTCTTAAAGGCTCTATGGCTGACATTCTTAGCTGACACATTTCTGGAAATAAGTTTGTTTGACTTTTATTCAAATAAAGGAGAGCACATCTAGTTAGATTCCAGGTGCTTTTATGTCTTGAACACTGTTTGGTAAAGTTGCTTGGTTTGAGAAAAGAAAAATACAAACTTATTCTGATTTGATATTGTAAATATTCAATGCAAATATAAAAGACAAATATTAAAATAAAATAAAATAAAATAAAATGTGTTTCGAGGCTAATAAAGGCTGCTCTCTTATGGATTTGTGTTCTTTTGTATCTGCAGCAGTAATCATGGCAGGACACAGAAAATATTGGGAAAGATTTAACATGTACTGCTGATAATCCAGAAGTACACATGCTCTTTGTTGCCATGTTGGCAGGCCAGCCATCTGTCTGAGTGGAATATATAGTTCTGTCTGTCTGATCTATGAGTCTTATCTGTCTGAATTTGATCTGTTTTTCCAACAACAGGACTGCTAATTCAGATCTCTTTCCAATAGGCAGATGGCTATTTTCACAAAACTTGTAGGATTGTATTTTTTTTTTTTCATACTTTCTCCTTCTTTAAAATTTATTTGAAAAGTTTACAGGTGATTAGAAAGAGAACGCAGGGAGAAAAATTAACAGATGGGTAGGGAGGCAGCTAATGCTAATGCACATCGCTTGTTTCCTGAGAAAATAGTGACTGCTCAAAAAATAGCAACAAAATTGTCAGTCATTAGTAATATTAGAGAAATACCCAGCTATCACAGATGTAGGGCATGTCACAGTAGGCAATTAGCAAGACAAACGCCTAAAGACACTTGGGAAGTAAGTGTAGTTTTCAGAATATAGAGTAAAAATATTCATACAATCAAATTGTCCTACACTGCATAAATAAGAGTTCAAAATTCCTAATGTTACAAATTTAATAATAACATCAACATGGCATCATCTTTGCCATGTAGATGGGTGGCAAGGTAGAGGGAAATAAGCTCACCCTAGGGAAGAGATTTCCAAAGACTGAGATGTGGGACTGGTTTGCTCCATGTTGGATGTAGCCTAGATGAGGTTTTGATCAGTAGATTCCCTTGGGAGAAAAAAAAAAAAAAAAATCAGCCGAAGGCAGTATTCTTGATCCTGCAGAACCCCTATTGTAAAGAACTGTGTAAAGGAAGGTGGATAACAGGACATATTGCTGGTACACAACAACTTCCATATATTTCATTCTTTATGAGAAGCCATAGGGAGCCTCTAGAATTGGAATCATTTGGAGAGATAAAGTTTTTTCCCATTGAAGGTAATTTACTGATCTTGCATTCAAAAAATGGGCTCTGTATAGTCACTGAGGCAATTAGCCTCGAGTTGTTCAGTGTGCAAGGCATGCATAAACATCTAGGTAGCGATGGGACTGAGGCTTCTATGTCACAGTGGTGTCTTACCCATCTTACCATTAAGGTGACTACTGCCTTTTGGCCATTGACATAACTTAAGCATTTTAAAATTAAATCCTATTCCTATTAATTTAATTAAAACTTTACTACCTATATCTTGACCTGTGATGCTGATGCAAATAGCATATTGCCCATGAACCATTATTAAAAGTTACTGTGTTTTCCATTCCTGCTTTTTGTTTTGTTTTATTTTTACTCACACTTTAATGACATATACAAGATCTAAAGTGAAGTTAGAATGTAAAGGCTAGCACATAATTTTCCCAACAGATCCTCTTTCTTCTGTAGTTGTTCCTCCTTTGCTTGCTGTCAGTAATTTCTTAATGTCTTGGTGGTTTCTGCATCTTATTAACTAAACACTATAACATATTATTGGAATCAGTTTTCTCTTTTTTTTTTTTTTAAATGAAATAAGATAGTTGGCAAGCATAATAAATATGAGTTTCATCTCAGCTTATGTTGAAAATCTTTTATCCTTTTTTAAAACTAGGTGCATTCAGTTAGCTAAAAAATGTGCTGCAGTAATGTATATCATCTTTCTAACAAAACAGACTGGAATGCATGTATCTATTTGTTGTCTTTATAATTTCACAGTTTTTGAGAAACAGAATTTCTCCTTCAATTTCCAGTCATAGATTTCTGGAGAATATTTTCACAACTATAGATTCAATTGTTTTCTGCTCTTCTTGCAGTGGATGAAAATAGCTGATCAGAATTACATCACTTCTCTTTCGATCCATAGTTTCAAAGCAGATAATCCTTTCAAATTCAAGGGCAGGAGAGGGTACATTCTTCCTCATTAATTTTATAGCTCAGGTTAGTTGGTGCAATCTATTGGCTTTTTTTAAAATTAGCTTGGTAATGTTCTATGCCTGTGAATACCAAGGTTTGAACAGAAGGATAAGATCTAATGTGGTAAGGTATGAGCTTCTTAATGTGAAAAATAGCTTTGAGAGATGCTCTTTAATTCAAAATCAAAATCCCTGAAGTTGGATAAGACATATGATCTAATGTAAACAATAACTTTTCCTCTTCTGAGAGATGGAACGTCTCTCCAGTGAGGTCAGGCTGATACTCTTGGGGTTGTTATACCAGGAAGACCTCATTGGAACCTTTCAGTACTTATGGGTGGCTTGTAAGAAAGATTAGAGTGATTTTTTTGTAGGGACTGTAGCTATAGAACAAGGGGTAATAGTTTTAAATTAGAATCAGGTTTTAAATTAGAGCAGGGTAAATTAAAACTAGATATAAGAAAGAAATTGTTTATTGTGAGGGTGGGGAGATACTGGAACAGATCACCCATAGAGTTAGTAGATGCTTCACCCCTGGAAACATTCAAGGTCAGGTTGGACATGGGTCTTAGCAACCGGATCTATTTGAAGATGTCTATGACTTATAGTAGGAGGATTGGACTATGTGTCTGGGGTCCCCAACACAAGAGGGACGTGGACCCACTCAAGTGAGTCCAGAGGAGGGCCACAAAGATGACATCTGTTTCAAAATTCCTGTCAGGTAGAAACCCAAAGAACACACAGTGTCTTTGCATGGTCAGTACTAGTTGCTGGCACTATATCTTTAAGTAATTCATCCAATGTAGTACAGAGCAAATTTTAGAAATTCCTGATTTTCTGTCCTACAATTTCTCAAATGCAGGACTTACAGCCCAATAGATAGTATCATGTTTTACACCCAAACACAAAGATATAAAAATATTTTGGCTTAAATACTCACTTGCAATCAGTTCAAAAATCCTGTGTCTTCATCATACAAGAAATATTTTTCCAGATGAACTTTGGTCCTCATGACACATGCCAATGGTGTTCTACTTTCAAATCATTCATTGTACTTCAGAATCAATAAATTCTACCTACTTCAATTGTATTATATATCTAGCTTTTATTTGTATTTGACTTCTTAATAAAGCACTTTTTTCAGCAGTTTTGTAGTGCTCTTTATTTTAATGTATCTGAATTGACATAAATCCTACCAGCTTTTGGGGAGCAAAGGCTAACAGGATAATAATATACATCCTCTGCATAAGCCATTATAAGCAGTAATTAATATTTTGTTAGATGAAAAGGAGAAAAATTGTTGCCCCTTAGCACAACTTGGGGTCAGTACTGATCTCATCTAATTTCTGAATCCAGAATCTCAGGTATGGACTTCGTGGGGAGTGCTGTGCAAAATAAGGTTGTCTTTTTCTTTAATTAAAAGCTTTCATAACTGGGCATTCGAGGCTTTAGAGTTACCATTTACCAAAACTGTCTTTAAGATATTTCAGATATCCTTCTAAATACTTTACTTACTAAGATTGCAGAGTAGTGTTTTGGAATACCATTTCAGATTTATTTTATTTTTTTCTAAAAAGAACATATATAACATTATCACTGTGGTTCTTAGTTCAGATGTTCCTCCTTTAAAGTTGTTGGGTTTTTCTCTGTAATAATGTAGGGCTTTTTTGAGTAGATTGGGTGAACTGTAATAATAATTTCTTACATTTGCTTGGAATGAAACGCTTCTGCAGATTTAAGGGAAGGAAGCAAACCCAGCAACATTTATTTCAGTCTTTTTAATCTCAGGAAATATTTTCTGCTGATTTTTTCTACTTTACAGGAATAATGCCCATCTATCATTAGTCTCTTACAGAAAGATGAATGAATCTACAACTGTTAAACCTTTTTAAAGAGATCAGCTCTCATCAGAGGTCAATCGGAAGTCAGACCAGACATTTTTTAAGCAATTGAATAGGAGAATATTCCATTATAGATGTCAAGATGAGGTGTAAGTAATGTCACAGAAGTTAAAGGTTAGGGGCTATTCCACTGAGAAGTCATTTATGGATCATGTTTAAATTGTTCCAGACACTTTTTAAAAGTATATTCACTCATAAGATCTCTGCTGTTTTACAGCAGTTGCAGCTACATTTGTAAGCAGACTTGATTTGCTATCTACATTAGCATTCAAATTGCTGAACTAGCCTTTTCCTCGAAAAGAGAAGAAAGACCTTGCTAATTAATTAAAACAAATCTCTTCCAAAATATGCTGGTTTATTAAAATTAATATTTTTTAAAAATCCATTTATTCTTTCTAGAAGAAATTAAAAAATCAAATTAGAAATTGCAATTAGAAATTAAATTGGAAATTAAAAACCAACCCCATTAAAACATTACCCATTAAAACAGGTACATGTGAGAGCAGAATTCTGAGTGTTAATGTGGTGAACAAATTCTAATATAAGAAAGACTGTTTGCTTGTTCATAAGCATACATACATTTAATAAAACTGCTTTGAAGTATCTATTTTGATTGAAAATATTGTCATATATACAATTTGTGTTTTCCAAATTGAAGCTTTCAGAAGATCAAATTAGATAAAAAGTAATGAATTTAATCTATTCTTGATTTAAGGGGAAAAACAGGAGTGTTTATTTAAGTGCAGAAGATACTCATGAAAAACAGTAGCATAACAAATATTTTAGGACCAATTCATTCCCTTAGATATCTTTAACTACTTAGATGGATGTTTTAGTAGGAAGAATGTCATTGTTCAAACCTGATTAAAGCCAAAATACAATGAATTTACCTTGATTTGTGTTATAGTGATTTCAGGAAAAAATAGTGGGATTAAGTGAATAAATATCTTTGTGGTAGATGTATGATATTAATTATGTTAATTAAATCCCAATTTAAATTTAAATTACCCTAAGTAATGATAACCATGTAGGGTAGGGGTGATGGAGTGTTTCAGACACCTGCCATAGTTTTATCAATCAGACAGAGAGGTTTCCTGCCATTCTACAACCTTTGCAAATCTTCCTTATTAAAATAGTCAGACAAATGACTTTGTGGAGATGAGGAGGATTTAAATCCTAGTGAATATCCTGCATATAATAAAGATACTGGAACTTGTTTGGTTTGATCTGATCAAAAAAGAAAATATCACTGTTAATTATTACAGGCATATTTGGCCAGACAGATATATGCTGTTAGAGCATATTTGAAATACATATTTTAAGGAATACCTTTAAAATTTCCATTTGGGAAAACAAAGAAAGCACTTTTCATTGTGTATCGCCCTAATCTTTTAGAAATTTAAAAAGTTTTCTGGATCCAACTGCAGAGACAAACTTTGAGATTAAGCAGTAACAAGACAAATAAATTGAACAAAATGCTTATATAATAACAGCTCTGCGTATTTCATCTGGAAAAGAGGGGGAAATGTCTTTTTTCCCTTTGAGGATTTTTTGAACAGCTAACTTTCTAACTATACTAGTATTTGTGGCTGTCTGAAACTATACAGCTAGCTTTCTTGTTGATTCTGAACTGGTTTGTCAAATATAAGTTAAGAACTCTGTGATACTTCATGTATTTTCATCTTCAGCTCCAAAATGTGTCACAGCTGTTCTGGTAATTGTTCTGGTTTCACAGTATCACAATGATTCATATTAAGTTTATTAGGACAAATACTTTTTGAAGACTCCTCATTTATGGCAGTTTACACCCCTTGTTCCTGCAATTTTATTAACAAAGTTGGGAAAGACCTTTGGAAGTCATCAGGCCGACCTCAACACTCAAAGCAGGTCTAATTTTAAATTATGTAGCTCAAGGTAGCAAAAAGAAGTCCTCAGCCTTCTCTTTCTAAAGATGAACAAGAAGAAAATAAGTGAAAGATTAACTTTTTGATTTCACTGTCCCTTAGATGTAAATAAGTTGGTGAAGATTTCTTCATTACATAGAATTTAATTTCAATGTACTTCCTCTCTTTCCCTTGTTGGAGATTTCACTGTTTCCATGAGATGGGAAGCAAAACAAACAAGCAGTTAGATGCTGGTTCGGCTGAAATTTCTGCCTGCTACTCTGAGTGAAAACACGTTTCCTCACATGTTCCTACTAGTGATTCTATGTATTTCTTGTACTTTTTCACTTGGACTGGAACTCTTTGGGGTTAGGACTGTTTTATTCTGCCTCAGCAGCATCTAATGTAACAAAGTCATGCCCTTGTAATACTGATCTTGATGCTCTGGCATGGCTTTCCCTCCTCCTCATCCCTTGTTGCAAAGGCGGAATAAGTAATGCCTCAGAAATGTGTCCTCTCAGTCACATTGTCTCCTGAAACTCTCCTGTTCTCCATGCCACACATTCCAAGTGCCTTAATGCACTCCCCAGCCCCAAAGTACAATTAATAAAAGTCTACAATTCGTGCTATGAGCAATTACTGAATCTCTTTGCTCTGAGAGCTGAATCTCTCAGCTCTGTTCAGCTGGAGTACCCCACTCAGAGTTTATTAAGACTTGGCTCTGATATCATTTGTTTCCCAGCCAGGAACTATGAGAGTTATGACACAGGAGGAAAACTAAAAAAGCAGAACTGACATTGATGTCCATGTGTGCATGATCTTGCTCCAAAGACTAGTAACATAGCAACAAGGGTTTGATTTTTTTCCCTCTTCTTTTTTTCCCCCCTATTTATATGGCCATATTGATCTCTTTTTTTTTTTTTTTTTTTTTTTTTTTTGAGTTTATGTTTTATGTTGTATGCTTCCTTTAGGGCATTGTGCTTATATTCAAAATAGAGGATGAGTTCACAATACCTCATTCACAATACTCACTTCCAAATGTATTATGCTTATGATAGTTAAACCCTGATGCAGCATCTGGTTTTGATGGAGTTTCTGCTTTTATTCATTAATGCTGTTGGTCTGACCAGGTCATTATGTGTGACTTCATCTGATATCAAACAACATGGTTTAATTGGTTTATTTTACATCTGAACTTCAACATCTCCCTTTCATTCTTTACAACTGTTGTGTAACTTTCTTCAGTAAAATCAATTGGAAGTAAGCTGATTTTTGGAGATGCATTTTATTTCTACTTTCCACTCAGGTTCCTTTTTCATTTAAATACATTATTATCCTCTCCTAACCTCAGCAGTGAAGCAGAGCTACCAAGTTATTTATGAGCATTGAGACATGTAAGATGATAATAGCAAAGTCTTAGCCAAATTTTTGGGTATCCTACTTGCTGGACACTTCTGTATGTGGGGTTGTCATTGGGTCTTATTAGCCCTTGCATGAAGCTACTGTGCACTACTAAGAAAATTTCCAGGTTGCTCCATCCTCAAGAAGCTGAAGAGTCAGAAATGATAAGGAAGCATATGGTGGTTTAACATTTACTCTTCTGACAGTTTGGCAGGTACCTGTCTCAGTTCAGAATTCAAAGCTATGAAACCTCTTAAAGCTTTGTTTTTCCAAGAGGAAAAAGCAAAGATCAGATCCTTGACAAGACCTGATCTTCTTGTTCTACTATGCTTTCAGAGAACCTTCTGATAGTGAAGCTCAGGCTGAAATCGTTTATTAAAACGGAAAATGCTCCCATGCATGTTATTTTTCTCATCTAACTTCACTAAAATCCCTAAGCAGCTTTTACTGTGAAAAAGAGAGGATGAATCAGAGCAGGAACCTAGTTACATATTGACCTAGTTATTTGTAGCAATTTTGGAATCTGCTTATGAAAAATATCAGGCTCTTGAAAGAAAAAGACTTAAGTGCAAGTGCTCTATCAAACCATACTTGGCTGAAATACTTCTAGTACAAAATTTTAGTCCTTTTCCCTCAGACACACTTTTTCAGAACAAAGTAATTCAACAGAAGCTCAAAGTATCTGTCATGCTCTGTCAATCTTAAACCCTGCTGGCAGAGCCAGCTTGCCTATTCACCACTCCCCCTCAACCCAGTTTATAACAGGCTTTTATGAGGACCAGGTGGTCTTCAAACTATTATTTGATCTCGTGTCTCACATGCACAATTGTGAAGCAGCTGATTAGTTGCAGATGGAGCTGGTTTAAAGTTTAAGAACTTTAAGAACCATCATTGTTTATAGTACTTACTACCAGATTTTAACTAACTGCCAGGGCTTTGATTATTTTTTTGGTCTCCAGGTGTGCACATATTTAGAAATTGATAATTTCATACTTTCTAACTGTCTCATAAAGCTTTCCTGAAGGCAAGCATGGGCTGAAAGCCCATGTAGCTTTCAGTTAGCACAATCAGGAGGACAAAAGGTGTGACAGATGCTAGATTTGGATGTTACTGAATTTCAGGAATTTCAGTTGTCAAACGAGATCATCAGCAGTAGGAACTGGCTGAATAATTCTCTCTCTTCAGCTTAGCACAAAGAAAAAAGAAGAGGTTTTGTTTTGCTATTATCAGTGAACAGTTTTTAAAATGAACATATTAGAATTTGCAGGTAGCATTTCTGTGCGTCCTCAAAGATAAAGACTACATTAGGATTGTTTTGACCCTGAATATTTGACAGGTGGCATCTGTTATTACGAAGAAACAAGCAGGTAGTAGAACTGATGAAACCTGAATACCTTATTTCTTTTAAAGAGTAAGGGGTTTTTTTTGGCCAGAAATTGTGTTACTACAGCCAGACATTATACTGTTTGCTATAAACTGAAAATTATATTTAAAAGATTCTTCTATCTTTTTGATTCCTGGAAAACTAGAACAGAAACACCTATGAATGAAAATATACTGATAAATTCAAACAGACATTTCAGTGTTCTGAATAATTTATTGATACTTAGAGAAGAACAGATAAATATGCAGGTGGCTAATTTTTAATATGAGCCTCTCAATGATTTACTAAGAACATCTGCCGGTTGGTTTATATGTGCTCTGTTCAGTACTCATACTCTCATAAGGAAGTTGTCCTGAAGGAATGAGAGGACTGCTTCAGAGCAGGCATGATGTATACAGTGCGACACACATGCCAGTGCTGATAGAGACATTAGTTTTCTCTCAAGGATTGCCAAGTACAAATGGACTTTTTCTTTCAGTCACACTGAAGTACAGTCTGAGGGTTAAAAATACAAAGTAAGGATTTGGTGGAGATTTTGGGCAGATTCATCGCTTTCCATGGATGAAAATAATTTTATGTGCTAGCAAAACTTTCTTCAACAATCTGGTGCCATTTCAGCAAGGTGACTTTAGTATATATACTTCGACTGTATGAGAGGTTCCACTTACTTTGGCTAAATTGAGACAAAACTCGTGAATGAACTTAATTCATGATGGGAGTCAAATAAGATTGCAACTCTAAGTATATGTACCTGAGGATAGTTCTTATCAAAATAACTTGTGCATACTAATGTGAGTAAAATAGAGGAGAACTGGGCCTTTGGTACAGTCATATATCACCAAAGTCAGTCTTCATCCTGAAACACATGGTCTTGCAGTGGATTATAGCTGTCACATGCCAGTGTATCCTAACAGACCAAGCCATTAAAGCTAACTATGGGGGCAAGTGCTCCCTGAAGTGTAGTTGCTGGATGGAGGAACTCAGCAATACAAGCCCTATTCAGTATGATGGCAGGCACTACAGGAAAGGACTTCAATATCTTTGTAACTTAAAATAAGCAGTGCAGTCCCCTGACTTTTAAGGGAGTTCTCCCACACCTTAAAGGAAGCCCATGTTTTACCACTTTGCTGTCCTAGGCAAGAATACCCTAGTGTAGGTTTTGAAACTTTCAAATAAACTTAAGCTATTTCTAATTTATTTTATTTTCCTTCATTGTTATTCCTCTTTGGATGATTATTTGGACTGGCAGCCCATTACAAATCCAAGTATTGGACACAATTAATTCATTTGATATCCTTGTGCAACTAGTAAGTAGTAGCATTTCTCTATTATATGCTAATATTTCTATACTAATGTTCATGTGCTGAAATCCTCAAAGGATACTTCAGCAAATAATGTAGCTATGCTTAAAATAGCTGAAAGATCCCAAATCACTGTCATGAGTTTACAACTACTTAACGACTTCAGTATTTCCCATTATTTTGTTCTGAGCAAAGAATATGTCTTGTCATCACTTGGCCTGGATAGAAAATGAAGTTTTTAGCCCATTGTACTAAATATACCAACACATCACTATTCTTTCTTAAAATGATGCACTAGACAAAAGAGTGCTTTTCCTCATGACTTATAAGGCAGGACTGAATTAATCTCGCTTTTCCATTTCTTTTGCCAAGCTAACATGAGTCAAGAAAAAAGATAGATTTATTTTCATCATTACATGAAGCAGATTTGGTTTGTTACAGACTGAATCTAAATCTGAACTCTTAGAAACTGAAGATAAAGAATTTATGCAATTCTCAGCATTCAGACTGCTGAACCCATGTGTCTCATGATCTTTTGTGTATTGCTTTGAAAAGGTTAAACTACCCCCGAATACCTTGAAAACAGCAGGAGAACCAATTAAACAATAAATTAATCCACCCACCCACAAGGTTCTTCTTCCCTCCTCCCTCAACAAATCCTGGCCAAATCTCCCAAACAATAAAAAAAACCCATGAAAGCGAAGGTTGGAAAAAAAAAAATTAATTCTAGATGGAAGTTGTTTGTGTTTAGTGTATCATTTGTCAGTTTAGCCTACAGCTATTCAGTTGACTAAAAGGAAGCAAAGCTACGATGCTTATCTTCAAATCTTCTCATAAGTGTTCTTCAGGAAGATATTCAAAGCAAAATCATTCACAGCTAACAGGGAATGAAAGGATGATATAAATAGAACACAATGACTGTGCTTTTGCTTTGTGAGATTCTGTGGGTTCTAATGTGTTTCCACTTAGTATCTACCTGGCCTACTGTCTTTAGGTCTTTTTACATTTTGTGACCACATTTAATGTCATCCTGCAGAACAAGAAAGCAGTCTCAGGTATTACAGTATTATAGTTAGGATAGTAGAACAAAGTGGAAAATACAGTTTTAGTATGTAGATCAACACTGACTGAAAACACTGCTACCTTGTATAAACAAACCCAAGTAAGGAAAGTTTAAGCTCTGTATTAGCCCTGGACAGATATTTGTTGTCTGTAGCAGGTGTAGCATTTTAAAATTTTCTTTAACATTCTTGATAAGAAAGCCTTCAGTAAAGCACCTCTCAGGCTAAAGTTAAATAAACAAAGAGCCATTTAATGGTAGCTCTTAATGCACGTTGACATAGTAGGTAATGGCTAATTCAACATAAAGAAGCTAATGAAAATCAATATAAGGATGATACACGATCTGGAAAATGCACCTTTGACTTTCTACTGTATGACTTTGTACCATGAAATCTTGAGGAACTCTTATATGCCAATAAATTAGAAAAAAAAAGGATTAAAGAGATTATTTTGACTTTAACACTTTGTCATTTGTCTTTATTCTCTAGTTAGAGTTTAAGTCATCAAAGCACTTAATCAAAGCCCTAAAGTTAAGTATAATAGTGTTAAGCAGATGTTTCAAAGTAAACCAGCTTGCCATTGTGTTTTGTTCAATTGGAAATAATTATCATGTAGCATGATGTAATATATCATGGTCCTTCAGTTAAGTCACGCAGTGTGGGACACTTGTACCTTTGCTATATGGGGTTAAACAGCTGTACAACAGAGTTTTTGCACCAGCTGTATCACCTGGCAAAAGTGCCCATAGATGGGGAGACAACTAACG
The DNA here is from genome assembly GCF_963264785.1 of Psittacula echo. NCBI lineage: Eukaryota > Metazoa > Chordata > Aves > Psittaciformes > Psittacidae > Psittacula > Psittacula echo. The sequence goes on from NC_137735.1 coordinate 131,816,670, forward strand.
CTTCAGCCAAGGTATTCCTTCCACCCCTCAGTGGTGTCATCAAAGTGATCTCTACTGATATAACCACCAGGTTGAGCTAACTCTCAGCATTTTACTTTTGGCCTATCCTGCAGTCACAGGTGTAATTTTGGGCACACTGGGACTGGTGTAAACCAGCTGCCCCATGTACTGATTGCCATGACCCTGTAAGCAACAGAAAAGTCAAAACACTTTGTGACTGAACAAATACTGCAGGTTTAAGGGTACAATATTCCACATCCTAGGTGTATGATAAATAAATTAGAGGTAGTTTTACATATGGTTAACTGCACATCCAAGCCACAGAACAGACATACCTTAAGTATATAGTATTTAAAAGGATTAGGGAACAAACTGCTCCCTAGAAGATGAGAAACATGAGCTGCAGTAATGAAAATCATAGCTTAAATAAAACTAAGCTGTTGTGAGCCCAAACCAGCATCCTTTCTCTACAAACAGCCTGCGCCAAAGTCAGTGGGAGAGTTTGCCTTTACAAATATGGAAAGATCATGTCAATTCCTTCCAATAATAGTCATTACTCCTTAAAAATATGTAAAGAGTAATAAAAAAACAAACAGTGTTTGAAAGCTGGTGTTACTTTTACCCCCAATGTAGGAAATTTGAATGCTGTATATTTCTTCAAATAATAAAATTCATCATTTTTTCACTCTATAAAATAATTAAATCACTAGATAAACTTTCATATTTGCTTTCTTTTTTCTTGTTTCTAACCTGAAAATCTACAAGCCCTTTGTTTAAAAAGCTCCACAACATTCCTTCTCATATTCTTCCATTACTGTGAATTCAGGCACAACAACTTTGTGTTATTTCAAGAGCCAGCACTGCAGATATATTTATGTGTCTGCCAGCGTGTCAGGGTGCAGGTTCTGCCCAGATGAAGACGGAAGCATAAAATGTAGTGTAAACCCATTTTTCCAGTACTTAAATCTCCACTTATTTTCCAACTTTTAAAGAAAAATTATTTCTCTCCCTAATGCTTTTAATGGTCTCAATTTTGTTTTGTTAACACATACACAGAATCTATGAATACTTCAGACCTCTGAAGGCTTCCTAAAAGGGGCATTTTATTTAACTTTCTAATCATCTCACATTCCTCTTCATAAATTTGTTAGGCGTAAAACCTGAACTGTTACAAGTCGTTGCCAAAATTTGTAACGTGTACATTTACAGCTGCAGCTTTAAACTATCTTTATAGTTGATAAATATTTCATGAAAGACACTGAATTTAAAGTTGACGTGTATGTTGGTACATACTTCTGGACATTGGTTTCTGTTTTTTTGACTTCTTTGTCTTTTAAAGGTCTAAAGTTTGTATTTTAAGCATCATGTGCTGCAGCAGGTGAGCCACATGCTGTACAAATTTCTAGCACTAACAAGTATATGTATGACAGATGTCTCTCACCCGGATCCTTTCAATCATGTTATACTTAGCAGTACAACTTCAAAATATGATTGGAAACAAAAAATGTATACAACTGAAGTCTCATTCAGATTTGATTTTCTGTGAAACGCTGTCAGTGAAAATAGATATTTTCATTATCTGTCAATATATATGTACGGTGCATCATAATGTGTGTCGCATGCTAACAGTCTTGAAACATCATTTAAGCACAACTGACTATCAGAACAGTCTCCTCAGGAATACTTTTTGAACATGTTTCTTAGGGTGCATGTACCATTTTTTGCAGTCCCTGGCGAGATAAGTTAACCAAAGTTTACTGTTAACTTTTCTAGATTTTAACAAGGAGAGGAGAAATCAATGTAAATGTCATAATTTCATTTAGGAATGCTAATAGCAATAAAATGTTATTTTCTTAAACAAAGCATTATACATTTCCATAAAAAGCCACAAAAGAAGCAAAAAGGATTTATACCTCAAAATTGCACAGCCCATGTATATTTCCATTTTTTAGTAAGATGGAAGTAGATGATCCTTGAAATCAGTGAGATTTGCCCCAGACGTCTTGTGAATTCTGCTTGATCCTGAGGATCTGAGCTAAAGCATTTAGTTTGGGAACTAGAAAACTGAGTGTCATACAACTTCAGTATTTTCTGCTTCATTTTTTTGTTGTTTGGACCAAACAATTTAAGGGAGTGAAACACCTCGGGACTAAATTTTACTCTAGTAAGATTTTTCTTAGCTCACATATTTGCTAGATTAAACTACCTTGCTTCTAGTGCTTTATTTTCAGAAGAGCCAGTAAATGTGGATGTTTTCACTTCTATGCTTTCACTTGTGTAATTTTCCAGGTTTAAAGCTTGAGCTGTTATGTCCTGAGACATTTTCATAAAGTATTTATCTTGCTATATTTACTGCTATAAATGCTTTGATACAGTATCATATTTAAAAACCAATATTTTAGGTGCCATTATTGACCATAGAACAGAGAGGTTAATACAAAGAATGCTGCATAAAGTTAAATAGATTATGAAGGAAAATAAAGCTTCACTGTTGGTAGACACCTCAAGTGAGGAAATTTCTCACATATTTTATTGTGAATGTGTTCGTCAATTAGTTTCTACTTTCAGTCATTCTTGAACTGTTGCTATAAGAACAAAAAAAGTCTTTGCACACAGACGATACAAAATTCTTTGCCAATGCAGAATGGCTGTAGCGTGTTTTTATGTAGATTATTGTTTCCTTTGGCAGTTTTTCCCTTTTTGATATTTTTCCACTTCTTGTTCAATGTATCTTCTTTTTCACAACTACCATAACTTAGGTTCAAAGTGAAAAGCTCTGAAACTTAGAAAAGAGAAAAAACCCTGTATTTTCTTATAATTCATTAACTTGTTCCAAACATCTAAAATGTTGATGATTGGTAAATACTTTTGGGTTCAGATCTTTGCTGTTGAACTAAATTAAAGATTATCTTTCTCTTATTTTCTACATCCCCTTTTTTATGTTAATATATATTTTTAAACTGCATAAACTCAAAGATCTGTAATTAAATGTGATGCATATGTTCTTGTGGATTGAGGACATATCATTGCTTTAAAAGTTATGATCAAAGATCTTTTGGAGAGCTCTTTAAGATTTTATGACTTTAATTAAGAAACAGAACATCAGCAGTGGTTTTTGACTTTCAATTTTTTATGAGCTCAAAGCTGAAAATTCAAGAGTTGATATTATATATGCCCATATAGGTTTTACTTTCACCACAGTCAGAAAGTTCATAATGATGATTCCAGTCACTATTGTAGCTTGGTCTGAAACACATTTAGTACTTGATTGGGTATTTTATGAAATTCCTATGTTTGTACAAAATAAAATCTGTATATAAACCAGAATTTATTCTAATTTCAACTCAATATTTTCAAACATAATTTTGATTTATTGTGCAATTTATATTCCAGTAACTTTCAAGACACTGAATCAGAAAATGTTCAAGAAGGTATTTGAAATTCCTTCTAGATCGATACTCAAACATTTATTTTTCTAGAGCCTTATATTTGCAGGTCACCCCTGTATCAATTTGCTTCAGCACCATAAACTTCACTTTGGCTGAAAGAATATAATAAATCACATAATCCCAGGCATAGCTACAGGTTGGGCAAAGAAGAGATTCAGAGCAGCCCTGCAGAGAAGGACTTGGGGGTGTTGGCTGATGAGAAAATGAACATGAGCCAACCGTATCTTGGGCTGCATCAAGAGGAGCATGACCAGCAGGTCGAAGGAGGTGATCCTGCCCCTCTCGTCTGCTTTGTGAGACCTCACTTGGAGTATTGTGTGCAGTTCTGGTGTCCTCAACATAAAAAGGATATGGAACTACTGGAATAGGTCCAGAGGAGGGCTACAAGGATGATCGGGGAGTGGAGCACTTCCCATATGAAGATAGGCTGAAAAAGTTGGGGCTGTTCAGCCTGGAGAAGAGAAGGCTGCATGGAGACCTCATAGCAGCCTTCCAGTATCTGAAGAGGGCCTATAAGAATGCTGGGGACGGACTCTTCATTAGGAACTGTAGTGACAGGACAAGGGGTAATGAATTTAAACTTAAACAGGGGAAGTTCAGGTTAGATATACAGAAGTTCTTTCCTGTGAGGGTGGTGAGACACTGGAATGGTTTGTCCGTGGAAGTTGTGAATGCTCCATCCCTGGCGGTGTTCAAGGCCAGGTTGGCCAGAGCCAACCAGATCATTGGGTGGCATGGTTTAGTGTGAAGTGTCCCTGCCCATGGCAAGGGAGTTGGAATTAGATGATCCTAAGGTCGTTTCCAACCCTAACTATTCTGATTCTATGATTCTATAATCATCCCATGTAACTCCTTATTCTCAGGCATAAGCAAGCTAAGATCATATGTTTGACTCTTTTCATCAATGATGGTGCTTTGTTGGCAGGTTGAGTATTGATTTAATAACTGATTTTTGATCAAGAGTATGAAGGGAGATTTTGGTCTGCAATATTTAAGCATATCCAACCTTTCTTACTCTGTCAAGAAAGGTTGGATAAGATGATCCTTGAGGTCCTTTCCAGCCTGGTTTTTATGATTCTGTGAAGCTCTAACAGCAAAATCACAGCTTTTACATTGCCTAAGGAGCTGAAGAATGCTCTGTCTTTCAAATCCATGGACAGAAAATGCTAGGGTACTCATCTCTATCCAGGCTATATGATGAAATATGTTTTACCATATTCTCTCAATTTGTAGCTGTAGAGTGAACTGCCTTAAACCAGCAGAAGTTTCAGGCAACCTTTATGAATAACTAGATATTTGCTTTCCCTGGATGTGGGGCTGAACTCTGTTCAACAGAAACTTAAGAAATGAGGGCACAGTTTGCATCTAGATTGCACTGTGTCAATCTAGATTTGATAAGAAGCTGTGGAGCTGTCTGATGTCTATGATTAGGGATTTTTCCACTTCTCTGCCAGAAGTGTAATAAAATGATAAATGTGTCATCATCCTCAAGTGAAATTTTGCATTCTCTATTTAAGTATTAGAAAATTAATAAAAATAAGAAATTCAATGTTTACACAAGAATGCTTTATGAGGAAGCTAAAGAGTAGACTCGAGGGCATGAGTGAAGTAAAACATCAGGTTGTATCAGTTTGATAGGAATGATCGACATTCAACACGTTATCAGAGCAACATAACAGAAAGAAAAAAAAAGTAAAGGAAATGTTAAGGTGTTTTTTCTTCTCACATTTTGAGGCACTTTTTTTACTTTAAAACATCTTTGTGGATCACAGGCAACGGAATGCAGCTTCTGATGGTAGAAACAGTACTTCTGATCCCTCTCCAAAATTTTGATTCTAACATTAAAACATACCAGCTTTAAATCCTTTTAGGAAAATCATGAAAGTTAAAATTATCTTGTTCTGATAGAATATATGTCACCTTATTGCTGAGATTTCCAAGGGATTCCTCTAATTACATTATGTGGATGGAAGAGGAGGGTAGAGTTTGATAAAGTAAAATGGGTACATGATTCTGAATGTGGGTGTCTGCTGCAAAAATCCTACTTGTGGCTCATTGTTTCAAGCTGTAAGTATTTAGGAATACCTTATTGAAAATGTTAGAGGCTGCTGAATCCACTGTTCAAGAAACATGAAGCCATTGTGACTCTACATCCTTGGCTCTCAATGAGCTTCTCACCAGGGACAAAGCTGTCCATCATTATCTTTGGATAGCCTCAAGAAAGTGATTCCAGGTGTCCTGTTCACACTAGTTTACTAATGATTCTCAGTCTGACTGTTTCTCTGTGTGCTGCTAGGCTTCTATGTTTATGGTGATTAGCTTTTAATCATATAATCTAATATGCATTCTACAAGTATTTTTTTTCCTTATATTGTAATTAATTGAATTTACAAAGTAATAATTACCATTCATGGTCAACAGCAGAATATAAATGCATGTTTCACCACAGATGTTTCGTAGGCTTGCTTCATAGGGGTGTATGAGCTGTTCCGAGCGTATGTGACTATGGCCTTTATATCCAACAGCATATTGTTCTTGTATATTCTATTCATTTCATTCATATACTCCACTTATGAATAGTAGGGTTTATTTAATCTTTTATACATATAGTCATGCTGCACTACCTTTGTGTCAAAGGTAAAGAGAATTTTTTTTTTCTTTGGATTTGACATGAGACTGATGGTGACTTTTGTTCTGTAGAATTCCCTCCATAATTTCTGTTTTATTCTCTGATAAACCCTAATGTTCTCAGGAGAAAAATCCTTACTTTTGTGCTTGAGTAATGGAAGTTTTATCAAAATATTAATAATTTTCCACTACAAGATCTTTTAGGCTAGTTTGACTGACAGTATTGAATAACATAAAAATGATGACTGGGCCCAAGAATATTATTTGGTAGTCTGTTAGGATGACAGATTAAAAAGTGAACAGACTTCATATGTTCCTGACAATCTGTTACTTAGGAAATATGTTTCAACTTTTAAGAATATTTTGAACCTGAATATGCTGAAGGTTTCATGTCTTGCTGATTTTCTGCTGTATAATTGTTACGTGATGACATCTGTAACTGACCTTCGGGATGATGGATGATATCATGTTGGGACACCCATCTTAAATAACTTTGTTAGGAGATTTGTATCTATCAAGAGAGGCAGGCAGAGAGTTATTTTATATTGACCACAGTTCAGACAAATAGCATCAGAAATTGTCCATAGAGTTAAGTTTTTACACTCTTAGTTCATGTAGAGTTTTTTTAAGAGTAATACTAATTCTGAATCTTGAGTTTTAAGGAAAAAAAAAGCAAGGTTACTTTCATTTGAATACTGCAGAATCTGAACTTTTTTTGAAGAAGTCTCCCTCTGGTCCAAGATAAGTTGGAATTTGGTAACAAGGTTGTCCTGGGTTCAGCAGCAGCAGTCAGTTTTTCTCCTTCTTAGTAGCTGGTGCAGTGCTGTGGTTTTGGCTTTTGGCCTGGGAATAATGCTGATAAAGCCGATGTTTTCAGTTACTGGTCAGAATGTTTGGTCTGACCAAGGACTTTGTGAGTCTCATGCTCTGCCAGGGAGGAGGGGAAGCCAGGAGGAAGCAGGGACAGGACACCTGACCCAAACTAGCCAAAGAGGTATTCCATACCATAGCACGTCATGTCCAGGGATGTAACTGGGAGTTACCCGGAAGGGCACGTCCTCTTCTCTGTCGGGCTCATTTCCGGCGGGTGGTATCGTATTCTCTTCCCTTGTTATTTCCTTTATCATTATTATTATTGGTGGTAGCAGTAGTGGGTTTGTGTTATACCTTAGTTACTGGACTGTTCTTATCTCAACCCGTGGGAGTTACATTCTTTCGATTCTCCTCCCCATTCCTCGGGGGGGGGGTGGGGTGGGGGGTGGGGAGTAGGAACTGCGTGGCTGACTTGCCGACTGGCTTAAACCACGACAAAGGTTAATGGGCCCCACAGGGGCAGCCAGATCTTCAAACCACAAACCATGCAGTCTGCAGCAATAAGTTCACTTCCCACAAAGAAATATCTTTCTTTCACCCCATGCAATTAAGTTTTGCAAAATTCTATGAAGTCACTATGACTAAAATACAAGAGACAGGAATTGATTTTACTTTGTGTAAGAATAAATGATATAATTTAATCTTTAGAGGATAAGAGAGCTTCTAATTTATCCCTTACTCCCTCCCCACCCATATGAAAATGGCATTTTCTTGTGATGGAGATGTTTCATGAGACCATACTGGTTTTTTAGTAAACTCTGGAAAGAAAAAAAAAAATAAATCAGATAGATATGTAATATGAGACTCTCACTCAACTCTGAAAGTAAGTTCATTGTCCTGTGATGTAGGTGCTATGGTAGGACCATCAGCCTGTACAGTGCAATCCTATTACAGTGACTCATTAGCTTTTCCTTTATGTTTCAGCACCCACTACACAGTTATTAAGCAATAAATTTTTCAACATAGGTCATTTTGACGTGGACTACAACATTAACATTTTCATTACACAGTATTTAGTGTATATATATCAGTGTATATATACACACACACATATATATTGATATACAGAGTAATGTATACAAATAATGCATCACTATAGGCTAATTTTAGTATTTTTATAAAGAATTTACGCTTTGGGAACTTAATTTATTTTTCACTGTGTAGCATTAAGTCTATGTATTACTCTATTATCATAAATGTGTTTCGTTTAATGTGTATATGGTTTGAGCGCACTTTGTGCCGGAATATGAATTATAAACCAAGTAGCACCTCATAAGATTGAGAAACAGAAAATGTTGCAGAAGCCAGATGCTTTCTGGAGTATACGTAGGAACTTCTGTTACATAAATTCTCTTTTGTCCTTAAAAATATTTAAGAGGACACAGTGGTTATCATTTGTAATTGTGTTCCTTTTTTCTTGCAATGAATATGCCAAAGTTAAAAAATCTGGTAAAGTCTGCTAAAATAAGAATTTCTATATGCAAAGGGATTCTAGTGTGAAGTGTCCCTGCCCATGGCAGGGGCAGTTGGAACTTGATGATCTTAAGGTCTTTTCCTAACTATTCTATGATTCTATGATTCTACAGTGTTTTAATAACTAACTACAGTGTAACTTAATGAAGTCCTTCAACGGAGGCAGAGGAGAAGCTAAAAGACATTAGCACCTATAAACTGTTGGTCTAAGAAATGAGCTGAAGCATAAAAGTAAATAATTTCTCAGGAAGAGAGTAGATAATTAAGAATGTATATAGAAGACTAATGACTTCAGAGCAAAAGAGGAATCAGCAGTTTTTGCGATGTTATGAAAAATGAAGTGATTCCTGAAGCAAAGAAATGTGCAAAACTGAAAATGAAATATAGTAAAGCAACAGCTAATGGAAAGGGCTTAGAAAGCTACAAGTAATGTAGAAAAGCAGATGAATGTAGAAAATAAAACTAATCAAATGAAGAGATTTAATTATAACTAGACATAGTATTAAAGAACAAGATAATAGCTAAAGAAGAAATAAACTTCAAGAGAAGACTGATCAAGGAGATAAAATTTGAGTCCACTTGAATTTTCCAATATACAACTGTATGCAGACAGATTTGGAATGAACCAAAATGTTTCTTCTGAGCTTAAAACACTTCTCACTTTTGAGAAGACTGAGATTAGTTTTTATTTTTTGGTACAAAAATGCCTTTGCCTCCAGCTGACACTGATCATTGTTGAAATTTTGAATCCAATGATCTGAAATTTGGAAAAAATTAATTATTGTTCAGGTGCTTTTTGTGGATTTTTTTCAGTCAGAGAAAATATTTACTGTTCTATTCTCACTTATTTTCTTTAATATTTCCATTGGAGAGCTGGCAAGAACAGAATTCCTAATTACCTTTGTTGGCCAAACTGTTGAAAAAGGCAGACTTGCTGAGACTTAGAGAGCTAGAGAGAGGTGTGTAGAAACTTAAAATAAATTAAATATACTGTTAGTCAAAGAGTTACAGAAAAAGTTGTGACAATTGAATCAACAGCCAAAATTATGCAGTGTTTGACAGAAAAAAAGGGTTAAGATCTGCAGTAATGAGATTAGTTGGAAAATTTTATTTCCCATTTTCTCTGCAGAAAAGAACAGAGTTTTGGAGGGGAAAAGTTTTTCATGTTTCTTTGTGATGAAGTGATGAAGAATTCAGTGATGAAAAATTCTCATTTAAGAAATTATACATAAAAATTGCACATTCTTGTCATGATATTTGGTAGCCAATATTTCCTCATGAAAAGGAGACAGCAAAAAACAAATTTGGTAAAATGCAGATGAAAGAATTACTAATACAGAGATCTATTTTGATTGAATGAGAAATAAAACTGAAGAACAAATTTTCAAAAGTACATAATTTCTGGGTTTGGAAGATTCATAGGCTTTTAGTACTTTGACTACATTTATGTAGCAGACTTTAAATGGGATGTAAGCCTAGTAAAATATTGAATTATCTATTACAAACTGGAGCTACTGACCCTTAACATGCTGCATGCTAATGGTGAATGTGAGGTTAAGTATGTCAAAAATACTCAAGTTAAAGTTCCTTACCTCATTTTTGTAAAGGATTTGCATTGTTTTTCGTCAGCACTGTGTTTAGGCCCTATATCTGTAAAGCAGTTTAACATGGGATTCATATTCTCTAAGGTTAGCTATTTTATTTGGGTCTACCACTGAGCCATTTCAAGACTGATTCATCCTCAAACAGGATGAAACAGGAATCTACAATGACTAAAATGAACCACCCATTTTAGTCTGGTCATGCCTTCTTCCTTATCTCTCACTGCTAGGGGGCCTGGGCCAATGATGATGAAAGTTCAGTGAGGTTTATATTACCCTCAAGCACTTACTGAATTCTTTGTATCATGTTTAACTTGGGGTTCTGTGAAAAGTAAAAAGATTCCTTGTGGTTTCTGCACTCTGTTGAGTGTAAAGGTAGGATAGCTCTCTAACAGAGGTAATGATAATTCAGGACAGCTCACTAGGTTCAGTGTAGAAGCACCGTCTGAAAAAGCACAGCGCAGCTTTGCACTGGTGGGGAAATTACATAGCCACTCTTTTCTAATTATAGATTTCTAGACCTTCCACCAAGTATTATCCAAAAAGAACCGGTAAAGGCAAATAAATTCATAGTAGTTCAGTGGAATAAATGAATGGTCATTTCTGTATTGTATGTTTACTGAATGTCTAAGTCTGTCTTAAAAGAAGATTATTAAAACAGCCTTTTACATTTAAGGATATATCAAGGTTAAATTTACTTGTGTAAAAATAACTCTCTCGTGCATATGTATGTGATATGCCCTTTGACAGAAAAAAAATTAGTCATTTATTTAGAAACCACATCATACTTCAAATGAAAAAGAATGTTTCTTATTTCTGAAATTTGAGAGATCATAATTTGCAGAGATTTTTTGCTGTGTGCTATCAATATTTCAAAAACCAGACTGATTAAAATAACAAATCTATTACATTACCATTTTTTGGCCACTAAGAAGTTTGAACTGTAGATTAATTGTTCAGACATGTCTACCAGTGCAAGAAACCACTTATCAACTGTCTATAATCAGAGGTTATTATTCTTTATGCGGGTGAGACAAATGAATGCTTATACATTTTGACACTGCAGCAAACGATGAAGCACAATACAAGCTCAAATCATGCTCCTCATTTCCTCTCCAACCTTCTTATCTCCTTCAAGGTTCAAGTGTAACCTTCAGGTCCTGCTACTTACACTTTACCATCTCCCATTTTTCCCTCTCAGCAAAGTTGCTTAGTCATCAGTCACATTTTCCCTGTATATAGGTGTGATGGCTTTGTTACCACAGCTGTCTCTGCACCAAACACAAAAGTCACATTCCATTTTTTTTCCTACCATTTTAAATGCTTAAGGCAAGACCTTCTCAAAGAAAGAGATTATAAGAATTTATTATAGAATTAAACTCGTCAAGGGATGTTAAGGATAACAGGAAGGGATTCTACAGGTATGTAGCGAGTAAAAGACAGACTAGAGACAATGTAGGCCCCCTCCAGAAGCTATCAGGAGAACTGGCTACCATGGATTTGGAGAAGGCTGTGGTTCTTAATGACTTCTTTGCCTCGGTCTTCACTGGCAAAGGCTCTGACCGCACCACCCAAGTCTTGGAAGGCGGACGCAGGGACTGTGAGAATGAAGACCGTAGGCTCACTGTAGGAGAGGATCTGGTTCGAGACCATCTGAAAAATCTAAACGTACACAAGTCCATGGGACCTGATGAAATCCATCCGTGGGTCCTGAAGGAGCTGGCAAATGAAGTTGCTAAGCCACTGGCCATCATATTTGAAAAATCATGGCAGTCAGGTGAAGTTCCCGATGACTGGAAGAAGGGGAATATAACCCCCATTTTCAAGAAGGGGAAAATGGATGACCCGGGGAATTCCAGACCAGTCAGTCTCACCTCTCTGCCTGGCAAAATCTTGGAGCAGATTCTCCTGGAAGGCATGCTAAGGCACATGAAAAACAAGGAGGTGGTTGGTGACAGCCAGCATGGCTTCACTAAGGGGAAATCCTGCCTGACCAACTTGGTGGCCTTCTATGATGGGGCTACAAAACTGATGGACAGGGGCAGAGCAGTTGATGTCATCTACCTGGACTTGTGCAAAGCCTTCGACACTGTCCCACACGACATCCTTGTCTCTAAATTGGAGAGACATCAATTTGATGGGTGGACCACTCAGTGGATAAAGAACTAGCTGGATGGCCGCATACAGAGAGTTGTGGTCAATGGCTCGATATAAAGCTGGAAACCAGTAATGAGTGGTGTCCCTCAGGGATCGGTGTTGGGACCGGTCTCGTTCAACGTCTTTGTCGGTGAAATGGACAGTGGGATTGAGTGCACCCTCAGCAAGTTTGCCGATGACACCAAGCTGTGTGGTTTGGTTGATACGCTGGAGGGAAGGGATGCCATCCAGAGGGACCTTGACACGCTTGTGAGGTGGGCTGATGCCAATCTCATGAAGTTTAGTCATGCCAAGGGCAAGGTTCTACACCTGGGTTGGAGCAATCCCAAGCACGGCTACAGGTTGAGCAAAGAAGAGATTCAGAGCAGCCCTGCAGAGAAGGACTTGGGGGTGTTGGTGGATGAGAAAATGAACATGAGCCGGCTTCAGTGTGCGCTCACAGCCCAGAAAAGCAACCGTATCCTGGGCTGCATCAAAAGGAACGTGATCAGCAGGTCGAAGGATGTGATCCTGCCCCTCTCCTCTGCTCTCGTGAGACCTCACTTGGAGTATTGTGTGCAGTTCTGGTGTCCTCAACATAAAAAGGACATGGAACTGTTGGAACAGGTCCAGAGGAGGGCCACAAGGATGATCAGGGAAGTGGAGCACCTCCCATATGAAGATAGGCTGAGAAAGTTGGGGCTGTTCAGCCTGGAGAAGAGAAGGCTGCGTGGAGACCTCATAGCAGCCTTTCAGTGTCTGAAGGGGGCCTACAAGGATGCTGGGGATGGGCTCTTCATCAGGGACTGTAGTGACAGAACAAGGAGTAACGGGTTCAAACTTAAACAGGGGAAGTTTAGATTGGATATAAGGAAGAAATTCTTTACTGTGAGGGTGGTGAGGCACTGGAATGGGTTGCCCAGGGAAGTTGTGAATGCTCCATCCCTGGTGGTGTTCAAGGCCAGGTTGGATGAGGGCTTGGGTGACATGGTTTAGTTTGGGGTGTCCCTGCCCATGGCAGGGGGGTTGGAACTAGATGATCTTAAGGTCCTTTCCAACCTTAACTATTCTATCATTCTATGATTCTATAATATAGTCACACAGAGTTATTCTCAGAGTTATTCTCAGCCTGTTAGAGGTTTTCTTTCTGTTTCATTAATCTGGACATCTAGGTGTGACTGAAACCTTCACAGAAATGATACAATCTATGGCAGACTTGTGGAAGTTCACCCTAAAATACTAGGTTGCTCAAAACTGGAAAAAACTAATGCAAGGTTCATGATGGAAGCTACATGATGCTCTTAATAAGAAGAGGCGATATATCACTCCTAAATGTGAAGGGATGTGGACTACATTTACGCTTTAAAAGTGCACTTCCTGAAGTAGCTGTGAAACAAATCTGTTCTTGAGTCATCTAGACCATCTCTGTTTTATTTGGTGCTGAAACTGCTCTGAGAGGTTTCCAGAATCCATGTTTTCCTTTCACTTGACTTCACAAAGCACACTAATCTTGCAGCCAGGACTCTGGCCACTCATAAGCTGAGATTTACCACCAAGAATATTTTTTCCACCAAGAATAGCACACAGTGTGTGGCAAGCTTCCTGTCTAGTCCCACGGCTTTTGCTATTTTGGACTGGCATAAAAGGTCGCTGCAGAAAGGTTCTGCTCATGAGCTGCCTTTTGTCCTACTGCCATTTTCCTTTGACTAACTTCAATCTGAAAACCTTGTTCCATGCTGAATGATTTATTACCAAGCAGGGCGTACAAAAATAGCATAAAGAGACTATTTTATACAAGGAAAATACGCTTCCAGTGTGCTCTTCATACAATTCATAAGTCAAGAAGCAAGTTCTGAAACTATTTTTTATTGTAAATTGAAAAATTGTCATGTTCTTTAAAAATATCTGGAGAACAAATAGATTCCTTTCACAAAAAAAATCTATAGCTCTTTGTTTGCACATACCTAACACATAACAAGGCAGCATAATCTGATACAAAGAGAAACAGGCTGAGAATTTTACCAGTTTCTACTCTACCTGCAGGTTGTTAAGCAACTTTAAGGAAGAAATTTTCCTTTTTTGTGCTTTAATTTCTCTTCAGAGTCACTTTGAAGAAATTAGAGCTTTAAACAAAAAATTGATAATATTGACTGGTCAAACTGTGAGATTCAAATGTTGCAGATGGTGTATCTCATGTTCAGTGTGTAATTTATCACATGATAATATTTGCAAATGGAAACATCTTTAGCTGGCAACAGTCCTGTATTTTTATCTGTGTGAGTGAGACAAGAAAAGTGGATATTATTTATTGAACTTCCTTTATTCATATACGAGTAGTTTCAACAAAGAAGTTGCTCATTATGAGACCCCCTTAAGTCTGATGAATTTACTACCGCCTAACATGAAAAGGGGAGAGGAAGAAGCACTGTTATCTCATTTCAAGAGGTAGAGACACACAGAAAAAAAAGAGGCTTAGACACGCAGAAAAGTTCCCACAGAGATAAGTTACTGAAGAGCAACCAATATGTTGTAACTGTCCCTTTGTGTTTTCCCGGTTTGCAGCAAATGTGAAGTAATTCACAGAATCCTTATCCTCTTTCATCACATATTTTGAGGACCAAAGAAATGTAAATCACTTCACACTTGTCACAAGCTAAGAGATTGAAGATAAACATTGCTGCAGATCAGCTATATTGAGTAACTCATTATGGCACTATGACTTGCCATGTGTCTGTAACTTGAGACCTAGATTGACTTTCTGTGCCAAACACTGAATCCACACTTCTTGAGCCTTATTTCCATGTCTAACCTAAAGACAAAATCAATACCACTCATATATTTTTCCGGTGCCAGCCAAGACAACAAGAGTAACTCAAGAAAGCCTCACTCTAAGGTACAGCTGGCCTGATAGGAGAAAAAAAAGATATTGAATGTATTGAAAGACCTAGATGTCCAGCCATTATTTACAGACTCCAGAAGCTTGGATATTTGGATAAACAACTGATGTTTGGAATACTTTTCAATGAAAATAAAGTTGAAACTTTTGGAAGCTAGCCAGTTCTCATCACTATTCACTATTATGAATAAGGTGTTATTCCAAACAACAGTCCTTTAGTTGACAAGATTAGTATTGCATCTAATAATGCATCTTGAGGACAAGAGAAAAATTCTAGTAATGCATCTGCAGCAGCTGCTCAGTTTTAGTGTGGTCACTGTGATTTTGAAATCGCTACTTCCATATGCCTTGTGTTCCTTTTATGATTTGTGTGGAATAAAGGCTTTTGGTTTGTGTTTTTTGCTATTTATTTGTTTTTTTTCATAAACTATCAGAATAGAGTTTAACACTGGGAATTAAAACTGGGGTAATTAATACTCAGTCACAACACCAGCATAATCAATTAAAAATTTTCTTCTTCCGTTACTCCTGGACCAATCAGAGGTCCATTTTTCTGTGGAAGATCCAAGACACAGTCTTTTATGCATTTTACTCTTTACGATGGGTAAGATTTGTGTCATATTTTTTCTGATAATATATTTTCCTCTTTCAAGAAGATTAGGCAAGATGGAATCACCTGGGGGCAAGTACTACAGACTTCAGAGGGCGACAGGCAAAAGATTGTAAATGTAGGACTAGGGAAATGTGGCTCAGAGTTGATGAAGGTGCTGTGAAAAACAAGGACTGATTAGCCAAGGTTTAGATGAAACAAAATGAGAAACTGCCTAGGAATTAGAGTGTGCACAAAGTTTACGGCATTTCAAATATCATTGAGTTATTTACAACATTGTGTGAAAGTCAAGTTCCACCTGCAAGGACACATGGGGGAAGGGGAAGTTGCTGCATAAATATTTCTTACTTATTTTCTGTATTTCTTGGATAAAAAGAGTTCTAAAATGATCCTCTATATAAAAAGAACTCACAAATTTTAGTTTTCTCTTTTATGAAAATGTAACCTTTATTGATTTTAAAAGCCTTATGGTCTTCTTTGGGGAGCTCATTATAAGAGGAAAGTCTAGATAGGTCTACTTCAAAGTAATGGTTAACTTCGAATTCTGTCAATACTTTTCAAAGCTGAGTCATCTGAAGTCTGTGCACTAGCACTTTGTCTTTCTCTCTATGTGGATATGTGTCCGTATGCACACATGTATCTCTCTTAGAAGTGCAACTATATGTTTGTATGCATATATATACACACATGCATGGATATATATGTAAATATATATATAAATACATATTCTTAAATACATCTATTACGTCATTCAAAAGAAAGTTGCTTAAAGAAATCTCAGTTTAATTAATTGTTTATTTGCAAAATATCTTTTAAAAATACATTTCAGATGTAAATGCATATCATACCAATTTAGCAAGAACAAAGACAGTTAATTGATCCCTGTTGCAATGAATAGAATTTCTCTCCCATTCTTGCTTTTGGGGGTACCCAAAAGTTAAAATTGCACATGTGGCATAGACCTGTATTTGAGTGAATGAGTTCTGTTAGCACAGTCATTAGAGTTAAATTTATGTGAACAGGAGACCAGGAGCAGCCTACTACTCCCAGTGGATTCCTTCAGTTTGAATTCACAATTTGTGTAAGTTATGATAACAGTCTAATTAATGATTTGGACGTACAGTTTTCCACTTGGCAGGTAGACTACAATAGCTCTTTCAGAAATTCTACTCATTATGTCTTATTAGTATCAGGCAAGACAATATAAATCTTATTTCACAAGAGATTTATAAGAATGCCTGTTAGGAAGTGGTCTTTTCTCAAATGACCCTTAGTTTTTTTCTCTCTGTGTTAGCTGGATATTTCTAGAATGCAGTCTTTAATATAGAGTGTAGTACGTAACAGTATCTAAAAACATCAGTGTCTAAGAAAGTAATATTTCTTGAAGTTAAAGTGCTTTGGGGCAAAAATAATGCTAATAGTATTTCACCAAATGACTAATGCAAATGAAAGCATTTTAGTAAATGTATCTATAAAATATCTTTGAAAAATTCTAAATGGCTTAACTGTAATTCATTTTCATTCGCTCATGAAGTTCCGCATCCAGGTTCTGGGGTGGAATTTTGGTTTTAGGTTAAAAGAATGTTTTTTTGTTCCATTCAGAAATGCTCTCAAATTTATTATTTTTTTTTTTTACCTGGAAATTAATTAATCACCAAAACTTTACACATCTCTTCCCTTTTTAGAGAAGTAGATTTTGATTTTTTAATTTTTCTAGAATTAACGTGTGCTTATTTTGATTGCTAGACATGCTAGACATGCTAGAATACAGCATGTCTAAATAAATGTTGAGAAAGTATTAAAATTCCTAGGATATCTCTATCTTGTGTCGTGAAAAAAGAAATTGGAAAATACTATTAATTCTGCTCTAACAGAGTCTGAGTTTGAACATTTGTCCTATGAGCACAAGTTTCCCATGCTACAAGACTACAGGTTCCTTCTAAACCACAGCCAGAGGGCGTCCCAGCTGGTGTTCTGTTGGGAATCTGAGCCATGACTTGGTAGAAATCCCATAGCTAGATCTGGAGTACAACCAGCTGGATCTGGGATAAGCTGTACAGAGAATAATTTCAGTATAAGGTATGGTAACGGTTCATTTAGCATAACTTTCTACACTGTTATTTTGGGTTTTGTTGCTGTAGATGACCAAATCTGAACAGCATTAATTACACTGTATATGCTGTCATGCCATTTGAATAAAGTTTGTGTGAATACAAAAATAATGGGCCTCCTTATTTCATACCACATTGACAGGAAAGTGCACATGATTTGGCAAGTTCACTATTCATGATTATGATTTTTTTATGATCATTCACTATTCACAATATATTCTATATTCAGTATGAACTATACAAGTGCCCAAACCTCCTATGCAGTGGAAAATCCCACAGAAAGTGTTTAGTATTTGTTTTCAGGAACAAACATGATTCCTGTTCACTGCAGGACATTATGTATGTCTCCACTGTTGTTCACATTTTATTTTCAGGAAAACAGTATATATTTCTGTATGAAAACAGAGGCTAAGATGCCTTTGCTATGTCCACATGAACTAACGACTCATGCTGTATTTTAGGAACAGGCCAGTTTTCAGACCTTGATCACTGTCAGCTGAATAATGATGTGCAAAGCCAAAAAAAAAAGTAAAAAGAGATTTCTTCATCAGTTAAAACTAAGTACAGTGTACTTAGTAACAATGAAAAATAAATGCATGGAGCCAAATTCTGGTTGCATACACAAATTTAACTTGTAATAAACTTTTTAAATGTATTTATGGTAAAGTACATGTAAGCAGATGTGCCTCCCAGTTGCTCTGAACGGGAATGAGCAAACTCTCTTCAGAACCACCACTGTTTCACACCTTGGAGTTTTTCCTAGCCTGTCAGGTGGGCAATGAATCACTATGAAGTACTATCACAGTAGTAGTAGAAAGTACAAAGCACTCATCAGCTTGCAAATACATTGCACAAACTTTGGGATGTCCATGCCCACAATGACAGTTGTTCTGCAGGAAGAAAAATTAGACAAATACTACTACCACTAGCAGCCTTTACTCTTTGGTCCAGGTCTCATCCTGAGTGCCCCCAGGTTGTTGGCTGACTTTGTACTCCTACATTTACTGGACTTCCTTTCAAATGAAAGGAAGGGAAGAAACCAACACTCGTTACAACGTATCTGCTAATGGGCACAACTTGGTGGCCCACTGCAGAGTATAGCTGCCCCACAGACAGTTAGTTGCACTGTGGTCTGAGGTTACTTGCAAGCAATACTAGGGAGAGAAAATTGACAGTGGTCTTGCAGTGAGCTTTTTATGACTGTACAGAACTCTATTGACTTTGAGGTTGTTCTTGGGTTCAGAAATCTGGCTTACAAGGGATCAAAGTCATAAAGAGTTATAAAGAAAGGTAAGAGAACTTTTCCCTTGTTTTACCAGCTGCTTGCAACGCCTGCTGATTCCATGAAAGCTGAACTCAAAATGTCACCTACTTTTTAATTACAAAGCCAAGCATGAAACTATGCTTAGCAAAACATAAAAATAGAAATCTCTGCAGACAAGATACCATTGCCCAACATCTTGTTAGTAATTCGTATGTTTTAAAAAGAATTGCCAAGAGCAAGTCACTGTTAATTGTATAGCAGGTTATATTTACCTTTCACAAGAATGTCAGATGGAACTACATTTTCAAAACCCTTTTTATGAGTTAATCTCAAACTTTCCAGTCTTGTCTAAAAAGGGAAGTTAGTTTTCAATAAGATAGGATGTGGTTTTACGGAACACTAGCTATCACACATTAACTCTCAATGTCAACAGTCTAGCTCTACAACTAGGCAGTGTGCCAGATATTTCTATTTTAACTTTACACACAAAACTTCAGGTGCTTCAGGCACCTTTTCTTCAACGAACTCCTTCCATTTTTTTTCAGCAAAGTCTTATTTTGCTGCAACATATCTATGTTTGTAGTACAAACTCAATGTGTTGGAGCAGTTGCAAAGAAAGACTTAATGAATAAGGTAGCATCTTAAGTTTACATCTTGAAGAACAGGTAGTGGGAATGCAACATCTCCCACCCCCAGTAGACTCCAGGACATGGCTCTCAAAATTGTAGAGAAAAGGGGGAGCAAATCAAGTCATCCTCAGGGAATTATATGCACCACCATGAGATCTTAGCTATACCAATTATGGCAACTCTCAGGGAACTCCTACCTTTCTAGGAATGACAAGCTACTTTGATCAAGGAGCAGAAGCAGTTATGGTTGCAGCATGGATGAGATAGTAACGCCATCACTGTTTCCAGCACAAATCGAAAACACAGCCCCGTACCAGCATCTATGAAGAAATTATCTCTGTCCCAGCCAAAACGAGCACACATTCACAGCAAATCTTTATTCCTTGAAGGAAACACTAGTGAAACACAGGTGTTAGGTTGCACACAATTATTGTACATGTACTAAGCAAGAGAATCAGCATGTAAATGGGTCTAAAGAAGTACTGTAAGTCCTTTCCATTTGAAGATTATTTTCACAATATGAATACAGTTACTATTACAGCCATAATGAAAATCCAACCAAAGCCTAAAAGGCAATAAGACTTTGAGAATAATCTATAAAGTTTATGATGACGACCCAACCTTATAGATACAGATTTACATAAGTAGAATTCAAAAACCTTTTTGATTTTGTTGATGTTATTATGTCCTTTTTAGTCAGGGAAACTGATGCTCAAAATTGGGGGTTTGTTTTTGGGGAATTTTTTGGGGTTTTTTTTAATTGTTCAGCAGCAGAAACGGAAACTGCATTAGCCTATGTGGTAAGCTAGTAAACCATACCTATCTCAGGAATTTAGAGTTTTGTGGTTGAGAACTGTCAATTTGGTTACACCAAATTGCAGCTAAACTTAGTAGTCCCATTGAGTCCCTTCAAGCAGCAACTTTGTATTTTCAAATCGTTCAGCATTCACTGCTAATTTCTTCCTCTTGCAGCCCAGACAAATATTATTTTCTATTTTTTTACATGAGGAAGAAAGTGGAGCAAAGAAATAAGGGCTTTCCTCCAGGATAAAACAAAATTTTCTGGGAGAGACAGGATTACTCTTGAAGAGTCCTGGTTTCCTGGACTTTGCCCAGGCCGCTTTGTCGTTTCCATTACTTCAAATGACTCAAATACAAGTGCTCATCTGTCTGCTTAGTGTGTTTTTTCTAGGTTTAAAGTCAACGGTGTTAACATCACAGCATTGCTAACTTTTTTTCCCCTTTTTCTTTTAACATTAAACTACAAGTCTTCACAGTAATGCTTCAGGACAGAAGGAGACCATGTAGTCCTCTGCAGTCTTTCCCAGTAACACATTGCTAATGTTTTCATTGCTTCAAAGTGCTTGCCTAGCGCTTTTTGAATTATCACAGCTGTGGTTCCTGGTGCCATCTCAGATGATCCTTTCTCCATATTAATTACCCCTTTGCATTCTGCTGATTGTCATAGTGCCTGATCTTCGCTAATTTGACCTTGTGTCTGTCAGCATTAAAACTGTAATATTTCTTAATTGTATATTTTCTCTTGAATATTTACAGTGCACAGAGAAGCATAAAAAGGGGTTATACCCCTGAACCCTGTGTATTAAAATCTCACTTCCTGTGCATGAACTGAAGATGGATGGAGATGAGAATCCAGGTTTCAGATTCTACACCTTGAGTTACTTGACAATGCCTAGTAAGAATTGCTATTCTAAGTTTCTTCCCTTAGACAAGGAGAGGAATATAGATGCTTATCTTTTCCTCAGGTACAAGAAGCCACATATTAAAATTCAGAGGCCAAATCCATACTATGTCTCCCACAGATATTGAAGCAAAATTCTTTTGAGTGTGGCAAGCTGATTCATGGAGTGTTACTTCCTAGCCAGTTGCACCTCAGCAGTGACTCTTTCAATTATAATAATACCCTTAGGTTCAAGGCTCACATCCATATTTCACTTCTAGTTCAGTGAAAGATGGTGGTTACAATCAACCACATATATATTAAGATTTGAGACCATCTAGTGTAGCATCCCAGCAGGCAATTAGGACAGCAACGTTAAACATTCTTGGAAATTTCTCACTGAAGTCTGGAGTACCAAAGACCTCATGAAAGTAAGAGCAGCTCACAGAGGTGATTTTAAGGATAGAGGGCATCCAGTGACCTAGCCTCTGCTCTAAGTAGTGTGCAGATGCAACAAGGTGATTTGCATTCATGTTTTTAGTATTCCTTTGAGAGAATCTGGCTAAACTTAGGAACTTCTGAAACTCAGCAGACTCTCATGTGTAAGCAAATATCAGCCAACTACATGTCCCTTGTGAGGCATCTGCATTTATTCCCATTGCATTCCTATAAATATTGATTAGAAGGCTAGTTGGGGAATTATCATCTTTCACATAAGAAAGCACAAGTAACAACATGTTCTCCTACATCTTGTGTCTTTGTAAGGCCATGGCTCCTAGACTCTGGCTTCCAGATGCTCTCAGCTCTGAGTGAGAAGTTTACAACTCTTGTAGACTCTCCCTGTGAGAGGCAGCAGATATAAGTCACAAATGCTTATATCCTGAAAAGTATTTCTGCATACACTTCCTGTTCATTTTTTCCTAAACATTTAATATTTACTATTCCCTAAATATTAATAGCACATCTATTACTCAAACTTATGTTTTCCCTGTGTATTTTTAGAATAAATTGTGCTGTCCTTGCACACACATTCTCCAAAAATTATTCTTTTTCCCAAGACTTCTTGAATGCTTTCTCCCTAACTTTCAGTATCCTGTTTATCTCTTCTGTTATTTTAAAATATTAACAATGCATAAGAGTATCTCCTTTATTTCAGTAGCCTTTCACTGTCTTTTTCCTTACCTGCATCTCTAGAATTTTTATGCTGTTCAGAAATTAAGTTCAAGCACAATAGAATACCTTTTACTCTGGATACTTAGTAAAGCCTTGGCACCAGAAAAATTTAAGATTGACTCAAATATATATTTCTTTTTGTTCATTCTAATTCTTCTCCCTATTCAAGTCTTTCTTCTCCTAATTATGGTCTGAAAAGACATCTTGTAAGCTGAAAAAGAAGTACAGAACAGTTAGCCTAGTATTATGCATCTGCTTTAAAACTTTCAGTTTTAACCTGCTGAACTTCACAACTATGCATTCTTGTTCCCTTGTTTACAATCTGCAAATTGCAGAATTCTCTCTTAGTTGTGATCTAATCACTGACTCTTGCTGAGATGAGTTTTTTTCCAGCTTCTGTTTCTTTTTCCTGATTGCCCTGATTCCTGAGTTGCCCAGGGAGGTTGTGAATGCTCCATCCTTGGCGGTGTTCAAGGCCAGGATGAACAGAGCCTTGGGTGACATGGTTTAGTGTGGGGTGTCCCTGCCCATGGCAGGGGGGTTGGAACTAGATGATCTCAAGGTCCTTTCCAACCCTAACTATTCTATGATTCTATGATTCTATGATTAATACCTTCTTCATCTCCCAGAGGTTTCTGCATTCTGTGGATGCTTTAAAATAGTTTTCAGCTGATCTTTAGATCATGCAGTTATCAAAAATGGTCTCTTTTCATGGTTCGATTCAGCTTGGCTTCCACACATCTTGTCCTCTGAAGGCCACAGTGAGCATGTTTAGATGTTATTTGCCATACATTTCTCGATGACATTTATCTCTAAATGGCAGGGCTAAGCCTGTGAGCCTGACCCTTCCTATGCTTCAAGCCAGCCCATGGCCATGCAAAATCCAGAAGGTCAAAAGGCAGGACACAGGATCTCAAGATTGGGAGAATTTAACTACCCTCCTATGGCTCCCTTTTGGCTGTGTGTATGGGCAGGCACCTCTTTGCCTCTTTACCAAAGACTACGTTAATAAATTCTGTAGGAATACAGTCCTTTTTCTTCCTCCCTGCTGAAGACAACAGCGAGCTTGTGCTGTGATATACCAACATTACTTGACAATGCAGGATGTCAGTGCCTATTAAAAATGTGGAGGTCTCTCCAATTCCTCAGGAAATTAGCTCTTAATATTGCCGTCTATGACATATCCATATTTCTCTTTCTTTGTAGACTTTGACTTTGATAAATTTAAACATCTCTAACATGCTGGTTAGCTTTCAGGCAATGTCCAGTCATTCTCCAGAAGTTAGATTACACACATATCTGTTATTTCTTGACAAATATTAAGTCTCTTAGCCATCTCTGACAAAACAATAAATTGTGGCTTCCTGACTTAAGGCTGCAAGTGTGTCCAGAGATGACTTACCCTGGTTTGTATCACATCCAGGCAACCACAGTGTTAGCAGTCAGTTTTGAGGTGTCTGATTTGTGTCTTTCCCATCACATTTATTACAGCTCTATCTTACATTTTGTTCAACGTGGTTGTAGCCATTGATCCTTTTTCTAACTGTAGTGAGGTGTTAAAAATTAGTGGTTCTATATATCTGTACATTCTGTGCTCTGTAGTGGACATTTATCAGTACGTGAAGCTGAGTCTTACTCATTTTAGTGAAAATGATCTGGCTTTCTTCCACTCAATAGTAGCTGTGGATGAGGAATTGGACTTGTCTTTAACATTAATTTTTTGCTGGTTAAGAGGATTTGACTTAGCCTCACACCTTCTTGAAAGCCATTATTCCTGTTCTTCTCAGAGAAGCCATTTTGCCCTGTATAAAAAAACCTATACAATTTGATCATGGTTCTCACTGCTGATCTTTTATGCTGAGCCTGTTTCAGACTGTCAGTTGTTGTATAATGTAACTTTTCCCATCAACTCATAAGAAACTAAGGAGTGAAGCCTAAATAAAGCTGAGATAAAGGCTGTTATATGTGATGTAAATAGCTGTGAACTGTAGTTTAATATTGCCCGTTCATTTTTCCATACTGTATAGGACTGTGAAATCTGAAGTTGACAGAAACTATGCAGTGTTCACAACTAGCAAGTAAGCATTGAATTTAAACTTGATAATTTGTGTGGGTGCAAGTAGATGCCTGTGAGTGAGATGAAATGATTTAGTCTAATAGCAGCACCGTCCCTTATTTGAAGAATTTGAAGTAACCACATTAATTGTAACCACTGAAATGTAAAGCAACATATGTTTCAGCAATGGATTAATAACTAAACTTAGCCAAAGATCTATATAAAGAACTAGCAATATTCATACATATATTTCCTATAATAAATATTATTTGAATGATATACCAAAACCATTGGTGAAAAATTAAAATGAGACCTGTACAATTTTAAACTACCCTTAAAATATAACATCCTGTTACTACATGGTTTACAGACAAATTATTGGACCCAAAAGAGGGGAAATTCTTATGCCTGTGTCATACAGGAGGTCAGGTTTGATGATCAAATGGTCCCTTCTGGACTTAAAATGCTATGAATCTAGTACTCTTTTACAATGGACACATAAAAGGCCAGATTTCAAAACTGGAATATTTCATTGGAGGACCAGAAGTTCTCTGAGATGTCTTTAAAACAACAAAGGATGTAAAAGGACATAAAATAAGGACAAAATAAGGAATACAAAATAAACTAAACTAAGGAATTTTTATCCTTTGCCCAACAAATGGGAATAAAACCTTAAATACCAGAGCATGCTGTGTGCTTCCAGAAGTACTTATGTGGCAGTGCTTAAAAACAACTCCAGCACACAGCTCTGGATGTGTTTTGCAAGGGATGTTTATGCATAATCACTCACCTAAGAAGAACCTGAAATTCATTACTCAGGGGGAAAATATTTTGTGAACTGAATGCGTATGTGTTGCCCCATGTAAATGCATAAACATCATTAAGGAGTTGCAGTGAGAAATACCAGGATCAAAATAGCTACTCTCTATCTCACAACATACCACAGTCCAGGTATTAGCATCCACCCTCCCATACCCCTCTGAGAGTGAAATGTCTGCAGAACAACATTTTTATTTTTGGAGTTTATGCTTTAGTCCCAGTAGGGATCTCAAGGTTTACAGAAAGTATCAATGAGGATCAGTCTTAAAAAAAGGGCTATATGCTTTGTAGGTACCTTTTAGATCTTGTTTCTGTGTCTTACTTTATAACCTTGTACACTAAAAATGTTGTTTGACTATTTTAATGCTAAATAGTCTTTTGATAACACTGTGGAAAACAAAACCCACTCCACTGCAAATGGTACAAGCCTATACCTTCTCAACAATCAATGCATAATTTAGGTTCCTCTGAATATTTACATTTCTCATAGGTGACTTATCAAATACAAACAGAGAACATTCCTTCTCCCTCACTCTGCATGCTCAGCTTCTTTGCAACATTGAATCCTTTATAATGAGGAGTTTCCAAGCTGTAATAAATAAAGGATATATTTAAATAATACACATGCTATATACTAATTCCCTCCATCCATATGATCTTTATTTTGTGCTCCATCAACCTCCACCACCCGCTAAGGTTTAATTTCTAATCCATATTATAGTTTTATGACCAACTATCTGTGCCTGCAGATAAAGAAGTGGTCAGACATGATATTTGGAAGAAAAACTGTTGAGCTAGAGCAAGAGGTGTTTTATTTAACTGACAGTCTTGCATATAGCATGTCTTATCCAAAGATCCAAGAGCGTTCAGGTTTTACAGCCTATATGTTAAATCACAGTATCCAGTATTGAAATTCAGCTATGGTTGAACATACATCAAGATGACACAGAAGGTAAGAGCGTGATGAGGAATCTTAAGAGCAGTGTAAGATATATATATAGGAGCAATTAGTTAAGTGAAATTTAATCCAGATACAAGAATTATGTCTCTGTGTCACCTAAATCTAGCTTTATTGCATCTTACTCAAAGGATCGTATCTTTCAGAATTTCTGTAGTAATACAATATTATTCTGATTTAGTATAGTATACTTTATGTTCCTATACCTTATTACTATTAATTATTATTAATTAATTTTCTGAATTGTTTATACTCAGCAGTGAAAAATAATGATGTCAATTTCTTTGTTTTCCAAGGTACCTGAACTGAATCAATTTGGGTTAAAATCATGCAAAGTTTCAAAAATAAGGTAAAGAATGGAACTCTTATTCTGTTTAATGAGAATTCTTATTTTAGAACTAGCTGTGATAACATCATAAAATTTCTTGCTGGGTCCCTTTCTGTAAAAACACAAAGCAGGTTTTATACAACTTTTCCATACACCCCCCCCCCCCCCCCCATACTTAGGAAAAGGACAGAAAGCCCTCTTTGGCCATGACCATCTGTCTTTGTGTTCAGTGGTAGGTGCTAATTGGCAAGGGTGAAAGGAGATGGTAATAAACACTTAGCCCAGTGTAGCCAGCCCTGTTTGACTGAAAAAGAAAATTGTTTGAACTTTACTGGATCTTCAACAAACAGAGCACTTTAAGGTTGCAAACGATTAGATTTTTAGCAATGTTAAGAACATAGCAGTTGTGTCCATAGGGATATGGAAAAACATCCAGGCCTGACTCATGGCTGGTTTTATAGCAAGAGAAAAAAAATCTAAGTACTGGTACATTTTCAGCTATTAACATAGCTTTTGTTTTAACACTTGCTGCTCTAAAAGAGCAGTTTTGGTGCTTGTAGCCTACAACTGAAATTATGTTTTAGAGAACAGAGGCTTTGGTGTGTCCTACACTTTCATATAATGCCCTGATTTTCCTGGAAGTTTCTCAAAGGTGATAAGGTTTAAAAGTGAATGTCACAATGTTGCTCTGTACATGTGTTTTGTATATAAGCTGCACAACATGACAGTCATACTCCATGTATGTTCTCAATAACACATTTCTTTCCCCAGATTTCAAATTAGTACCACTGGATTCAAGAAGCTACCTCAGGGCAGGGAGCAACTGTCAGAATCAGATTCATTGATATAGTTCTGACTTTGATATATTTTTGTCATTTTTCTCAAAAAATGTTATGATATAAGCTAGTTGAAAGTAAAGGTTCTAATTTTCAAGTGGGCAAAGTTTGAATATTATTATTTGCTCTCATTTTTGTACCTATTTCACTGGTTCAATTAAAGAAGTACATACCTTTAAATATTTTAATTTTGCTTAACTTGAAAGCTAATCTGAGCCTTTTTAGGTATGAGTTCTATAAACTAAATTTTAAAATCCCCCAAACAATTCTCTTCAGTAAGAGTAATAGATTGCGCAAAAAAAAAATCACTGTATGATCTTTCGAAAGTAGATTACAGCAATATTTAGTACTGCTAAATACTATAGCAAACAAAAATATTTTAGAATGTAACTAAAAAAGAAATATAGACTCATTTTGAGTGCTGATTGTTGAAATCCTTAGTGTTCAACAGACACCTTGGGATTTCAGATTAGAAGTCTAACTTATACATGGAAAAATATAGGTGAGACAAAATTAATCATTAGTTTCTGTTTGCAACATTGTTACTACTCCTCTGCCTAGCCTCACTAAATCCATTCCTGCCTTATGTTTACGTTTCTCCATGCAAGTTCAAGCCATAAATAAATTTATATAAACTCAAAATTTGTGACTTTTTCTTTCTTTATTTCATAAATTTAGTCATTACAGGGGCAGTATTTCACTAAATACCTGTAGAACACATAGCATAATCAGCACTATATCTTGGCTACTCGGGAATTTCAGTTGCTACGGATATCAAGAGAAGAGCCTGTATTGTTCGTTTCTTATCCCAAACGCCTAGCATTCTCAGCTACATCTTGATTCCAGAAGATTAGAGTAAGAAAATAAATTCCTAAATTTATATATCTGAGAAGTGACACTTGCTGGTAAAGTTGTCAGGATCTTATTATGCTTCTTCAGTTGGAAGGTTTATAAAAGCTACTTCATCCATATTAAATTCTGAAGTAAAATAGATTTATGTGGGAGATAACTTAATCTCAATTTAACATCCATACAGTACCCCAAAGGATTACAGTTCATGTCTAATTGAGCTTTTGCAGTGCAGTCACAATCACCTACATGAGGAGATAAAAAAGATGCCATAACTCTAAAAGAGACAATACTTTATTCTGTTCTGCTTACTCCTTCCCTCTTGCTTTTTCCTCCTTCCTCTTCCACCCCCTTTAAAGCACAGACACACTGTAATTTAAACATTCCCACAGCAGATAAACATTAACATATTTTCCTAGCGATGACCTTGTTTATCGGTACTTCAAAAACTTATAATTATGTCTGGCCTTAGTTTTATAATAAAAATGATAACGGTTTTTCCAATTCCAGTTGAACTCTTCCTATAAAAAAGGCTCAGTTCTGGCAGTTGGGAAAAGCACTGTAACACTATTTGGATAATTGTTTATATGGCTGACACAAAAATTTGATGATACTTATAGCTGAGTGCATGGATTTCTCCAACTTCAAGTATAAAAATCAGCCTCCACTGTTAGGTCCATAATATCCTCTTGTCGTCTGTGAAATGATCAAAATATGGGGTTTGCTACCACCCAGTCTCTAGCAGCTTACTTTATATTGCTCTGTTATCAAAAATACTCCAGGCCACCAACTTTTTTAGCAATACTAGCTTACCAAGAATAAGCAGGGTTACTGAGGAGCTATAGCATATTTTTTTTCCCTCTTGTGCAGGTCAATAGAAATATCTTAAGGTAATGTGAAATACATGTTATGCTCTAACAAAATTGTTGTGAATATATGACATAATACTTTCCACTGAATTCATGGAAATAGGGTGCTCAGACTATATCAAAGTGCTGCTTCTGGTCTCAGTGTAGGAACTTTCAACCTCCTCACCTCTTCCCGATTTCCTGCAGAAATATGATCAGAACTAAACTGTCAAATGGAAATAATAGCTGTACTTTTTACATAGCAATTGCTTTGCAACTCCACTTATTACAGTGTAGAAGTTGGTGTTATGCCTTTTGCCTTGAAGGCCTTGCATTTAATATCTGAAATTACTTCCTGTGTCTTTCTGACATACAAGTAAAAAAACCCCACACTTGTTATTTATACTCATGTTTTCTTTCATCTGCTTTGAATGAATATGTTGAATCAATCCAATTGTTAGAGGGTGAATGAGAAAGAAGTGCACTCAGATAGCTTTTAAGGTAGGAACAATAGGGGATTAACATTGACAAGCAGGAGTCAGTGCCCAAAAGCAAGAAGACAGTCCAGATTAAGTAAGAACAAAGGGCACATTTTTTTGTCTGATGCAGTGCAGCATTTCCTTCCCAGATCCGGAGCTTAATAATTTTATTATTTTTTAATAGTTTTACAAAGAATAAATGAGCAGGCCTTGTTACATAATATTTATAGATCTTGGCTCTCTGCTTACTTTCATTCCTCCTTTTTTCTTTCGTTGAAAAATTATACTGGGACATAGTTAATATCTTCATGTGCCAAGAGTTTTAGCTAGCTGCTAGCTAATTTTATCAGTCAAGAACAACTTGAGTTAACTTAGTCAGTAAATCATATTAAATCTTAATGCTAAACTGATACTCTTAGAACAAACATTTAGTTTCTTAAATACTAAGTAAAATGTTGTCAGTTGTCTAATAGCACAACTAACCTTGACTATGATTATCACACTCATATGTGATACTAGCTTATTTGGCCTTAGATAATGGGAGCATCTAAAGATTTTACTTAAAGTCTTTAGTAGAGAACTTAAATGGGGTAAAACCAAGCCACATGAACAAAAGAAGGCGGCAGCTACACTGCAGTCCATAGAGCATTGCGGTAATGCTTTTTTACTGAAAGCTTTTTTCATGTCGAAAGTAATCTAACTGATGCTGAACAGTGACATTGGGGAGCCTTCCACAGAGAGCGGTTATACACTAGTTTGATGGGACTTAGTGCAAATAACAAGTGTCATAAAAGATTTTTACTCCTAGATTTTGAAAGCGCTTTTAGAGAAACAAAGAGTCCTACAGCTGCTTGAGAAAGGAAATAGGAAAAATCTGAAATACCAATGTATGTCCAAGAGGAAAAAAACTTCTGTCTTTCATCTGCCACGACACTGGTAACTTCGTGATTGATATTCAGTATGCATAGTCCTAAAAGTAAATCAATGCACATTTTGAATGCTGTCTGTTTGGATACACATCAATGTACATTTTTATGTTTTTAAGTACTGATAGTGAATCTTGTGTTATGATTTTACAGTTATAATGAGATTCATAGTTTCAGAGTCATTAGGAATAATATCAGTAAAATCAGTTAAGATCTATATTCTGCGTAAAATAAAAGTTAAAAAGAAAAACGTTTTGTCTGGAGTTGAGATGTGTCTTGAGTATGTAATCATTTTTCTCTATATTCCATCTGACTTGCAGTCTATTATTACATGTTGCTGGTAGCAACCTTAAAGTCAAAGAATGACTTTGTATTCCACAATCCCTTTGGAAGTTAAGCTCCTCAGAAGGATGGCTCGCTGTTACATAAATCAGATTTTACACAAATCAGTCTGAATAGCATAGCATTATAACTGTACTCTCTCTGGGGCTATGCTATCCATCAGGAAATACACAGCTCTTTCCAGCCACATGTAAGGAAGTGCCAGCCTGTCCTCAGTGCCTCCACAATTGTTTCTAGGGGATCTGATAGTTATAATGCATGGTGCTTGCCAAGTGCACCCAGGTTTCCTAGAAAGTAGCTATAGCAATGAAAAAATATGTCAGCTAAGCCGAAGTTCACTGTCATTGCAAACATCAGGAATGTTGCACTGGATAATGGTCACTGTTACATGCAGCAGAGACTTCGCTGAATTCCTGTGTGGTGATTAGGGAAAAAAATAATTGAAGTAGGTTTAAATATTGATTTACATCTCATAGGCATCATCAAAAGGATTTAACATCCTGGAAAAAGCCTCGAAAATATAAGGTCTGACAAGAACCTCTGTGCATAAAACTTTGACTCCAGCTTGGTAAGTATTGACATGTTCCCAGAACAGAACAAGCATATATTATATATCACACCCTGTTACAGGTCTCTGATGAGAATGTCATTTATATATACCTTAAGTATCATTAACTCATATAGTCTGACTTCCTACATAATTCAGAATATATATAATTCAGGTATAATTCAATATGAAAAATAATCTAGTTTTTACTGTATGGAAGATACTTCAGGTGATGAAAGCACAGCTTCCAAAATGCGCTTGATTTTATTTTGAGATTTTAGAAATGGGGAATCCAACATGTCCTCCTATTCTGTAACATGATTGTGTTAAGAAAGAATAGGAACCTTATTTTTTTATTTAAATTTTTCTGTTAAATTTGTCATCATGGACTCTCATTTTGCCTCTCATCACAAGATTAAAGTATCTTTGATGTTTTTATTCTCATGTAGAGAAGGGTGAACCATGGCACTGGAAATCCTATTGATAAACAACCATAATTTATATGAATCTTTTTGTCTTGTTTTCTCTTCTTGCTTATGATGGTATTAAAGTAATGCACAACTCATTAACAACTTTGGAAGTATCAGAGCAAGTATTGGTAGTCTTTTGATTCAAATTTTATAATATAGGTTGAAGAACTAAAGGAATCATGCAGGCAATAGCATTCCTTTCAGGATGTTTGTTTTCTAACATAAGATCAGTGGATGCTATTTCAGGCTTTCTTTATTTAGATTTTCTTAAAGCTAGATGAATTACTTTAATTAGAATGAGTATCACCTGTGTCCAGGAATAGGCTCAGGGAAATAAATAGGAATAGTTGTGAATTAATTTAGGCCAGGGTGAGGTGACATAACTTGATACTTACTTTGCCAGTTTTAGCAGGCAATACATATTTGGACTGTTTTTGGAAAGTTTAAAAAATTTCTATCTTTACACGAAGCTAGTGTAGGCTATTTTAAGACTGATCAACAGACCAGAACTGCCTAAGAATGTGAACTCAGTCAAGTAAAATCATGAATACGATAATAATAAAAGAAAAGACCTTTCTTGTCGGCAATTAACTCATCCTTTATCTTCTTCTGCTCTCTAAAACATCTTTTTCCCAATCTCCACAGAATAAGGGAATATCAGTGCATTTGAGCTATCAGCAAATGGATTATAAATCAAAAGCAATTTTAATCTTTTGGATGTAAGTAACATGGTCAGGACTATCAGTTTCTGACTGACTTTTCCTCCTTGACACGAAAATATAGATTCCAAGTTATTTTAGTCTAGATGGTGACTCTCATTAAAAAAGGAGCCAGGAATATTATCATGTGAAAAGATATTCCATGCTTCCCATTGGTTTTCTCACATCTTTCTCTGAATTATCTAGTTCCCACCACTGCAAAGAAAAAATTCAAGACTTGACAAGTGTGATTCACTACAATGGTGGTATTTTAGGAGGCATATTAATCACTGACAGAAAAGAAAGATACTCATGATCTTGCACAGCCATGATCTTGCATTCTCTAGAAGTATTTATTCCTATGTATATTGCAGATGCTACTCAATTATTTTATCACAAACTTTCTATAACTAGGTGGACCAGGATCACGTTACTGTTTTCTCCAAAGGCACCAATGTGATTCTGCCTTTGTCTAACTCTTTCCTTAAAAGTTCCCTTCTTCTGTATCTGAAAGAAATAAATAATTAGGCTGTCCTGAAGACCCAGTTAATCCTGCCATACTCTGAACCTATTTTATTTCATTACGAGGAATTTAAGAAACGGAATTTTTGTTTTCTAAAAGTCTAACAAGTGTCATTATAGTATACACTGGTTCTGTTACTTACTGGTTTCATCCATCAGTATGCTAACTCTGCATAAACTTTGCTGTTTTTTTCAGTTGTTTGGGGTTTTTTTATGAGCAACCACCTATAATTCTTATGCATAGAAATTAGATCATTAAGTTAGGTTGCTTCTTATAAATCAAAAGGTGTTTATTTAGCAAGGCAGGGAGAAAGATCTTGACAAATCAAGACCTTACTGCCTCTAAATGCCCAGTAGTTACTAGATGCAAATAGACATTCTTCTACCTGCTTCTCTCTCTCCCTTGTTTATTGACTCTGCAAAGTTCCTGGAAGGACTGGTTGAGACAAGGGGGATCTACATTACAGAGGAAATGTCTTCTTTATTGGCAAGAACTGCATTAATCCACCCTTTTTTTGTGTTGATGACTATATCACAAGCCCATGCAGAGAGAAGGAAGGCAACAGGGCATTGCTGTTAGCATTTTATACAGCACAAAAAGCAAATAAACCGTTAAAATTAATACTAAATTATTCTGACAAAGTGGAACTGAGAAACAGAAAATGTTATGACACTGAATAAATAGAACAGTGCCATTTATAAAAAAACAAGGATAAAATGTTCCATAGAATGCTAAATAATATTTTTTTATTTATTCCAATAGCCTAATAAAAGATTGGACTACAATTTTATCTAAATGTCAAGAGTTAACACACACAGACCCAAAATCTGGAGTCCATCTGAGCTAAAAGACATGGTCCAGAAAGACAGAAATTAAACAAAACATTCTGGTTTTAAGGCCTTTCAACATGAAAGTTAAGAAATCTTGAGTGACTATGTGAAAATTTTCTGCCTGCTTGAAAGCTTGGGTTTTCCATTTTCTAAATGGAAATGATAAAAAAAAAAAAAAAAGAAAAAAAAACAAACAAAAAAAGCTCCTATATATTTTTTACTGTAAGTAGCACTGGTCCATAACCAAGAAAAACCTACTTTGAACTTGCTTCATAGTTTATTTTTCAGACTTTTCTTCTCATTAATTTCATGTTTTATTCTGATGTAGTTCATTCATGGTATAAGAAAAGAGAATGTACAGGAATACTGAATGATGTTTGCCACACCTCTGGCTGCCCGCTACAGATTGTGTGAAAATGAGACAACAATCTTGCCAAGAGAAGCTCTTGCTAGCTGAAGCTCTCCAAGGCTTTGTGATATCACACTTTCTCCACAGCAAAGGAGCTCTCAAAAGCCCTCCAGGTCTGCCAGTGGGTCTGGTAGACTGGTGACTGCTTTTTAGTAAAGAGTGCAACACAACATAATTTGAAGGATTTAGTACCCAATTGAATGTTTATGTTCTTTACATGACAGATCTTCTCCTTGCCATTTCCTGTACAAAGAGCGCATGATATATCTTAGAACAATTGTAAATACAATGTCAACTCAGACAGAGATTTTTTAATTGTTTCTTATTCTTCTTTTTATTTTTAAAGTAAAATTTGCTGTGATTATTTGATACATGACCTGTATTCTGTCTCCTCACTGTTTAAACGCTTCCAGGCTACTACCAATGTCTAACTTCAGTTGAATAGCTATTTTATAAAATCAGAATTTTTATAATTAATTAATTTATAACAGTCATTAGTCTCCTAGCTGTCTACCTAATGACAAGCAGAATTAATATTCTATGTCTGCAACTAGAAGACCTGTGTAAAGCCTAAATACAAATGATTATATGAATAAAGATTCATGTGAGCAATATTAAAATGTGTTTAGTATTAAAGAAGTTAATTAATCTACTCATCTGTTTTATAATTTCTCATGTGATAATTTTACATTTGAATCTTCAATGAAAAATGATGAAGATTAGCATTGAACTAAATGGTTATGCAGAACAAAGTAATCATTAAGAAAAATTAAAACATATGGTAATATAATTTATTCCAAATATAAGTAACTCAGCTAAAGAGTGAGAGTTTCCAATTTTGGAAATTGAATTCAAAAGCAATGTCAGCAGTAAAAATGTTGTGTTAGTTTAACTCTAGTATTTATCTGCTTTCATTTTTTTCTCTGTATTTATCAGAAAATATTTCTGTTTTCTATAGAAATTAATAAAAAAAAAAACTCCACAGAAGTACTGTGCTGTGTTAAATTTATTACAATTACAATTATTATTCTGGTATGCTTACAGAATTTTACATCTTGCATCTTCCTTGTACTAATGGTCAAAATTTAATACAAAAGAAAGTGTCAAAGTCAAATTTATCACTATACGTAAAGTATTGTAAATATAAAGGAGTACAAGTTGGTCTCAGAAATTTAGTTTCTTTGGTTTATAATAGATTCTGGGAGAAGAAGGAGTAACAATTTTATTTCAATACATTTGTTATCTTGGGTGTTCTGTAGATAATTAAGTGGAAAAGAAATATGAAAAAAATAGCTTCTGGCTACTCACATGCCAGCATTTGAGCCTGGGGCCTTTAGCATTAACCCACACTCAGGTGTGTCATAAAAAATTCTGTCAAACAGCTGAAAAAAAGAGAGGAAGGAAGGAGAAAAATGTGACTTTTCCAGGTCATTCAGATTCCCATAGGAAGCCAGTGAGGCAGAACCACATCACATTGACTTGCTGATCTGTGCCACAATTTATCACTCTATTCCAGTGCAAACTTCATCAGTTTTGTACCATTATAAAAGTAGAAATCAATAAAAAAAAAGTTGACCTTCAGATGAACAATACTGACAAATGTAGTTATACAGAGATTTCTCCTGTAACGTCTTCTTTTAAAGGAAAAGTAACATCCTTCTATATTGAATATGATGTTAATGTTATCACCTCTAACAAAAATAACACACTGCAGTTTTATGGTTCACCTACAGTGCTACTACGATTCTCATGATTTTGCATATGAGCGTGATCCTTACTTTGATAATTAATAACATCTACTTTGCTTGCATGAAAAATGATGTTTCTTAAACCCAAATTATTTCATTTCCACAATTTTGCATAAGACTTCTAGGAAAAGCTTTAAAATATTTACATTTGTGCAACTTTCTGAAAGGCTTCAAGCTTCTGGGAAAGCAGATTACCTTAGCTTCTGAATCTCAAAGAACACAGTTTATTTAAAATTCAACTTCTTTCTGTTTTGGCTGCTTAAATAGAAAATGTATGAATAAGAAGAATAAGTCTTACAGTGTGATGTAGAAAGTACTTGAAAGTTAAAAATGTATACACTTTTATAAGACAATTTTCTATCCAAAAGGTGTTTGTATTCTAGACTTGATATCTTTAGACTCCATAAATGTTAAATAAATATCTTTGTTGTACACTTTTGATCTGACATGTAATATTTTAATTATTTTTATTTAATAAAAATTTTAATTATTGGGGAACCTCAGACATGAAGAAATGAAGTGACCTGAACAAATATCACAAAGGTAGAGCCAGGAATAGAATCTCCATCTCCTGAATGCTAGTTCTGTGGTTTTATTTACTGAATTAAACTTTTAGGAAAGAAATTATGCATTGCTGTTCAGCATCTTTCATTTGACATTCCTGCAGTTGTTCTTTTGGCTCCCAATAAGGCAGT
This sequence comes from Psittacula echo, assembly GCF_963264785.1. Lineage (NCBI taxonomy): Eukaryota > Metazoa > Chordata > Aves > Psittaciformes > Psittacidae > Psittacula > Psittacula echo. The sequence continues at coordinate 131,853,555 of NC_137735.1, forward strand.
GATGTCATTTTGAAAGCAGGAGAAATCTGCATTTTCATTTGAGCAGTTGTGAAAAGAATGAGGTGGCTGGTTGTTATTCAAATAAATTCATTTTTTCTGGACCTTGAAACTAAATTTTATAGCCAACTGATGAAGTAAGAAGAAAGATGTGCGTGATTCATGGTGCTATGTAATGGCTGCAAATTGGAAGAAATGGGTTTATAACCAGGAATCACATTTTTTCTGTTAAAAACCACAGTATTTCAGGGAGACTAATTACATTTTTGATAAACTTAGGAAATTCAGGTAGATCTTAGCTCAACTCAATTTAGCTCCTTAAATATATATAGACATTTAAACTATGCTATAAAGCACAGATATCTAAATGTCCTCTACAACCAATAAAGAGTTGTACCTGCATTATACCTTAAGATAAACCTCTGAGACGTAGCACTAGGAGTTCACTAATATAAGGTAAAAATAACTCCCTGGTAAGTGTTTATGCAAAGCCCATTTAAGCATCATGACCAAGACATCAATTACATCCCAAGAATTCAAGAATTCAAGAAGAAGCTCAGATTGTCTTTTCGACAATTCTCCAGGATACAGGGGAGGGCCTTAAAAAAGCTAGGAGGATTGGCCAGGTTAATAAATGGTTAAAAGGGTGGTGTCGTAGTCAGGGGTTTGGGTGTCTTGAACATGGGGCCCAAGTTAGTAGGCCAGGTCTACTGGGGGCTGGTGGAGCTGCTCTGGCAAAGAAGAAGAAAAGAGGTTTTGGTAGGAGGCTTGCCAGGCTGGTCAAGGTTTCTTTAAACTAGATGTGTTGGGGGTGGGGAGCATTGTTTCATCCCAACACACCCAGTCAGTTGCCAGCACCTATAATAAATGCTCGGAGCGATGCAGAGATATTCCAGCCGCTCCAGCCAATGAGCCGGCTTCATTTGGAGCTCGGCTCAGATGCCTCTATACAAACGCCCGTAGCAAGGGGAACAAACAAGAGGAATTAGAGATGTGTGCACGAGTACGGGAGTATGATATAGTAGGCATCATAGAAACATGGTGGGATGGCTCCTACGACTGGAGTGTTGGAATGGAAGGTTACAGGCTCTTTAGAAAAGACAGGCCTGGCAGGCGGGGAGGGGGAGCTGCTATTTATGTTAGGGATAGGCTGGAGAGTATGGAACTCTGTGTGGGGACGGGTGAGCAGTCGACAGAGAGTTTGTGGGTCAGGGTTAAAGGGAGAACAGCTATGGGGGACATTACTGTGGGGATCTGTTACAGACCGCCTGATCAAGAGGAATCTGTGGATGAAGTGCTGTATAGGCAGATAGGAACAGCTTCACGCTCACAGGCCCTTGTTCTCATGGGAGACTTCAAACACCCTGACATCTGTTGGAGTGAAGGTATGGCCAGAAAAAAGCAATCCAGGAGGTTCCTCGATTGTGTGGAAGACAACTTCCTTCTGCAAGTAATAGAGGAGCCGACAAGGAGAGTTGCCATGCTTGACCTCGTGCTCACCAACAGGGAAGGGCTGGTTAGAAATGTGACGCTCCAGGGCAGCCTTGGTTGCAGAGATCATGAGATGGTTGAATTCAAGATCCTCGGGGCAGTGAGAAGAGCGTGCAGCAAGCTCACTGCCCTGGACTTCAAGAGAGCAGACTTTGGCCTCTTCAGGAACCTGCTTAGTAAGGTTCCATGGGATATGGCCCTAGAGGGCAGGGGGGCCCAAGACTGCTGGTTGTTATTCAAGGATCACCTGCTCCAAGCTCAGGAGTGTTGCATCCCAACTAGAAGGAAGTGCAGCAGGAGGGCCAGGAGACCTCCTTGGATGGATAAGGATCTCCTCAGGAAAATTCAAAGGAAAAAAGAGGCTTATAGAAGGTGGAAGCAGGGACAGGCGGCCTGGGGAGAATACAGGGATGTTGTCCGGGAAGCTAGGGACCAGGTGAGGAAGGCTAAGGCCCAGTTAGAACTGAACTTGGCTAGGGATGTTAAGGATAACAGGAAGGGATTCTATAGATACGTAGCGAGTAAAAGACAGACTAGGGACAACGTAGGCCCCCTCCAGAAGCTATCAGGAGAACTGGCTACCCTGGATTTGGAGAAGGCTGAGGTTCTTAATGACTTCTTTGCCTCGGTCTTCACTGGCAAAGGCTCTGACCGCACCACCCAAGTCTTGGAAGGCGGACGCAGGGACTGTGAGAATGAAGACCCTAGGCCCACTGTAGGAGAGGATCTGGTTCGACACCATCTTAAAAACCTAAACGTATACAAGTCCATGGGACCTGACGAAATCCATCCATGGGTCCTGAAGGAGCTGGCAAATGAAGTTGCTAAGCCACTGGCCATCATATTTGAAAAATCATGGCAGTCAGGTGAAGTTCCCGATGACTGGAAGAAGGGGAATATAACCCCCATTTTCAAGAAGGGGAAAATGGATGACCCGGGGAATTCCAGACCAGTCAGTCTCACCTCTCTGCCTGGCAAAATCTTGGAGCAGATTCTCCTGGAAAGCATGCTAAGGCACATGAAAAACAAGGAGGTGGTTGGTGACAGCCAGCATGGTTTCACTAAGGGGAAATCCTGCCTGATCAATTTGGTGGCCTTCTATGATGGGGCTACAAAACTGATGGACAGGGGCAGAGCAGTTGATGTCATCTACCTGGACTTGTGCAAAGCCTTCGACACTGTCCCACACGACATCCTTGTCTCTAAATTGGAGAGACATCAATTTGATGGGTGGACCACTCAGTGGATAAAGAACTAGCTGGATGGCCGCATACAGAGAGTTGTGGTCAATGGCTCGATATAAAGCTGGAGACTGGTAACGAGTGGTGTCCCTCAGGGATTGGTGTTGGGACCGGTCTCCTTCAATGTCTTTGTCGGTGAAATGGACAGTGGGATTGAGTGCGCCCTCAGCAAGTTTGCCGATGACACTAAGCTGTGTGGATTGGTTGATACGCTGGAGGGAAGGGATGCCATCCAAAGGGACCTTGACACGCTTGTGAGCTGGTCTGATGCCAATCTCATGAAGTTTAGTCATGCCAAGTGCAAGGTTCTACACCTGGGTTGGAGCAATCCCAGGCACAGCTACAGGTTGAGCAAAGAAGAGATTCAGAGCAGCCCTGCAGAGAAGGACTTGGGGGTGTTGGTGGATGAGAAAATGAACATGAGCCGGCTTCAGTGTGCACTCACAGCCCAGAAAAGCAACCGTATCCTGGGCTGCATCAAAAGCAGCGTGACCAGCAGGTCGAAGGAGGTGATCCTGCCCCTCTCCTCTGCTCTCGGGAGACCTCACTTGGAGTATTGTGTGCAGTTCTGGTGTCCTCAACATAAAAAGGACATGGAACTGTTGGAACAGGTCCAGAGGAGGGCCACAAGGATGATCAGGGAAGTGGAGCACCTCCCATATGAAGATAGGCTGAGAAAGTTGGGGCTGTTCAGCCTGGAGAAGAGAAGGCTGCGTGGAGACCTCAGAGCAGCCTTCCAGTATCTGAAGGGGGCCTACAAGGATGCTGGGTATGGGCTATTCATCAGGGACTGTAGTGACAGGACAAGGGGTAACGGGTTCAAACTTAAACAGGGGAAGTTTAGATTGGATCTAAGGAAGAAATTCTTTACTGTGAGGGTGGTGAGGCACTGGAATGGGTTGCCCAGGGAGGTTGTGAATGCTCCATCGTTGGCGGTGTTCAAGGCCAGGTTGGATGAGGGCTTGGGTGACATGGTTTAGTTTGGGGTGTCCCTGCCCATGGCAGGGGGGTTGGAACTAGATGATCTTAACGTCCTTTCCAACCCTAACTATTCTATAAGTACTCCAGAGTGGGGAGAAAGCCATGAAAGAAAGTGATGTTTTGTCACTGAGTGGAGCAAAGACGTAAAAAATGAAAAGGACAAATAGAGAGATCTTAGACCTACCTGGTTTAATATGTGTTATATTAAGAGGTAGTTATTTTAAAAAGAATTGTATTCCACAAGAAAAAAAAGTTAAACAGTTGTATTTATCCTTTATTAATTATGCTGTTGTTATTGCTTTGTTTATCTACTTGTTTAAATGTGCTCTTTTCTTCTTTGAATGAAAATTTTGACTGTTAAACAAGGTCTGTTAACACCTTTTTTTGTCAGGTTAGAAAATAAGCTTATTGAGCATCAGAAGTGCTTGCATGATTTGGCCATGTTTCTCGATGGAGCCAGTTGGTTTTGTAGTGGTCCCTACAAAATCTAAACCCAGTTCTTTTAACTACCAGTTAGATTTTGGCAGAAGAAAAGATTGCACCAATATCTATCTCATGTTATTCACTCTAAAGATACAAAATCATAAGCCTGTTTTCTAAAACAGAAAAAATCTTTATAAATAAAATCTATATCCTTTTTTTTTTAATATATATAGTTGATTACTATTTAATTGTAGAAATTATCCATATGAAGAAATGTTAAAGAAGGAAAATAAAATGGTGGGGGAAGTCTGAGGGAGACTGAAATTCATGCCTAAGAGCAAGTTATTTGCAACAAAAGGCAAATAATTATTAATTAGTCTAAACACTAATATTTTATTTTGGTTATAGTTTTATTATGAGGGAATTTAATCCAAAATATCCACTGAGGGTGTTAATAAACATCTGGTGTTAGTAAAAATATTATCTTTAATAGAAGAAACTCAGACACAAATGTTATACATCATTTATAATGTAGAAAGAAGTGAAGAATTTCAAGCTGAAAAAGTATTTTCAGGCACTTTGGTCAATGCAGCATCACAAATGTTGCTATGAGCCTTATCACAGACAAAGGACAAGGAAATTTAAATTAGCTTTTTGCCACCAACTGGTCAATTACATTTGGATGGCTGCAGAAAGTCCACAGGGATGAAGGGCAGCCTGAGTTAAGGAAAATATCCAAATTAAAACCAGTTTTCAAAAGTGTTGCTGATTATTTTTTTTTATTATTCCTTAATGCTTTGTATTCTCTGTGTTCCAACTAAGAGTAAAATTACAAATTTATGAAGAATATGGTTCCAAAATTAATATATTCCACAGAATAAAACTTCAAATTCAAAACTTGCAGACTACGAAGCATTATAAGGATTTGTTCCAAGCCAAATCCAGTACGGAACATTAGCAGATGCCATATTTAATTTCTAGCTTTATTGTCCAGTGGTCAATGTGAAATATTTGCTTGAAGTCCCAATTTCAGCTAGGTTTAACACCCTAAAATGATGTGACATTTTGTGGCAGCCTCAGCAAAAAAAGGACAAAGATAGATTTGGTTGTATAAAGTCATGTGGTTCTAATGAACAAGATTGATGGTGTTTTTTTCTCCTCATCAGTATTGACATACACTTAAGCACCAAGATGTACACTCTCTCTCTCTCTCTGTGGTGTTGTTTATAACATTAAATGAAGATACTTAGGCCCAAAACCTGACAAACAAACTCCTTCTTTAATTGATGGCTTTTCCCACTTCTGTGGCAGAGGAGGCAAACCTGAAGTGATCTGCAGACATGAACCATCTGTGCCCATCCTTTCCAGAGCCAGATGTTCCTACTGCAGGAGTTTATGCGTTCTTTATAGTTCCTTTGAAACTTCATAAATGTTAATTTCCTACAAAAGTGATAGAGAAAAATAATGGTGGTGAATAACTGCTCAGTTAAAGTCTAAAATTAATGAAGTAAGAAACCATAGTTGGTTAATGCATTTCTCATATCATGGGTTTTGAGGGTCATGATTGTGAGTCTTCTATAGAAATAATAAGAGAATAATCACAATAACATTAAAATCTGGAGAGAAATATTCAAAGAAATATTTATCCTAAGACAAATTCCTGAGAATATCTGAGGAAAGGACTAGCTCAATGACACAGAATTAAGTCTTTCCAAAAGTTAAGTGCCAGTGAAAGACGTGTGTGAGTATATGAATTTATTTTTAGGGAGATAATTTAAATATATTTTTAAAACAGGATATTAGCTGTGGAAAATTACTGGCCCTTGAACTGAAATAAATAAAATATGACCTTCAGTACCAAATAATTCCTCCCATCTTACAGCTATTCAAACACTGAAGTCAATTGGTCATTTGTTAGGTGTTCAGCCCACAGAGGAATAAGCTCCCATCTATGGCTGATCAAAATTTATGAATTTATAAATATATACTTTTAGTTGGCAGGCTTTCTTGATCAAGCACTCCTTTTTTTTAGAAGAAGATGGCAAATTTCCATAAAAGTGACAAGTAATAGTAATCTTTCTCAGACAGGCTTCCATTCTGCTGAGTGTTTTAGTCTGATGATCTGAACATGGGAACTGAGCGCCAGATCTGCTGAGGTCCTGTGAATAGTGTTATGTGAATAACTGTATTTCAGTTCTTTAAAAATGAAAATGTAGTTTCAAGTTGAATAGAATGTGAAAGTCCTTTTCTTTGTCTCAAAAATATAAAAAAATATTGTTTCTTTTGAATGAAAGATTACATTGGTAGTAAATGTCAGAGGAAAGATCCAAGTTGATCTATGTCAAATAATTTTCTTGTCTGAGTTTGGCATGTGAACATACTGGACCACAAATCAACTTTATACACTGAATCATTCAGGAAAAGAAAACCCACCCAAATCTCCCAGTTTTAGATTCACAGGTTTAAATCAAATTATGACATAGGTTAAAGCTGGATCTCTCCCATCTGAACATTTGATCACTAATCTATTGCATCAACATAGGTAAGATGCACACTCTCGCCTTAACAGTTTTATGACTGTAATAATTTCCTTGCTATTTCCATGAAAAGTAGTTGTATCTGCAATTATTCAACCAACTCAATGTGAATTTATCAGCAGGCAGGAGGCAACAGTCATTTTGATCAGTCTATGATATACAATAAGGAGTTTAATTCTGGATTAATTTTAGTCTGATTCCCTGGACTAGTGCCCAGTAACAGCAGGAGCATGTTGGGTGCCATCCTGGAACATATCTTCCAGTTTAGTTTCATCAGAAAGGAATCCAGTTTGCATCTTGCCCCCTGCTCGAAACATGAACCCAGGTATGGTATGTGAATCAGAAAATTCAATCCAAAGTAATAGTCCTGATCAGAACAAAAATGTTCACTTAGACAGATGCACCATTACTAGCCTGTTTTTTTCCCAGAAAGTGCTACTGCAATCAAAACAGGGTATAAGTTCTGCAAGTTATACACTTTTCCCGAGTTGAGCTGTAGCAGTTATTTTTCTCCTTCCTAGTAGCTGGTGCAGCACTGTGGTTTGGCTTCAGTCTAAGAACAATGTGGTAGCACACCAATGTTTTTGTTGTTGCTCAGTAGCACTGAGCAACACTGGTCAAGGACTTCAGTCTTTCATATTCTGCCAGTGAGGAGGGACGCAGGAAGCCAGGAGAGAGCAGAGACAGGACACCTGACCCAAACTAGCCAAAAGGGTATTCCATACCACAGCACGTTATTCCCAGTACATAAACTGAGGAAGTCACTTGGCAGGCACAGATCACTGCTTGGGTCGGGTTGGGTATCAGTCGGCCGGTGGTGAGCAATTGTTTTGTGCAATATTTGTGTTTCCTGAGCTTTCGTTTTTTCTTTTGTTGTTTCCATTACTATTATTATTGATATTCTTTCTATTATACTATATTTTACTTTCTTTTAGTTAATAAACTGCTATTATCTCAACACATAGGGTTTGCATTCCTTCCATTCTCCTCTCCCTCCCATCCAGAGGGGGGATGAGGAGGGGTGAGCAAACGGCTGCGTGGTTATCAGCTGGGTCTGTACAAATGGGGATATATCGTTTCATAACAAATAATTCATGACACTCTCTTTGGATTCATAATTATCACTTTCATGTAGGCTTCAGGTGAATCTTCTCAAACTTGAGCATACTTTGACCTTGAGACCAGAAATTACCTATGGTAATAGTTGAATATGGCACTACTTATGAAATAAGAAGGGGGCCAAATGAAGTCCCAGAGAGGGAAGCAGTAATTTCAATTACAAATAGATCATTTTGCATCCATTAACACAGTTTGAAGAAGGACAAAGAAGTCCCTTGGATAAGACATTTTTAAGAAAATTTGTAAGTGGTACAGGTAAGCTGTACAGAAAACAAAAATTTGGTCAGAAACTGAAGAATAGTTAGAGCTGTGTGATGACAGAACTGGTTAACCTAGCCTCCTAAATAGCATTTATTTCCAGAGAAGTGAAATAACTCATGGGCACTGATTAGAATTTGTTCTCACAAAATAGTGTCTAACTGCTAAAAGCTTACATAAAGCGAGATAGGAAATTGCCTACAAGTGTGTCCTGCAAGAGCCAATAGACAATCCCCTTTGCCTGCAGCTGGGACAGGGAGATATCTTTAAGCCTGAATGTTTCTTAACTATCCATTCACGCATAGGCTGGGGGAGTCAGGAACACTTTCTTTCTCTGCAGCAGAAGTTTCTGGATCCCATGCTGACCCTAACCTTATGAAGAACAGGAAGCTGATCCACCCTCTTTCTATGCAGAAGCAGCTCAGCCTTCATGTCAGCCTAAGAGACAAGAAAAGATGTGTAGGAGAGGTGTCAGTGCAAGGAAAAAAGAAGATCACTGGGAGCAGTGTGCAACCAGAGGGTGCTGTAGCAGGGAGGGCAAAGAGGTCTGCAGGTATGGGGAGAAAGGTATGGCTCCTGTCTCATGGATGAAAAAGGACAACAAAGAGAAAGGTCCCTATCTTCATTCCTGTCCCTCTAAAATCTCTTGGATTCCATCTCAAAATCTTTTCATTGAGCCAATTCAAGACTAATTAATATTTTGTTTGCTCACTGACTGTTTTTTTGGCTGTTCCAACCATCTCTCTCCAGTTCAGGAGCAATTCACACCAAGGACACCTTTTGGGAGGGAGCACGAAAGGCTGCACCAGTCTTTGTCTTACACAACCTTTCAACACTATCTCTATAGGCTTTGCATCTTCAGAAAAGCTCACAAGCCTTCATAACTCATCTGATGCCATCCAATCACAGAACCTTAACTTTGCTTCATAAAATACCAATCTAGTGAATTGTAACACAACTCCCACAGTAATATTAGAAAGTTTGAAACTAATAAAACACAGGGTGAATATCTCAGCTCAGGAACTCAGGATCACAGGGAAACCTTTGGTCCACATTTAAAATGTGGTCAATCTGCACTGTAGTGCATTAACCCTAAGCAATATGGACACAGGTCAGCTTGTGCCGCTCACTCCTGTAGACAGAGAACATCTCCTAATCCTCTTGGTATTAGAGATGTAGCTTCCAAGTCTGGCCCCCTTTGCCTACAATCACTTCTCTGGAAACGGCTTTGCCCAATTTACCCTATAAAACCTCAGTTTTTCACAGCCTCAGAACTGATTTTTAACTGTACAGGTGCAAAAAATGTGATCTCTATCTGGAAACAAAAATTATCATCTCTTAGGGGGGAATTCCTGAAACAGGAAAAACAAGTCTAAAATTGAGGAATAGTTCATTCTTTTTTAACACTGTTACTGGGAACAATTTTTTTCTTGTTTAATTTCTTATTTTTCTATTACCAAAAATTTCAGAATTTTGAACCCTGACCCAGCAAATCATTTACCATGTGCTTAACTTAAAGCACATGAATGCCCCTGTTGAAATCACTGGGACTGTTTGTAGTTTGAAGAATAATGTCTGTAGTATTGCTTTGGACTACTGGAAGAGAAAAAGTGTATTTTATTTATTGTGCTTTCAGTTCTCACAAATAGCACTACAACCGACTTGATGTAATCCCCAAAATTTTGTTATAGGAATTTAATTCATAAAATGGGGGGGTGGGGAGGGAAGTGCTGAATGAATGTTTTTTGCATATTCACACTATGCACCAGTAGAGTTATAATTTCAGGATATTTGGCGTTCTTAACAGTCCCTATTAATAGAAATTGAATCAAGTCATTTTACACAACCAGAAAATAAGGCCATCCTGTTTCTGTCCTTTTTGGTGATGCAATAATTTGGCTCTGAAACTTTAGGAAAATATAACTGAGGGAATAAGAGCTACACAGACTGCAGAAGTGATACACAGGAACTAAAAGGAGCAGATTCTGCATTTTACAGACCACTTTTGTATTCCAGATGATACAACTACACAACATTTTAGTTACTATTATTTTTAAAACTTTATCATAGTAACTGCCATGGTAATTATGCTGAGCATCAACTAGCACAGCACCACCAGACTGTATAACTTGCTGTATTGTAAATCAGGGCTTTCCCCAGGCAGCCAAAATTTGAGTGTCCTTCTGGTTTTGCCTACTTTAATTTTTCTATTTTAGGGAATACACATGTGCTTTGTGTTAGAGCAGGGAAGTCATAGCAGACTAAACTACAGTCTATGGTGACTTTGCCTTTTGGGTAGTGCCCTCCTTTGGTGTTGGAGGAAGGCGGTCACTTCTATAAAAACAAATTATGACTCAGAGATTCCCTACAGAGAGATTAACCAGAGAAATGTTTTTTCACTGTGCCCTCACCAAGTGTAAAAAGCCCTTATGTAAATAGTCTTGTACTGGTTTAATAATCAGCTCTCTAATCCTTGCCTTCCCATTACATACAAAGCGGTTTTGTAAATTTGAAATAGACATGATCGTGAGCCACAGCATTTATAAGATCATGGAACCTTGGGATGGAAAACAACTAATACCTCATCTAGTACACCTCCCCAGCAGGGCAGGGTAGCCTAGTTAAAAATGCCCCAAATAACATGGCTTTGACCACATTCTGAGCCAGCCAGTCTTCTGTCTAATTCATACTGCTGCCACCATGCTTCCCTTGACTTTTCCTTGATACCCTGTTTCATAGCTTCAGCCTTTCACTTTGAATTCAGCTCAGCTCTGATAAGTGAATAGCTTTCCACATTTGTACAGGCAACTGCTCGCCTCCTGATTATGCTTCTGTCTCGTTGCTGTTCTTTTGAATTGGGGGAATTTGTGTATATGAAATTTCTCTATCAGTCAACACTGTATAGGATTCGATTTTTTTTTCTTACATCTGGCAATTCTACTTCACTTCTTCTATATAGCTGTAAAATTGGATTTCTGAGTAGTAATTATAATGACTGTAACCATTGATTTTGTTACTGGAACAATGTCAAATGACTATGAAGATTGTAGTATCTTAGCAGATGAGGGTAATTCTTAATAATGATATGAATGATATGAATGATCTTAACAGGCAGACAACAGAATTCCCTGTGATAAAGTATCACTTACCTAGTTGCAAAATAGACTGACGCTCCTCTCTAATTTTCTCCAGGTTGTTTTAAAGGATTAACTTAATGCTGCTTGATACCCTGTCCAAAGACTTCTAGAAAGCTGAAGTTGTTGTCTCTTCAATAGAGAAAATGTATTAAAGTCTCTGGTTTTTGGGTTGGGTTCTTTTTCTTTCTTTTTGCTTAAGTGAATGTGTCAGCAGTTCAAATAAATATCTGTCTTGACAGATGCCAAATGAAATACAATGATAATGACTTTATGATAATAAAATTTTCAAGGCCAGGTTGGATGAGGCCCTGGGTGACATGGTTTAGTGTGAGGTATCCCTGCCCATGGCAGGGGGGTTGGAACTAGATGATCTTAACGTCCTTTCCAACCCTAACTATTCTATGATTCTAATAATGAAGCAGATCACAAAAAAAAAAACAAAACAACCCAGTGTATATGGTATAAGGAGCACCCAAGCTCTGAATGCAAAGACAGATATTTTAACTACCTCACAGCAAACGGCAGTAAGTCAATCAGAACATAAGCTCTCTTACATAGAGATATTATTGGCTATGAGGCAGCATGGATGTGCGTGTGTGTGGCTGTGTGTGTGTGTGTGGTAGAGCAGTTGGAAATATAGCGATGGATATTTTTTGTTTTCTCCTTTGAAAGTGATGATCTAGTTGCTACTGCGTTTTCGAAAGACCTCAAGGGAAATATATCGTTCAGTTCCTACAGCATTGGACCCTTCATTACTTTGGGAGGTTTAGTACAGTATTTGAAAGGTTCAAAATCTCCTGTGATTCCCAAAGCTGCCTGTGGCTACAGGGAGATCAACCATTGCTCATCAGGAACTGCTGCAAAAAAAATACTGTGGATTTGTACCCTTCAGTACTCAGTGTCATAGTACTTAAATGTTAGCTGCCTGACAACTGGAAAGGGATTAAAAGCAGGATATGTACCTATGAACATCTTTAAACCAAGGAGAGAATTAATGCTTTAACCACTGTGACACTGAAGCATATCAGCTAAGCTTCTTTCTGTATTGCAGCCGAATATAGGCAGCTCACTTCCAAGCATGCTCCATATTAAATGCACAAAAGTATGTCTTCGGATTTCCTTCATCTTTCCTTCAGTTTCTGAACCTACATTGCAGTCACAACAAATCTAATCCATTCCTGAAAGCAGATTACATCCCCCTGATGCAAATTACAGCACACAGCAGCTCTTCCCCTCTGCTTTTGGGATCTGTCATGGTGGATGTCTTCCACTAATAGATGCAAGTAAAAATGCTCAGGACTTTTGTCCAAACTGATGATGTCATCACCTTGCTCAAATAGGAATGTGGAATCCATTAACGAGCAATAAAACTGGAACTGATTTTCATATATTTTGCATGAAAATGCATTTGCAGCTTTAAAACCTGCAACTGATTTGTGGTCAAAATGGTTTATTTTTTACAAATGCTTTCCATTTCACCTTTAAGATGATAATTAAATTAAAAGATGACCATAGGCTTCAGACACAAAATTTGTATGTTACAGCTTTGTGTTTCTCATCAAGGAAAATAAAAAAAGCTTGTTTACAGCTGTTTCTGACAATGGTCAAAACACTTCATTCTTGTGTAAACAAATAGCTAAGAACTGAAACAAGTAAATGGCATCTTTAAGGCATTGAATATCATTCTTATATAACTAGTGTCTTGTTTGTTCTTTTGTTTCTTTTTTAAATAACAAAGAATCAAGAAGCAATCAATTGGAAGCAAAATAATTTAGAGGAAGAACTACACAGTATTCACATTGCTCATTAAATAAAACATTCTTCATTCTGAGTTAATAGGAAATATCTGATAGCCATAATTGCTTAATATTAGACTTTTGACCATTACATTTTTATTCCCTGCTCAGTGATCAGTGGAAGATATAACATGCCGTATTTAATCTTGATCTCCAAAAAACAACTAACTGTTTGAGTTTTCTTGCTTTTTCTTTTGAGAAAATTCAGTAATTATTTATTAGCAAAAATATCATCAAAAATACATTCCCCTAGAGAAATCAGTAATTTGATTTTCATCCATAACTAACCATACAGATTGCTGTGACCCATGTACTAATCGCAAGTCAGGCACATGGAGTTGATTTCAGAAATAAGACACACTGATATACTGATATGCCTTTTTTTTTAGTGTAACCTATAAAGAAATCCCTTAAGAGGTCTGTATTTGAAGAAAGAAGTGTTCCACCTGGTTTTTATAGGTTAACCAAAGTATGCAATCTATGTCCCAGGTAGTATTGACATCCACCTGTAATTAGTCATAGAAATTACATTACTGCAAGCAGCAGTATTCCAAGGACAGCATGTTTCCGTATTTACCCATGAAAACCTAGTCTTCCTGAAATTAAGGGAATGTAATTTAATTGAAATTTTTTTTTCTTTCTCCAGAGAATTAATTTAACACATAATTTTTGTGGTGAGTTTGAAGTACAGGTTCATGTTCAGTCAAACACTTTTGCTTAATGAATATTGTCTAAATTTGATCTTGGATCAAAGGGAGAATGTACTGTGTATAAAACAAGAGAAATTACACTTCCTTGTCCTGAAGACATTATGTATAAATGCATCTACTTTCATACAGGGTTGGGATCCAACCCTTGCAGACAAAAGCAAAGACCTAAAACATTTCTAATCTGGAAATTCCGTAGAGGACCAAGTTTTATTATTATTGCCTGCTATTTCTTTGTATCAAACAGGATCTGGAAACATTCTTTTGCTATCAGCATATCCTCCCGAGAGTCAGTGAGATTATCCAGCCATGGTTCTGCTCCTTTCATTGAGAGTGATCCCAGAAAATATTAATTGAGCCATTACTCACCTGTTGGATAAGCTTTCTCATGTTCTTGTTGTGTCTTGTCAGTGCTCTTAATGTGTCCACAAAAATTTTTATGAGTTAATTGGGAGTTATGAGGCTGAAGTACCTGCACTGTGCCATGACAAGCAGTTTCGTGATACCATTTCTTCCACTACTGCTGATGCAAGAAAGCCAGCTACCAGTTTCCAAAGGAGACTGGAGAAGACATGAATTCCCACCTCAAAGGCAGAGATTAGACAGCGATAACAATTACATGATATATAGATCATTTCTTCATCTCCTACATCTGTTGTAAGGATGACAGAATTTGAAAGCTGTATCAAAAAGAAATGAAATGCCCAGTGGTAAGAAGTTCTTTAAATGCTTTTTAAAGTTTGTCTATTAAATAAGTGAAGATATGATTACCTGTGCAGTACAGCTACCACAGATTACAATACTAATGAAAATGCAGGCATCATTAACTCTAGTGAAGGCCAAACAGCTCCTTTTGGGGTTGAACACCTTCTTTTGATCTGCCAGCATAGTCCAATAAAAAGAGAGAGAACTCCTACTGTGGCTCAGTGTATTGTCATCAGAAGAAGGAGGCACTTTTGGAACTTTTAAACCTGGTTTTAAGTTATGGTTATTGAAATTCTTGGACCACCCCAGATTTACATTTTCTAAACAGTTCATTTTGCTTTATAGTTATAATGTTTAGAATTTGTTACTGGTGCTAGTGCTGCAGATCTACTTTTTTATATTTTGCTCCTGAGTTTACATTTCACTCTATCAGTTAAACCACTTCACACAATATGTCAGAAGCATTTTGTGTTAGATTGGTTTATATTTACAAGCTCAATGACTTCATTAGAATTATTCTGGATCTGCGGTGGCTGTAGCAAATCAAACTATGGTCCATGGACTTTACATGGTATTTGGCAATCAATTTGTAGTTCCTTTAATGGACTTTACTGCACATAAACAATACAGATGTACAAAACAACCTTTTTTTCTTCCTTTTTTAATATGAAAACCTGTCATCTTCCTCTTTAGGACATGTGTGATTATAGTGACTCTACCCCCACAATCAAATACAGGGTTTGCATTTGAAATATAAAATACTCTTTACTTACAGATTTCCAGGCACAATTTTTCACTTATCTGTCACCATTTACCTAACTGGAGATTTCCCTAGTGAAGCAAACTGAGGTTTGACAGAGATCTGTTTTATTTGCCTTATTAACAGAAAATAAGCAGTAAACCCATCTTGTTTACTCTTCAGGGACCCATCACTGTATTACATGAGGGCTCCATAGCCATGGGACATCTGTGTTTGTACTTATCTATGACTGAATCCTAATGTTTGAACATCTGTGTTGCCATCCTTCTACCTACTGCTTAAAATCCTTTAGGAAGAAGTCTCTCAAAACACCCCTCAAGGCAAGACCGCATGGTTATTTAATTGAAAAGATGCTGAGGCAAAGAGCTTGACTGGTGTGCCTGAGGCCACATATTTCTCTTGACTTGAAATTGTATCTACCTTTCCACTACTTGCTTTGCATCAAAACTTCTTGTGTAAGGGTGGAAGGCTTGTGATTCTTATACAGCAATTTCAGAACAATAAAGTGAGGATTTATCCTATGAGAAGATTATCTGGAAAATTATCAGTCTCCTGCATATACTGATACATGAATTTTTCCTTTCTCTTCTACCCTGTTAGGTCTCATTCTAGTGCAGACATTTTTCCCTGTGCTCAGCAGCCATTCCCAGGTTCCACATGCTGGCACCTTTTGCTGACAGTCAAAGCCTTAACATCAAGCAGCAGCTCCGGCTTCTGCTTCTGTGCCTTTGCTCCATGGCCCTTCCCTCAGCAGGCAAGGGAAGGAGCCTGAGGCACCAGCATGGCCCACCCTGATTGAGAATCAGATTTCAGAGAAGAATGCTTTGTCCTCAGGCACAAATATGAAAATCAGCTTTTCGGGTATTTCTGACTCTACTGGAGCTCCAGCCCTGGGTCACGTTGTGCTTGAGGAAGCCAAGGGGATGTGTAATGGCTGAGGATGTGTGGAGTTAGAAATGCATGTGATAGCATGTAAACTCAGGTTGGTGGGAAATTGTCTTATTTGTATGTATGCCTTGTTTAAATAGACCTGATGCATCCTATGTCTTATCTAAATATAAAATAAGGCCCATAGTTTCTTTCCAGCAACTTGTTTTTCCCTTTCCTTTCCTGAGTTCCATTTCCCCAGCCAGAAAATTAAATCAGAAATTTAAAGGTCGGCGAATTGTTTTAGACTTGCCACACTAACTTTCTGGTACCATTTCAGGATACCTGAATTCAGTCTGTTGATCATCCACTGTCTTAGCTGCAGGCAGGGAAAATCAAAAAAAAACACCACACTACAGCTTGGAGAGGCATTCTACAGAGGCAAGATTTTTGGGTGTACACTAGTGCTTGCTTTATTTACTGAATATGCTTTTAGTTTTCATACTGTGAGCTGACATTTGGATTTTGTGTTCTTTTCGAGAATACATGTGTTAAATTTGAAGGAGTATTGAGTTTCCCATATGAAGATCCTTCAAAGAAAAATTCCATTTGGACTATTTCAGAATCAGAAATGTTCAAATTTGTCAGACTTACGGTTAGAAAGACCGAGTCTGTGAGAATTCTAATAATTGATTATTTTTTTTTTAAGGAAAAATGCAAACATTTCAATAAGAACTCACATAATTACATCCAAAGGCAAATGAAAATCTTCAGTCTTCACTAACCTCAGCAGGCACCAGATCATGCTCCTTTACAGCAGATTTTAATGGTCAAATGCAGCACATTTGTATGCCTCAGTACTATGGAAAGTGCCAATAATAATAATCCCATTGAGTAGATGATAAACTCGTTCATAATGAGGTCAGTGTTTGGAGGCAGAGCCTACATTACCTTCTCCACTGACAATGTCTCAAGTACACATGCTGAGCTACTGCAGACAGCTGGCACATCAGCATAAAATTCAATGCAACCTGCAGTGGTGTGCAAGAAATAGAGCAAATAGCTGTGTGATTTAGCTCTTGCTCCTGTAGTTTACCTGCTGTTGGCACAGTTTCCAGCTGATTTAAAGCAAGCCCAGATATGTGTACATGACTTGCTGTTGGAGAACTAACAGGTAGACATGAGGACATAAAACTCCCATGATTTACTTCTGTCTTTTCACCAAAGTTGCTTTTTTTTTTCTTCTGACTTAGTAGTTCATATTTTTTATTCTCCTTGAATAGATCTGTCTTCTCCCATCTATGTATCCTGCTATTACAATTATTAACATTTCACTATATTATTGTACTGCATTCTTTTCAGTTTGCTGGCATACAGAAATTTCTTATTAAAATCTTTTTCTCCAGATATCATTATCTTTTGTTGGTTACCAAATTTGTTTGAGTGTATTATTGTCAAATGCATATATTAGTTTGAATTTTCCTTTCTTTGAGACTCTTTTTCTGTATAAGACAATGAGATGTATAAAGACTTAGCATGACTTTAATGCTCCATCTCATTAAAAAAAGTGCAATTATTAATGACTAAAATGCACCTCACAAAATTCGAAGTGATTCTATGCTTGAGATCTTAATTACAGAGAACTTCATTCCTTAATTAATGTAACCCAGACATAGATCTATCGTCTTGATACATAAAAATTTAGTTCCTGCCATTGGTATATTTTTAAGTTACAAATGACAAGAAAAAGAGATTAAGTTTTCTGCTATTTGTTAGTTGCAATATAAAAGGTAGCTGCTTGACACTTGTAAATCTGATGCTGTTTATCATGTTATCACAGTGCTTGGTCAGGTTTTTATTTTCTTTATATACTTATTTTAATACTGCCCAATCCTACAGTCATCTAGTCTGAAAAGTAAATATACTGGCATGTATAGATAGCCTAAGGTTCCATACTTACAGACATTTAAAATGCAATGGGGAGAAGCCACTGAGTAAAACAACAATTGGGAAAAAAAATCAAAACAGAAGGTTTTTCTTTAAAATAAGAAAAGATATACAGCTGGAATCTTTTTATTCTGATCCACTTAATAGCATGCTGTTTAATGACTCAAAGAGATAATGTACTTAAATAGTTAATTCAAGGGTTGATCCTCCCCTAAAACTGAGCTGGGAACAAAGGCTGAAATGACTTTTCAAAAGGGAGGGACGGGAGGAATTCTGACCCTTCTCCTGATGCTTTACAACGTGAAATCACGAAGCAATTGGGGAAACAGTGCACGGCATGTGGATTAAAATGCTTCCTAGAAGCAGCTAGTACTGTACACTGCCTCAACCCTCCCTGAACTTTCTCAGTAAATACAGCAGCGTGACAGCCTGGCTTCCCCGTTGGGTGGATCCTGCAACTCCAGGAGGGAATGGCACTTCTTGTTTTTAATTAGCAAAGGTGAAAGGTGAATTAAAACTAGCTGTTTGGCAAGTCAGAGCAAGGGGCTGAGTTCTGAAGAGCACCAAGGAGGAGGGTGCTTTCTTCTCTTTTCCCCACCTCTCCCTCCCTCCTTCTCTGAATGAATTGCCTTGCAGGAGGGACTGAAAATACAGCTTCTTCCTGAATCCACTGGCAGAGTTACTAAAGAGAGCTCAAGACACAACACTACAGAGTAACGCCTTGGAATGTCCTCGCACTTTATAAACAATTGTCCTAGGGAGGGAATATTTTTACATGACATTTGCACAGCTTGACAAATGGCTAGCTGAGACTGTGTGCTTCTCTGATGAACCCTGAATTTCCCGTAGAGATACCCCACAAACTGACCAAAGGGAGAGATCTAACTGCACTGAGAAAGTAGAAGTGGAACTTGGAGCCTTAAAAAACTCATCAAAACAGCAAACAAACAGCAGCAGTTAAGTGAAGAGAACAAGAATTTCATCTTGGCCAGGATGGCATCTGCCCAGGACCTTTTAATCCTGGTACTAAATGCCTTGTTACTAGAGTTACCGACTGGATGTCATGCAACAGATACAAGGCAGCCAAGGTTACGTCTATCACATAAAGGTAGGTCAGTGTGTCAGGTTTTTAAAGACTTTATGCTAATCCAAGTTCATTGGCTTCACTAAATGTATTACATAGGGGTTAAATTATGGTCTTTGACAGAGTTATATATTCATGTCCAGAAATCTTGTGAATTGTTTCCTTGTCCTAAACTGCATCCATAATTATCTTTACTGAATTCAGGGAGGCTTAAGGCACTCACAGTGATGATTTTAGGCTACTGAAATATTTTTCAACCTGAGACTATGTTATATTTGCTTGTCATTTTCTTTTATCCTCTATGCTGTAAGAAGAATGTGTGGTCTCTAATGAGGGGAAAAGAAATGGAGAAGATAACCTGAAATTATTGCTGAATAAATAGATTTTTTGCCTCAAGTAATCCTTAAACAATTAAATGCTTTTTTCACTTTTAGAATTCTATCCATCTACAAATATAGCTAAGGCAAAAGACTGAATTCCTGTGCAACCATATGATTCATTTTCTAAACTAGCAAGTGTCATCACACTATAATTAAAATGACTGACTGCCAATGTAAGTCTGCTTGCAGTTTAACTGAATTACTCAAAGAAAAAAAATTTTACTTTTTCCTGACATACATATGTAGAGTACTTATAACTTTGTTTGTTTGTTCTAAATTATTAAGGAAGAATGGGTGCATGACGCATTCTTCCTTAGCTCCTTCAGAACATCTTCTTGTTTGGTGCTGGATTGCATATGATTTAAACTCTTCCTTATGACTTGATTTTAATCCTGTGTATATATAAAAACACCTGTTCAGAACCATGACATTTCAGTTCTCTGTACATACATTTGTAGATTATGTACTTAGAAATATATGACAGTTATTGCAGTAGGAGTGAAAAAATGTAAGTGTGCAAAATAAATTGATGATTGGCCAATCAGTAGTGTTTTAATATTACCTGTTATACAGAGATAAAAAGAAAATACCTTTTTGCTGACATAGCTGGGAATGAACAAATGCTAATTCACTCAAGAACATTTCTGTGGTTATGAAAGTGATAACTAAGCTGCAACAGTGGGAAGTACATTAGGATACCTATTTTAAGTATAGCTAAGATTTAAGAATTAGTATCAGCTACAGCTCCACATGTAGACAGCTTTAGTCTAAACAAGGTTTAATTATACCTTATATAGCAAGCTAAATTACCAATTATAAAGAAAGGAGAAGCTGAATAGGATAATTGGTCTGAACGTCTTGCTAGGAAGCTATAAGGAATGGGTTTGTTTTTATAGGGCAGTGAAACATGATTTAAAGAAAGACTTGTCATGGAAAGCTGTCTTGTAAGTAAGCAATTAATTGCTCTCAATAAAATAAATTATATGACCCCTTTAATATAAACCACTTCTTTTTTTAGCCTACGGTTACAGAGTACAGTAGGAATCACTGGCAAATGCTGATTATATAGTCCTGTCACATCTCTTGCTGTTGAAAATGTGCATTTAAACATTGATTTATTCCTAAGTGTATTTGCTAAGGGTATTGTTATTACTGATATTTGTTTGCTTGTGATGGGGTAAGGGAGAAGAGAAAAGCACAGTATATGAGACAAATAGACCTGCTGTTACGTTGGTTCAGGACTCCGGCTTAGCTGCCAGTTTTGGCAAGCTCCCCATTATGGTGCTGCGACTATTAACTGCTTCTGTGCTCACTTGTAGAAATAATTGTTTTTCCCCTGATTGGAATCAGTGTATACTACTGCATACTACTTCCATTTTTAGCAGGGAGCCAATAATTTGACCATAAAACATCATAACTCTGATATTTTCAAGGAGATTTTAAAACATCCATTTCTCACAGAGGGCCAAACCTTCCCTGCCTGATCTCAGTTCATTCAGATCCAGTGACATGGAAATATCTGTCCCAGGTAAATTCTCTACCACGAAAATACACATCACCATCTTATATTTCTCCTTGTACAATGCCCTGTTGCATTTTTCACACTTGCGAAATGTGACTGGTTTTACAAGCTGTGTTGCAACCAGTGAGTGCCTGGCCACATATCCCAAGCCAAAGGTTAGAAATGGCATACCTGCCTGCACCCTGGGAACAGCTATTGCAGTCCTCCCAGCCAAAAGAATGTAGCGACCAAGCATGAAGACAATGAGTTAATGTTGTTGCTGTATTCACTAATCAAACAGGAACAGCAGGAGGGTCTCTCATCTTAATTGCATTTACTCCAGAGGAAAGGCTGCTGTGGGTATCAGCTAGGCATGGTGTAGTTACGAAGAGGTGGTCATGCACCCTCTTTACAAAGCTGCTCCAGCCTGCACTGTGAGTTGTGTGATACAGACAATGAAGCCCATATGTGTAAATTTTCAGTGTTGAGTAGCTGTAAATTTAGTTAAAAATTCCACTGCAGATAGCCTGAAACATGAAAGTGGGCAGGCCTGCTCACTGCCTCCCTTTGTTACTGTAGATGCTGGTGTTTAATTGGGATTCAGACCAAGACAGGCTAGTACTAACTGGTAAATTAAAAGCTTCCATGACAAGTATGATGAGGTTTATGGACATGAGACTTTTTTCTGTTATGGATGGAGTACTTAAAACTGGTCTGTTTTAAAATCTTGTTATTTTAAATAGCCAAGACAATGCTTCCATGAATTAGAGACTGTGATTTTTATAAATTCTCAATTTTTTTAATTTTATTTCTAAGTGATGCTCAGTAAAAGTGTAGTAGAAAGACAGTGAATGACAGCTTTTTGCTCTCACCATAAACCAAGCTTCACCTGCAGCGCATGTATATCTCTAAAGCCACTGCAACAAGATCATGTCCTAACCTTTGTGCAGAGGGGTCACCTGATGGATAGGAATACCACAATCCCCTTGCCAATTAAAGGATATATTGTGCAACCCCTGCTTGACTCTGTAGCCATTTACTCAGCTTCAGTGGGAATTAAAGCTCTGCATTCTTGAACTACTGTAAAACCTGTCAAGTTAATGCAAAGAGTAATGGTGTTTTTTGGTAAGGTAGAGGATGGTCTTTATTCACAGTAAACTCAAACATAAGAATTTTGCTATTCATTTATATGGGATTAGAATTAATCCTGTAACCACCTAACAGTCATTTTATGGTTCTAACTTCATTTTTAGCAAGCTGAACTATATTTATAACCTGGTGTTTTCCACAAGCTGCCAGCTTGTTGCTATCAGAAAATTTGCACAGCAATTAGTACCACTTGTGGTATTAGTGGTATGATAGCATTAAAGGTCAGTGTTTGATGATGACCAGTGAAGATCTTGCTTGGGGTAATAATGTACTTCAATAGCTTCATGTTGATTCATAGAGATAAAAGTGTAGTATTGCTTGCTCAGTATTAGAGAGAAATAAATTTCTTCATTATTAAGTTATAGGTTGACAACTATATTTAAAAATCATTAGCTCATTTTACATTCAGTACAGACTCTGCCTAATGAGGTGTTAATGGAAGCCAAGCTTCAGCCTTATTCTTTATAGGCTGCTGGTTAAATTCTTTCCCAGTATCCCACAGTTTGAGTTCTCGCAATGGGAAATATATAATTAAGGTGAAATCAGCGCACATTGCACGTTAAAAAGAAACTGTTTTCATTACAGATTGAAATGGATTGGGTTTCCAGAGGACAGGAGAGATATATTTATACAAGCCTAACAGAGCTACACTAGAAACATGTAGGCCTGAAGAGGCCACGAAGTATGTAATAGTATAAATCTAACATTATGCGTGTTCTGCAGCGTATTTAACTGTTTGTGGTTTGTTGCCTCGTTTGTGAGTATGGTAAAAAGCAAAGCTAATACTGTATGAAACTGAGCTGATGAGCCCCTACAGCAGTCTGTACAATTTTGTTGCTGCAGTGGGACCTGGTATAGCCAGTTATGTGGTGAAATTTGCAGATCTTGAGGGATCTGTTGTCGGTTTTACCCATTTACATTGCTCTGGAGTGACTTGAGGGATTTTGTCATCATCATATCCCAGGTTATGTACCTATGCACTGGACACATCTTGTTTAGAAAAGGTAGGGTCAAGTAGCAGTTGTTCCTGTCTTATCCATCTGAATGTCTATCTATAACATGATGCAGGAACCGCTTGTTACTTTCCACAGTAAAGTCAAGAAGCAGCAGGTGGAAGGAACCGACTGAATTTAGAAGGAAATAATATAGCTTAGAAAATTTATTGTCCAAGCATAAATATTTCAAACAATAGCAGCAGACAACTAAGGAAGGGAGAACTGAAAAGAAAAATTAAAGAAGTAAAGTTATCCTCTCCATGTTCATATATAGATGTTAATATGTAGAATGTGTAATATGAAACATTTAATGTAGAAGGATTTTGGTTTGTTAGGGCTGGCTAATCATGTTTAAGGGCTGCTGTGGTCTGTTACAGCAGAAAAAACTTCATTGTCATTTGCAGGAGCCGGACTTTCAGTACACCTCCTATAACTTTCTTAATAATTGTAATACACAATTCATTTTGATTAATACTAGGAGTTTCATCATGCCTAACCATGATATCCTCCTGTGCCTGTTCTCTAGCTAGGTGGCAGCAACATTTACTCAGGGACTGATGGCTAAACTGAATAATACAAATGTAGGGAATTTTTAGACAGATATTTGTGAATCCGGACCTAGGTAAGTATATTCAAATAGAAGATTTTCCATTACTAATCATCTGGCCACATAAATGATAGCTAATTAATAACTAGCCACATGACCCATAACTGAATCATGTCTAATTCAGTTTCATGCACAAAAATGTCTATTTTATTTTTAGCAGCTTTCACTGTAATAGAAATTTGGTTTTGAATAAGTAGGAAAGATTATTTTTCCTACCAAGGCAAATTTAAGTTTGAGAAAGATGTTAATTCATGATAGATATGCATCATCTTGAATATGTAACAGAATAAGGATTTAGCCTGTGGTCTATGCTTACATATAGTCCAGAGAAATCTGTGTAAAAAGAAAAGATTATTACATGTATGCATATACATGCATATATATGAATGTATAAAATACATGTGTGTATATTGAAGAATTGATTGAAGTTTGGAGTTTTCTTATAGTGAGTTGAAAAGCAGTATAATTCCAAGGGTTTAGTAAGTAAAGACCTGTATTAGCCTTTATTATGGCTCCACATCTAAATGTGTTTGGGAATAAGAGCCAATAACCAAAATTGTAATAAGCAATCTCTTTTTACCCAAATTCCCAAGTCCATGTTGAACTCAATGACAGCTTAGAAATATCTTAGGGAAAGATACACAAATATCTCTGCACCACTTGTGGGGTACATAGGAGAGTTTTAGCATCCCTTCTCTCACTGGACAACTCATTTTTTACCAAAAAAATAAATCAAACTTGGGTTTATTATTCATACGTATCACAAGAGGTGACTAGCAGTAAGTTCAGGAGTGTTTCCAAGTAATCCTAGAGGGACTTGCTCACAAAGACAGGAATTTTTTTGGCAGAGAATCCATGCTACTTCCTTTCATAACTATGTTTTGTTGACAAAGGCTTCTGTAAGTATTGCTGGAGCAGAACTCTGAAGTGATAAGCACCACCACTGGGGATGCAAGAAGCAGACTGTTTGCTGTGTAACATCAATCACTTTCCTGCTTTTGCTCTAAAGAACTAAGTACCATCTGAAGGTGCAAGACCAGAATATCCTGCACGTTGCTGCTTCTATGGAGCTACCTCCCTGCTTTCAAAGTGATAACACCATCTGCTATTTTAAACTCCTCATCACATATTGTATTCATTGTTATTTCACTGAGAGCAAGCGTTACATTTTCCTTGAATGGAAATAGGATTAATGCTGTTTGTATGGTTTACAAGAAGCTGTGCAAGGGTGAGCATCTGTGTCAGGCCTTTGAGAAGCTTTTGTTCAATAAATATTCCAAAAGTGTGCGATGGGAATACTAAATATTATTTAAGCTGCCACCCTGGTTTTCTTCATGTAACCAAGTAAATATAATGAAGTTATAGCATGCAGCCAGCGTTAATTAGAAAAATCTTAATTTCTTAAAGAAATCCATAGCCTACAGCAATAAAGATTATTATCTTTGTTTTACAAGAAAAAAGCCCTCTTATGTATACTAGTTACAATATTTTGTGTTGGTTAGTTAGTATTTAACATTTCAATAATCAGTTAAGTATACATGATTAAACACGAAAGAAAATGTTAAAACAGAAAAAGAATGAAAATAATGCATTATAAAAAAAGCAGTAGTGTAGTTAGTTATAAGTCCAAGTTCCTCTAAAGAAAGGAGATAGATAACTTTGAAGAAATAATATTTGAGAAGTTTTTTAAATGAAATTTTTATTAAATTGATAGAAAAGTAAATGGTCATCACCGAGACTCAGTTTGAAGAACTGAATGATTTTTTTATGTACGTTAAAGCAAAACCATCATAAATTGTCTGGGAGCATAGTTTCAAAACCAAATATTACCAAATTATGTTTTCCCCACTTTTATCGTGTCACATTGACAAATTCTGTTGTCCCTTGTTCTTGGTTCTTCTGATCCTCAAACCTAAAAATTCTTACTTTGAAAGAGCTATTTCACCTCTTAAGGAATTCAGTTGAAGGCTGACTTCACTATTTTTCTCCTCTTCTGTTAGTTTTGATGAAGCAAAAAACTGATATTCTTTCACTCATGATGCATCCCTTTGGCAAGCTGTTTTATAGTAGTCTAAAGACTTTTTCTCCCCTTTAAAACAATGTAAAGCAGGAATGTGCTCAGTTTTTTCTCACCCTATGATAATTTTCATGTCTATAAAATTCCCCTAAAGTGTTTTGAGATGATTTTATTTTATTGTAAGAAATTTTGTATGAAAATGACATTATAAACATGACGAAGGGCTTCTCTGTTTCTTCTCAGGGTTTCTCTGTTACATTTCTTGATGCTAGACCTTTTCAAAGGATTTATAAACTGCAGCAGTTATGATCAGGCATCTGGATGCACTGTTTAGCCATACTGCTCTGGTGAATATATCATCTTAATGATGAATCTTTGTTTCTCTTCTAGACTCTCATTCTTGTCTTACCTGTAATTTGTAGAACCTCAGGAATATAATGGCATGTAAAACGTTTCTTTTACAGTTTCTGTGCAAGTATGTACAGGAGTTCTGTAACCACAAAAATGTCAACAAAATTATGCCTGCCAAACATCTTCACCTTGGCATGATACGCAGACTGTGTGTGTAGCCAATAGCTGCAAAACTTGGATCACTCAGGTAGCTGAAAAATAATTTTTGATGGCCTAAAAATTGAATCTCATTTTTAGATTACTTTTTATTACTCTCAGGTGAAAGCAGATAACTGGTGGTTGGTTATGTCACATCTTGCTACCTTGTCTCAATATAGTACTTGGTATGCTTTATTGCCTCTTTTGTCAATCAGAATCTGCTCAAAT
Organism: Psittacula echo; assembly: GCF_963264785.1. Classification (NCBI taxonomy): domain Eukaryota; kingdom Metazoa; phylum Chordata; class Aves; order Psittaciformes; family Psittacidae; genus Psittacula; species Psittacula echo. The sequence continues at coordinate 131,880,031 of NC_137735.1, forward strand.
CTTATTAAAAGCCAACAGGAGTCTTCCAGTTACATACAATGACCTAAGATTTGTCCTTGAATTCAGTGCAGTGTTTCAGACTAAAACTTCATTTGCCTAGTGGAAGTACCATCCTTTTACCTCATATTTCACAGTACAAAATCAATGAAGTTTACCAGGAAATAGCAATACTCACTGCTCTGTTGTCCCTTTGCCTTCCATAGAGAAACTTGGTGCCATAGCACTTTCTGTAACTCACCTGCCTGTCACCGTTTGAGTCCTGATAATTAGATCTTCAATATCAAGAAATGGATTAAAGTTTTCAATACTTCTGCAGGTTAAAAAGTCAACATAAAGGAAACTCTGTAATAGCATAATAGCAAAGACTAAATTTCCATAGACATACAACATCTAACTTCTAAAGTTGTATTACCATTCTTAGTTGAATTTGCTTGATAGGAGTTTTTATATCAGAAACCTAGACGTGAAGGGTATCTTTCCTGTCAAGGGAGGTTATATGAGAGATATAAGATTTTTGTTCTTTGTGTGATCAATTGCAGTATAGTTCAAAAGATCCCCGAGAGTATTAAATGTCAAAATACAGAAGAAATAAAAGGCAAAATAAAGTTGCTCACTAAAAATAAACCCCCGCAAACTCAGCCAAACAAAGCTTGTTAGCCAAATACAGGAGAAAGAAAAAAATAAATATCACTGATGAGCAGAAGATGTTCATTATTTATAAGAATTTGATGACAGGGAATATATAGTCTTCTTCAGACTGTGTTTTGGCAACAGCAGCTGCTAAGGAAAAATAGATGTTTATGATCCTTGTGAAATCACGTTGTTAACATTTCTACTTCATCAGTAGTGAAGAATTTCTAGTTTTAGGAAATTTGCTCATTCAGTGCAGCATGTAAACTTTATCCTCTGTTTCTATTTCTTTAAGTCCCCACCAGAAAAAAATGATTACATACAAATTTGAAAGGTACTAGATTGGATACCTCTAGTATAGTAATGGGGTTTTTTTGCAAATTATTTGCAAAATAATTCTCTAAACCAAGGAACCAGTGCTTGGGGGACAGGCATTCAGTGAAAGAAGACTTCATTCCTCTTAACATCCTTAATGTATCTATTCTCTACATCTTCTGTTTATTTTTATCTAAAGGATTTCTGACTTCCTACTGTGAAGCAATTGAAGCTTCAGTGGGGAGTCAAACAATGGGCTTTTTACTGTTGCTAAGTTTGCTTTATAGGCTTTTTCTTACAACACATTTGTTTAATAGGCCTAGTAAAATGGTGAATGCAGCTGTAAATATATCTTTTTTTTGTTGATGTGCAATAAACATCACAGAGATATTGCCTTTCTCTTACTCTGATCTTCCTGACACTGGTGAAAGGAAATTGTACAAAATGAATGAAAAGTGCCTTAAACTGCAGAAAACAACAGTCCCCAAAAACCTAAGGGTCAGTACCTTGTTCCTCTTTTAACTAATGGCTTCTCCCAGCAGTGCTACTAAAACGTAATAATAGTAAAATAATAGGTTGCCTGATGTGAAGGAATTATTCCAGATAGCACTATTCACTGGGGTCATCACTGAAGGTAATTTTTCAGCCAGAAAGCTAAAGGTTAGCAAGTGTTGCTCAATTCCATGAGCTCCTGTAGCCCTTTATTTATGATTGAGCTAAGTGCTTTCCCATAGGTGTGTGGTAAAAGGAAAGAGTAAAGGAAAATAAACCCATTCTTTTTTGTATTAAATATTTCATCTGAGTTGATTGAGAACGATAAGATGCAAACCCTAAAAATATGTGCTGTCTGGGAGCCCAGAGACATAAGCTGTCTTAGAGATCTTGTTCTTATTAATGTTCTTGCTGAAAAAAGATCTTGTCTTTATCTGCCTGTTTACATGTAGTAAGTCATTATTTTCTCTTCTTTGCTTATCTTAGGCATGACCATGTCCTTCTGCATATTTTCAGGTTACACAAGCATCTGGGATAATAATACTTTCTAAACATACTATCAAGGAGGTGTGAAAGTATTCAGCAGGTTGACCATTTATTGTAGCTTAGAACCAGGCTGTAAACAGTCACAAGCTCTTTATTGATTCCATAGTATTCCTTGTTGAATTGCTGAAGCTTCTGTGGGTCAACACTCAAAAACTACAATAGGTTATTTCACTTGTAAAATGCTTGAATTCTTACAAATAAAATGCTTCACGTGCAGGAGATAAAATAAACAGTTACAGTAAAGAACAGTTATCCAACATCTTTGAATGCAGCACTGTGTTCTTAAATTCACAGTGTTCTTAAATATATGAAACTAATAAAAATAGAACAGAATCCTTATTTCACTGTTACAATAGCAAACCTCTCGTAAACTTCTGTGACTGAAGAGTTGACAGAGTACTCCTTGCTCCTGACTTTCTGAAATACTGACGCATTTGGTTGTTGCACTTAGCCTGGAAGTGTATTTCTGTCTCTCCTGAGCATAGAAGGAGCATAATTGTCAGCTTAAACCAGAGGCCTAGTTTCCACTCAGATAAAAATAGGTGAGATGGATTTGAGTTGAATATCTGATGATAGGTCTAGGATGTTACACTAGCAAGGATAAAGCCCTTTAACTGAGAATGACTTACTGCAGAGCTTACAAGCTGCAGCAGTATTGCCTTGATAAAGTATAAGTGAATATATTATTAAGTAGTGTGTCTTTGATCTGGTCTGGAAAATGAAGGTGAATGTGCGCTCACTTGAGCAGTGACTTGAGCAATGTAAGTGGTTACCACAGCTGCTGCACACATCTATCTCTGGACCACAGGAATGACCCATGTGTGCTACGTCTGCACCAGTGCACAATATGCTGACTTTGTTTAAGCACAATATGTTGATTTTGGTTAAGCATGATATACTGACTTAAGCAGCTTTCAGAACAGCTTAGACTAAACTGATTCACTATCATATTGAAATAGGTGAGCCTCTCATAGCTACCTGCCAGAGCTCAAGCTACTCTTTGGCCAAGAAGCAGCAATAAACAGAGGTTACATACAAGCTGTTTAAGTTATTTTAACTGTGCACAAAGCAGCTATATAGACCATATCCTAAAACTTGATTCTATAAATAGTTGATCATGTGTGTATCTTTAATCAGACAAATTACTCCATTGATTAAAAGTTAAATTGGGGTTTGTTTGCAAGATCAAAGTCTAAGGCACAGATCCTTTTTGGTCGTCCCTGTAGAATGATTGATTAAAACCAATCACAACAAAAGTTCTATTTTGCCCATACCTCAGGCATTAAAAAGCAACATGAAACTCTGACAATTTCGATTTATGTGTGTAATTTCACTTTCTGTTTTATTATTTGGTTAAAACACTTCTGGAAAGGCTTGAGACTTTGTTACAAAGAAAATGGTATTTTCAGAAAATGTTTCTTATATAGGTTATATAGAACACTAATATTTGTGGGTACGTGTCATTTGGAATTGTGAAATAGATGTTACAAGTGCTATATGAGGTCTCTATAATTTTCTTGACATGGAACAACCCTTTTGTTAGAAAACATAAATTACTTCATAATATCAGGTTAATGGATTAGATTTTTTTTTCTGTGATTTCACGTATACTGCTTTAATGTGTAATAGCACTAAAGCCCTTGAGCTGTAAAATTAGATCTCTGGGCTGTTGAAAACTCCTTATACTCTTAATTTAAAAGCAAAACAAAACAAAAATCTTGCAGCATGGAGATCTGAAAACAGTAATAACTGATGTTTATGCATTCTTGTGAAACGGCTCCTGAAGTGCGCTGTGAATTTGATAGCAGCATAGAAATGATCTACCCTAGGATAGCTGAAAGGTAACAGACATATTGACACATACTGATATCTGATATTATTGCCTGGGAATATTGCAGGACCCATGGAGAATATCTGAGATTTAGATTTGTCATGTCTTAGCATGTTTTATACTTTAAAAGGAGTAAATTGTAAATTAACATGAAAAAAAGTAGATTTCTAGTTTGTGACAAAAAGGTTCTTCAGGGTTTTTCTGAATTAGTCGTACATTATATCCATAACTGAAATCCTACTACAGCCTTGTTGGTGTCACCTGGCTTCTGTGCTTAACTGTTCACAACATGATGGGAAGTTTCTGCAGATTTGATCAATCACAGTTGATTTCTGTGAAAAACCTATCACAGTGGTTTTCTTTGTAAGTATTTGGTCCTTCGTTCTGTAAGATCTGCTCTTGTCAAACATTGTAATTTTGATGGCAGAGTTTAGCTATTACCACATCTGCCTGAGTCCCACAATCGTGGTTGTAGCTGCATTGCAGTAGCACAGGGTAATCGTGTGTTTCTGTTGGCATCGTGGAGTTCTGCAGTTGTTTTCATAGGGATTGTAACAATGCTGATACTACTTAGTCACTACAGGATTGTTTACAGATTTTTAAAAATGCATCTGAGAGTACTAAAGAGTGGAGGTAGCTCCTGAGAGCAGCTTGTATAATTGGATTAGAAAGCCTTGAGGCTGACCTTAACATAGTTGATTGGACTTGTTAACTGATCAGTTCCTAACCTAAGCAATTACTGGTTTTTACCCTTGGAAAGACCTCACACCTGCAGAAAACATAAATGGTGAAACTCAACAAAGACCTAACAACTGCTGGTAGCTATCTTGGATGGTGAACATTAGAGATACAATGTGACTCAGAGAAGCCATAATACCTGTAAAACATGTCTGTGTGCAATTTTAAACCAAATCTTTTATAATTAAATAATTTTTTGGGGGAAAGAAGGGTTACAGTTATTTTTTTTTTCATTGAGAGTTTTTCTGTTGAGCTGATTGGATCACCAATAATGTGTTAATAATCTATTAGATTTGATAAATCTGGATTCACTTTGAAGTTTTATGAAAAACTTTCACCAAGCTCCTGGGATCCTCAGGTGTTTAAGTCTTGCTAAATCAAAAAAAGTTTGTTTTTTTTTTCCCAGTAGAATTATGTAACCTACATGTGAGAATAAAACTTCCTTCTAACTACCTGGATTTTTTGCTTAGTGAGACTGAAATATGTTTGACATCAGAAATAAGCATTAACAAGTACATGCCTCAGTAGCAGGCAATCATTAAAGCTGAAATAAACATGAAAAGTGAAAGAAATGTATTCTAGTCTCCTATATGCTTGGGCTTCCTTTGTTCCTTAACCTGCTGAAATAGTCTAAGACCATATTCTCTTTATCACTAGCTTTTTTAGTATCTCTCTTTCTTAACAAGTCACTTAATCCTTCCAAAACCACACTCACCTTTCCTCATCCCTAATATTTTCCCACTGCACGGCACATAATGGTATCCCAGACACTAAAATCCCCCTTTATAGCAACTATTTCTCTCTCATGTAACCTTCAAAACTATTCCTAGAACTCTTTATATTCATTAACCCCATTTTTGGCTTCTAAGGTGGACAAAAAGTAGCAAAGGTATGATTGTTTCTACATGTGCTTGTTGACCAGTCAGTTTACATGTGTTAATTGCCCAGCTGCCTGCTAATTGGATTAACTGGACATTAATTTTGTTCTCCTATTTGGTTAAGGATCTAATGGAGTATTTCCATTTCTTAACTACTGAGTTTCATGAAACTTGGAAAATCTAAATGTTTTGTAGACTACCCTTACTCCCCACCATTTTCCCAATAAATTTGAAAGTGATAAATGGTTTGTGTCCTAAGGAGCAGAGTGATCAAGGACTCCTGATTTTCTTAGGAATTTGGACTTGTTTTCATCAGAAAAGAATCAAATAATAATTACTATGATAAATCATCATCCTCTCTTTTAGTCCTTCCACACTGGTATTTCTGTAGTGAAGTCAGATAGCCTACTGTTAGTTCAGTGGTAATACAATTATCTTTTACAATAGTTCCTATGGAAATTTCAGTCTTTTCCTGTGTTACAGGTAGCTCTTTCTAGGAAGCCCACCTCATCACCAAGCACAATTTAGACTAAAGATATTTTCATATTGTATGAGTTAAAGGCACTAAGTTCATGTTTTCAAGTATTAAAAGGATCAAAAGTAAAAAAAAAAAAAAAAAAGTGTGGTTTGGTTCTTATTTTTGTTGTCCTTTACCAATAATTAGGGATTGTGCAACAAATGAGTATCTGGAAGAGAGTTTATGTGATAGTCCTTGCTTTCAGATGGCTTAAGGTTTTTACCTCAGCCCTTCCGTGTAGGATTTTAACATAATCTTATTGTCACAGGAGTCTTGGAGATGTGCATACATATGGAGCTTTCTAGAAAGAGAATGCTAAAACAAAAAACCCAGAACTGAAGAAGGCTGCCCAGATCAACACAGTGTTAAAGGAAAAGAACATGTGTGAAAAAAAGACCACATAAGCTCTATATGACTGTGAGAGATGAAAGAGTCATTGCTAGAAAAATGTATGGACTGGGAATTTTAAAGATCAGATAGCCAGCCTAGTGAGACAGGGCTTTATGTAATATAAATCAAGCCCACTATACCAATATCAGATAGTTTTCACCAAAACAGTAATATGAACAGTTATAAGCAAACAAACAAACAAAGAAGCTTATCAGGCTAACAGATGACAAGTGTATACACAAGCAAGATTAAAAATAAAATCTATGGTTATCTGAGAATGTTTTAATGTAAGGGTAAAAAGAAACAAAAGCATTCTCTATTTACTTTGTATTATCTTAGATGGTGTCACTCTCAGTTCTGAGTGATAAACTAGTAATAAATTGTTTTATGTTGTGCTAACAAGCAATTTTATCAGTTAGTAACCTCCAAAGTACTTCAGTACAGCAGCATTTTATTTAAAGTGCTTTGATATACTAGGTCAGATAAATTAACCTTTTTCCTTTTATTGATTGTGCTGTAAATGCATTCCAAAAATTCTAATGTGCTGATAAAACCAAATTTCTCCTTAAGCTGCTGCCATTTATTCTTTTGTAATGTTTATCTAGATACTGTTAATTAACTTCAATTTTGCAGATAGCATAGGAATGTAAAAACAGGCCTAGTGGTCTCTCAGTTCTCAGAAACAGTAGCAATACTTTTAAAGAGAAAATGACGGGTGTTGTCTATCAATTCTAGTCTCCACAAGAACACTTACTTTTGCTACCAGTTAAGTATTTAATTCAGAAATCCCATACAAACTGTCTTAGCAATGCTGAGACTTCCATATTAATAAATTGAGGTACAGCATTTTTTTAAGTCATAGGTTCTGAAATGTAAAGATTTTTAAGAATAAGCTTTAGTTTTTAAAAAATATGGTGCTCAACATTGCAGAGAATTCTTGAAAAACAGTATTTTTCCAATATTGCCTAATATTGGACAAAATAGGCAGTAAATTGAAAGAACTTTGCACTTATTCCTTGAAATATTGCATGCTTTTTTGGAAAGTCTGATCCCCAATTTTAAGAGTGCTCAAGTTTGGCAAAATTGTTTTTTGATGAATGTCAATAAGTGCTGATAACTCCTTAATAATTATCAGTGAGTTAAAGTGGTACTTTTTCTCTAGGACACAGGTTTATCATAAATACTTGAAATAAATATGTCTTGAAGAGGCATTTGCTTAAATTATTGTTGCAAAAACAAGTACAAGGAAATGTTAGTTGCTCATTTACTCCAAGGTAGCACAGGTAATTTATGCATCCTTCTGCAGATAATTTATCTGGTTTTGAGTTTGACTATTAGTTTTTCAGATTTTACTGTAACTTTGCAAATCACAAAGGACTCAGGGACACACAGTTTGCAGCAGTTTAGCAAACCATGTGGCATTAGGGTGCATATTCGAAGCCTGCTGCAAGTCCATTAAAGTTGCTTCACATAATCATTGTAATTTGGGGTCAAATTCAGAGGCACCCTTTTATCACAGGTCAGCTGATGCATGTTAATTTGTCATTTCATCATAACCTGTTCATGCATCGAATCCCTATCAATTCATGTGTCATAGTTGGCTGTTTCTTTTTTAAAAATGGTTTTTGATTGATGGAAAAAAATAGAAATAAAAAATCTAAAACTCTTTCTGCTTTGCTTTGTTTTGTGGGGTTTTTAGATTACTTTCATGATTCTTCAAAGTCAAGGAAAATGTACGTTAGGTTCATGCATTTGTGTAACTTCCAGCTATTAATAAAAAAAATTAAATTAACTTTAAATTATTTTTGTCCTTTTTATTATATTTTTACATGTTTTGTTTTGTTTTGGAATCAAATGTCTTCTGAAATTTCATGTCATAAGGTTAATTTTTCTCTTTTTGATTTTTTCTTTTTCATTATTATTCCTCCTCTCAGACAGCTAAATTTAATTCTGATGTGGTCACTATTACTTGTCTCAAGTATAACTATTTTTTCAACTTTAACTGTTTCCTTTGATATGTTCCAATACAAGTAATTCCAAGAAGGAATCTTTTAACGTGCAAAATATCTTTTATTATGCCAGATAATCGACGTTGTCTTTTGCGTTACCTCATTGACCTTGGCTAAGAGACTTCTTGGCCAATGTCATTAACATTCTCTCCACTAGAAGTACCACTAGAAGTAGTACCATACCTCTATGGTACTCTTCATGTTCTGTACAGACATCAGTTTAAGAAATAAATGTATTTCTCATATTTTAGAGAAGCACTGGAGAATGGCAACAACTAGAGGCAGGCTTCATGTTCCTCTTGTCATTAAAGGGTCAGGTACCTGTTTGTTATGTCCTTCTGACATAATCAGGATTAAACTGATGACCAGATTTGGTATTCAAATAAATATTCCCGTCTTCCTGAATTTTCTCCCCCTTCTTTGTGATGTGGGACTTTTCAGATCAGCTATAACTTTTAACAAGGTCCTGCTGAGAGAATCATTGGCAATATACCTGAACTACCTTCCTTTGGCACTTTTATTTACAGCTTTGTCTGTGGTGTTCAGATTGTTGTAGGAATTTGAAAATGTGTTGTGCTTTGTAGCCAGTTCTGATGTCCGGAATATTAGTAATTCCTGGGAGTACTCTTAAACCAAGCACTTGTTTTAAGGTTACTTTAGTTGAGTGATGCTAGACTTCATAACCCACATACGTCTATCCAAATACTAATGACATTAACTGTGGAGATTTGTCAATGGAAATGAGAACAGAGGCATCAAATTGGCAGTCAACTGCAGAAGTTATCAATAACTCTAAATGGTGAACATTTCAGACCAGTGGTAGTTAGAACACGGTTAATCTAGTTAGATATGGAGAAACCCCTAAAATTGCCCGACAAATTATCCATTATTTAAAACATTTGTCTGAGAATATAACATATTTTACTTCAGTAATGGAATTGCCTAACTTTTGGCTCCCAGAGCTGTCAACTTTTTTCAGATATGAGCTTCATTTTTCATTTGCTTCTTTAAAATTCAACTGCAACATGAAAAAGCCTAAAGAACTCCAGTATCAGCATGTGTTCACTCTGAGACTTGGAAAAAACATCAACTAGTTCAAATGATTAAACATTTGATCTGAGGCAAAAGTGAGCTCTTAATCTGTAATGAATTCCTGGGTGAAATTTATGCTGCCAAATTAATAGTCTGATGTACTGTTCAGGCTATCCAGAATTTTACAGCAGATGAAAACTTTTTTCTGCCCTTGGATAATCTGGGAAGGCAGTGACATAAAAGAACAGAACAATAGATCATTCATGACTACCGAATAAGTGGCACGTTTTTGTTTTCCCAAGCCGAGCATTTTAAAATTGAATACACTTTTCTGTCTGTTTCTGTGTTAAAAGCCTACATTCCTTTGGATAAGTATTTTATAATGATGACTAATGATATAAGAATATGTGGGATTTGTTCTGAGTTGTAAAAATCAGTACCTAATGAATTCAGAAATATATGATGAATAATGCATTGTCTTACATGTAATTTCAAGATTAATTTGTCTTTCAGCAGATGACCAGATATTTCTACAAAAATGTTTCATAGGAAAAGGAGAAGAAAAAAGACAAGGTCACCCTACTTGCATATATCACATTTGTATTAATTTTTTGCATGCATTCAGGTCATTCAAATGATATTTGAACTATATATCACATGCTGAAGCTCAAGTACAGCTCTGAACTTGTGTTTGGGACTTCTGTGAACATATTTTCTGACTTTTTAGTGCTTCATTTGGCTGAGTCTCTTCTGATCTTTTCAAAATTTGGGGGGAACTTGTGTTTTTGGAAGCTTAATTAATTTTGTTTTCACTGCATCCTTACTTCAAAATCAGGACAGAACTGACTCGCATACCACAGCTCAAGTTGGACTTTTCATTTTGAAGTACTGCTAAACTTAGCCTAGGCTTTCTTGTATGAATGAGAACAGAGCAAAAGCCCAAATTAACAATGTAGTGAAGATGTGTGAACCTATCAAACATTGCTTCATTCTTTCTGTTCAAAGCTAACTAAATCTCGTGGAGGTATTTGTGGCATGCTGATGAATTTGTACTGTTGGAAAGTAAAACTGAGTTTAGGCCCTGGTAGTAACTAATCATATTCAAGCAGAGCATTCCCTTCTGATTCATAAAATAGTATGACTAATTTTTCAGGACTTTAATGAATCCACACCCAGTTTCTGATTGTTTATGATTCCGCAGTCCATATGAGCTATCATAGACTTAGGACTCTACAGCTGATCCTTTACTAGAAAAGAAATAGTCTGTGAGCATGCTCTTAAACAATTTCAGGTGATCAGGAGGAAAGTAAAGGGAGAAAGTAATTCCCTGATGCCTCCTATCCCTTCCCTCCTCTCCCGCAAAAACACAAACCAAAACCCACAAAACCAACCACCTCTAAAGAAATACTGGAGTTGGCTTCAGGATGGTACAGATTAATCTGTCAAAACTGGTCAAGTCTGTGCCCCTGTGACACATTTCCCTTGGCATGGTTGCTTAAAATTACCTCAGCAGGCTTTGTGCCTATACATACTCCTATCTCTAACATGTTACAATCAGAATAATGATGAGTATACTATTCACAACTTGTTGTGAGAATTTAATGTTGTGAGCCTTCTCATTACTTATAAGGTCCAGGTCATCACAGCAGCAAGTCAGAGAGCAGCAAGCTGAAGAGTTTCATCAAAATGGATAAATTACTGTCAGCTTAATCTTGACCTATGCTACCTGTATTTTTTAAACGCTGTCCCATATTGCTATTAGAGACACATATCCCCTGGAGGAGGGGAGGTCTTTCTAAGCTTTCATATCTGTAATCAGTGTGACAGCTGGGTTGCCTTCCTCAGTAGGACAATCTTGATCTAATTAAAATCATTGTCATTCTGTAAGATCATAATCCTACATTTGAGGTGGAAATGTACCTGTGAAAGACCTGTGGAAAAGGTATGATGTTTGAAAGCTTATTGATTTTTCCAACTGTTTTGACATTCGGAGCTGTAGCTTCTGTTTTCCTTACCCACATTCTAGGAAAATCATTAACACACTCTACAATGAAAACATGGGAAGTGATTGACTTATTTTGAAACTAGTCGCTAGCAAAAATTCAAATAATGGCACCCTCCAAAACAATTACTTGGTTGAAATGAAAACCAAAACAAAGAAAGTAATGTTGTGAGATATTGAATATTTGGATAGTTTATCTAAATATCTCTGCTATTTCCCCTGTGGCTTGTTTTCACCCTTGTACTTATAACTAGGATCAGAAATGGAAGTTTGAGAATATTCTAGAGGAAGATACGGAATTACAAAAGAATCCCTCAGATATGATTTCCTTTGCATATTCATCCCATCTTAAGTCAGGCCAATAACTCTGAATTTCTTACATTGCCAGTTCTACACTTGGGAATATATCTGAGGTAAGCAATTTTAGGACAAATTGGCTATTTAGAATTGCTGGAATGGAAACTAATGTTGCCTTTCTGTATCTACAATTGGTCCTCTCAGGATGGCATGCATAAGCACATTGAAAACAGATTTGAACTGAAGAACTATATTGCATTATACTGCACTATGCTCTGACAGAGTCTGACACAACCTTAAATTCTCACTTGGCTTGAAAAATACAATTTTCAAAACAGCTTTTTTTTTTTTTTTTTTTACTGCCTCAAATTTGATAAGGAGATGTGGATTTCTCTTTACTGGAATATTGTGATATTAGTTTTAATTATAATTATTATTTAAAATAACAACAATAACTGCAGAATATTTTAAGTCTGGTCCCAGATAGATGCAAGGTAGATGAAGCAGATTGTATGTATGTGTATCTGTATATTTTTACTCCTTATGCATACACAGCTCGCCCTATGGAAAATAACAGTGAGGTAGATTTCATGAATTTTTTACACGTTATCTTTGAAAAGTTATACCATTGCTCAAATAAAAATATAAGTTTTAGGTTAAGTTAGTACTGTTTCTTTTTGAAAGATGTAACAATATTACAGATATAAAATAATCTTATCATAAAAATTATTCTCACTTTTTAGAGTATGTCCATGATCTGTAGGGAAAAAGTCCATATACTCCATAGGTTCTGATTTGAACACCTTGCCATTTATTATTTGCTTCTTGTATTGCTTTGGATTTCATAATTCATTAAATATGCTTGTTGTCTTTATTAACTATTGTATTTTGCAGTATGTTCTTTGGTACTTGTAAGGCATAATATGATTGCTATTTTCTTGTTCTCAATAAGTAGCTTTATAAATTGCTTGCTAATTTTGTGACTATATTAAGAGATGCAAAGTCTCAATTATTTGTAATCTTTGTATAGCTAAATACAATATTTCAATATACCTTGGTGTTTAAATAAGGCTTCCTTGCCATTTTAATACCACTTGAAGTTCTAAAGCCAGATTCCTTAATCCTATGGGACTGTCTGGGAAATAGATGAACTGTTATAATATGAAGGTTAGCATATCTTAGCTTTGTAGTTCACCCTGACAGGAAGAGCCATTAACCACTTTGTCCTTCTCCCACCAGTAAATCCAGACTTTCAAAAGACGCTGTAGAGCATGCTGCGACTTAAGCAACAAATCTCATGTTTTCAATTTTCTCTTCAAGACCAATTTTTAGCAGCTTGTGGGACATTGAAAGCTTGTACGGAGTGTAACAATTGCCATTCACTGCATGTGATTGAGAAGCAGAGATCCCTGGTGCTCCAGCTTACTAGTGAGTAAATCCATAGAGTATAGCCAGTTTCCCGGACTATTGATTAAGTCAAGGATATAGTTTTCTACTTCACTATGGATCAGCTAGACAGTTAATCATTCCTATACACATCTTGTGGAACAATATTTTTTTCACCCTATATATTGAAATAACATGTGTCTTTCACCAGGAGGAAGTTCTGTTGTTCGCCTGCAGTGATAAATAGTGATTATTCAGAGAGAACGTGATGTTCATAGTTAAAAAAGGCTGTCCAGTTTTCTCCCACTCAGTGTATTTAATTGAGTAGATGAATTTTGTTTTAACAAAAAAGCTTGTAATACCAGTAATCTTTAACATGATCATCCAGAACTGGGGCCTCCAGAGCAGAAAGTCAGTGTCAGTATTGGAAGAGTTTGCTTAGGAAATTGCACAACCCAGTTTACAGCAGCAATTTTTTCAATAAGAATATGTCTCGTCCCAGCCTGTACATCTTGAAGTGATTGATTGTAAAAAGATGTTTGGGCAAGTGTGCAATAATAACCCTGTTATTATTAAGGCTGTTTCTATAACCTTTCTATAGAAGATAAACCCGAGGAGTCTGAGACATGTTGTGTCATCTGGCTTAACGATTGGCTCTATGCATCGGTAAAAACACAGTTTCACAACTTCTGCATGATAAATCAATGTAAACTTTGTAGCAGTACAGTAGGAATAAGTTCTGGTGATGACAATGATGATCATTTTATTCTTTAATTAATGCTATTCTGCAAAATACACCTGGCATTTCGATTATCACACTTCAAACACCTTTTTTCCTGGGGTGACTACACACTTATGAAGCAAATATTTCAAAAGCACCACACTTTTCATCTCTCTGAAAGAATAGTTTTTGCATTTGGGATACTGAGTAATCCAGGAATTAAAATTTTCTTTGTTATACTACATGTACATAAGTTTCTACTTACACTTTCACCAATTATGCCAGCTAGTGGGATATCCCAGTACTCAATTTTAATATAATCAAACTAGCTACCATTGCCACTCAGTGCAAATTAAATTACATCAAAATTGTAAATCCCTTGCAATTTACAATACCACTTACATTCAGTGTAAATTGATGTATCAGCCACAGCTCCAGTGGATCTATATCAATTCTATTGCTTTGCATCTGTGCAGCTTCCTTGCCAGCACACATCTGCAATGATGGATGATAACTAAGTGGAAGCCCATTTCCCCAATAAAAACAAAACCATTACAGGATTTATTTTAAAAGGAAGATATTCAAAACATAATCAACTGAATTAGAGCATAGGAGATATTTTTCTGCACAGAAATGAACATATTTTTTATAAAAATTACCCATCATCCTGGCCAAGATAAGAATTTTAAAAGACCAGTTGGAAGAATGAACAGTTGGAAGCATACTCCCTGTCACATTAACTTTTCTTCAGATTCAATTGCTCGAAGAAGTTCTAGTCACTCTCTCTTTAAGTACAAAACAGGTGTGAAAAGGAAGGACTGCAAGGAAGCAAGTCATACTATATGTGTCAGTATGGATTAGCTTTTTGTTTTCATTCTTTACCTCAGCAAAGCATATATTCAGCCAGAAAGTAGGAAGGGAAGAGGGTGACAGGCATGCAGTACTACTAAACAGGCTCAAAAAAGGTTTTGCATGTGCCAGTACAGACCTTTGCTTTGTCTGTGACTAGGAACAAGCTCTCCTAAAGGCTAGCATCTGCTTGACATTTTCAAGCTCTTGTGTACAAAGGCAATCATCACACCTGGCTACCAAGCACAGTGTTCTGCTTATCGTTTCCACTCAGTTTTTGCCCTTTCTCATGAATTCAAAAGGGAATGATTTATTCCCTAAGTTTACTAATAACTTGAGCCAGTGAAGTAAATATCAACTCTCCATTGTGTTGGATGTTGAACAAGCATGAGAAAAGAAAGAGCTGCAAACTCATCTGTCTCCCAGTTTAGGTGGAACTACCTAAACAACAGTTAGGAAATCCTACTACCTACCTGGAAGATTCTTTATCAGAGTTACTGGGGCCAAATTAGAGGCATGAAATTTAAAAGTCTCATAATCTAGACTTTCTGGTTTTCTTGACGGATATTGATGTATAATTTTGCATGGCTAGCAGTGTTTAGGTAGGTGTTGAAAACTGACCTCACTAATTGATATAGGTGGAAATTCAACTGCATACTTTTAGTTAGGTTTTGTTAACTGGTATGAGGAAATAATTCTGTCTTTGGGCTCTCATTATAGATAAATTGGTTAAATAATGTTATATACATATATATTAGTTAAATAAAGTTAGTTTTCTCAATAAACATATATGTCTAAAACCAAATATTTAATCTAGCAGTGCCTATAATATGGCATTTCCTCTAAGAATATCTCTGTTACAAGAAAGAGTCTTCATATCTCGGACTATTGAAATCATACAGCCTGTACTGTGCACACAGAGTTAGGATAAATTGTTATAATATTCTTTTATATCCTTCAAATTTTGAGGACATTTCTTATTTGGCATAATTCAGTCCAGCTCTGCTGAATGCATATGCATGTCCAGGCTTAGTGCAATTTCACTGTCAATAGACTCCTCGTTTATAAAGGCAGTTCTGATACCCTTCCATTATTATGTTCAATTTTCATCTAATGCACTTTTTTTTATTGAACTTTGAACAAACGTATGAAATATATCATTTTAGCTGCTACTTCATGCCTGAATTTAAAAAGAAAAAAAATGTAGGAAGTTCTATCCTATTTAACCACAGCATATTTTTTCCATCCTTAGGGAAAAAGAATCATTCTAGTTGAAAAAGATACTCTGTTATGTATGGCATAATGTTTTCTCTGATTTTAATGGACTTTGCTGTTTTAGAAAACACACTAACAACTTAAATCACATCATATTGCTTTTATTAAAAGCAAAAGAACTTACAGAGTTAGAGAAGTATAGATTCAGCAGTGTTCCTGTCTTTGAAAAGAGACTTCTAGGATAAGATTTTTTTAGAAACATATGTAAGTATGTTTCATTAACATACTCAGAGACATTTAATAATGAGTAATTAGTTTTAAATTGAGAGAAGCAGCTGTCACTTTAATAGTTTGGATAAATATGGGGACTCTGCATACATTCAGTTTTCAGAAAGCATTAATGTGACTTGATATAACAAATAAAGAGCTTCATGAGATCCACTTCAAAATTTTTAGCATCATTCCCAATTATGTACTAAATTAATGTCTTACATATACAGACACATAACTACAAGCACAACATTTAAGGTGCCATGTTTGGAATATCATAAAATTTTAACAAGTGATTCCACTCAATCCATTTGCATTACTGATAACTGTGCTAATAGACTTCTCCCTACTGACTTACTGCTTCAAAAAAAGATTAATGTGAATTGATTTTGCAATTATTTGTGGAAAGGGTTTTTTGATGGAAATATATAAGAAGTGCAATTTGCCATAGAATTTTTTTTTGCTTCATTAAAAATCATCATAGAATCACAGAATGGTTTCTGCTGGAAGAAACCTTAAACATCGTCTAGTTTAACCCCACTGTCATGGGCAGGGACACCTTCCATTATACCAGGTTGCTCAAAGCTCTGTCCAACTTGGCCTTCAACACTGTCAGGGATGGGGAATCTACAGCTTCTCTAGGCAAATAAAAAATGTATTTTCTACAGAAAAAAAAAAAAAATCAAAAAAACCTAAATTAGCATTTTTCTTTTCAAGCAAATGTAACCTGAAAGCAAAATATAGTTTTCTTTAATTTAGACATTTATTTTGATTTAAACACTAGACTGCTTTTCCTATTGGTGACTTGCATTTTTAAAGCTGTTTCTGTTCATGCTCAGATTCTAGTTTAGTTCGATTCTACTATAACTCAGTACGGTACAACATTAATCAGTGACTGTATGTGCAACTTTGTTATTGATTCTTTCATATTAAGCTACCATTTTCAATGAAAGCTTTGGGATTTCAGTGGCCAAGTTGTTATCTAATCCACTCAAATCCTTTTGAAAATCCTACCATTAACTATTGAATTCTCCTAATGGATAATTTCTGAAAACATCCATGTATTTCTAAAATTATATGTAATGTAGCCCTTTGAAATACACTTGTCTTCGAAGAGGAGAAAACCAGGTGATGTTCAAGTGAGATTTCTTAACTCTTTGAATAAACTAGTCGATTTTTTATTATTTTAAGTGTAATTATAAATTTTTGCTACACATCTAACAGTTTAACATCATTTCATTGTTTTATTCTGAGAAAAATATAAAAAGTTATTGTAAGAAAAGGGTGAATTATTAAAAGATGGCTATGAAAATGACTATCTGGCAATATAATCTAGCATAGCTTTTGTTTATTATTCTCCCTAAAATATTTTATATATATTTAAATTTATATTTTAAATTTTATATCAGTTTTGTATATCATCATGGCTTGACTTCGTGAACAAAGATTTGGGAAGGGCTTTACCCACGCTTACTACAAGTGCGTTGATGACTAAAAAGGCCAATGTGGGATAGGCAAATCTGGATGCAAAGAGCACAGTGAAAGCTCTCCTTGGGTGGTATAGGTGGGGCGCAATTCTTTCTATGTTGTCTTTTCTCCTCGAGACTAATTCTGCGTGTGCTCTTAAAGGAGACAACGGCGTTATGTACAGTGTGTCTCCAAGTCTCCCGATTGGAGGCCAAGGTGGACCACTGGTGGTAATCAATATGGCCAAGGCTGAGGTATTGTTTCAGGGAGTCTTTATATCTCTGGGGCACTTCTCTTGCGGTAACCGATGGCAAGTTCACCGTAAAACACAATCTTAGGGAGGCAATGATCCTTCATCCTAGAGATGTGCCCTGCCCAGCGCATCTGTGATTGCAGCAATAAGGCCTCTATACTAGTGACCCCTGCCTGTTCAAGGACAGTAACATTTGACACATAGTCAGTCCAATAGATGTTTAGAATTGTGCGGAGGCAGCGCTGATGGAAGTGTTCGAGGAGTCGCAGGTGATGGCGGTAGATAACCCATGATTCAGACCCATATAAAAGAGTAGACAATACAATGGCTCTATAGTCACTAATCTTTGTACTTTTCTTCAGGTCTTTATTGCACCAGACTCTTTTATGGAGTTTTCCGAAGGCTCTATGCGCCTTTGCTATTCTGTTGTCTTTCTCTTTGTTGATAGTGGCATCCGAGGAAATAATGCTTCCCAGATAGCTGAACTGCTGAACTGACTTAAGCTCTGACTCACCAATGGTAATGTGGGGATGATGATAATCTTCTTGAGGTGTGGTTTGGTAGACAACTTCTGTCTTCTTCAAGCTTACTTCCAGCCCAAAAAGCTCAGCTGCCTCCGCAAAGCAAGATGTTAAGCACTACAGAGCTGCTTCTGTGTGGATAACAAGGGCAGCATCATCAGCAAAAAGCAGTTCACGGACAAGATGATTTAGGGTCTTAGTGTGGGCCTTCAGTCGCCTTAGATTGAATAGGCTCCCATTGGTATGATATCGAATATAAATGCCATTTTGTTCATCGAGGTCTACAGTAGCCCTTTGGAGCATCATGCTGAAGAAGATTGTGAATAAAGTTGGTGCAAGAACGCAACTTTGTTTCACACCATTGGTTATTGGGAAGGGCTCAGAGAGTGCATCGCCATATCTGACTTGGCCTTGCTGATCCTCATGTAACAGAATAATCATTTTGAGGAACTTGGGGGGACAACCTAATCATTCCAAGATCAGCCACAGGCCTTTTCTGCTCACAGTGTCAAAAGCTTTGGTGAGGTCAATGAAAGTTACATAGAGCCCCTTATTCTGTTCTCTACACTTTTCTTGCAGTTGTCTGAGAACAAATACCATGTCTGTGGTACTTCTATTAGCTCTAAAACCACACTGACTCTCAGGTAGAAGTTTTTCTGTGATAGCAGGTACTAATTTGTTCAAAAATATTCTTGCAAGAATTTTTCCAGCAATGAAGAGCAGAGTTATACCTCGGTAGCTTGAGCAGTCTGACTTTACACCTTTTTTCTTATACAGAGTGATGAAGATTGCATCACGAAAATCTGATGGTAGTTTATCTTGTTCCCAACAGTGCACAACTAGCTCTTGAAATTTAGCATGAAGTGCTTGGCCTCCATGCTTCCAGATTTCGGGTGGGATTCCGTCGACCCCAGCTGCCTTGCCTGTTTTCAGCTGCTGTATAGCTTTAAGAGTCTCTCTCATGGTAATTCATTTTTCACTGGATGTTGTAAAATGTGTTGGGTTCCTTTGCCTTGGACTACACGGTTAGCACTAAAGAGTGTTTGAAAATGTTCAGACCAACGATTCAGGATGGAGCTTTTATCTGTAAGAAGCGTTTGGCCATCTGCACTAAGTAAGGGGCTTTGAACCTGAAATGTGGGTCCATACACTGCTTTCAGGGCCTTATAGAATCCTCTGTGGTCACAAAATTGAGTCTTTTCTGCTAGGTTGAGCCACCACTTTTTCTGGACATCTCGAAGTTTCTGTTGGAGTTTACTACATGCAAGATGAAAGGCTGCTTTTCTTACATGGCAAAATGGCTGAGCGATGTGTGCTTGATGGGCAGATCTCTTCTTTGTCAGCAATTCCTGGACTTCCTGATTGTTATTGTCAAACCAGTCTTTGGTTTTTTTTAAGGAAAACCCAAAGGATTCTACAGAGGACTGCAGGATGCTATTTTTAATATGTTGCCAAAGCACTTCAGGAGGAGAATCTGTAAGATGGTCTTCAAGCCTAGTTTGAAGGTTAGCCTGAAAGCTGTCCCTCACTGCAGCTATTTGAAGACTATTAACATTGAGCCTCCTCCTCGGAATGCCGCCCCTCTTAGGTTTGGGCTTGAAGTGGAGGTTAAGTTTGCAACGCACGAGGCAGTGGTCTGTTTGACATTCTGCACTAGGCATCACTCGGGTGTGACAGACATCACAAATATTTCTCTGGTGTACTAAGACATAATCAATAAGATGCCAATGTTCAGATCAAGGATGCATCCAGGTTGTCTTCAGGCTGTCTTTCTGCTGGAAAATAGTGTTGGTGATGGTAAGCTGCTGCTCTGCACAAAACTCTAGCAAGAGGCGACCATTATCATTGCAGCTACCAACACCGTGCTTGCCTAGTATTCCTTTCCAGGCTTCAAAGTTCTTACATACTCGGGCATTGAAGTCATCAAGAATTGTGATCTTATCATCTATAGGAACCTTTTGAGTGAGGTGACAACGCAGGCCAGAGTAGAATTTGTCTTTTTCTGCAGGGTCAGCTTGCAGAGTTGGAGCATATATGCTGAAAAGAACAACATGTTGCTTATTGTGTAGTGGAAGACGTAAGGAGATAATACGATCAGAATGACCTATTGGCAAATTTTCAAGCTTAGAGATGATGGAGTTTTTAATCATGAAGCCAACTCCAGAAAGATGACTTTCGGTTTTGGATTTGCCTGACCAGTAGAGTGTATAGCTGGCACCAAGTTCTTTAAGGCTACCTTCCTCATGAAGGCTAACTTCACTGAGAGCAGCAATATCGATGTTGAGTCATGACAGTTCATGGGCAATTAGTGCAGAAAGGTGCTCAGGACGCCCACTGTTTGCTGTATCAAGTATGGTTCTGATGTTCCAACATGCGAGTGTCAATTTGAACACCTTTGGAGGCAGGTGTATGCCTTTGTCTCTTTGTCTTTAATCGACCGCAACAGAAGACGCCCGTTGGTCGTGGCTAGTCAACCAGATGGAGTGGGAGATGAGCTTTGGTTAGGCCACCTTTTCTAGGCCTCTCTCCATGCGGAACAAGCAGTGCTCTCCTTGGAAAAAAGTCTGCTTGGTCATTCAGGATGCTGCCGAACAAGATTGTCATCTCCAGGGTCAGTCTTGAGCGACCAGTGTCCTGAACCGCCTGCATGCAGGGTTGGGTCTGTGACTTACAGTGCACCTTACCACCTGCCGTTACGTCCCTTGCCTGTCACTACAGGGCTTTGCAAGTGTGGGTAAACCTTTCGGGCCTGCGGAGTGGATTTTTTAGGTGAGGCGCAGCATGCGCAGAACTGTCCCCACCCTTTACACCTGAGGTTTATCTGCCAGGGCCTAGCGAGCTTGGACGGTGACAGCAAAGTCTTCAGGTTGTAGGTTTGGTTAGAGTATCCTTCTCTTAGATGGATGGCCGTACAGGGCTAAACGAGCTCCATCTGCCCCGGTTTGATGTTAGAGTTGTCCTTCTCCTAGGATGGTTGCTCAAAGGCTAATGAGCCCATCCTGCCCATGGACACACTTTGTCTGACCCTTCAGTTGAGATCTGTCTGGCATAGGAGACCCTACCAGAGGCATGTGCCAACACCAGCATAGCTCTCAACGTCACAAGGGCACACAAGCTCTTTCCCCACGACAAGGGGGTGTCCGTGAAAGAGTTTTGTATAACATTGGCATAAACATAGCAATTTAAAGCACAAACAAATGCTTTTCTAAGATTAGTTGAATTACAATAGTCTGGCATATCTATATGTCTTCAGTTATTAACATTTTTAATGTTATTATTGCCTTTATCTTTTCTGGGTGTAAGTGAGATTAGTATGACATTTGTACAAATCCAAAGCAAAATTTTTCTGTTCCCAGGGAGCACAGCTTGGCTTCTGTCTGAAAATATCTGTAGTATTAAACTCAATTTTGCTTGCATATCCATATACTGCCTGTAGTTGCTGCAAAAATAAGTATTAGAACAGTTTGCTATTCTTCTGGCAACATCCATAGGATTTAATCAGATGGCTCTCATGTTTGTAATCTTGACATCTAGTAAAACTTAACTCTAAAATTCTATTCTTCTGAACATTTAGTTCAGTTTTTACATGCATAGATCAAATTCTTTACTTATATTGATTTAGTCATACTGAAAAAACAATTATTTATCTGCAGCATATACTGCTGCACAGACATGAATGGTACTGTGATTTACACAAGAAAATAGTGTTAAAAATGTAGCTTATGAATTTGTAATTACACAGCACAGAAGACATATCCACATGTATGGTGAATGGCAGACATGTCTGTAATTTCTTGGAGACATCCATTTGACATCCACATTGACTTTTGAGCCATTCATTTCTAACAGGCTATATCCTGTTTTCTCTTTACCTTATAATCAGCTCTGTAAAGGCACTTCTGTTTGAAAAAAGAGCATTCAGACAGCAACTAATTAACTCTTAAAGCTTTTCTTGCCACCAAGAATCCACTAATCATGGTGTTACTATTGGGTGGTCAAACCCATATATTGTTTGCTAGCATTTAGCTGAAATTAATTTAATTTCTATGGAAACTAGAATGATAAGGAAGCAAAGCTAGCAGTTTATTAACTCAGTTTGAACATAGTTAATTATGACATTTTTAAGAGATGTTTTCATATTCTTGCTTGGTTCTTAAATATAACACTCACTTTTATAAATAAGAATCTCATGTTTTAATCTTATTTCACTGCTTGCAACAGAATTGTGGATTGGCAGAGACACCAGAAACTTATGTTTTTATCATCAGTCTATATACTGATCTGTATTCTTGCATATCACCCTTCTGTTCCCTTCATATCTGTGTGATGTGTTGTAAAGCAAAAGATCATAGAATCACAGAATCATAGAATGGTTTGGGTTGGAAAGGACCTTAAGGTCATCTAGTTCCAACCTCCCTGCCATGGGCAGGGGCGTTTCACACTAGACCATGTCACCCAAGGCTCTGTCTAACCAAATCCAAAAAGAAAAATAAAAACATTCTCTAGAGGTGAGTGTCTACCTACTATTATTTTTTGCCTTGATATTTTAACATAGTCAAAATACTGTGATGTATGAAAATGAGAATAGGTATATTGTTTTGTTAGATAATTTCAATCTTCATCTTACCTGAGGCCTAAAGTTGACCTTAAGTTTGGTTTTGCATTGTCAGAAACCCTGCTACAAGTTAACAAACGTGGTGTGTTATTCATGCTAAGGAAGGAATTCTTGTCAACATTTTGATGTATTTTCTTAATATGCTAACTTTATGTCTATGATAAACACTATTTTCAGTGAGACCTTTGAATAATGCCAGTTAAGCTAAACCCTGGAGTGAAATGGTTCCATGCAAAGTCTTGGACTTATGAGTTCTCCTTGTCATCAACAATTTTAAAATTTAGAGAACTACTCATCATCTAAACAAGAGATTGCCAACAGTCAACATTGGAAAGATCACCAACATCTTGAGAACTTGAGAATCTTGTACCCCAGTCATGTTCCTTGTATCCCTTCTTTGCTAAGGCACTTTTGCAGCCCAACAAATTCTTCTCCCACATTGCCCCAACTCCATGGAATTCTCCATGTTCCAATAACAATCAGCCATACTTAGTTAAGCTTGTATGTTTCTTATAGAAATATTTTCTAGATATATAAATTCATTGAAACAGAACCATTTTCAGTTTGCAAAATATACATGCTTTGCCAGCAAAGGCATCTTTAAGAATTGTATTAAAGTTATTGAAGAGAGTCATTTTATGGTGTCTCTGCCCAGTTCCAAGGTTGATAATTAAAAAATTATTCAGTTGCTGTTATTCAGATTTACTTTGATTTGCAATTCATAAAGTGTTATTAAAAAAAAACCCAAACAAACCAACAATTCTAAAATGTATAATATTTTCTTTACCAGTTATTTCATCAGCAGTTTTACATAAAAATGGACATAGAAGGTTGTATACCATTTGGGGTTTTTCGTCTGTTTATATATTTTGCTTACTTCCTCATCAGCATTGCTACCAATCAGAAAAATTTTACAGTTAAGGAGAGATGAACTGTGGAAACTTTTATCATAATGGCCATAATCTTGGAAAGCAACTGGCCAGAAAGTAATAAAGTGGAACTATTCTACAGTACACAGCATTATTATTAAATAACTATAGGATGAATTTCCTTTTGCTATATCTATTCTCTCTTTCATGAAAAAATGTCTCATTAGGGCCAGCAACCAATAAAAGCTTGATTTTAGAAGGTATTTAAACAGATATGAAACAATATGAGAACAAAAGAGAAGTTAAATTCTGCTTCACTTTTATAATGTAAATTGAACAAAAATTGAACAAATTACGTATACTACTATCTCTCCAGTGTAAGATATGAGAGAATGAACCAGAAAAAAAAAACCACAATAACAAAAAAAAGAAGCTCTCTCAAGGTATTGGCTGATTCAATACAAATTATGCTGCTCCACTGCTCAATTGAGACTCTTGCCCTCTGCCCTGTTTTGGGGCACAGTCTCCCTTCACATGTGTAAGTTATGTATCTTAGTAGACTGAAAGCAGCCAGTATGTTGCCAAATATACTATTTAAAGTGAGAAACAAACTAAAAAGTTGCAGTGTGTTAGTCAATAGCAAAAAAGGCCAATGTTTTCATATCAGTCTTCAGGTAACTAATGGTTTCAGATATCTGAAAGACAAGACTATGAACCTTCTTACATTTTAAAGGTAAACATTTACTTTCAAAATAAGAGATCTCAAGTTTTCTTTCTTGACATACCTTCATTTCGATGTAACTTAATAGGTAGAACACTTTTTTATTGGAGATATGAGAGGTCTAAACTCAACTTCCTTCCTTGGCTGATGACAGTTCAACCCTTTGCCCTTCACCTCCACTGGAGACTTTTGATGCTATGTTGAGGACTTTTGCCTCTCCTCCCATTGCAGCTATCTCCTATTTGAGTTATTAAAGGCAGGATACAAGTAAAAGTAAGGCGAGCATATGGTAACCTGAAAGCTACAGCAATACCCTGGCTAAGGAGATTCTGGACATACAGAACCTGAAGTTCTTCACATATTTAGCCAGTTATCTGCTTATCAACTTGAAGTATTTCAAACTAGATTCTAACTACTGTTTTCACTGTTAACTTCATTGAAGAATTTTATTACACAGCTAGTAAAAACTGCATGTATAATCTGTACTGTAGCACTGAATTTAGCTTTCTCTGTGACTGTTGTGACCCTGCATTGCATTTCATATCAATTCCTACTTTAAATTCTGAACAGGAGCCCAGTCATTTAAAAGTGTGCAAAAATGTCAATATATTCTTAAGGTGTTCTAACAGGTTATTCTCGGAACCTTAAAAATCAGCATTTGCCTTGAAAGTATGAGTCTCAGAGAGGCAGATCCTACTTATCTGCTAACTGATTCAGACTGGGGCTTGGTGATTCAGAAATTAAATTTCATTACTTTGAAGATTTTCAGCTTTCACAGGCCTGGTTCTGGAAAAATAAGTTTGGTTTTGCTGAAAAATGAGGGAAAACCAAGAGTAGATAAATAAAAGAATGCCTGGACACTTAAGTTTTCTTCAGTCTGGATCCCTGAAAGCCAATGTCAGTCCCTGGGAAACTTGTTACCAGTAGCTAGCTATGTTTGTTTATTTATATATCAGTAATGTTTTTACTTCTTGGATCCCTGAAATGCATGTGAAGCTTAGAGTTTCTTCAAGGCTTTCTGCCGTGGTCTTAGTGAAAATGATTAGATTAAGAATAAGAGCTAAATGCCCACACTGAAGGGTAAAAACTAGAAAACCACAAACACTGTGTTCCTTCATGAGCTTCCCAGACTGGCAGGTCTGCTTGGAGCATTGAGCTGGCTCTGCTGCCTGCCTAGCCCAGGTAACAAGGTGTTAACAGGGAATTAACTCTGTCATTGGCTCTGTTCCTTCGTTTGCTGGCCAATGTAGCTGAACTGGCATGGAGGTGGGACAGTAGACCACAAGCAAATGGAAAGGCTGTGGGAGCAAGGAGGAAGCAAAGAAGAAATTATGACTCAAAGGGATGTCTATGAGTCACAGTGTTTCCCTGGGCTACCCAGGAGTTACATGCAGCCTCCTACTTGGAGTGAACATAAAGGCAAAATCTAGTTCAACACAAAGCGAGCACTGAGAACTTGAGTATATAATTATGGGTTTGCAAATAGTAACTTCTTAATGATGTTTCTGGTTTTGTGTGATTTCAACTTGAGTTGAGGGCATCTGATGTAACTGGTGAAGTCATTAGAAAATCTGAGGTCATGATTCTGCTTCATTCCTTCCATTGTATTCATTATGAATTTCACAGTAAGAAGTGCAACTACAACTGTACACATCACAATATTGATATAAAGGTGTGGTTTATCACTCCAAAAAGGCTTACAGCCTCACTGACAGACACCTGCCAGCTGAAACTAAGTTTTAAACGCACATTTAGCATCAGTACAGCTGGGTGTTTCTGAGGAATACTGAGATTCTGAGGAATTCTGAGAAATATTTTTTTCCACAACTTCACTCTAGTGGAGAAATTCAAGTGTGCCTGTATTTCAGGATATGTTGAAATACAATAACACTCAAATGTTTTAACAGAGATAACATGTTAACCTTTCTGTGACTATATCTACAGAGGAAATTCATTTCAGTCCCACAGTTATCCATGATAAATCCCTTCAGCTCGATATTAATTCATTCCTCCTTACGATGGTAATTATACTTAACTAGTGTTCTGAATAGGGATGTTCATATGAATCAAAGCATACACCTACAAAAGAAAACTGCCAACATTTTTCTTTGCCTTACTGAATAGCT
This sequence comes from Psittacula echo, assembly GCF_963264785.1. Classification (NCBI taxonomy): domain Eukaryota; kingdom Metazoa; phylum Chordata; class Aves; order Psittaciformes; family Psittacidae; genus Psittacula; species Psittacula echo. Next base: position 131,906,721 of record NC_137735.1, read on the forward strand.
GCCTTCATAAAAGAAGCAAAATATGCAACACCTTGTGCTTCCCAGGTCCAGTGCCTTATTCTTTTGTACACCTGATTTGCTGCTTTTAAATCAAGACTGAGGAAATGCACTTTAGCCTTTGCTCGATCTTGCTGTAATCGCAGTCTGAGCAACACAGCTAAGAACTGGACCTAACAGACTTTCAAGCATTAAAACTTCAGTGATATGCCAGAAGAATTTTTATAAAAGCCCCTAAAGCTTCAGTAGTATTTCTAGTAAAATAGGAAGAACCTGTATCCTTGAATTAATAAAATCTAACTTTTTAAGTGATAATTTGGTGCTCTTGAAGTTCAGTGAGAACTTTGCCAGGACCAAGTGAGTCACTGGAATCCAGGTGCACATTTAAAAGAGTAACACCTTGGCATTATATAAAGGTGAAATAGTTGGCAGCTTACTTTTTCTGTGATCTCGTATTCTGATACGTTAAGATTACAGTGTTTGCAATTGTGTTTATATGTATATTGATATAGTGTGAATATGAGTGTACACATACACACTTTAATGTGTGTCTTTATACATATATACATAGATATGTATGTATACATGCATACACACATACTTCTAAATTTTTTATTTATAAAGATTCATTCTTGTTTAAATATACAATTCTCATAAAAGCTCTAGCAGTAATTCTTCCTATGCTGTGGGTTAGCACTGCACTGCATTTGCTCAGTTATAATCTTATGCATCTGTTGTATGGAGTTTTCTTTCACTAACTAGTGCACAATATGTATTCAGTATTTCACTACCTTTTCTATCTAGTTTTTCAGAAATGTATGTTTTTATCATTCATGTGTTTGCACTTAAATAAAAAAAAGAAGTAACTACTGTGGGAAAATTCTTATTCACACATATAACAGAAATCCACCATCAGTTATTTATGTACATTACTTAATATGTTTTCTGTACCTCTAAGTATCAAAACCTCATAGTAAGAAATTTACATTTCTATAATGAAGTTTTCCATTACAACATGGTTCTGTTCCTCAGCACTGATGTTCCAGCCAGCTTCTCTGTTGGAGTGGCCATACTTCTTCAAAGGGAGAAAAATCTTTTTTTGGGAAAACAGGGAAGAAAATACATTCATTCATAGTCCAAAGTCTCTGCAGTAGGCTTGCAGTTTAACATTCAGCTTTCTTAAGAAAGTAGAAAGACGCTTCTGTTTGTAGTATAAATACACATGAAAATGTGTCCAAAGAGAAGGCTCTCCACCCTGCCTGAAACTACAACAGATGTAATTCCATTTAGGAACAGTTTCTGAAACTCTTCTGTGTTGATTTACTAAGACAAAATTATCAAGTTTACATTTTTCATTTACATTAATGCAAAGATAAATTTTCATCAACTTTCAAAGTGTAAAGGAAAGAAAACTGTAATTACACATTTATTTTTTTTTTCTTTTGGTGTAAGAAAGAAGCTGACACACACTGACACTAATGAGAGAAAAGCATGAAGAGTTATTCTGTAGCAAAACTTGACATAATCTTTCCATTTCATCCCAACTTTCTGCTGCATTCAGATACCAGAAGTTCACATAAATAAGCATCCCAGTAGCATAGGCTGCACACGCCAGTGCTGCAAACAATTAGAACTTTTGGAAAACCTTTGTTTTAAGGAATTTTAATTATGGCTCACAAGGTCATTCATGTTGAGACTTTATATCATGGGCCAAACTTTAGATCCTCATGAATGAGGCAAGAGGTTACTATGTGTAACTTTATCCCCAGTATAGAGTTCATATGCTGCTGATTATAAACTTGTAAACAAATCCTTCATATCTCTGCTGTCTGAAACAGCTTTATAGGGAGTTTATTTTTTAGAAAAATAAGAACAGGTGACAAAGACAAATTGTCCTGAAGTATGTGTTAGAAAACTAAGCCCTCAGTTTGTGATGAAAAAGAGATTATAATCAGAAATATCAGAACTCTTTAGAGTGGCATGATGGGTGTACTAGGTCACATCACAGTTTCACTGTCAACGAGCACTACTTCTTGGCTTCATCAAGACACAGGACGACTTCCCTTTACATTTTTCTCAGCATCTGGTTTCCTTTCTTTTCCCTTTTTACCCATGCAGACAAACTTTTTATAGACTCTAATGGAGTTGAAAAGCACTGAATAAAAGTCCTTGCTCACCGGTTTGTAAGCTCCTTTAACATATTTGACAATTTGAATGGGCAAAATATTTATGAATGCTACAATCTCTCAAGGGACTTAGACAAGTCATATAAATTTTGAATCCAGGCTCTCATATGAACATTATTAACTTGATGCAGTAGAAATTGTAGTGATTATTTTTCTACCCTTTATATCCATGTGTAAAGTTGATTTGGTCAGTGCAGCCAGAAACGCTGGATTTATGTCTTACGCTGCTTTTTTTTACTTGAAAATGCATAGTTCTTTTTTTCTTTCTTTTGTTGAAAAGAACCATTATGGCTCATCTGCCTCTCAGTTTATTTGACATACACGACTTGTCTTGTGCTTTAAGAATTAATCTGACTCACTTGTGTAATTTGCTCTTTTAATCTGTTTTTACCATCTTTGCTTCAAAGAGCATTTATGTCTTCAACTGAGACTAAATTGTGTTAATTAGGAAAATATCTAATGGCATCTTGCCCATCACCATGCCTGAATGGCCATGTAAAGAAATTTAAAGCAAAAAAAGAAGCAGTGTTTCTCTTAAATTCACATCAAGTGCTTCCAAAAATGTCTGCATTGAGTAATATATCTTTTTTAGACACAGGCAATATAAGAGACGAAAACATAATAAGACAGATTTGGGTAGGAAATTATGTAGACCTTTTTTTTTTTTTTTTAATAATGGGAATAATTAATTGTTGGGAGAATTTCTAGCCAAAGTGATGGAGCAGCTATAACAGGATATTTTTTAATATCATGTACTTGGGGTCATCAGGAAGTTATTAGGCATGCTGCAGAAATTACTTCATTAAATTTTATGCCTTGTGTAATGAAAGAGGTCAAAACAAACAGTCATAATCGTTTTTAGTCCTCACTTGCAGGTGAAATTGTGGCCAAGTGAATCCAGGGCCAAATTCCTATTGATTTCAGTAAGAAAAATATTTTCATCCAAACCTATGGATAAAAATTTCAGGAGAATGGTATAAACCTATTTATGTTTTTGCTTTGGTAATAAGAAGCTATAGTCTTAATTCTACTTTGTACCAAACGATTCAAAAGTGCTTTGTAAACTGATAAATTCACTGCATAATGAAACAAAGTTGTTCCTTCAAGAAAAATACCTGTTTGGGTATTTTAATATCTTTGTGCACTTTATGCTGGTTTTGTCATGGTAATGGGGTCATGGTATATTAATAACTGGAAAATAGATTGTTGTCTGATAAGTTAAAAGGAAAAATTCTGCTTGTAAGAGCTCTACTCATAGACTTTTTAATCATATGAATTAGATATGAAATGAAAGTGCTTCAGTATAAAATGTGAAGCATAAAAACTCTACCTGCAAAACAGTTCAGAAAAGCCCCAAAAATTATTTGCATATTTTTTGCTGCTCTGTTATTTTCAACAAAAAGTCTGGATCTGGGGCAGTTCTGCACACACAGAGAAGGACCTTGAAAGTAAAATGAAGAGTCATTCTAATGGTAACTGTAGCAGCTTTAATGTTGAGGTAACAACTCAGTTTTTATATGATAGAGGTGCCTCCAGAAACTTCAGGTAAACTGTGCACTCCACACACAGTTAACAGCCTCTGTTTCAGATTGTTTCAGTTTGGCTCTAGTTTTCCTACCTTATAGAACTATTTTCTTGGTATCAGCATTCTGTTTTCAACTATGATTAATTATTTGAAGTAATTTAGATTAGACCCAGAGCATCTTTGCACAACTGGAAGATGATCTGCTTCTCAGGCTGTATGTTAATATTTTCATGGAGTCATGATCACTAATAACTTAAAACAAATAACTGGATTGTTTGAACTGGAAGAGAAAGGAACAGAACAAAACAGAACAGAATGGAATGAAATGAAATGGAATGGAATGACCACTTCAGGTCTGATGAAAAGTCAGTAAGCATTAATATATTCATAACCAAATATTTTGTAACTTGTTTGGCCATTAGTTTCATTCTCACTGAATTCATTACAAAAGCCCTTAAATATGGTGTTAAAGTATTAGCTATGTTCTGAGTTAACACACAGTTATCCTCTCAGGAGGTGGACTTAAAAGATTTTATTATCATTGCCTTGTGTGCCTTTACCAAAGGACAAAAATGAGATAAGTACTCCCTTTATCACATTTAGACAACAGATAAATGTTCTTATGGAAATTTAGCATCTTTCCATCTGGATTTTCTTAGCTCATTATGACTAATGCAAGTTCCAATAAACTTGCTAAGATTTTATGTTTTACTGGGCTATATACTTACTATATTGTAGTATGATAGTGTGTGCATATATATATATACACACACACATATACATACAGGTTGTATATATTATGTACTGAGGAGCAGGTCTTAATCCTCTTCTAGTCAATTACAGAACTTTTTGGCTTCCCTGCGACACAGGTTTAGGCCCCTGCTGCTTTTTTTCTTTTGCTAGTTAATGCCTACATTTTTAGCTACTTCATATAATGTAGTGGAGAGACCCGTGCCATTTAGAACCTAAAAGGGCTCAGTCTGCTGTTATGACCACTAATTGCTTCTGTCTTAAAACGTTTTGGTATTTCTTAGACATGGGATCTTTTTCTTTTCAGTGCACATGAAAAGGGATAATGTTGGTGTTTTGCAGTTAATTCAATTACTTTCCACTTGTGAAAATGCTGACAGGATTTCCGACCTTTGGAAGGAATGCCCTGACTATTAGAAGTGATTGGCAGCCCAGACATAACTTATAAATTGCAGTTGAAATTAAAGCATTTTATCGTCACTCGTATATATCCATCATGACAAACCGTTAAGCAATACTTTTAAGCCATTATTTCAGTGAATTGATTTTCAATAGCAATTAATGACCAATTTGTTAGACAATGTTCTCAGTCAAATCACAGATGACTCAGTATCTGCTTCAGTAATCAATAAGACTTCAATGCATTTGTGATAATAAGTCATAGCTGTTGTTTTTAAATACAATAGATTTTTTTTCAGATTTACACCATCTACAAGACCAGTATTATCAAAAGACTGTGCCAGGTACATTTCATGTAATCTAAAAAATATGAAAAAAAATAAAGAAAGCTTATTAAAAAAAAAAAGTGCCATTGTCTGCTTGCTGGAGAAAGTAACTTCTTATATTAAAAATAAAACAAAATTTAAAGAGTTATTTAAAGATAATAGGAAAATAGTAAAACTTTGCCAATAGCATAATAAGAAATTCACTTGGGAAGTTTCTTTCTTGCCAAAAGAAATTATGAAACACTGACAAGATAAAAGGCCTACTTTAAAATACTGTTAACTAAGGCTTACAGGTTGTCACACCTAGCTTTACATAAAGACTCCAATTACCTCAGATTTTTATTGTGGTCTATGGAAAGAGACACTTTTAAAGGACACTTTTAAAGGTAATACATTGGACAGGTAGGATGTATTTCCATCTCTGAGTGGCTAACTTTCGTGGTTAAGTATACAAAGATGTAGAATTCCTCTGTACCTGTTTAGACTGCACATAAAATTTTTAGACAGCTAACATTAAATTACATGAGCCTCTATTAACTCACCATTTGATGATATTAGTGTGAGTTCATTACTGAAAAAATATTCAAGAACAGTGAAGAAACTAGGAAGGATGGAAATGCCACTATGGAAAATCAATTATTTAGTCTCATTCTGGATTTTGCAGATATGTACATGAACCCTACATTAAAAGCTAATAGAATAGATAATAACCACCCATTGGAGTCTTATTTAAAATTCTTAAAAAGACATAAAAGTAGGAAACATAAAGGATATGAGAAAAATTTTGAACACATGAACAAAAGTAATGGCTTAAAGAAGCAAAAAACATGCTTTAATATTAAGTGCAAGAACATTTATTTTTCCTTTATTTCATTTTTTTAATTTGTTATGTCTATCCTGAGCAGCTAGAATAATAATATTTAGCCTGCTAAAAACTGGTATACCAACCAATTATGAGGCCATTCTTAACTGTAGATATATCTCAGCCAGTTTGTGCAACCAGCTGAAGGAACAGAAGGTCTGACTGGGACTATCTTGAACACTCTTAAGCAATAGTGTTTCATGGGTTGCCGAAGCAGATTTCTCTATCTATTCAGTCTCCAGCTCTCCGTGGGGGAGAAATGGACAGTTTCTTCTCAAGGCAGCTGAGATCTCCTTGTTGACCTATTATGCCTCAAGGAATAATGGGAGACTGAGGCATCTCTGAATGTCCGCAAAACAGGAATGAGGCTGAGTTGCCATAACCCTTGCCTTGACATAGTATGGAATATCAGTTGAAATTCCTTATATATGCAGGAGAAAGGTTTATGGTTTCAGCAATGAACATCCAAAATATCTTTACAACTGATTTTGAACTGAAAAATAGCATCTTAAAGATGTGAAAAGAAAGATTAAATCACAATAAAATCATATACACTGAAACATAGTCAATCCACATGCTGTTCAAAATTATTTTTTTTAATAGATAATAGAATCTCAATTATCTTCAAATGCAAGCTAATAGGAGATATGAGGATTGAAATTTACTAGGGAAAATGAAGGGAAAAATAGCTATGCTTACATAATTTAAACCTCCCTTGGTAACATGAAAGCTGATAAGATATTTCTGTACTTTTTTAATAAAATTTGCTTTTGCACTTTGCTTAATTTTAATTAATAATTTAAGTTGGGTTTTTTTTCCCAGTTTATCTTCTAGAATGAGAATTAAACATACATATTGTTCATCCTTACAAAAGAGTCAAAACATTTCATTACTTTCAGAAAAATCTCAGTTACTAAAGATCCATTTGTAGATCAATATGTAGCTTGTTTTTAAGACATAAAGTTGTGCATTTGTAGCATACCTTAAAGGGTTATTTTGTAATATCCACTGTAACTAGCAAACAGTTGCCAAATAGACTTTGTAATTGCTTTTGTCATTTTAGTGCCTACAAGCTAAAAAAAAGCAAATATTTTTATAAATGTTTCTTTGTTATGTCTGAATTTAATTAGATTTATGGATATGATTTTCCCTATCATCACATGCTTTTGATTACAGTGATACTTGCATTAGCCTGTATTTTGGTGGATTTAAGTCTTAAATATTCACCATCTGTTAATAAAAAAGGATTATCTCACTGTATTTTGGAGCAGGTATAGACTAATTACAACCAATTGTTTTTTTTTTAATTTATTTTTTTTTCCTCGTAAAGGAACTCTTCAACATTGGACTTACATAGACAGAAATGTGTCTTCTGGCTGAATGCAGTTTTATTGGGTCATTACTTAATCCATCAGAGATGTTGATTACATCTTTTAATAACTGGAATAGTTGAGAATAAAAAGAGATTGATTTAATGATATGGTAGTTTTAGCACAAAGCAGGCATTTAAAATCTAAGACGTTGCCTGAAAAGGAAGAAATTGCCTGGAGGCCATACAGAAAGCATTATGGTATGTTGGTGACATATTTCCTTATTGCTGCTTTAGCACAGTTTACAGCTGGCTGCTTCTGTTTGTGCTTGCAAAGTCTTCTAAGCATTATGGTACTATTTCTGTTGACTAAAATGAAGTGAAACTTGAGATTTCTCTACAATCTTTGTGTTGCTAAAATTATATTCCTATGAGTACCTCTATAACAGTAACTAGTGGACTCCATGCCTCAGTGATAATAGTTTTAAGATGAGTATATAATGATGTAAAAACACTACGCGGTGCAGACCCAAAACAAACTTTCTCTCTGAAATAAATGCATTCTCTGACAAAAGAACAGCAAAATATAAATTTAAATTTTGATGAGGAACTGAAGTCAGTTTTAATTATGAAGCTCTTTGTCAGACCTACAGAATTTATAAATAACAAAATCTGCTCAAAATATCCTTCTTAAATATTACTACATGGCCAGATATATTTTATGAATTTATCATAAGAATCTCTTTGGTGACTTTAAATTAATGAGGTGTTCAGTGCAAAATAGCTAGTACATAGAACTTAGCTGTTGCAGAACAAACTGACACTGGCCAAGAATTACCACAATACGATAAATACAGATTCACTTTGCTTGAAAAAGAGATAAAATCTATTTATTTCAGGGAGAACAAGTTCAATAAAATGAATGGTTAGAAATTATATTTTAACTTTTCTTGTGTAATAATTAGCTTTTGTGCAATAATTGTAAACATTCTACACTAAGAATCCATAACATCTTACATAAGAATATGTGGATGGGTTTTTTGCTTACTTTTTTTCTTAAGATTCCATGTACATGAATTTATATTTCCCAAGGTAGGTTTCATTATTTTAAAACATGCACAGACATATAGGTTGAATCAGTACAGAATATACAGTTTAATGTGGGCTTTTCTCATAGAATATTTTAGATGTTTTAATCGGGCTAGGTGAAGGAAAAGTCTTGTAAAATACTCCAGTTAGTTGAAAACTGATGGTTCTTATTCTGAATTATGTGAGAACATTTTTATCGGTTGCCTGTCTCTGAAGCTTTGGCAGACTGTAATCCAGGATCGTAAGAGCTGCACAAATTTGTGTGATCTGTTCGTCGTTAGTCTTAGGTTTTCCAAGGCACTGGGGGGAGATTGAAGTTTTAGCCAATTATTTTCAATAATCAGGCAAATTTCTAGCAGTTTTAATAGGATCATCTTTGCTGTCTGAGGACAAGCTACAGGCAGACCTATGTGATTTCAAGACACTAGGTGATTTCACTTTGTGGCTGTCAGATAAATTTCACCATTCAGTATGACGGGCTTATCTTTGAACTCAGTTATTTCTTTTACCCCTAGTAAGTGCTGAACCAAGAGAATGTTATTTCATTTATTTTGAGATTTGAGATGCTGCAGGTGTTCTAAAGAGCCAGGAACAATCAGACTTTTAAAATTTCAAAATAAATTCATCAGACATCTTAGTTATATTCACCAATGTATTGTTAATCTGAATATTGTCATGGGAATTTTGAAATACACTCTGTAAGAGATGACCTGTAAAAGCTTTTCAAATGCTTCCTTGGAAGACTACCCTATGATCAGAGTAAGATCTAAGAAATACTGAACAAAATAATAATTCAGAATATTTTCAAAAATAGTTCAAAAAAATAATTTACAGCAGCTTTATCCAAGAGACTGTCTTTCTTCATATTGTTTTCTTGGATAAAACCCTTAAAAAACCCCTGAAGACTGAAAGCATGAATGTTAAATTTTGCCTCCTAAAGCTCTGGTTCTACTTCCATCAGATTGATATTTATTATTTTATTTCAATCTCCATGTTTTCAGATCTTATGACCTACTAATAAGCTGTTAAAACTTCAATAAACTTCCATGAAAACAGGAAAGTAAAACATTATTCTTAAATGGATTGTGCCAAACATTTTAACAGAGTAACTGAAAGGGATGTGGAAGTTTTGCTTTTAATACTGCACAGGAGGTATTACTGCAGCTCAGCTATGCATGAATAGATGATAACAGACATCTAGGCAAAACCTAATCTTAAAGTTTAATCTACAGCTAGCATACTCTTGTTTTCTTACCACAGAATCATACTGAAAATGTTTCAGATGCTTTATAACTTCTTTATATGTTGGTTTGATAATGTAATTTATCTAAGAGCACTACAGACAGGAGAAAAAAATACCAAAACCATAGTCTGTGTCAGTGGTCCTATCAATGGGTTGATAAGCAGATTCTGAAATGCAAAGATATTGAAGACAGATGGACCAACAATATTAGGTAAAGACTTTTTAAAAGCCAGTTTCTAACTCTGGAACTGACAGTGAATCAGATGAATGGGCGTAATGAAATTTATCATATCAATAACATGTTTATAAAAGAGCTAACAAATTCTTATGCCAACAGCTATACCTGAGATTGTCATATGAGCATCCTTTATAACCAGTGAAGAGAAATAAGCGCTTCTGGGGTACAGTTTGTCTTAGCAGTGTTGGACTTCTATAATGATGAGTTGAACAGCTGTCTTCCTAGAACAACTCACTTCTCTGTTGTAGAGATATTAGACAGCTAGAACATAACTACATATCAGACTTCTGAATTCGAATGTCCAACCTTTAATGTCAGATTTGGTAATGTGCTAATTTGCTATCACAAAATGATTGAAGCTGAAAGGGACCACCAGAGGTCATCTAGTCCAGCCTCCCTGTTCAAACAGAGTCACCTAGAGTATATTGCTCATGATTATGTCCAGGTGGCTCTTGACTATCTCTAAGGAAGGAGACTCCACAACCTTGACAAAATACATATCTGCATTTTTAGGTGAAAAAAAAAAATATTTCTAATCTTAAATGTTTTTAGGCTGTGATGCAAGGGTAATGTCATTAACCTGTCCTTTAAATGTGGTCCTGAAATCTCATGTGAAAAGTGCTATGGAAGTATTCTATAAATGCAAAGTTAAAGCAGAGCCAAGTCTTCTTACTTCTTCAGCTGTGCAAGTATTGCCCAATGTCTGCTCCCCAGGAAGCATTAGCAGCAATCTTAGCAGCTTTTAATGGGCTTGACTGAAAACAATCGAAATTGCAAGTGAATTACGATTGCTACAAAAGCTTGAGTTACCACTGCAATTTCGGATGGCAATTTCCTTGGCACTTGGTAGGGTTTTGAAAGTACTTTAGCTGCAGTTAATGGAAACAATAGTGTATCTGTAATTTCCTTTGGCCTAAAAGGAAAATAGTCTTGACTCTGATTGACGTACATTCTTGTAACATTCTCATCAATGTTAACCACTTTTTTTTTTCTTTTTAAATGAAATAAATCAGGTTGAATGTCTTTATTAGCACAAGACATGAAGCACGCAATTATTTGGCTAGTAAGTAAATAGTAACTGGCAAACTGTGTAGGCAATCTGGAGCTCAGATATTTGGACCTTCCTGGTGGTCCCAGAGTCTGCAGTGAAGACTGAATGGCATAGGGGCTGAACTATTCTTGCAATTGAGTAGGTGGTTCTCTGCAGTTCACAGCTAAGATAAATAACTAGCAAAGGCAGGAAAATATTTACCGGCACTACCCACTACACATACTGCCACCATACATAATGTACCGACATTGTGACTGAAAATTACTTTCCTGGCTCAAAGACTATCAAAGTATCACATTCTCCATCAATAATACAAAGGTCTGTAGACCAAACAGTATGGAAATGACATCGCATATAACATCATAACCACATCTGTGTCACTACATTCATTGTAGAAGCACATATTCATCTTACCTAAATTCAGGCACCTGTAATGCTTAAATTAATAGTATGGTCTTACGAAGTTTCTCATGCAGTCAGTGCAAAAAGATGGGCCTTTCCAGGGGCAATGCTGATCTTAAGTAGGTTAAATTACTCTTTGAAGGGCATATTTTTCTTCATTAATTATTAGGGAATTTAGTTACTGGATATGTAGCTTGGATGTCTCTAATAAGTTCTTACTCAGGGTGGAATGACTCTGAATCCACATGACTCAAGAAATTACCAAGCAGAGTCCAAAGCAAATGATAAAACATTCAGGATCCTAAGCATGAATTGGTCTCTCAGGCTGTCAAAGAGAAGTGAACAGAAAAAAATGCCTTTTTTCTCTTCTTGAGGTTCCTCTGAAATTCAATCCAATATTAGTGCTGAGTATGACAACCTTAGGACAATTAAACATGTCACGTTTAACCTAAAGCACTTGATTTGTCCAACTTGAATTGTTGAGTTTTACCATTAAACAGCTTTACCATTAAACAAATTGTTGAGTTTTATCATTAAACATTAATTACCATTAATGACCTGTTATAGGAGGTCATATATGACATAGTGTATGATTTCTAATCTGTAGAAACAACACAATTCAACCAGTACTCAACCTATCTTCATTGCCTTCTCTTCTTTTGAAAAAGAAATTTCAGGGCCATAGAAAGTCAAACAACATATAGCCATTCCAGTTATTTCTTCTCACCTTTAAAAAAGATCCACTCTGTATCAACCACACATACTTTGGCCTTTAGGAGGTTATAACTCAACTAAGTGCCAAACAATAAATCAGTGATTAGTATATTCAAATAATCAAGAAATGTCAATGGACTCTGTACCTCATATGCTGAAAGTTATGTGGAATCTTTGGATTAAAGAAATAAAGGTTTTCCTGGGAGGCAGGAACCGGAACCTTAAACTGTTTCCTCCAAAACAATGAACTATCTGTTAGGCTGGGCTTAAACTCATGTTTACTCATTTGGTTACACAAGCTGTCTCTGTCTTCGCTGACACACCTTTTTAAGCCAACTGAATCGCAGTTTGCCTCATGAAAAAAGGTTGCAGTGATTTCCCTGCAGTCTCCAAATAGATGATTAATAATAAATAAGGATGTTTTAATTAAAATGAGGTAAGTTAAGAGCTTAATTTAAGGTATGTGTTCTTATTATATATATATATAAATAAATAAAATTATAAAATACTTTTGATGAAGACCACTGCTAAAGGTATAACTTCTCATATGCTGGAGCATCTGACTGATTGATACAGTTACTGGCATTTAAGGATTTTGTGGTCTTCATTGTAAATCACAGGTATATATTTATACCTTTACACCCTTGAGCTACAGCATCAAAGGCATCTTTGTAAGTTACAATATTTTAGCAAAAATAAATTTAAATTGTTCTGAATGCTACTGAAATAACAAACTGGGTCTATCCATCTGGAATTCATTTTACTTCATATTACAGTCTTTGTGTCACTGCTGTCCAATTTGACATCGAAAAGCACAAAAAATAACATTGACATAAGGATATAGTTATGTTTATACATACAGAAGCAGATTTTTTTGCTGTTATTTTCAGAGTAGTATCCTTAGAGTTGGCACCCTCAACTGGCTTTCAGAGAAAAATATCTGTAGCAGGCATGTCAAAATGCAGCAGCAAACCACCATGAAATGAAAAAGCTGTCAGTTCAGCTACTGTTCTTAGTCAAGTACTTCCATTGTACCCAATGAGAGGCTGGGAGGCTGCAACTGGGAGACACGCTTTCTCAGACATGCTTTGAGCAAAAAGGTAGAATATACATCTGCTGGCTGCATGAATACTTTTTTTTCTTAGGGCAGTAGGGTCTTTTTTCTTTAATATGCTTAGTCTGTCTCCATCAAAGCAGAATAAAATCCATCTTTTCTTTTTATTTCCTGAAGCCACATTCAATACACTTATATAATATATATTTTTTAAAGCATCTAGGAACCTTAACCTTCACAGTGGCTGCAGCTGTGAGATCTTTAAGTGTCTGAAAGAAAGAGTATAAAGGAGAATGCAATTAGATCATTATTCAGTAAGGATTGCGCAGAACTTGGAGATGATCTAAGAGTAACCCAAAGTTAAATGAAAACTTGCGTTCAATAAGGGTACTAATATCAAATATGGGAATAAAAAATTATTAATAACAGTAGACTTATACAAGCAAAGTATCTTCATTTGATTTAGAAAGAAAAAAACAATAAGGAGTTTGATAACCTCAACTCAGAAAACACAACTTTCTTTAACCCAAACTATAGGCTTATACAGCTACCTAAAAATATGTCTAAAAGAGAGAAAATAGGTATCTCATTTAATTCAGAATAAGTCTGTTTATATATAGGCTTGAAGTCATTTACTCTTCACATGTGCTTATGTCTTCCTACTGATTATTTAAAACCTAAAAGGCTACTTTACACGAGATGCCTATGTTATGTTTGGTAAATTTAGGTGGAGTGTCTTTGCGACTTAGAAAAAGAACAGTCCTTAAAATATGGAATTAAATCAACAGTGAAATGACTCTGAAGACAGGTTCATCAAAGATAAATGCACTTACTTGTACTAATTTGTTGTTATTCATTTCTTCAGACAGATGAAATGTTGTAGAGCAAATGTGACTGGACTTCAGTAAAATATTTAACAAGTGCTATAAGATGCTATTAGTCAGTTAAAGAGTTAGGGCTGGACAGGTAATTAGCACACACCTTATAAAATAAATAAAGAAAGGAGAGAGCTGTGCTTGAAGAAGAGCTTTTTTTAGAATTCCAGAAGAGTTATTCATGGAATGTATCTTATTTAATAGACGACTCATTTATGGGCTTGGCATAAAAACAAGCAGCGTGTGAATGAAATAATCAGATAATGCACAAATTTAAGGGTGACCTTAAGAAAAAAGTCTTAGACTGAAATAAATTGGTTTAAATTATAATAGTACTGAATGCTTTATTTGTGGACAGAAAGTTGTGAACGATAACAAATGACTGTTAAAAGCTGCAGCCAAGATTTTTAGGACCCACTGGAAAGGAGAAAATGGAAGTCTAAGGGCTGATCCCAGAGAAATTGTTAGCTAGATAGCTGAATTGGCCATGGAAAAAAAGGCTCCTAAAATCTGTTAAGAAAAGTATTTACAATAGAATTGGGAAATACTAGTATATGAGATGTGGGTAAGACTGAATCATAAAACCATGGATTCTAGGGTTCTTTGAACTGTGAAATACTGTTACAGAAAACATGAGTAATACTGTTAACAGATGTCAGCCCAGTGTCAGTGAGGATGCTGAGCCCTACTTCCCATATTGAGTGCTAAGAAAAGCTTCATTATTACCTACTAGGACCATGGACTGGGACTCCAAGTGAAAAGGTAGAAATTTTGTGCAGCTTTGTAAAACTCCTCTAGCTTCCTCTTTCTGATACCAGAACCCACAGCAAAGCTCTGTGAACACATGGTGCCCCTGCTGCAGTTCAAGAGCCAGAGTTACTGACATTTACTCACGAAAAAACTTAAAGCAGCATGATCTGAAAAAAGGTCTCAGGTTGGTGGTGCATATGGCTCACAGTACAAGTGCGTGGTGCAGCATCTTCTCCTTTCCTCCCACTCATCACAGCTCATGCCATACAAAAATCCAGTTTGAATTATGTAGTAGCAAGCCAGTAGTAAGCAGCTGCAAAATGGTAAATTTAGGAATATGACCTCAGCTAAAAATGATAAGCAGCAAAAGAAAATGAACTCTGGGGGACAAAGAAGCTATTTCTGTAAAACTGTATCCAGGAATAAGGTAAGGAGAAAGTGAAATAGCAAATATATTTTACTACAAAGTTATTTTCCCCAAACAGACTTTGTGTCAGAGTTTGCCATATGACATCAGCAAGTCTTAGAAATGAAACAGCATGAACATGTCACTAAAGAGAGACCAGAAGAATATAGCCACAGTTATGCTGATAGAACGTATTTCTAAACAGTGGTTAGGTATAAACAGCAGGGAGTACACTTATATGTTTATCTAGTCTGTGAGTTACCGTGCACTAAAGATCAGCAGATGAGATAGATTCTTTCTATTATTTTCTTTTTTTTCCTTTTTTTTTTTTTTTCTCTATAGTTTTGTATTTAGTGTCATTAGCCTTTAGAGAGATTTCTTTTGTACCATTTACCTGAGTTTAATAAGTTTTAAGTCTTACATATACTTTCCTAAATATCTACAATTTCTCTTCTGCTTTATAGAATTGCATGAATGCATTCTTAAGGGCAATTTTAGTGTAAAGCAAAGGAATATGTACAGCAACCTTAGTTCAGTAGGGGTTTTCTTGGCCTTTTGTTTGCTGTCGTCGTTTAAGCCCAGGCCGTAAATCAGAACCACGTAGTCTACTCCCCCCCCCGCCCAAGAGGGATGGGGAGGAGAATAGAAAGAATGTAACTCCCTCGGGTTGAGATAAAAACAGTCCAGTAACTCAGGTATAACACAAATCACTACTGCTACCACCAATAATAATAATGATAAGAGAAATAACAAGGGAAGAGAATACGATACCACCCACCGGAAATGAGCCCGACAGAGAAAAGGGACGTGCCCTTCCGGGTAACTCCCAGTTACATCCCTGGGCATGACGTGCTGTGGTATGGAATACCTCTTTGGCTAGTTTGGGTCAGGTGTCCTGTCCCTGCTTCCTCCCGGCTTCTCCCCCTCCTTGGCAGAGCATGAGACTCACAAAGTCCTTGGTCAGGCCAAACATTCTGACCAGTAACTGAAAACATTGGCTTTATCAGTATTATTCCTGGGCTGAAAGTCAAAACCACAGCGCTACACCAGCTACTAAGAAGGAGAAAAACTGACTGCTGCTGCTGAACCCAGGACATTTGCAAAACAAAAAAAAAGTTACAAAGTTTAATACATGAAGGGTAGATGAGGATGATAACAGTAGATAGGCTGTTATCATCACAATGACAGGTAAACAACAGACCTCTACTATCTTATTTAAATTGCTAATATTGTATTTTTATGATGAATTTAATTTATATTTTTTCCTGAGGCAGTGGTTTTCAAATATATTAAAGTAAATGAGGAAACCACCAATTTCATGTTTCTAGATTATTGACACATTTTCCTGAAAGACATAATAGTTTTTTAGCCTTCTAACAAGCTCCAGTGATAAGAAAGGACTGTTACAATATATGGAGACATTTTTATTTGTTGAATTATTCTTATCATTTTTATAAAGTTACAATCCAAGAATGCTGAACCATTAAGAATATTATATTCTGTATTTAGAACTGAAGTAAATGCTACATTAACGTCTGGTCCACACAAATGTCTGTGATTATCTTCTACAAAGAAATAAAAAATTATTGAAAAAATGAAACTTGGATATGTGCTTATACCTTTATATTGGAGCTTCTTATAAACACAGAGAACATGCCCAGAGGTCATTCACAGAATTTTATATTACAAATAGTTATATTCGCAATAGAATTTAGGTGACTCAGATTAGATCAAAGTCAGGCCAGGTTGGATGAGGCCTGGGGTGACATGGTTTAATGTGGGGTGTCCCTGCCCATGGCAGGGGGGTTGGAACTAGATGATCTCAAGGTCCTTTCCAACCCTAACTATTCTATGATTCTATGAAATAAAGGAAACGATTGCCTATTTTGTATGAGTACTTTTGAAGACTTTAGTAAGATCCCAATTTCTAAACAATTCTGAAAAAATCTTACCATGCACTGTGTTTTTCAACCAAAATTGTGTTACCTATCATTGAATATAAGCATGTTGTTTATTACTTGAAATGACTTCATAGAATCATAGAGTCATAGACTCATACAATGGTTTGGGTTGGAAGGGATCTTAAAGGTAACCCAGTTCCAAGTCCCCTGACACAGGCAGGGACATGTTCCACTAGGCCAGGTTGCTCAAAGCCCCGTCCAAGCTGGCCTTAAACACTGGCGAAGATGGGACATAAGCTCATTGTTTAAGTGTTTTTTTTGGTGATGTTTGAATAATTTAATGCTTTGTGTTGATATTGCTAATGAAAATTTTGTTTTAATGGCACATTTTTCACAACACTAATAAACTATGAGGAAGTTGAATATTTTCTTAGAGACAAGTATTGAAACCTTTACAGCTGGAAGTGTGGTGGGAATATTTGTACCTTATTAATAGTTAAAAATATTAAAGAAAATAACATCTTAGACCTGCTATTAAGCCCATATTAATAAATTCTCATTTAAGAATAATAATGGCTTTTTATTTTTCCAAATCTTATCTGAATATATTTAAATGTGATCTAGTTATCAAGGACCTAAATAAATATAAAACTTAACAGAGAGTTGGGAAAGATTTTATATTTTCAAATATTATAAGCAATTGAATATGAAAATGAATATACAGTAATGTTTGGAATTATATCCACATATAAAACAGAAACACATCAAAAGGATTATATGCTTCTGCCAACCTTCAGGACTGAATGTTTTACTTATACAACTGAATATACTGATAGAATTAGTTGTGATCTATTAGTACTCTTGACATTAGTACTTCTGAATGATAATAGCAATCAATTTTCATGCTTTGAGATGTGTATTATACTCTGGAAAACTCTGAGGGATTGCATGTACTATGTCACCTGGTCAGTATTAGAATTATTCATAGTTCCAGGTTTTTTGCAAGGGTCAGCAGAAAAATGTCATTCAAGATAAACAAATTATTTAACTTAAAACTAATCCTGCATTTGCTTTTTAGTACCAGAGAAATATTTCAGAACAACTAGCTAATGGATTTAAGGCAGTGGAAAACATATCTGTAACCCTCTTGTGGGGCTAATTAATTCCTTCATGTTACTTTGATGTGGTTTTGTAGTCTAGATTGTTTAATATTGGATTATGCAATTCATCATGTCTACATTATAGAGTGGAAAATATAGCACTATGCCTACAGCAAAAAGTGAGCGAAGTTATACTGGCATGACAAGGTTGATCCTGTAGTGCACTCAAGATTATTATTAATTTCGTCAGTTAAAAAGGTTGGCTTTTGCAAACAAGATGGTGACTTACCACATAGCTGAAGTGAGAAGACAAACGTCAGCAGAGGCATATTAAACTATTTCATGTTTCAGTTGAGTAAGAGGTTAGCAGAGTTATACTATTATGGTTTATAATATAGGTAATATACACAAGAAAGGAAAAAGCTTGACATTCTAAATAATGTATTCATAATCGCAGCAATTATTTTTAGATTACTCCTTAAGGAGACATAGCATGCAGCTCCCTCCTTACGCTGAGTAGTATATCTAAAGATGTACTCTAAGAAGGAATCCTCATGTTGGGGCCACATAACCCTAGCAGTTCTGAATGTGTGGGGCGCTGGTGACAGAAGGAAAAAACAATGAAGCAAAATTCTGTTCTTGGCTCCAGAACAAGTCACAGTTGCTAAGTTACTTATGAAAAATATCATATTTTTCATGTAACTGTACTGTTTTCCCTACGGACCAGAGTTTGTGCCTGCATACAATATCATATGCTTTATGAATATGCACCTACTGTTGAAAACAGCACTAGGAGATTATGCTAGGTAAAAGTGACCTGTCTTCCATCATTTGAAGCAACTATTTCATATATCATTGCTGTGAACTAGCCTGTTTTGTTATATCCTGTATCATGTTTCCCATGATACAGATTTCTTGGGGCCTGGACATGCCTTTATAATGAGATATGGATTAACACAAATAAAAGAAATTTCTTAATTTTGCATTCCGTACTCAAGTGCTTCCTGGATTAAATATTATTATTACTGAGCTATGTGGTCAGCTTACGTACGTCAAAGCAGCTTCTAACCGTATTTTAACTAACATATTACAGATACGCTTTACTAAAGCTGTTGTTGATGGTAACTGAAGTTATCTCTACTCATTAACATTACTGTGGTAACATTACTGTGGTAACATTACATGTGCTCGTTATTGCCCCTTGGCTAAGTTGTAACAATGTTTACCTACTATTTCTTCAAAATCAGAGGCAAAGAACTGGGCCTTTTGTTGGACACTTGTGAGATGCTTGGGACAACAGGAACTCTTCTTAGCTCTCTCACTTCTGTTGCAGTGTATCAGTTAAATAATAATTATATTCTGGAATAGAAGAGATATGCAATAAAAGAAGAATTTATCCAAATTAAAACAAACCTAGCAGGTGTAGATTTAGCAAAGGTTACATATAATTTTCAGCAGCAAATCCAGAACACTGAAGCACTGACCTATGATTATCCCTGGTATTTAAATTTTTGATGTTGTTCTTGGCAACCGTGAAAACTAGCATTCTTCCAAATAATATTTGGGCATGGTTCAGGAGACAGTAAAAGGACCATTCTATACAGGGGAGGTGGATGACATTATGTTGCTTGGATATGAAGACAATGGAACAACTTAGCTGTATGGATGCATGCCATGTGGCCTTTGAGCCATAAAATGGTTTTATTTAGTAATGCTTATGCAGCCAAGGAAACCATAGTCTTTTGCACTACTAGGGCCTACTACAGCATTAATACTTTTCAAATAGAATAAGTGGCCACGATTTCACAGCTGTCCAGGTTATAATTGCATTAGCTACAACTCTTTGTTATTGATGTTATTTGTTGTCTTATTTGAGAACAAAAAAAACCAATTTAGATAATGCTGACAAGTACCAAATATAATTAACTAGTTTTCTTCTGTAATGACTCCTAATACAGAGCTGTTCACTATGTTCACTCTTTAGTACAAATGAATTTTAATTCAGCCTCTGAAAGCTATGTCTTGGTTTGTTCTTTTACATTTCATAATTGAATTAATGGAATGCAGAATAGAGAAAACATTATTCAGAATGACTTTCCTTCATAAATTTTTATTAAATATCATATTGTTTTTTATCAAACTCGTCCTTGCAATTAATTATGCTATAGTATTCTGCATTCATCATCATGCAACTGAAATAACACCAATTTTGAGCTTTGTGATCACATGAAAACTTTTGCCAAGCTGACATTCTGGCTACTTCACAAAAATGCATAAAGTCCAAAAACAATGTGTAAAAGAGATATAAAATAAAGCTCTTTTATGGTATATAGTCAAGTTTGATTAATCTGTGCACTCATAGTATCTTGACATTTATAGCTATTTACTTCATTTATGACAATTTTTCTTATAGCATTTATATGCAAAAAGGAATTAATCATCCTCCCAGTTAGTCATCTTTTTTGTCATTTACCCACCAAAAAGTCTTGGCTTTCCAGGGAGTGTTTCCAATAAACACTCTTGCTGCCATAATATTTGGTTTCTTCACCACACACTCATTTTTCATCTCTCTTGTTAAAACTATTTTTTGTTCTAAAGCTTCTATGGACTGTAACGTTAATAAACTATTTGAACAGAAAAAGCTCTTGGTAGCCTATTTTGCATTTCATATGTAACAAAAACAATTTCAATTTGAGTTGACATATATGCACTAACAGTGTTTTGCAACTGAAGAAAATAAAAACAAGCATCAGCAGTGTTGGAATCCTATACTTGTGTTTGACATACAACTTCAGTGTTAAGTGTGGCGAGTATACGCCTGGAAGCAAGAAAGAGTAAAAAGAAATTAGTTAAACTACAAAAAATGAAAGGATCCACTTACACAGAAGCCAAATGGTCACTTTTAAGCTATTATTTTACTTCTTCATTCTTCATGTGGATAATCTCACAGAGAAGTGCAAAGAGGCAAAAGAACCTGTAAAGGCCTGTGACCACCTCTGTGGCTCTCACCAAGGCTTCTTCAACATTTGACTCTGCATCTATTCCAGCATTGTGATTTATGGTCTTTGCACACTAACAACTATCTCTGGCGTTGGCACACATGGTAGAACAAAGAGAAGCTGCTGCATGGTGTGCAGTGGGCCACATTCATACAATGAAAGAAAAAGGACTGAAAATTTTTCAAAATCTATTACAATACTGAACTGATAATATTAATGCTTCTCACTAACAATTTCAGAGTGACAGATCTTTGCAGGAACCATAAGCAAATTAACTGTTAGTTTTAAGTTTCATGAGAAAAGACATAAAACACTTCGGTGTTGTGGGGGATCAACAAAGTATTTGTATCTATCAAGTAAGCTCATTAAACATCTGCCACTGAATCTGTCTCTTAAAATGTACCATCCTATCTGTAAATGTGGATGCTTGTTAGTAATAGCAATTATTGCTCACAGCACTAATAATTGATGCTTTCCCAGTAGCCAGTTCATGTTCTTTTCATGACTTAAAAAGTTCTAGTCTCAGTCATCTTCTTCTTGCCTTATTCCCCTTGATTTTTCAAAGGCAAGTTCCCTCTCTCTGCCTTGAAGCTCAGAGGCTTATATCTTTTGAACCTGTAGGTGAATAAAATACCTGGCAAGCAACCTGCCAGCCGTCAATCAGCTTCCAATTTCAAGGCAGACTTTTAAGTAAGCTGGGCTACTTTTCAGAGTTTAACTCACCAAGTCTACCCATCAGATTCCTATGTGCTAAGCACTGTGTAGACCTGTGCAATTATCTAGCATAGCAATCCCATTGTTGCATTGTAATTAATTGATTTTTGGAGCAGTTCTGATGGTGCCCATTTAACATGTTTGTTCTACTTAATATGTCTTAAATAAATATTACAAAATCTCTTTTTCCTTTTTAATCCTTTTTCCTTGGGTAAGTCAGCACAAAACCAGAGATTCTCAGCAGCCCTGAAAGTAAAACCTTCTACCCCTCAAGTATAGACTGAAGTGTCCAAATATGAAGATCAGTTTTAAAATGCTGGGTTTATTCATACTCTGGAATGCAGCTCAGGTGCCACTGTCCACACCATTAGGAGCTATATCGTTCCCTGTGCACACATAATTGAACAAACCCAAATAAAGTCCTTATTGACAGTAACAGACAAGAGACCTTGCTGAAGTCATGGCAGTGCATATTTTAATGCCATCATTGCATTTTAATTGAAATTGGTCTCCCTTGAACATACCACACTTAACCTCTAGGTACAATGCAGTGTACAAGAGTTTTGAGATTGTTGCACATTAAAGGTGTGTAGCTAGGCATGACGCCAAAGCTAAGAGCTTCTAGCTTCTGTGGAGAGGAATATCCTCCACAGAATGCAAATATTTATAGCCAGAAGGTACCCTTAGTAGCAAGTGACTCAACTTTCAACAATCTCGAACCCTTCAGAAGAAGGAAGTAGATCATTTTATGTTAATGAATGATTAGCATTCTATTTTAATTGATTTGTATGCATGAGAAAATACATAAGCACTCTAGTACCACCGTCTTTTCTTGTTTATAAATTATTAAAGAGCATTAAAATGATACTTACAAATCCTTAAGCTTGATGAGGATTTGCTATTAGCTAGCTTATTATCTAAAAAACTATAGATCTGTTTACTGTTCACCATTCGCTATTATAAAAAGAAAATCCCAGTTTCCACACTTGTTACCTATGGTAGAAACAGGAGAAAAATGTGCTTTCTCACAACAGTTAAAAGAAAATATTTTTAGATTGAAGTTTGTCAGTCATCAACAAGCTTCCAGATGTCTCCAGCCTTTTGTTTGTGAGTTTTGCTTCTGTTAGAAACTACACATAATTTTAGAAGGTCAGTTGCTTATGTCAAAATTATTTTATGAAAGAATAAAAGCTAATATAATGTGTAACTAAGCACCACCTAACCTAGTCAAATGTATGTGTCAAATCATGGGGTCAGCTTAAAAAACAGAAGCACTGACATAAAAGTATTTAAAAGATAATGAAATAAATGAAATTAAATTAAATTGGATTGTTTATTTTTCAATTATTTTTTTTGCCTTCAGGGTCTTCATGGTTCTGTCACATGTTCAGCATCCACAATCCCAAGAGAAACTTGCAGTTTAGAAACATTAACTTCTTACGTACACTCAAAACTCCAGTCATAAGAACTTTTCAAAAAGTCTTTGCTGCAACAGTCACATTAAAATGATTAAAGCTGACAATGTTGTGAAACGGATTATAAATTGAGTATAGCAACATATTGCACCTGTGTTGGCAATTTTAGCCTATGTGAGAACAGCAACCCTTAAGATTCTCCTAAAGTTAAGTTCATGAAATTAGAAAGATCCAGTTTTGTGGAAAATAATAAGACAGCCTTCAGGTCACTTAACAGATTGTCACCAAGCTCTGGTTAAAGAAATATAGGAAACATAAATAGTTTCTTAAAAAGTTTCAGTATGTCACCAAGCTCTGGTTAAAGAAATATAGGAAACATAAATAGTTTCTTAAAAAGTTTCAGTACACTTTTTTCCCTAATTCAGGATTTTTTATGTTATAAATATTCCTTTAGCTCTTTCTAAAAATTAAAAGGTAAGCATCCTATAATCGTTTAGTTGTTAGAAGAACAGCTGCAAAACAACGAAAGTATTCTGATTTGAAGAGAAACCAAAGTATTGACAGGTCAAATATATTATTTTTCTAATCCATATGTGTTAGAGTTGTATCGAAACAACATGAAGTATAACACTGAAATGATGTTACACCCTGAGTCAATGTACTGCTATGCATTAATATAAATATTTAAGTTAATTCTCTGACTAAAAATACTTCAACAAATGAAAAATATTTTTGAATATTGGTACACTTCTCTGCATCTTTCTTGCACTTAATGTCTGGTTCCTCAATTTATTAGAGGTATTTAATAGGAGTGAGGGTAAGGATAAGTGAAAAACAATTTTATCATTGCAGAAAAAGAATTTCACAGTACTGGTGATGGTGCTATTCAACTAATGTTTCTATTAAATCATTATTTAAATTTGTAAGATATTGTTCATAATTAGCAACACAAGAAAAATCCCAGAAATCTACAATAGAAAAGCCTTCCAATTAATAAGACAAAAGCAGACTTTGTCTTCCTCTTTGTTCTTTATGTCATTTCTAATAAAGATTGGATAATAGAAATTCACGCTAAAGCTAATCTTTTCTTTACAATAAAAATGCTCTATAATATAGGAAAAATTATGAATTTTTTTGCTCTGGCTGTTTTTTAATCAAAGGGCATATCAGTTACTGTATATTACTGCAACATTCCAAACATTAAATTAAATTATAGACAATAGAATCAAGTACAGTTTACATCTGTGGGTCATTAAAGAATGAGGCACGTTCAGCACTTTATTTATTCCCAGTAGAAATATCCCTGCTGAAATAATGATTTTAAAACATTCTTTCCTACCAGATTTGGCTGTTTCAAACGCATTCCTCAGGCAATATACATATTTAGCTTTTAAATGTGACATGTAGAAATCAACCTTGATTTTCCTGGATGGCTTGACTTTCTTTAGTTGTGCTATGGTTTAGGTAACCTTATCACTCCCAGGTTTCAACCCTGCTACTGGATCTATACAAACAGCCTGAAGAATGCTTACTCAACAGGGTTACAAAAAGCACCATAGGTCCACCTGTGTTAATACATTTTGAAGTCTTCTGCCACTTACTGCACATGATTAATGTGTAAGGAGAGGGCACATACTGTGGAGACTGAACCTGCAATCTTCAGTCTAGACACATGGATCTGTAGAATCTGAAATGAAAATTGCACTGGTAGTTCACTGTCAATAGAGCTCACTGCAGTCATAAAAGAAAGGGATACAAATACTATAGTAGGCTTGGGTGCACATTTTTTAATTTATCTTAAAATTAGAATCATAGAATCATAGAATAGTTAGGGTTGGAAAGGACCTTAAGATCATCAAGTTCCAACCCCCCTGCCATGGGCAGGGACACCCCACACTAAACCATGTCACCCAAGCCCTCATCCAACCTGGCCTTGAACACCACCAGGGATGGAGCATTCACAACCTCCCTGGGCAACCCATTCCAGTGCCTCACCACCCTCACAGTAAAGAATTTCTTCCTTAGATCCAATCTAAACTTCCCCTGTTTAAGTTTGAACCCGTTACCCCTTGTCCTGTCACTATAGTCCCTGATGAAGAGTCCCTCCCCAGCATCCTTGTAGGCCCCCTTCAGATACTGGAAGGCTGCTATGAGGTCTCCACGCAGCCTTCTCTTCTCCAGGCTGAACAGCCCCAACTTTCTCAGCCTGTCTTCATAGGGGAGGTGCTCCACTTCCCTGATCATCCTTGTGGCCCTCCTCTGGACTTGTTTCAACGGTTCCATGCCCTTTTTATGTTGAGGACACCAGAACTGCACACAATACTCCAAATGAGGTCTCCCGAGAGCAGAGGAGAGGGGCAGGATCACATCCTTCGACCTGCTGGTCACGCTTCTCTTGATGCAGCCCAGGATACGGTTGGCTTTCTGGGTTGCGAGCGCACACTGAAGCCGGCTCATGTTCATTTTCTCATTGACCAACACCCCCAAGTCCTTCTCTGCAGGGCTGCTCTGAATGTCTTCTTTGCCTAACCTGTTGCTGTGCCTGGGATTGCTCCGACCCAGGTGTAGGACCTTGCACTTGGCATGGTTAAACTTCATCAGGTTGCCATCAGCCCACCTCACAAGCGTGTCAAGGTCCCTCTGGATGGCATCCCTTCCCTCCGGCGTATCAACCGAACCACACAGCTTGGTGTTATCGGCAAACTTGCTGAGGGTGCACTCAATCCCACTGTCCATTTCACCGACAAAGATGTTGAACAAGACCGGTCCCAACACCAATCCCTGAGGGACACCACTCGTTACCGATCTCCAGCCGGACATTGAGCCATTGACCACAACTCCTTACGTGCGGCCATCCAGCCAGTTCTTTATCCACTGACTGGTCCACCCATCAAATTGATGTCTCTCCAATTTAGACACAAGGATGTCGTGTGGGACAGTGTCGAACGCTTTGCACAAATCCAGGCAGATGACGTCAACTGCTCTGTCCCTGGCCTTCAGTTTTGTAGCCCCATCATAGAAGGCCACCAAATTGGTCAGGCAGGATTTCCCCTTAGTGAAGCCATGCTGGCTGTCACCAACCACCTCCTTGTTTTTCATGTGCCTTAGCATGCCTTCCAGGAGAATCTGCTCCAAGAGTTTGCCAGGCAGAGAGGTGAGACTGACTGGTCTGGAATTCCCCGGGTCATCCATTTTCCCCTTCTTGAAAATGGGGGTTATATTCCCCTTCTTCCAGTCATCGGGAACTTCACCTGACTGCCATGATTTTTCAAATATGATGGCCAGTGGCTTAGCAACTTCATCCGCCAGCTCCTTCAGGACCCGCAAATGGATGTCGTCAGGTCCCATAGACTTGTGTACGTTTAGGTTTTTAAGATGGTCTCGAACCAGATCCTCTCCTGCAGTGGGCCTAGGGTCTTCATTCTCACAGTCCCTGCGTCCGCCTTCCAAGACTTGGGTGGTGCGGTCAAAGCCTTTGCCAGTGAAGACTGAGGCAAAGAAGTCATTAAGAACCACAGCCTTCTCCAAATCCATGGTAGCCAGTTCTCCTGATAGCTTCTGGAGGGGGCCTACGTTGTCCCTAGTCTGTCTTTTACTCGCTACGTATCTATAGAATCCCTTCCTGTTATCCTTAACATCCCTTGCCAAGTTCAATTCTAACTGGGCCTTAGCCTTCCTCACCTGGTCCCTAGCTTCCTGGGCAGCATCCCCGTAGTCTTCCCAGGCCACCTGTCCCTGCTTCCACCTTCTATAAGCCTCTTTTTTCCTTTGAATTTTCCTGAGGAGCTCCTTATCCATCCAAGGAGGTCTCCTGGCCCTCCTGCTGCACTTCCTTCTAGTTGGGATGCAGCACTCCTGAGCTTGGAGCAGGTGATCCTGGAATAACAACCAGCAGTCTTGGGCCCCCCCGCCCTCTAGGGCCGTATCCCATGGAACCTTACTAAGCAGGCTCCTGAAGAGGCCAAAGTCTGCTCTCGTGAAGTCCAGGGCAGTGAGCTTGCTGCACGCTTTTCTCACTGTCCCAGGGATCTCGAATTCGACCATCTCGTGGTCACTGCAAACAAGGCTGCCCTGGAGTGTCACATTTCCAACCAGCCCTTCCCTGTTGGTGAGCACGAGGTCAAGCATGGCAACTCTCCTTGTCGGCTCCTCTATTACTTGAAGAAGGAAGTTGTCTTCCACACAATCGAGGAACCTCCTGGATTGCTTGTGCTGGGCCGTACCTTCACTCCAACAGATGTCAGGGTGGTTGAAGTCTCCCATGAGAACAAGGGCCTGTGAGCGTGAAGCTGTTCCTATCTGCCTATAGAGCACTTCATCCACAGATTCCTCTTGATCAGGCGGTCTGTAACAGATCCCCACAGTAATGTCCCCCATAGCTGTTCTCCCTTTAACCCTGACCCACAAACTCTCTGTCGACTGCTCACCCATCCCCACACAGAGTTCCATACTCTCCAGCCTATCCCTAACATAAATAGCAACTCCTCCTCCCCACCTGCCAGGCCTGTCTTTTCTAAAGAGCCTGTAACCTTCCATTCCAACACTCCAGTCATAGAAGCCATCCCACCATGTTTCTATGATGCCTACTATATCATACCCCCTTAGTCGTGCACACATCTCTAATTCCTCTTGTTTGTTCCCCATGCTACGGGTGTTTGTACAGAGGCATCTGAGCCGAGCTCCAAATGAAGCCGGCTCATTGGCTGGAGTGGCTGGAATATCTCTGCATCGCTCCGAGCATTTATTATAGGTGCTGGCAACTGACTGGGTGTGTTGGGATGAAACAATGCTCCCCACCCCCAACACATCTAGTTTAAAGAAACCTTGACCAGCCTGGCAAGCCTCCTACCAAAACCTCTTTTCTTCTTCTTTGCCAGACCAGCTCCACCAGCCCCCAGTAGACCTGGCCTACTAACTTGGGCCCCATGTTCAAGACACCCAAACCCCGGACTATGACACCACCCTTTTAACCATTTATTAACTTGGCCAATCCTCCTAGTTTTTTTAAGGTCTCCCCCTGTATCCTGGAGAATTGATGAAAAGACAATCTGAGCTCCAGAGCCCCTAACCACCTCTCCCAGGGCTCCGTAGTCCTTCTTTATGTTCTCCAGCCTACTGTTATCAACATCACTAGCACAAATATTTTGGATTTTAATAGTAAACATCATATCTTATTGTCCCTAACACTGGAAAATTATTCTTGTAATTTAGATCAGAAGACTGTATATATAAATCAGGAACAGAAATATAGTGTATCAAGAGCCAGATTCTACACAGGTATAAATAAGTGAAACTTATATGCCAGTGGAAATAGGCTAACAGAACTAAGCTTCAATCCTACATGACTGTCCCTCAGGATCTGTTTCAACAGTGCAAAACTACTTGCAATTTATAATGCTATCTTTTGTGTAATGTTCATGCCATTTTCTTTGGCTGCTATAGTTTTTTAATGCTTGGAGACACTGAGGCTGAATGGCACAACTGAAACCAAATCCATCCATTTCAGCACTTGTTAGGCTATGCTCAAACCACATATATTTCCATTCCTGTTTTCCAAAAAAAAGCTTGTTGGATCTCAAGAAAAAAGAAATCCAATACCTGCATAGAGTTTGTAGCTTGATGTGAAGTTCAATGTTTATAGCTGTATGTGGATTCCTGTGACTAGAAGCCCAAATTGGGTGTTATTGGAGGACAAACGAAGGTGATTAAGCATAAATTAATCCAAATTCCCTAGAAATTTTGTGTAATTAAACTTCTAAATATTTACAGTAATATTCTGGAGACTTGTTCTACTAGTTTTTTTCATTTAAAGATATAACAATGACATAAGAATGTAAAAAGGAGGTAGGGTAAATATTTGACATGAAGGGATTCCTTCAGTGGTTTTTTGTTTGTACAACTTACTTGAAGCAGAGGATGATATTTCAAAACTCATAATTCATGTTAAAAGCCTGATGCTTACATTTTTGGTATAAATGCAAGAACAGGGGCACCTGGACTCACTAGAACCCATAGTTGCCTTGGCAGTGTCAAGGCATCTCTGCAAAGAGGACAGATTTCAGCAGAGACAACAGCTATATTGCTGCCTTTCTATAGCAGGACATATAAATCCTTATCATAGAAAACCACCAACAGATGAAAAATAAATTAATAAATAAATAAATAAAATAAAACAGTGAAAAATAAATTCTTCTAAAGGACTTGCATTCTGATCTTTATAAACTTTTTAAGAAGAGCAGGAAAGAAAATAGTGCAAGTTCCACTGAGCTGTAAATTACCAAAAGGAAAATTCTATAGGGAAGAAATTGTAATTGTTCTCAATAGCTATTTAGCATTGTTTACAGCTATTCAGATAATGTTAGTGGCAATGGACTAAAACACACAGAAAATAGTTATTGCCAAGTGGCATTAATAACAGCACCAGGCTAGACATGCATAGAAAATGTTTAGATATAAATTAGCTCTGTGAAAATTTTTAGATATTATCTATATTTTCTGTAGTGAAACTAGTTTCAAAGAGCAAAAAGAAAGAAAGAAGTTGCAGAAAAAGTAACCCTTACAGATGGACTGCCACTTTCTTTTATGAAATTTACATTTGACCCATAATCTTTTGAAAACGCAGATCCTCATTATATCTATTGTATTTGCACCTTTATTATTAAGTTGTTGGTAACACCTTTATTAGCATAATTTGAGATAGCAAGCAGCCTTGCTTATAAAATGAAACTTTGGAATTTATGAAATAAGTTAAACTTTTTAGCATATGAAATAATATTTTATGTATGCATATAAACATACAAAACACATGCACACAAACCCACATTCTGTGGGTTTCAGAATATTTTCCTCAGACGCCTGTACTCCAAAGAAGATAGATGCAAATATTCTGCATATATCTGGATAATATATCAATATATCTGGACATCCATAAATCCATGGGTCCAGATGGGATGCACCCGCGGGTGCTGAGGGGACTGGCAAAAGTCATTGCTAAACCACTCTCCATCATCTTTACCAAGTCTTGGGAAACAGGAGAGGTGCCTGAGGACTGGAGGAAAGCAAATGTCACTCCAGTCTTCAAAAAGGGCAAGAAGGAGGACCCGGGTAACTATAGACCAGTCAGCCTCACCTCCATCCCTGGGAAAGTGATGAAGCACCTTATCCTTGATGCCATCTTAAGGCATGTCAAGGATAAGAGGGTTATGAGGGGCAGTCAACATGGCTTTACCAAGGGGAAGTCATGCTTGACCAACCTCCTAGCCTTTTATGAGGAAATAACATGGTGGATGGATGATGGCAGAGCGGTGGATGTGGTCTACCTTGACTTCAGCAAAGCATTTGACACAGTCTCCCACAGCATCCTCATAGCTAAATTGAGGAAGTGTGGCCTGGATGATCAGGTAGTGAGGTGGACTGCAAACTGGCTGAAGGACAGAAGCCAGAGAGTTGTAGTCTATGGGGCGGAGTCTAGTTGGAGGCCTGTATCTAGTGGAATGCCTCAAGGGTCAGTATTGGGACCAGTATTATTTAATATATTCATCAATGATTTAGATGAGGGAATTGAGTGTACTATCAGCAAGTTTGCTGATGACACTAAGCTGGGAGGAGTGGCTGACACGCCAGAAGGCTGTGCTGCCATCCAGCATGACCTGGACAGGCTGGAGAGTTGGGCAGGGAGTAACTTGATGAAATATAACAAGAGAAAGAGTAGAGTCCTGCATCTGGGCAGGAACAACCCCAGGTTCCAGTATAGGTTGGGGAACGACCTGTTAGAGAGTAGTGTAGGGGAGAGGGACCTGGGGGTCCTAGTGGACGGCAGGATGACCATGAGCCAACACTGTGCCCTTGTGGCCAAGAAGGCCAATGGCATCCTGGGGTGTATTAGCAGGGGGGTGGTCAGAAGGTCGAGAGAGGTCCTCCTTTCCCTCTACTCTGCCCTGGTGAGACCGCATCTGGAATATTGTGTCCAGTTCTGGACCCCTCAGTTCAAGAAGGACAGGGACCTGCTGGAGAGAGTCCAGCGCAGGGCAACTAAGATGATTAAGGAAGTGGAGCATCTCCCTTATGAGGAAAGGCTGAGGGAGCTGGGTCTCTATAGTTTGGAGGAGACTGAGGGGTGACCTTATTAGTGTATATAAATATATAAAGGGGGAGTGTCACGAGGATGGAGCCAGGCTCTTCTCAGTGGCAAACAATGATAGGACAAGGGGTAATGGGTACAAACTGGAACACAAGAGGTTCCACTTAAACTTGAGAAGAAACTTCTTCTCAGTGAGGGTGACGGAACACTGGAACAGGCTGCCCAGGGGGGTTGTGGAGTCTCCTTCTCTGGAGACATTCAAAACCCGCCTGGACACATTCTTGTGTAACCTTATCTAGGTGTTCCTGCTCTGGCAGGGGGATTGGACTAGATGATCTTTTGAGGTCCCTTCCAATCTCTAACATACTGTGATACTGTGATACTGTGATTCTCTTTTATCCTACCGTTACATAGAAATATTTTATTTGGAAAAATGACACATCCAACTAATGATCTGGTATAAATATCCTGCTCATGTAGAAAACTGTGTTTTTTAGTGTAAATTGTATTATGGAAAATGAAGATGGGGAAATAATCTGGAAGATAGCTATTGCTTTTCCAACTAGTGTTTGGCTATTAACTAAAGTAGATTGTCAAATGCATCTTCTCATCTTTATTTAATTGGCTCATCTAATAGCAGTTATAGTGCTTGCTTTTGCAGATTATTCCAAAGCTAATAGATTTAACTGTCACATTATTTCTATCCCTATTGTTAATGACTCAACACAATTCCTTATGTCATCCTTAAAGTGCTTGCTGTTTCTTTCATGATTTTTTATTTCTTTCAAAAATAAGTATGTATAATTGTGTTTTGCTTTAACATTTTTTTTTTCCATTGCTTCCAACAGTGGAAAATGGGAAGAAAATATTTTATACTTATCGTACCCTCAATTTGCACAAGTGTATGAGATTACAAAAGATGCAATGAAGACCATTTTGTCTGGTTTTCTTGTGATAGAAATGTGACACACATCATCATAGCTCATGCAGTCTCTTGCTGCCTGCCATCCACTGATACATAAGAGTTGTTTATGTGACTCTTAGATTGTGAAATATATCCTTCTGTTGAAATCAGAAACTGTTTATATAGATGATATTTATTTACGTGGATAAGGCTGGCATAAGTAAACAAGCTATACTGCAATTACATCTACACAAATGAGAATTTTCTAAGGTTTTTCCTGCTTTTCATTTTTCTCTATAAAGAAAGTTGTCTCACTGCCTTCAGACTAGACACCATTCTACTATATCCTACAAGGGTCAGAAAAGAATAAAATATTCCCAATTCTTTAATTCTGAAGGAGAGAAAATTCCCCTGAACTTCAGTTAAGCTTACAAAACAAGTGGCAGAACCAGGGAGGTTGTGAGTGCTCCATCCTTGGCAGTGGTCAAGGCCAGGTTGGATGAGGGCTTGAGTGGCATGGTTTAATGTGAGGTGTCCCTGCCCATGGCAGGTGGGTTGGAACTAAATGATCTTAAGGTCCTTTCCAACCCTGGCTATTCTATGATTCTATATAAGAGTAACATTTTTCCTTTCAGTATTAATGAAATATAATATAAACAATTCAATAGCTTTCAGTTAAATAATATATGTTTAGGACCTATTCATTCGTAAGTGTACTTACTTGTGACAGTTTGATAAATATATTATTCTATGACAAGCTATTTTATACAGGTCATGTTCTTTTTATATATTTTCCACTGTATCAGGAATAGAAAATTGTATCCTGATGGTGCAATGTGTGTCAGGTATTGCAAAATTAATTTGTCCTCAAATAGCCCCATGCTCAAAGTAATGTGCAGAATATAAATTTCTGTTTCTATTGTATTCTAAACAAAATCATTGCTGTCAGATTCAGTAAGATGGTACTTGGGACATAGAGTTCTAATACAATATCTTCAATTTTTTTTCATATTTATATTGAAGATAATTTGGAAGTAACCTTCCTATCTCAAAAGCCAATATTTAAAAATTTTCTTTTAAGAGGTTTCTGTATGTTGTCTTCTACATGTCTTTTTTTCTCTACATCTTTCCATCTCTACATACTACTATGAAAAATCCATAGCAGCAAAACTAATGAAATACTCTTTTTTCAAAAGCTCCCTTGATTTTAAAGGTAGCTTTATTAAAGACTAATGAAGTTTAGAGAGAAGGATGTCATATGGGACAGTGTCGAACTCTTTACACAATTCACACTAGTTACACAATCATTAATAGCTGCCTAATACTGACTTATTCTCAGGTTACACTACTTAAGATCCAACTGTTGAGGTCTACCAACTCAATGTTAAATGGCAGAAACACGTCTCTGGTTTTGACTGCTAATATTTGCAAAGTGTTATTGATTCTGAAAGGCTTC
Source organism: Psittacula echo (assembly GCF_963264785.1). Classification (NCBI taxonomy): domain Eukaryota; kingdom Metazoa; phylum Chordata; class Aves; order Psittaciformes; family Psittacidae; genus Psittacula; species Psittacula echo. Next base: position 131,940,466 of record NC_137735.1, read on the forward strand.
AAAGATGTCCCAAGTTATTCAAATAAAGCTTTTCTCTGTCTTTTTCTTCCAAGGCATTTAACTTGGCCAGCATTTCACAGATAATTAGGCAAGCTGGGTGAGAAACAGTAAAAGATAACAAAGACCCTTACAGATCGTATTTCTATGTATTGCACTTCATTACAGCGCTTAAAATTGCAAGCATTAGCAAAGAACAACCTTAGCTTAGGTATTAGAATGCATTTTGGGTTGGAATTAATCTACATTTAACTATGTATCTAGTACTTAGTAGACTTTCTTCAAATTTGGAGTATAAAAATTATTAATTTTAGATTATATGTGTTTAGATTTTTTTATAAAGAGTATTTTTAAAAGATTTTTGATTGCAATTTCTGAATGCCTCTTTCTTTTGTTCTGGTAAAAAACCCCAGCTGAATAAATATATTAAACTGCACACTCGACACTGAACAAAACAAAACCTGAATATGACATATTCCACCTACAATATAAAAGCTTGAATTCTTTATAAAAATCTGTCTCATAATAAAAACCATAATTAAAATAGAGCAAACAAACAGATCTTTGATGTATTCAGTTTTCATTATAATTTAAAAGTATTTGGTCCATATCAGGAAAAGCATGATCAAATCATGGGTACGTTAGTGATGGATAACTCAAATTAGATAGGTCTTCTGAACACACTGATGTTTAACAGCTGAATACTTGTCTCCTTTCTGTAAATTAAACCCTTCCAGAGAAGCTATTCTGTTCAATTAAATCAAGAGACTTTGGGGTAACAATGTACTCATTTCTACATAAATCCATTCACTGTTGTTCAGTCACTGTGCTTTGTAAAACTTGGGTTTATTTCAGTGTGTGAGGTGCAGTAAATCTTTTTAAACTCACCTATGGATTATCATCTCAAACTCTGCATCTGCTGTAATTGATTTGGTAGGAAAAAAGTACCTTGAAAGCTTCCTTTCATCTTTTTATTTACTTCCACCTCAATTTTCCCTCTACTTTTTGCCTTTCTTACAATGTCTCCTTTCTCCTCCATTCTGTTTTTTATCACAGTCTTGATGATTCCAGATAGCCTTATGAATACTGTCAATCACCTGTAATCTTGCCCAAGAGCATATGCCCCTGAAAAGCACATGGGATAGCTCATTTTTATCCACTTTTTCAAAGGAAATTCAATTTAACAGTCATTTTGAATAGCATAAAATCCTGACTTTAGGCATCTTCATTTGAAATGAAAGCACCAGATTCTTTTTCTGTCAAAACACTGGATCTCTGCAAAGGAAGAATTCTATCCTTCCCACACTGGTGTGGTAATAAGCATGTAGTAAGTGGTACACCTTAATAAATCAAGGCCTCAAGAGACTGGACTGTCTGTTTTTCATCAGAAGAAGGCAGTGATTATTTGAAACATATGTATCTTCTAAACTTGCATTTTATAAATCAATTCTTCCTTGTTAGCAGCATTAAGATATAAAACATAATGCAAAACATGTTCTGTGAGTGAATTTATAGAGGACATTTCTTTGTATACTTACTTCCTTAGGAACACATTGGGTGAAGCAGATAATGTGCTCAAATACTATTTCGTGGATGCCTGTGTCATCCTTAGAGTGGAACAATTTCATATTAAAAAGTTTGCAGAATCATAAAGTCATAGTATAATACAGTGGTTTAGGTTGGAAGGGTCCATAAAGATCATCTAGTTCCAGTCCCCTGCCATGGGCAGAGACACCTTCCAAGGGCAGGGACACCTTCCACGGGCAGGGACACCTTCCACTAGACCAGGTTGCTCAAAGCCCTGTCCAGCCTGGCCTTGAACACTTCCAAGGATGGGGCATCCACAGCTTTTTTGGGCAATGTGTGCCAGTGCCTCACCAGCCTCACAGAATTTCTTCTTTAATCTAAATCTACTGCCTTTCAGTTTAAAGCAATTACTCCTCGTCCTATCCCTACATGCCCCTGTAAAAAGTCCCTTCTCATTTTTCTTGTAGTCCCCTGTAGGTACTGAAGGCTGCTCTGTCTTTATGGAGCTTCTCTTCTTCAGGCTGGAAAATCTCAACTCTCTCAGCCTGTCTTCATAGGAGAGGTGCTCCAGCCCTCCGATCATCTTCATGGACTCCTCTGGCCTTGCTTTAATAGGTTCACACCTTTCTGTTGGAGGTCCTGGAGCTGGAAGTAGGACTGCAGGTGGGGTCTCACGAGAGTGGAGTAGAGAGACAGGATCACCTCCCTTGACATGCTGGTCATGCTTTTTTTGACAAAGCCCAGCATACTGTTGGTTACACGAGTAATCATCATTCTATCTTGGACTGAGACCTGGGAACTTATAACAGCAATGGTATTTTCATAAGCATTGAATACAGTTTAATGCTTTCTAACACAATGACGTATTTGAACTGCATTGCAAGAGAACACTTTGGAGATATGTGCACAGTTTCTGAGAAAAGTCACACTGGAAAGCTAAACAATAATAAGATCCAGAAGTTGGTAGGGTCACAGGTACTACTGTCAGAAAACAGCTGGCATTTCAACTACCACTGCTATTAAGCAGGTATTATAAGTGCTTTCGGCTGATTTAAAAAGAAGATTTCTTCTAAGACAGTCTGCTAATTGGCCATCATAAGCCAATATGTTTGATTAAATATCAAAAATACCAACATTTTATTGCATTTGATTGATTTTGTTTAAGCATTACTCACATTAAATTGAATATCAAATATTTTTTTCTTGGACTGGCATGGAATTCTGGAAATGTATCTTAGAATTGCAGTAAACCAAGCTTGTATGAAGATTCTGTGTGATGATTTTTAGTTTGATGTACAGTGTAGAATATTCCAGCAAGATATAGAAACATGAAATACTGTGTAAGCATACACTTTTCTAGTAGTGTGTAGGCTTCAACCATGACACATGTCAATACTATAAACCCTGGTAGATTTGTAATGGTTATATTTCTGCTGTTTAGTGACTGAAACCAGGTCAGTTATAATGGGTTTAACTACATATGTTAGTTTTCCAGCAGGGAAAAAAAGCTAAATATTTGCTAGTTGTGACAGAGTATATGTATGTCATAGTATATATGTGATATATAAAAATGTGAAATGGAAATATCAAGGATTAAGACATGATCTAACATGATTAGCTGCGTTAAAAACTTTCAAATTCCACTGAAACTTCTCTGCCAGAAGATGAGTAGAATTAGAGGAAACAAAAATGCACCCTATGATTTATTACATATCCAAGTTATAGTTTTTTTCAACTGTCTTAGAAAAAAGAGAGATGAGAGTTTTGCATTTCATGCAGATTGAAAATATTCTTGTCTCCCTGCAACTTTTAATTTCAGAAACTTTTGCCTCTGTAATTTGAGCAAAATCAGAGGGAAAGTTCTTTGAAGTTTTCACTATAATTTAAACTTCATCACTAGATCCACACATTTGGAGGAAAAGCATCAAAGAAAGTTATTCATGTACTTTGCTGCACCAAATCCCTTCATGAAGCCAATTACATTCTCCAAATATATCTAGATAGCAAAACTACCTGCTGCTAAGAGCAGAGGTTGAATCTTGTGAGAGTAGTTATGGACTAATGGGGTTTTGCTTGTCGTTACTAGACTTTGCTTTCTGTCTCCTACACTGCCAAGTTTCTGAGGCATCTGCCTGGCAGCCACACAGATAAAACCTCAAGCAGTGGGAGTTCATACTTCAGTCTTCCTCACAGGCTTTTAAGTTTACCTCCTACTGGTTCATGGTCCCCAAATAAGACACTAAAATATCTTAGGAACTCTGTTTTAAAAGTATAGTGGCAACTTTCAGCATCACTACTACCAAGATCTTTTAGTTAACTTGCACTTAATTCTGCTTTATCTCAGATTTTGTCAAGGAATTTCTGGTGATTATCAGACTATGCTGATAATCTCTGGTGAGATTCCTGTCTCCATTTCTATTGTTCAGCCAGTTCAGTTATTTGCTGTTTTACCTGAGTTAGTGTATCCTTACACTACGTGTCAATCACTATCATGACTCCATTATTATTTTTGAAGCAGTATACATGGCTGATGGCTGTGATCACAAGAAAGCAGTAAAAATTGCTAAGAAATTCTCTCATGTTCAGCAGCATAGGTGGTTTTTTCTTGGGGGGGGGTGAGTTTTGTTCTCTTTTTCTTTTTTTTTGCTGTGTAAGAAAACTTCTGCCTCCTCTTATCAATTTTATATGGAATATTGCTAGTTAGAGGTTTTAACCTTGTCAGAAAGATCCAACCACTTGTAAAATTATATTTTTGTGCTTCTGATGGATGACTCTAGGGTGCCCTTGAATAGTAATCTACCTTAAAGTACTGGTGCTTTACAACTGAAGGGTACTTGCATTGTCTGAACTTACTATTAACCTGAAGTTCATAAACTGTGTCACAGATATTTCAGGCTCTCCCCTATGTCTCCTTTTGGTTTTCTTTTTGTTTCTGTCTCTTCCTTTTTACATGGTTAACTTGTCACTTGTCAGCTGTATAGCAAACAGCTGAATTAACTAAAATTAAATAAGGCTCACCAAGTTGTTATAAAACTTATTCCACTTTAATATTTATACTACTAGACTATGCTGATAATTGGAAACATAAGATGTCATTCAGGTGTTCACATTGCCTAGACTTTATATCTGTGGCCTTTTACATTATTGATGGAGACAGAAGGCAACCCCAGTCGTTACCTCTTCCTGTAAAGCAGCACTGAACCGTCCACCTTATGTACTCAACATGTTCAAAGTGCCAGATTCATTTGTCAATGCCCTGCATCTGGAAAACATCTTTGCCGGAAGAATGTTCTCCAGCATGAAGTGGTGTGGGAGGTGAGACTATATTTCTGTAGAATTTAAAAGGGGAACAAAAATTTTTTATGGGGGCAAAAAAGGGCAAAAGCAATAGATCTGTGCAGTTGTGATGATGTAATGCTATGGAAAACAGAGCAGAGCAACAGCAGCTTTGTCATTCCCTGAGGAAAAAAAAACCCTGTAGTGATATTTATCTATATTCAAGGTTCAAAGTTTTATCTTAGTCATTATGTACCTGGCTTCTGAGAACCTGTTATAAACAAAATCTCACTGTACTCTGGCTGCTGTAAAGCACCAATTATGTTTTCCCATTTAATTTCCTAAGCATATTTTAGTTATTGGGATTTTTTATTTTAAAAATATCAATATAATATCATAAAAGGTTGATTTTTTTGTAATAGAAATTTCTGTTTTAACACAAGCTTAGAAGTTAGCAAGAATTACATACTGACGATTAAAACATTGAAGAAATCAGCTATTATGAATATAATTACCATTGCTTGACAAATGGCTAACAGAATCCATCTTGTCAAAGAGTATATAATATGAATATGCTCACCATAACAGATGTGCTACAAGAGAAACTGTATTAAGCAAGATCAGTCTGATTATTTGCCAGCAAGCTCTGGCAGACAGATAACAGACCCTTGGGTTTGTTCTTGGCATTTTAAGCAGCAAGAAGTAAGATTTCCTCTCTTATGGAGTGTAATCTGGCAGCCCAGACTTGCTGTAAGGCTTTCACAAGTAAGTGAAGTGCCATGAAGGAATACGTAAATATTGAAACAGTCTTTCCTTTGTTGAGTAAAATATTCTTTGTACTATAATGGTGTGTGTTTAGTTGTGGTGTTGAGCTTTTAGCTTATAAAAGCAAAACACTATATTACAAAAGTTGAATAACATTGCCACAAATCTGAGGATCAGTACACGAAGGCTACTTTAAGCTCTGCTTTTACCAAAAGACAGAAACAGGAAAGGTCTTTTCTTTTTTGTCCTGTCTGTTGAGCACTTATTTACAATGTATTCTCCCTAAGCAATCCATTCTTTTATTTCTTTACACAAGATCTTTATAGAGAAAGAACTTTTTGTCACAGAAAGCTATAGAAACTCATTAAAACGAAGCATTTTACTCAGCTGAAAACTTTAGTCATTCCCATGTAGGAGAGAAGCCAAGGGTTTCTGGTCCATGTGCTGAAGCAGTTTATATAGTTTATCCACTGTTTAATATAAAATGCATAGACTATTTTGGGCAGTAGAGCCAGACTTCTTTCCCAGAAAAGCAATTTAGCTACTATATTAAAGTCATGCTAGTGCTTGTTTGATCTTCCTGAAGCTTGAATATTTTGTTGCGCAGCTTCAACAGGAAATGGAAAAAGCATCCATCCTTCCTGACCAATCTAGTAGCTAATAGCTTGTGATTAAACCTCTTTATGGAAAAGGAAAGATCTGAGTTTCAATCCATTTAGAAAAGGAAATTGAACTCATGTCTGATATTTCTCAGGTGACCGATTTAGCCACTAGTATATTTCAAACAACTTTAGCAGCACTATATTTTCTCTGGCCAGGATCTAGCAATTGCAGTTGCACCTGATCTTTAAGTGAGCTGAATGTACTCAGCATAAAAGTAGCTATTAAACCATAGTACTAGATAGAAGAACAACTGCTTTTTGGGTTATGCTCAAGTTTAGGCCCTGATCTAGAAACTGGATTTTTCAAATTAAGGGTGTCAGCATGACCAGGAGTACAACTCTTGACACATTGAGGGATCTACAGTCATAGAGTGACTCTTGCGAGCATAAGCTTCTTCAAGGTAACTGGGGGTAGATTTGGGGGGAAATTGCTTTTCAGTTACTGATGGTATCTCAACACTTCAGAGTGCAACAATCAATGAACTAATAATTCACTAAATGGCTGTGCAACCCATAGCTGCAGCAGCTCAAGTCTGGAAGCAGAACAGCTGCCTTCCTGCAGTGCTACACCAAAGTCAATCAGTTCTAAAGGGGCATACCACTACATGAATGACATCTTACTGCTCCAAAACTTGGGTCACTTACAACATGGTGAGATTCATTTGCCTAGAATGACAGCCACTAGTGCCATTTAGACTCCTAGATATCCCACCCATTCTGCTGGCATTTAGATGATGCTGTATTCTATTTACCTACACTATCCTAATATCTCAGATACCCTACAATGTCCAGAAATCCTACTATCTTTCAAAGGAACTACATAACACTATTACATTTGTGTTTCAGCAACAAAATCACTCTCCATATCCTACTGCTTGGTATTTTCCAGCCCTTCCAGATATCAGGTTCATTCCTGTGCTTGTCTCTACACTCACAGCAAAAACCATGCCTGTACAGCTTTGCTGGAGGTAGTCCTAGAAATATCCCTTTTTACAAGCTTTATCTTGAAAGGTGTTTAATATTCTCAACTTTCATTTAAGCCAATAACAGTTACAGGTGTACTTTGCAGGGCTGAGTCTTACATGAGTAGCTACCAGTTTATGTGATGAGGTAGAGAACTGTTCATCATGCCTTGTGTTCTCATAGAGGGTATGTGAGTGATATCTCTGATCTAAAAGAAATACTGTCATATTTATGAAAAATTTGCCTTCAGGGCAACATGAAAATAAATCAGGGGCAGCTACCACAGTATCCTTTTGTGGGTTGTGCATAACTAGAATTTGAAACACAATGCTTTTCACTCCAATACTGACTCAAAAATAAAATACATTGGATGTTTTATATTCTTGCAACTAAAAAGTGGCTTTATTTAGGACCAAAAGAATATTTCTAGCTCTTCTTCCATTCATTTCTAATCTGATTAGAAACAAGCAATATTCTTCTGAAACAGAAATCTGCTAGATTTTTTTGGTAAGAAAAGATTGCTTTGAAAGTGCCATTTCCACATTGCTATGTAGTTCTGTACTGAGTGTACTTCTGTCCACTGGTCAGTATGCACGACTTAGACAAAAAATGCTCTTGCTCTGCTCATTATGATGTTTCTTTCTGTGACTTAGTTTTTCCTTTTGTTAAATGAGGCCAATCACACCCAGGTACAAAGTGTTTTGGTCCCTTCTGTTAAAAAATGTTACAGAAAGCCTAGATATTAACATTTTTCTCCACAACTCTTCAGTAGATTCTTTTTGAAGATCACTCAGGAAAGCCCTGAATTGTGAGATTGATGTTTTAGTATGACTCCTTTGATATAAATTTTATCATCTAGGGAAACAGCTTTCAGAAACTAATTATTTTCAGCCTCTGTGAACCTGAACCAAACCTACCTAATAAATGGAGCAAAACATATTTATCTTATTACTAAATTCCATTATCATTACACATAAAATATAAATAACAATTTAATATTAATAGAGGGTGTGGCAATTGGTTGAATTAAATTAATATCCTTATTGAATATTAGATTTGTTGCCTTGGCTCAAGATATTTCTTCTCTTTCTTATAATTTAGAATGTAAGATATCTCATGAGGTAAATTGGTCAAGCTAATACTTTTGTGGGCAAGGTAACTTCAAATTCAAATATAAAATTCAAATCTCATTTGTTTGGAGCACTTTTTTTCTCAGTGAACAAAAGGATATTGTTGATAGTGATTATGAATTTTGGTGGTTTAGTATTTGGGTACCTTATGAGGCTCAATTCTCAGCTTAAACATGCACATCAATTTCTGAAAATCACAGCATAAGAGGATGACATATATGGCATCCTAAGTGGATGTCATAATTGTAGACCTGTGCGAGGACTTAGTCTCTGACAAAGAGTAGCGGGTTAAAACTTAAACAGGAGAAGTCTAGATTGGATATAAGGAAGAAGTTCTTTACTGTAACGGTGGTGAAGCACTGGAATGGGTTGCCCAGGGAAGTTGTAAATGCTCTATGCCTGGCGGTATTCAAGGCCAGGTTGGACAGAGCCTTGAATGACATGTTTATTGTGAGATGTCCCTGCCCATGGCAGGGGGGTTGGCACTAGATGATCTTAAGGTCCTTTCCAACCCTGGCTATTCTATGATTCTATGTAGGACAAGTCCTCTTGCAGAAGACCAGCTGTGATCCCTGTGTGGCTGATAAGGTGCAGCATGGACGAATGAACATAACTGCTGGTGTGACACATGCGGAGGAGCCTCCACCCCAAACTGGATGAGGGCAATCTGCTGTCTTCAATAGCCCTGGGACTATCCCACTTCTTCCAACATCAGCTGCTGGGCCTGGGCCACATCCAAACAATTGAAAAAGTTATGCTTAGGGATAGCTGTGAGGATAAGCTAATTTAGTTTCTTTACTAAAAGTGGTTTCTTCACTATAAGAAAATTTGCTACAATAAACATAAGAACATAGTTCCTTTCCCCTAGTCCCAGCTCTGCTGTTTTGGAACACTCCTAGAGTACTGTCTGTAATTATCTCTTTTGGGGCTTCTCAACAGCAAAATGGTTTTCAGCCTCTCTGACCTGCTGCAAGCTGGGGTGTGCTCTGCACCACCTACTCCAGAGTGCAGAAAGACCTCAGTGCTTGCCTCTTCTTCCTTCCTAAGGCATAATTCCAAGTTTCTGCAACATTTCTCAAGATGAATTTCACTTCCTCTGTGGAAGTGACTTTAACCTGGGTCATTTTGCAGCTAATCCCCAACTCCCCTTATCTGATCAGCTCATTTCTGGACAAAATCTGTAATCACTTGGAAACTGGTGAATATGCATTTTGCAGATTTCATACTGTTCTCACTGAATTTAGAGACAATATTTTCAATGAACTGAGTGAAAACAGTGCTGGGCTTAAAACGAGCAACTCCACCCCCCAAAAAATTAAACCAGAACAACATTCTGTACTGTGTGTACAGTAAAAAGCTGCAGTTTGACATGCCTTAAGGAAAGACAACAAGAAAATTTCCAGTAATTTATTTCAATTTCCATCACTTCATTCATTCATTCCATTTGTAGTTAAAGTCTTAAGTGATGCTTTTTCCTTTTCAGAAAACATTAAGCAGAAAACTTATTTTCATCCCTCCCCATCTCATGATATTTTGAGCAGAAATTATGATGTCAAGATTCATACATAAACCTCCTGGAGAGCTGGCTCATTTTGAAAATTATTCCCAGGTGTTTTGTGTCTCTTTCTTACTCAAAGGTTATACAATCAGCATTTTAATGTCCTACAACTTCTTTCTAGTTCCCTAGGAGGATATGAAAATGAAGTTGTGAAAGCTAAGCTGTTTGGTATTTATCACGCACACTCTGATTGCATTTCAGAGCTCTGGGATTTAAACAGGACATCAGTCTTTCATAGCCCATTTGGATATCTTGGTCTTCATATAATGCTGCTGGATGAGTATCAAGAACGACTGTTCGTGGGAGGAAGAGACCTCTTGTATTCCCTCAGTTTGGATCGAGTCAACGACAACTACCGAGAGGTGGAGTAAAAAGCCATATATTTTAGTCACTTCATGTCATAATGTGTAGCACAGAATGTCAGAGTTTTCATGACTAAAAGGGAGATAATGGAGGTTTGGTAGGTGGTTTGTGCATGTACATTAAGGTCATGTTTATATTTGAGATAAATACACTAATTACCATTTTTTTTCCCAGTAATGACCCGTAAGGCTCACTTTAGGTGAGGAGATCTGGAGGTCATATAGCTATTTCTCACTGACTTCCAGCATGTCTATGGTTGTTTAGAGCATCTCATATGCTGTGCGTACCTGATTTCTGTATCTCTACTATATTATCAAGGAATAATTTCTCTCTGGTGTTTGTGGGGGACTTTTCCATAGCAGAAGAGAAAATCTAAAAAATCATTAATAAATACATAGATACATACGTACATACATGCATACATAAACAATCAGCATGTAAACTGCAAGAGGTTTTCAGTAGCAGCAGCTAATTTTTAGCCTTCTTTTGAACTGGATTTTGCACTGGTTCAAGCCATAAGTGCTATGAAGAAGCCTATTCAGTAGTCTGTGGGAGAAAGTTGTTTTAAGTCATAACCCTACCAGAGGTCTCAGTACATCTTAGAAAACAACTGATCTGCAGACTATCAGCTGGAGAGGCCAGAGCTAGAACCCATGTGAGTCTTGGCTTCCTTGCTGCCTTCTGCCTTTGGCAGCTGGGATTGGAAGTGTTTGGTGGCAAAGGAAGCTGGTAGAAGCATTGCTCCTGCCTCAACAATTTTGACTATGAATAAATGATGTCTTGAATTATTTCAGTGTTTTCCTTATATACTTTTGATTTTTTTTCTAATGTATTTTGATGTATTTTCATTCATTCTCAAATTAATGAATGAATATGTGAGTAATAAAATCAAGCTTCTCTGGAGAAATATATTTGTTGATATCCATACCTCACTGATGTTTCAGATTCTTTTTTTTTTTTTTGCCCCCTTGCTGTAAATGAATAACCCTATTCTCACGCCAACACTGGTCAACTTTACCATAAGCAACCTTGCTTATCTCTAAGTATAGTCAGCATGTTCCACTACTGTGAAAAGATATAATATGCTTTATCCTTTCTATAACCATTTGGGAAAGTCAATCCTAGATATGGGGAAATTAATATATTCAGGGAGGCCATTTGAGAATTTATCTGCATTTAAAAAAAATAAATAAATTAACTCCCGAAGCAGCAATATGACATATATGCTGGGCTTTGTTCCTGTACAGTGAGATATGAATTAACTCCTTTTCCATTTGATAAAAATTATTTATATCTGACAAGATATTACAGCTCAGGGATATGAAAAAATTTAGGAAGCATTTATTTCTATAAAATAAGTTTTTTCCCCCCTCTCTTCTTCCCCATTTGGCAGTAAATCTGTATGAGGAAAGATGACAGGATAGAGCACTTTGTGCTTCTGTCCAACTGCATTGTCCCATCTGGACAAACTCTTGAAGTTTGTTTCTTTCCTTCTTGTTTTTAGATGGAAGATCAGCCATTTACTCTGAAAATATACTCTCTGCCTTGAGACCTGTGTGCAGAATATGACAAATTGATGGAAGCGCTTCTTGCCTGCTTGCTTGCTTTTACGATGTGCTAAAGATGAGAAACTGGAATAAATGGAGCTTGACCTCTTATGTTTAAAAACGTGATCTCACTGGGGCTTAGCTCCCTTGAATGTCATGATCCTTTTTAATTCTCTCAATGCTCACTCAGTGAGAATCTCATTCTGTGATAGTCATAGAAAACTTGATTGTCCTACAGTGCTATCAGCAAATGCATGGAATGAGACATTTCTTTTATATGAGAGCTTAATTATTGAGATACACTGGGGGAAGTTCCTGGTATTGAAAGATTGGTTGATTTATTATTATCACAGTTCTTTCATAATCTGTCTTTAACTGTGCGTTGGTTAGCCTTTGACATTTCCTTTCAGACTGAAAACTTCAGCTTAATTAATTTAAAACACCAGTTATAATCTAGTGAAAGTATAGGAGTGGAAGCAAGTTCCTGGGTTTTATTATCCCTCTGGTAACCAGGATGAGTCATTAGCTTCAAAAGAGATATTTCATTAAGTTGGTAGTTTGGGGCAGATTCATATAGATCTTTTTATTTTTCTGTGTTCTAGAAAAGAGTGCATGTGTTTTAATTCATTGCCACTCATTTTTCCACAATTTACAATATGAATGTGCTTTCTAAAAACCAAACTAAACCCCATTCCAAATTAGAGTGTGTCCCTTCTGCTGTAAAATGGCCCATTAATTCAGTTCTAGCAAGCGTATTAAAAGTGCTCCAAAGAAAAACAGCAGTGGTGCTGAGTGGACAAAAAATGCTTTTGCATTGAGACCTATTGACTAACCGAGTAATTTAGCATTTCTAAAAAACTCGAGATGCATATAAAGCATGCATCCAATAAATCTACATTTAATAGACTATTTTTTTGCATAAGGTTCAACTCTCTTCAGCTATGAAATACAAAGCAGCACTCTGAAAGGTAGACTATAGTTTTTTCACATAAACTCTTAATTGTTTAGGTATATATCTACCAACATTATTTTAAGCATATATTACCCTGACTATTTTTCATATCCAGTAAAGAAAAGATATATAAAAAATGGAAAAAATCTGTCAGAGAAGAAAACTACTACTGTCATTCTTGCATCAGTTGGGGAATAAAGTTGAGCTCTCAGCTATGGCATAAACTTTTCATGCCATCTTGGACAGAGTCACTTCTCCATTGCATTTCCTTTACCAACTTTGCTTTTTTTTTTTTTTTTTAGTCTTTGTATCTCTCTTTTCGTATAATACACACAGAAATTTTCTTGCTTAGAGTATCTAACACATCTTTCCATAAGTTCTTTTTAAACGAAGTTACTCGTGTCTTGGTTTCTGTATGAAGAATGGCTTAACACTAACAATAGCAAGAAAGAGAGAATATGAAGTGTGGATGTCAATATTTACAGAGAATTAAAGCCATAGAAGTACTTGAAATTTGTGTATAGCCAAAGCTAGGGAGGTACCATCCACATGACCTTTGCTTTCCCTAAGATCTCACTCCCTTTGACGCCACCTTTGGAATCATACTTTACACATACTAACTTTACATATTTGGGATTTGATCCAAAGTCCTTAAGACTTGTAATGATCTAACACACTGATATAGAACTTTCTTGGAAATACGGTGCCAAATTTATTTTTAAAAGTATTGTAGTTCATTCTGATTGGTGCCAAAGCAGATCTTTGTTGACAGCCAGCTGGCAGTAGTTCATCATCACTGATCTAACAGCCCACAGAGAAGAATGACCTTTGTTTCTACTTTTTATCTCTTGGAGTGAAAATGAACTGCACTTCCTATTTGTCCACAAACTCTTTACAGATCCTCTTTCTTCCTAGCTTTTGCTTCAAATGGCTTATGAAGGCCTTGCTCTGAAAAGAAGCCCTCCTTCTTCTGTAAATAGGCTTCTGCGAACAGATTTCAATGTGTTATTTCTGATCTACTAAGAGATAGCTCTAGGTTAGGACTTATGTCTCTTCTGTAATAAACTATAGAGCCCTCATAATATGTTCTGCCTCTAGTGAAGCTAGCTGTATTTCCACTTCAGAGCTGCCTGAACACAAGACTTCAAGAACAGGGCTTGTTTGTGCTTACTTTGAGTACCATGTAGGTATATACATATATTCAAACTGAAATAAGAAGCACACAGTTTATCAGTGAATTTGATTATCCATTGGTGGTTATGTATTTGTAGATAAATATCCATGATATCCAGCCATATCCAGATATTTTTTGAAGAATTTGTGCTTCAGCCAAACACAAGTTATGTGTTAATTAAACACTATTTATTGACTTAAACCAGAGACAGGATAGTTGAATTGCTTAATTGCTCTGTCATATACTAGAGTTCAGACAAGCTGACACAGTAGTCTGTTTCAGCTTGAAGTGCTATAGAGCTCATATAATTTCTTTAAATTAGTTTTCACTAGATATGCCGTCCTGTTTTTTCAGGTTCTTGACTGAATAGGGAAGCTGTTAGACACTAATTAGTATTCCAGCTCCAATTAAACTTTTCCCCATATTTGAATTTGCTCAGTAGCTGCTGCCTGTAGTGCTGTATAATTCCATTTTTTCCCATGATGAGTACGTGTAAAAGTAAGTTTTTCCTGTCTTTTAAATACAGTGCTATCTCAAGGATGATAATATTATGGTGCAAGATGAGAAAAAATATATAAATTACTAAAAAAGTAATTAAAAAATTTAGTTCAGAGTAATCTGCAGAGATGAAAAAGTTTGAGAAATTATGTCCAAGCCAATAATTATGTCAAGCATGTAGCCCTGTGAAATGTGTGTTAGTGTGATGTTATTCCAGTTTAAATGCACAGCAAAATTTCCCAACTATAGCTATTGACAGCTTGCCAAAAGATTTTAATCCTAATAAAGAATCATTGTTAAAGCTGTTAGTTGTCATGACTCTAAAGCATAAACATAAGGAAAAATAGTATGTGGCAGGATAAAGGTGACCATTACATCTGATTATTATCTAGATTTCTGTACACCACACACACGTCCTGTGTTATGTAAATAAAACAGCAGTATCACTGAGCACAGTAAGCACACCTTGGCAAAGTATTTCTTGAGCCACTTAGCATAGATTTCTTTTCAAATGATCATAGCAGAGAGTTATGTAGCTGATACACTTGAGGGAAAGGATGCCACCCAGAGGGATCTTGTCAAGCTTGAGGATGTGGACCTCAAGGTCCAATGAGGCCAAGTGCGAGGTCCTGCACATGGGTCAGGGCAATCCCTAGAGTATCAATAGAGACTGGGGGATGAAAAGATTAAGAACAGGCCTGCAGAGAAGGACTTAGGGTTGGGGATATTGGACTAGATGATCTTTTGTGGTCCCTTCCAATTCCTAATATTGGTGGATGAAAAATCAGACATGAGCCGGCAATGTGCACTTGCAGCCCAGAAAGGCAATTGTTTCCTGTGGTTGACTAAAAATATTGTGACCAGCAGGTCAAGGGAGGTAACTTTTCCAGTTTACTTTGCGCTGGTGAGGCCCTACCTGAAGTGCTATGTCCATCACTGGGGTCCCCAGCAAAAGAAAAATATGGGCCTGTTAGAGCAAGTTCAGAGACAGAGGAGGGCCACAAAAATGGTTAGAGCACTGGAATACCTCTTCTATGAGGAAAGGCTGAGACAGTTGTGTTGTTTAGACTGGAGAAGAGAAAGCTCTGGGGAGACCTTTTCACTGATAGTAGCTTTTCAGTGTGTAAATGTGGCTTATAAGATAGAAAATTTTTATCAGGAACAGACAAAGAATTTAAACTGAAAAAGGGTAGATTCATATTAAATATAAAGAAGAAAATTTTTATGATGAAGCTGGTGCAACACTGGAATAGGTTGCCCAGATAAGCTGCGGACTTATTCAAGATCATGTTGGATGGGTCTTGGAGCAACCTGGCCTAGTACAAGGTGTCTCTGCCCATGGCAGAGAGGTTGGAACTAAATGACATTTAAGGTCTTTTCAAACCCAAACCTTTCTATGTCTTTATTATTCATTCTATAATTCTTTGCAAAGAACCAAATCCTTGTTGCTTACACTGCATCTGTTTTTCAACATTCCATACTAAGCAGGGGCATTGGGTTACATCTGTGGCTTTTTTCTCTTGATTTTGTATATGCATTTAATTCAATACATCTTAAGTGGAAAATGTGTACGTAAAACATACTCAATAGCACTGGGACTAAGTATCCAAATACCAAAATAAACACCTACACACAGTTTATTTAATATTAGGTTACAGAGACAAGTGTTTATTCCCTCTGTTTCCTGTGGCTTCTCTGTTCCTAACAGCCTCCTACACCTGATAGGGGCAAAAACCCCATTTTAGCCTCCTAGTTAGAACTTTGGGAAGTGGAAGCCATGACTTCAAACTTTTCATATCACTTAACTCCTAGTCTTTTGGGTTAAGGACAGGCTGCTGCTTATTCAGTTCTTGACCAGTGAGTAAAGTAAATGACGTAAACACTGATAGGCTGCTGAAGTTGACAAGAATAGCGTATAGCTGACCTCTCGCTTTTAAGCACAAAGCTTCAAGGATTTATAGTTTACCCCCACTTCTCTTGCAATTTACTTTTCTTATAGTTTCTCCCTAGATTTTCTTGGGTTAGAATTGTTTCAAGAAAACTAAGGTAATTCAATTATAAAAAAGGCAGAAAAAAGCCTAGCAGAAGAACTTAATTGTAAAATGTTTTCCAGATAGAAAAATAATTTGTGATTGGACTATTGACAAAATGTCTTAATGATGATATCCAGTTTTTGATACTTGTTTAGTTTCAGCCAAACTTGATATCACTGAAGTGAACATGTTTTTGTTTTCACTTTTAAACATTCTAAGAAATAAATTAATCATTCCAGTCTGATCAGTCATTGTTTATTATTGTTTTAATTCAAGCAAATCATGCATCTGGAATGAAACATGAATTTTATACAGTAGGTAGCTGAAAGAAAAATCTCGCTTGTATAATTTGACTTCACTTCTAGTAACTGACTGTGAAGGGCTGATCCTTCTCCCCTGACGTTAATTGCTGACCATTATTAGCTTCAATGTAAACCATTTTTTTTCCTAAGTCTCACTTAAAGTAGGAAATCAGCAGCTTGATGTAAATACTCTATGTTGAAAGTCACTGACAATTTAGCAGAGATATTTCCACTGAATTCGTATAAAATGTTCAATATTTTAACTTCCTTTAAATTCTGCTGACTAGTATTAAGTTTTCTGTCACCCTAAGCAAGCCAATTATATTTCAACAAAAATATGTCTTAACACTACTGTAAACTTTTATAGATATTAAAAAATAAACCCAGACTATTTCACTTGAAAACTGTTCCAATTGTGACAGAAACTTTTTTAAACTTTGTAACATACAATAAGTGTATATATAGAACGGTGAGTCACGACTAGAATCTGTGTGGGTGGGGAACAGTTTTGCTGAAAGGGAACTTGGCGGTCCCCATGGTCAGCAAGATGAACTCAAGTCATCAGTGCACTGCTGCAGCAGTGAAGGCAAAACAGATCCTGGGTTGTATCCACAGAGGCATTACTAGCAGAGAGAGAGAGATGTGATTCTCCCATTCTACTCAGGGCTTGTGAGGCCTTGTCTGGAGTACTGTGTCCAGTTCTAGTCACCGCAATTCAACAATATGAACAAACTGGACAGGGTCCAAAAGAGGGCCACAATGGTGATCAAAGGGCTGAAAAACTTGCCCTGTGAGGAAAAATTGAAGGAGTTAGGTTTTTTGCCCATGGAGAAGTCTCAGGGGAGACCTAGAAGTGGTATTCCAGTATTTAAAGAACAGCTACAAACAGGACAGAGGCTTTCCTTTCACAAGAAGCCCCATGGAGAAGACAAGTTGCACCAAGAGACAATGAAGAATTTTTTTTACTGTGAAAAAAATAATCACTGAAACAACCTCCCCAAAGATACAGGGGAGTATTCACCACTTTTTAAAGTGATTTAAAGGTTTTAAAGATGTCATGGGACAGGATACTCACCTAGACTCCCTTTTCCATGAAAGGTTGGACCAGATGATCTTTCAAGGTCCCTTCCAACATGTGGAGGGACCTATTCAATGATTCTATAATTCTGTTCTATAAGCCTTTTCACTTGAAAACTAACGGAAAACCTGGATTGACATGATTCAACTGCCAATTGAATGATTTTCTGTATTTTTGGTTTGTTTTTTTCTCAGATCCATTGGCCTAGTACACCTCTGCAGGCAGAAGAATGCATAATTAAAGGAAGAGATGCTGTAAGTATCATCAATTACAAATCAAGTACACTTTAATTACACCAGAGGCTGGTCCAAAACAAGTATTCAGGCATCCCTAAACTTCAGAGAGATCAATGCACAGATATAATTCTATGTGTTGCATCTTAGAACTGTGTAATGACTGTGAACACACTAAACTGTTGGTTTAATTGCTTTTCCAACCAGCTCATAAACAGGCATTGAAAACTTTTGATCATCTTAGCTTTCTTTTAATTCATTTTTCTGGAGATATCAAAGAAGGCACCTTAATAAGTCTCCTTTCCAATTTTTATTTCCCTTTATTTTCATACTCATAAGATACCTTCTATGTTCACATTTTTCACATTTTAATTTATCGTTAACATTCACATTCTCTAGAGTACTTACAAAAAAAAAAGTTAAATTATTAGTAATTATAAAATATACTCTAAAATGTTTTGCCCTGTAGGATTTATGATATATAAATGAAAATATTCTGAATTAATGAGCCTGAAACTGTGCTGGTTTTGTGATTCACTGCCTTAACTGTAATCAGTTCCTGAGGAAAGACCTGAAAGATCACTGACATACAGCAGCTGATATCATTGGCACTACAGGATGAAAGTTCTTCTGCATGGGAGATTTCTTTAATTTCGCAGTGTACGAAGCCCATTATCTACACCCCATAAACACATAGCAAACACAGCACCTAATAAATTCCACAGCTGAGAGAGCTCACACTGTACCAAAGGATTTGAAAATGATGACAGTTTTACGCAACAGTGACAGGAACGTAGGACGCAGAAGGGCATGTACAAAGTTTTCCCACAAACACAAGCAAATGGGCAGACTTGAAGATAACCATAGCATATTCCCAGTGAAGATTAGGAAGCTATAAAGATTTCTGTTGAAGTACAAGCATAAGAACTGGCCACATCAAGGGAATAGGTGAAAAAGATTGGAAAATAATAATAATCATAATAAAACCCAGCATGATACTTTACTTCTTGAACTCCTGTGGCCTAGAACTGATCTTTTCTGAGGTATCTTTAGAGTTCATTGCATTTTTCTGGATGCTTTTGTATCTTTTGGAATTTCAGGTGGCTTTCGTTGAAAATGGTGTTTTTCTAAATTATCTAAATTTTATGGTCATATTAAATGAATCCAAAACCTAAATTCTTTGAGCTTTATTTAATACTACTTCTCAGCATAGGCTGCTATTAGTTGAAGATGTGTCATCTTTCCTTCACCACTACTTGATGGGATTTATTTTCTGATATTTTGACAGTAGCCTTTGGGTCAAATAAATATAGAAATAGGTAGTATTCTAATGTAATGTAAGGCATGTCCTTCGGACTTGAGATTTCCTAAAATTCATACTTTTTTACAATCCAATCTGTCGTTGTAAGTCTTCAAATTTGCATTTGAATCAAGTCATAATTTAAAGAACATCTATTTCTTACGTCTTTCTGTAGCGTGAAAGTCTGGTGTTTCTTTTTAAGAGAAAATCACATAATTTTTAAATAATCGTAAGGCTCCAGAAGTGGAGTCTTTAAGAAGAAGATGTTAAAATTGTAAAAGCTGAAAACATTGTAATATCAAAAAATATTCTCATCCTCACATAAAACCTAATTATGTATGGAACTATGTGAATGAGTAAAATTAATTAATTCCGGAAAAACCTTAGCAATTTTCATTAGCATGCTCAGTATTCAGTATGCTAAACTGCTCAACCTGAACGGAATCTAAATTAGAATAAAAACTGCTTCCCTGTTACTTTTTGATTTTGCCTTCACTTTTGTAGCCATAAATCAATATTGATTTGGAATGTCTTAAAATCAACCCTGTCCCATTTCTAAGTTCTGAATGCTGTTTTCTGCTGTAAAGTGTCAGAAAATAATTACTTATCAGTGCTCAATTTTTTCTTATTTCCATGTTTTTCTTTTTTTATTTTCCTGCAAAAAGCTCTATCTATGCAAAAGATTTATATCTATGCAAAAGGTCTGTTAGTGCAGGCATAATTAACTAAGTAGAACTAAAAATGTTGTAATAAGCATCTCAGTGCTGCAGGTACTTCATGTGTTCTCTGCTATCTCTTTCTATGCAACAGGAAAGGCCATTTCTACAAGCTTTTACAACCTTTAAAAGTTATCAGTTCATCTTGTAGCAGTAAAACTGCAAGCACTGTATTCATAAGCACAGTTTCAGAGATCTTGTAGCAGGATTAATAAGATAGTTAGAAAAGCCTTGTCTTAGTCTTAACTACACGTGCATCTCCTTAAACTCAGGCCACAATTTTCTGATGTAGGTCAAGCCAAGGAAAAAATCTTTCTGCTCTCATCCGGTGTGCCAAGAAACACACCTGTTAGCCTGTGGTGTGCAAGCTTTTGCCGTTGCAATTATTTTATCAGAACTGGAAATCATTCAGATACAGAAAGCAAATTCTGTAGTGATGACTAACTACTTCACAATGAGAAGTTTCAGATGAGTAAAATTCCACAGATCTATTAATAAGTGTTTGGAGCCTCCTAAAGGCATCCACAACATTTAATTAATTCACATAGTATGAAGAAAGTTATTTTAATATTCTTTTGGCTGATTCATTTCTTCCTTGTTATGTGTACAGGATATTATTAATGAGGTCAGCAGCAATGCCTAGTTGCCTGACATTTCCCGGAGAAGCACCTATTTTAATTTGTTTATAAATGATAAAGTCTAGCTATTTGGAATAACTTTTTTCTATATTTGGTATCTGCCTCATCCTATGAAGGCACACAGGATAAAAAATGTGTAATTCTTGCCCATTAAAAGACAAAATCCTAAGATCCTCTGGAGTACTTTTGAGACAAAGATCAAGAGCTGCAGACATATGTGGATAAAAAAAGAAAACCATAGAGTAAAGACCAGATCACCAGTGAGAGAGAACAGAGGGGTTGTCAGGAAGGTCATAGTTGGAGGGGAGAGAGAAACATGAACAGCAACAGTGCCCAGTGCTCAGTAACACATCTATTTAAAAACTGCAAACTATAATAAAATTCTTACGCATCACCATTCTGCTAGCACCAGTCAGTAAATGTTTGTGAAATGCACGTACATAGTGGGCATCTCTGTCTTTGAGTGCTGATTGATGTATAGAGGTGTTCTGCTGACCGGCAGGGTACTCAAAAAAATGACCATACACTATCTGTGTAACATGCACAGTTTATTAAACAGGCACACTAAAGCAAATAAGTACACTAACGCAAGCAAACCAGTACATTAATGCAAATTGTGTATATATCTCTACAGAGTATTTAAGTACAATAAAGCAAATTAGAGAGATGTATATATAAGTAAAGTACAGAGGAAAATTAGCAGTGCATGAAATCATTATTGCATGGAGACAACAGAGATTAAGAAGAAATACATCACAAAATATCATTCGGGCTCACATTTCAAGCTGGGAAACCCCATTGCTGCTGATACCGGTAGTCTCAGGAAATTGTGAAAATTCCTATACTCACTAGTGAGGCTTCGGATTTGGCTACAAGAGGATCCTGCTTTCATACCCTCAGAAAAACAACGGGCTTTATGCCAGATCTGTAATTGTTTACCTGTGGGGCCATGCAGTTTTATGATCTCCCTGTTGTCCTCACTGAGAGTGTTGATCAGGTGCCCCGGTGCAGCCAAGTATGAAGGTCATAGAACAGCTGCACATCTGCCTCTTTTTATTATTATTATTTTTCATTTATTATTTAAAAAATGGAATAAATTAGTTAAGAAGTGAGAAATTCATAAAGTAAGATGTTGCAAGGTTGATTTTTCCTTTGCATGTACAAAATATTCAATAGCACAACAGGTTACCTGACTATGTAGTTTCTTTCAATTATCATGGTATATCTTCAAGGTGAATAACTAAGGAGAATCATGTAGCAAATAATAGTTTTTCCTTATGACCCTTATTTACTTGTTGGAGCAGTTGGAAATCTTGTACTGAATGTCACAAAGTTTTGATGAAGGAAGATATGGCATCTCAGGTTTGAACTCAATGTGGATATGCAAGAGTTGAATTCTGCTCATGATCCTGCTGCAGACTCATCTTCCATTTTGAAAGTGGTTAATAAGATTCAGAGCTGTTATCATTGTTGTCTTGGGCTCAGCAGCAGCAGTCACTTTTTCTCCTTCTTAGTAGCCAGTGCAGCGCTGTGGGTTTGACTTTTGGCCTGGGAATAATACTGATAAAGCCGATGTGTTCAGTTGCTGGTCAGAATGTTTACCCTGACCAAGGACTTTGTGAGTCTCATGCTCTGCCAGGGAGGAGGGGAAGCCAGAAGGAAGCAGGGACAGGACACTTGACCCAAAATAGTCAAAGAGGTATTCCATACCACAACACATCATGCCCGGGATGTAGCACTGAGAGTTCCCGGAAAGGCTGGATCGCTGTTGGGTGGGGGTGAGCTGTTGTATTCTCTTCCCTTGTTATTTCCTTTATCATTATTATTATTGGTGGTAGCAGCAGTGATTTGTGTTATACCTTAGTTATTAAACTGTTCTTATCTCAACCCGTGGGAGTTGCATTCTTTCGATTCTCCTCCCCATCCCTCCAGGAGCGGGGGGAAGAAAGGGTGGGGGGGGAAGTGGACTGCATGGTTCTGATTTACGGCCTGGGCTTAAACCACGACAATTGTGAATATAGCAGTTGGGAAAACAACGTAGTTATCAGCAAAGGACAGGAAATTTTCAATAAGGAAATTCCTTCACTCTCTTTTGCGCATTCGTTTTAGGATAGAATTAACTTCCTTTTGGAGATGTCTGGCCTTCTGTGTTAACTACTCAAAAAGACTAGGAGAATAGCATAAATTTCATGTCTAAACTTTAAAATAGCTAAAATTAGCTAAGATTAATACGATTATAATTATCTTCTTAAACTTGATGCAACTGTCTTAAAACCCAGGGTCTGAGTTGCAGAAATGTTGAGCAACAAATGGAAATGAACAGGAATTTTGCTCCAAACATAGAAATCATTGCAAAATGTTGCACACTCTGTAAAACCAAGTCCCAGGAGTCCAAAATCAATGGATATTTTTATATCTCTGTCTCCATTTCTAGTTGAGCACAGGAAGGATAATGACCCCACATCTCAATGGGATGTTTGAAAAATTTTAATTGCAATATTTATGAAGCTGCAAATACACTAACGAGTCCCAGAGCATTGCCCTGGGGGAGAAATGAATAATTTCTTCTTCAAAGGAAGGTTTGAACACTGAGAAAAGATAAAGCATGAGGCTATACAATATTAAAAAAAAATTGATTAGCAATTAATTATACAAGAAATTAGTGGTGCAGTAGTCTATTTTTGGTGTTATTTAGTGTTATTTTTCTTGAACTAATGCTTGTTTAACTTGAGAGAGAAGCTATTTGCTGGCTATTCACATCTCATGCTCCTAGTCAAATGTCTGGTGCATCTAATAATGCTTAGTAAAACAAATATTTGGATTTGCAGAATACCTTTGAGATTAAAGAAGCACAGCAGTGTGTTTTATATGTTAATAACTCCTAACTGGTTAAGCATCCAAAATGAATTGTGACAAACCACAGCTTTAAGCTTGCTTTTTTCAAGTCAAAATTATTCATCCATGAAATTGGTGGCACTGAGGTATTAGCACAAAGTGATAAAACTAACGTTATATTTGACAGAGTAGAAAGTTTTGATATGCAAAATATAATTTAAGTGCACTTAAGATATTAAAAATATAATTTTGTTAAAATACTAATATTTTCCTTTTTTTTTTTATATAAACAAGGATGAATGTGCAAATTACATCCGTGTCCTTCACCGATATAACAGAACACATCTTCTGGCTTGTGGAACAGGAGCTTTTGATCCACTCTGTGTTTTTATTAGAGCTGGACATCCATCAGAGGTAAGAAATTTATTTTACAGTATTTGGGTCTGGATTCCACCAAAGCTTCTATGATTAAAAATAAATATTTAAATGTAAGTTCTCAGAGTTCTCTTACAAACCATACAGGAAACATTTTCCCTGATGAAATGTAATGCTAGTCTAAAATTCAGTTTGTGACTAGACAAACTGAATAATGTTTGAAAGTATATTTTGGGTAATTATGCAAAGAACTCAGAATTATTTTCATCTTAGAGTTTTATTAAGTAAGGTGATACAGCAATTTTTATCAAAAATATTAAATATTTTGGCTGGTTTTTGGCTAAATCAGTATTTTTGGGGGTTGTTTTGTTTTCTATTAAATAATGCACCATATAACAGAATACACAGACATAGAATGGTTAGGTTTGGAAAGGACCTTAAGATCACTTAGTTGAACCCCCCTGCCATGGCAGGGACACCTCACACTCACCCAAGGCCTTGTCCAACATAGCCTTGAACACTGCCAGGGATGGAGCATTCATCATTCTTTGGACAGTCTGTTCCAGTGTCTCACCACCCTCACAGTAAAGAACTTCTTTATATCTAATCTGAACTTCCCCTGTTTAAGTCTGAACCCATTACCCCTTGTCTTATCACTACAGTCCATAAAGAGGAGTCCCTCCCCAGCATCCTTATAGGCCCCCTTCAGATACTGGAAGTCTGCTATGAGGTCTCCACGCAACCTTCTCTTCTCCAGGCTGAACAGCCCCAACTTGCTCAGCCTGAACTGTGCAGCTGAACTTGGATAAATTGGAAAAATTTTCCTGTATCTTAAAAAATTAGAGCTAAATTTTGAATTATGTTAATTTTTTTCTGAGTTATTCCACATCATAATTACTTACTTTATCAGTTTATAATGGGTTTTCCCTAATTCTTTTTCTCACAATTTCAGCTTAAGCTCTTCAACCCAAACTTGTTTTATTCTGTCTCTTAACATCACTCCTTAATTGTTGTACTCCACATTTAACTGACAGTTTTCTACCTAACAAGTTAGAGCAGCTAAAATTCAGACTTGTCCCATACTTGCAGTATTATTTGTTGGTCTATTAGTCACAACAACAGGAAAACAGAGGGCGGGGGCTGGAGCTGACTTAAAATAAGTACTTGGTTAGAATAAACTATAATTGCATATATTAATCTTCTTAAAATGTACTTATATAAATCAACTAAGTTATTTAATTTAAAGTTGGGGTTTTCAGTGTTTTTTGGGGGTTTTGTGATAAGCTTTTCTGAGTAAAGATGCATCCCTTTGGCAAGCTTAACTAGAATCACATCACCAGAAACAGCCTCCAAGGATCCAATCAATACTGTGCACCTCCAACTGCTGTCAAAATAAGAATCATCTCAGAAGTTAAGAACTCAGCATAACACATTTGAAATCATTTGGTTTGCAGAAACACACTCTTCTGAAAATGAGGAAGAAACTAAATATTAAGCAATTTTTAAAATAAGAGAATTTTTCATATCTTCTTTGCTCTTCTCATGAACTTCCTGACAGGCTTCCTGGTACAGTTTGAGGAAAGCAATGTCTGTATATTTATGAAAACTACTTAAGAAAGCATACGCAACAGGTTAATAAAAATAGAAACTAAACAAAAAAAAAAGAGAAACAAGACAATATATAAGACTGTGTGGCCATGATCATCCCTTCATCTTTCATGTTCTTCCCTTCCTTTCTTTTTGTTTATTATTCTCCCTTGTGAAACTGAGGCTCTAAAATTTTACTCACACTCCAGTCGTGGGAAAATTACCATTTTTCCATTTGTGTAGACCAACAGGAAATATATTTGCTACACTAGTAAGTAGCTATATTAGTTTCCATTATCTGAAAAGCTGACTATCTGGATTAAAAAAGACAGGTGCCATGTGTATGATAGGTTAAAAATAACACATGGCATGTGACTGAGTAGGCAAATTGTAATCTTGTTTTCTTTGACTGATAAGAACATCCTGTAACTGCAGGAGTTAAAGGGACAAGATCCTTCCTCAGAAAACTGCAGTTCAGTCTCTCTTTGCTGATCTCTCTAGTCAGAGTATCCCAATTCAATGACTTCCAATTACTGTCTCCCATTTCTTCCACTTCATCTCTCTGGCTTCTCTCTCACTGTCTGACTGTCATAGAAGGCAGAGTAACAAACGAAACAGTCTTAAAAATGTAACAACACTATTCCATTTCTAAACAGAACTCAAACACCTTTATTTAAAAATTAGTAAACCTCAGACTTTTAATTTGAAGGGCAAATGCTGGTTTATAATATGCAGTTAAATGCAGTTCATAATATGTAGCTGGCTGAAAGTCAAATTTTTTAGATATTGTTGACATTTTTTATTAAATATATTAAATTTCAGTATAATTAAAATATATCTTTGATCAGCAAACTAATTTGCTTCTGAACAGAATGTCTTTAAGTAGCACCAGGTGTATTTAGAGCTTATATACATTTAAACAATGACACTTTAGGTATGTGTTGAGGTACATAGTGTAGGAGGCAAAAAGGGACTCCTTATAGCAGACTCCCATGTATGTAGATACATAGTTAATGCAGCATATGAAGGTAGATCCATTCTTCCATACGGAACTATGAATCAACAGTATCAGCACAGATGATATACTGTAGTCAGGGACCTTAACCATAAATTTCTCAATGCTTCCTGAGCTGATGGAAAAGTGAAGATGTAACCCTCTCTGTAAATACTACAGAGTTCTTAACTTACAAATTGTATATACATACAAATAGAGATATTGACATTTAGGAACATGACAGAATAGCAGGATTATATTTTTCTACAACCTTTTCTCTTCCAGCTTACAGAGCAGGCCAAAGAGAAACAATCTGTAGGAACAAAGCATCCACTTGAGACTCCTGATCTTGGTGCTCACTAGTCCTATGTTGCAGGAAAATTTATTTTGTTGTTGGCTTGCAACAAAAGTTGATGTAAGGTCATCTATTTCTGAATAGCCATTTGTTAAGAAACCAAAGCATGAACATTTTTCCTTTGAAAAGTGGGAGTATCCCAAAGCTATGACTTTGATCATATTGTGTGGCATATTGATACAGTATTCAGCATGTTTTTGTGAGTTGCAATACAGCTTATGAAAGAGAGCTACAGATTCATATATTCTTATCAAAACCAGGTTTGAGCTGTGCCTTGAAGAACGCTGAGCTCTTGTAACAAACAGCAAAGCCAAAAAGACATATTTGTGTCAAAAACTAGGCAGAATTTAATTGTCACATTGGTAGCTCATTAATCTTTGGAACTTACTGAAAAATGGAATCTATCTTTCTCAAAAAGAAAATCACAGTAAAAAAGTCCATTCCCCTAACCAGTCTCCTAGAAAATATTAATCTTATTATGTATTAACTGAAATGTGCCTTACAATCTTTCACAATCAAATCGTACTGTGATACATTCTATATGTTGAAATGGTTCTTTCATGCTTTTCATGTTTTATAGAAATTTAATGCTACTATATATTTTGTCTCAATATAAATAATTATATTTGAATATGTTGACAAATAAAGAAAGAAAAACCAAGAAGCAGTAAATATTGAATTTATTTAATTCTACTTCAAAATTGTTTTGTACTGCCAGAGTCTAGCTAAATATATTTTTCTAAATCAATTAATTTATAAATTCTATGATATACTATATGTCAATTTGAAAGATTAAATATATAATGTTTTACTGCAGTTGTTCTGTTGTAATACTGGTTTAATTGAATTGCTTTGGAGTTCCAGGCCGTTCACTTTTGTACAGCTGTTGCCAGATATTACAATTCTAAAAATATGCAAGTATAATCACTGACAGCAACATGCAATTTTTTATCTTTTTCTCCCTTTCTAATTACTTTGACTCTGATGAATGTTGCTTCCACAAGTTTAAACATTTCAGCAAATAACCCCATGTTTTTTCTGTCATTTAGAAATAAATTACAAATTGGGAAAATAAGAGTGCTGATTTTGCAAAAAGAACAACTATTGGTGTTTGTAAAAGAATATATTTCAAAATCCTGCCCAAAAAACCTCAATTGCTAGCCAGTAAGTGAGTTCATTAGCACTGACTTCATGAAATGCTTTCAAATGTCAAAAATTCATTCAGGTCAGAAAAAGTTAGGTTCCTCCAATTTCTATTTGTCTATCATTCAGAAAAGAAAGAAGGTTCATGTCATTCTGTCGTGGTTTAAGCCCAGGCCGTAAATCAGAACCACGCAGTCTACTTCCCCCCCACCTTTCTTCCCTCCGCTCCTGGAGGGACGGGGAGGAGAATCGAAAGAATGCAACTCCCATGGGTTGAGATAAGAACAGTTTAATAACTAAGGTATAACACAAACCACTACTGCTACCACCTATAATAATGATAAAGGAAATAACAAGGGAAGAGAATACAACCGCTCACCGACCAGTACCTCAACCTCACCCTGCAGTGATCCAGCCCTTCGGCCACTCTCAATTCTACGTCCTGGGCATGACGTACTGTGGTATGGAATACCTCTTTGGCTAGTTTGGGTCAGGTGTCCTGTCTCTGCTTCATCCTGGCTTCTCCTCCTCCCTGGCAGAGCATGAGACTCACAAAGTCCTTGGTCAGGGTAAACATTCTGACCAGTAACTGAAAACATCAGCTTTATCAGTATTTTTCCCAGGCCGAAAGTCAAACCCACAGCGCTGCACCAGCTACTAAGAAGAAGAAAAAACTGACTGCAGCTGCTGAACCCAGGACACATTCAAATAAACATAATTTTTCAGAAGAAAGCAAGAGTCAGAGACCCTCCACTCCAAATTTCCCATGATGAATTGAATATGAATCCTTCCTATGTATTCTGTGAGAAAAATCCGAGAAAAGTTTTCAAGCCAGATATAGAAGATGAAGAAAAATGCAGAAAAAAATTTACTCTGCTCCCATTCTTACCAAATTGACATTTGTCCTTCCTGTTAGCCTTGATGCCAACAAAAGGCAGGGTGCTGGGAAGCATCTGGATCTGGTCTTTTCCACTTGCCTGTATATAAACCCAGTTCTGGCAGTAGAAGACGAGTACTTGAATAAGTGCATACTACCTCAGTCTGTTTCTCCACATGTATCTGCTAGTACTCCACTACTTTTCTGTAGATCAAAATATGCTATGTGAATTATGGTGAACCTTAAATAAATTGGATGAGCTATCTGCAGTCAGGCAATGATTTTATCTCAATGAGTTTTCTATTCAGCAGAGCAACAGGTTTTAGGGGTACTCAAAGGACATTCCAATAATCCAAACTGCACTCCAACGGATAATGGCTTTAAACTGAAAGAGAGTAGATTTAGATTAGATATTAGGAAGAAATTTTTTACTGTGGGAGTGGTCAGACACAAGAACAGGTTGCCCAGAAAAGCTGTGGGTGCCCCATCCCTAGAAGTGTTCAAGGCCAGCTTGGATGGGGCTTTGAGCAACCTGGTCTAGTGGAAGGTGTTCCTGTCCATGGCAGGGGGCTTGGAACAAGATGATCTTTATGGTCCCTACTAACTTAAGCCATTCTATGATTCTGTGATTCTATGATTAACTAACTCACAAAATGCCTTTAACAAGTGCACGTGGGAGTCCCACCACGGCTGAAGAGATTACCAACCGTCACTCCAGGAGTGCCAAGACCACCACTAAACCGTATCACTGAGGGTCTCATCTACATGGTTTTTGAGCACTTCCAGGGATGGTGATTTCATCACTGCCCTGGGCAGCTTGTTCCAATGCCTGAGCACCCTCTCTGTGAAGAAATTGTTCCAAATATCCAGTCTAAACCTCCCCTGGCACAGCTTGAGTCTGTTACTTCTTGTTCTATCACTTGTTTCTTGGGAGAAGAGACCAACCCCCACCTCACTACAACCTCCTTTCCAGGTATCTGTAGACAACAATAAAGTCCCCCTTGAGCCTTCTCTTCTCTAGACTAAACAAGCTCAGTTCCCTGAGCTATTCCTCAAAAGACTTATTCTCCAGACCCTTCATCAGCTTTGGTGTCTTTTTCTGGATCCACTCCAGCACCTCAATTCACTTCCCTACACCAAACAAATTAGTCAATATGACTTCCTCAGCCCTTGCTTTAACAGACTGAAGTTGAACTGACATGGAAGTTATGAGAGAATGTTCCAGTCATATCTCAGTTTAAATTTTACATGACACAATTCTTCTACTCTTGACTAGTATTTGGTAATGTCATCATTCTTTCAGCTTTTTGTTAAAAAACAAAATTGTATGCATATATAAATCCATTATTTTAGGATATTGTTTCTGACGTATTTTTGTAATCAAAATAAACAATGACCTGCCCAGTTACTCACTCTCTAAGTATTTTTCCTATTACTTCATCTCCACTCTCAGTCTGCAGAGGATTAAAGAGGAGGAACATCTGGTTTCACTGACCAAACTGAAGTGGGTGTTGGTCACTCCTTCATTAGATAGAATGTGTGACAAATTCTTGCCTCGAAAATATTTGCTCAGAGACACATTGTCCCTCTGTATGAACAAAAAACACCAGTTAGAATATCATCTGCTAAATCTTTCCAGGTTTTTCAAATCACTCTATTTATGGGATTGAATGTCCAATCCTAAATACTATGAAATTGCTTATTTATTGTAGTCTTCTGCATCTATACTTCATGTGAAACTAGTCATTGAGATGAGTGATGTGTGATGGGTGATGTGATGATCAATGTCAAGTGCTCATATATATATGAAGTGCTGCCAAATAAGCAACATAGTGTCATAGAATATTTTACCAGGGGGTCCATTATATCATCTAGTCTGAATACCTACATCACAGGCTGTCAAATTCCATCAAAACATCCAAAAGCACAAATTTTGGTTAGATTCGAGTATTTCAGGATTTGGGAGTTAAATATGCAAATATTTCAAGAGAGATTAAAATGGTACCTAAGCTCATAGTATACATTAATTAAGTGAAGATTAACCCTGTGCTCACTGCATACAACAAAGATGCTGTGCTGCAGAAAGGAAAAGAAAAAGAAAAGGTCAAACATCTTCTTGTGAAACAGGGTGAAAAAGTTACTTCTGAACCAATGCATATGCTTATGTGAGAAATTAAAGTTCATCAGTGTTGGCTATAATAATTACCTTAGTGAAAAGCTCTTTACACAGAGCTAAGTAAGGATAATTCTGTTCTTCCCGTGCTTTGCTAGGGAAGGAATAATGTGAATTGCACAAACAGAAACAAAGGCTAGAAGGAACCATCAGAACATTTTATGTGGTCACCCACACACTGCATGGATAATTTCTCCCAGGTAAAGACTTCAAAATTTTTCAGGAATATGTCAAAGAATCCAGATAACAGTAACACTATTATTTCTCTGGTAAGCTGTTCTAATACTTAATAATGTTTAATGTTACAAAAAAAAAAAAAAAAAGCCACTCATTTAAGGTGAAATTTATCTAACTTAAAATTCCTGTCATTTAACCTTGATATGCTTTCATTAGCAAGGTTGAAAAGTCTCCCCTTATCTTTGCCACATCTTTCCCACATGTAAGCACCTATGCAAAGATCAAGCCACCTCTTCACTTTTTTTGATAAACTGAATAAATATAGCTCCTTAAACCTCGTATCACAAAGATTCCTCAGCCATATTTGTGTCCTTCCTGTGAACTTGCTGCACTACTTTCACATGTTCTGGAATGCGGACACTAGAACATCGTATTTGATGGTGTGTATACAAGCAAGATCACTTCCCTAACTCTGTTTGAGATTCCTCTTTTCATAGACTCAAGTGCTGAGCTCTTGGCACGGCATCAAAATGAGAAATATCTTTTTAACATTTCACATTTGACCCAAAGTTCTTCTCAGGGGCACAAAATTATCCCAGTTTAGGTACTTATTTGAGGCACCTAATTAGCAGTCTCATATGGCAAGGTCAATGAAGAGATTTCTAGAGATGCCTGTCACTGTCAGCTGTAACAAGACACTGGGGATGTCCAAGAGCCTAAATGAGGCACCTCAGTCTAATATATGAAAGTAGTCTGAACAAGGATCTGAACTTTTCACCCTCTAGGACATTCTGATGCTCTTCAGATACAAATTGAATTCCCTATTCCAAGATATACTTTGGACACGGTTGTATTAAAATCAACTTTGTTAGATTCTGAACTTTAAATCAATATTCAGAGCATTCCATAAGCCAGAGCTCTCATTAACATTTTCATTATTTATGTTTCCTCAGCCTTTTTGTAAACTTCACTAGGAAGAAATCATATGATTTTTAAATCACTACTAAATGAAAAAAAAATCATCTTTCCATCAAAAAACAAAATGTAGGGAAACCTTCTGTAAAGTAGGATTCACCAATGCATACCTTATAACAACTATACTATGATCAGTCAGTAATTTATATGATATAATTCTACAATGCTGATTTTTTTCATCAAATAGCTATGTACTAAGTCAAATGCCCTGGAGAAAGCCAAATATTCTGTATCGGCACAGTTGTCCTTATCAGTCATTCTTACACATTTCCACAGACAACAGGTTTGTTTGACAGTACTCTCCATCCATAAAATGAGGTGAGTGACATTCATTACTTTTGAATACTGTCTAAATATGTCCATACATGAAGTTTAAGTTAAATTTGGCAGATTGGTAGAAAATGTGAACTGATCAGCTGTATGAAATGAATTTACCATCATATTAGACCTTCCCTTTGCAAGATTAAACACAGATGTTTAGGAGAGAATGAATCAATACAGAGAAATAATACTAGTACCCCAAGGAAAAAGAAATACCCCACCTGTGTGGTAATTTGATGGGTGTAGGTAAAATATTTCAGCTCTCATCATAATAACTTTTAGATTCTGTCACCCTTATTTATGAGAGAAAGCATTGTTCTAAGTGAGGGCAGCTGCTGCAGTCAATGGCGCTCTTTAAGCAGTGGAGGTACTGTTCAAAAGGTGTTACTCATCATAATTTAAAGCAGCAAAAACTGAACAATGACAGGATTTATAAAATACACCTTTGGTATTGTATAATTCCTCTACAATTTATGACTGTAATTATTCTTATTTGACTGAGATCTACCCAGGAAAATTACTCCAGATTGAAAAGTGGACTAAAAGGAAGTACTAGTTGCAGTTCTATGATTCTGTGATTCATATGTACCGTCAAGAGGCAGTGGATCCACTCCTCTGCCCTTTCTTCCATAATGGCCCACTTTGGCATAGCCTGTCAAAGCTCTGCAAAAGGACTGTTGACTTTCTAAGGCTCCAGGCTACAGAGATTGACAGAATTTCCCCA